>NC_139344.1:434662407-435862407 GCF_055883805.1 Amblyomma maculatum
ATGAAGAAATTATCTGACCCCATTCCTATTAGCGCTGATATACGATAACATATAAATTAATCATTCGACTTTCTAGCATCTGATCTGATAATTAATGCCGTTTTCTTTCTCCGGCATTCTTACGCGCCGGGCCGAGGCATGCGCTCGTCGGTGAAAACGAAACTCATACCAGGCAGCACAGCATGGGAGCTTGTCATGCTTGTCACTTCAAACACCTGAAAGTCGATGCGATCCGATCCATCCAGCGGGCAAGTATTTTTGGCGCCGCCATGGCCACGGGTTTTGTCGTTCCGTGCAGTTCCGTGGTGCTTTCTTGGAATTTCGTTTTTCGAGCTTATTTTGTATTGTTTGTTTATTGTGCGGCGGGTTGGCTGTGCTACAAAAGTGATGTTCCACTTATGCGCTAGTCGAGACCTCCTTTTGGCCCTTAAGCTTTCAGCAACTGACTTCGCCGAGATGGTGATTTGTTGTTTTGGATGAAAGGAGTGGCTGGTTCACTCCCGAATGTAAGTAACAGTGCGTGAACATCACTTTTAGATGGTATTGCTGAATGGGGAAGTATTATAACACAGTTGCAACCTACTGCGCACTTTGTTTGCCCTGGCGTAAAGTTTCACCACGGAGTGGTTACAAGCGTGAGGCGATACCTTCTACGAGACATGTTTATTCGCTTTGACAAGCGTACCACAAAGGCCCCGAAACGAGTGCCTCGCGGCTCTCTCTTCTATCTGTGTTTCTTATTACGAGTGTTTGGTAATATTTTAGAGGAAACCCTCAAGGCAGAGTGGAATGAGAGTAATTATTACGTTCACGCGTGCGCAGCTGCACGGCGACAAAAGAAAGCTCACAGATTTCGTGGTTAAAGAAAAAAATAGTCTTTAGGTGTGAATCGTGAATGATATGTAGGCTCGTAGTTGGGGTTAAACGGAATGGTAATAAAGCCTAATGCCAGAACTACTAGGGCTTTACAGTGGTGCGTGACTTTGCTATCTTTTTAATTTTTTTTGTAGATGTGACCTGCCAACGTAGCGGATTGGTGCCGAAATAATGCCAGGTCATGGAAAGAACAGGTATGCTGAAAATTCAATGATATTACTTTTGCATGTTTCCTTTGGATTGCAGAGTGATTAAACATGTATGGCACAGTGTGTTACATTGTGAAGTAGAAAAGTACCACAAAGTTTCAAAGACCTGTTAGATTTGCTGGCTTCACTCATATTCTGTACTTAAATCCTTATCTTTGTGCATGGACCGTATTGAGATGATGCCATGCATTGGTGCAGCCTTGACAAACATGTTATAGCTCACAGAGCTCAATGCTGAGCCAGATATGAGGGCTTTACGGCATCCATGGAGCTACAGGTCCTTGAATTGTCAGCAGACCACTCTTTCCTTACTCTTTTGGTTCCCTGGTTTTTCAGATATGCTGCCATTGCTCTGTGCTCTGCTGCATGATTTGTCAATGAACACAGGAACAATGACGCAACGACAGTAGCACAAAGAGAGAGCCCGCAAGCACATGTACACTATCAGCAATCATTATGAAAACAAGGAGCCAAACTCTTCATTCACACCTAAGCAGATCACACATCGCTATATCGCAAAACCCTTCTATCATCCATGCATAAGGCTAATAAACAATGAAAATTTTTCCTTTCCAAGAGAAAAAAAATTACCAAATAAGCCAAAGCAGTGTCCAGCCAACGCTGATGAAGTGGCGCATGAAATTTTAGTGGCTTTTTTACTAAAAAAAGAAAGGCAGCAGATGTGTCACAGCGCATGATTCCGTTCTCTCAATGGTAGGGTAGTAACTCTAGTAGGGTCCTCTAAGCAGCGTCACCGGGCTACAAACAGCGGAAATATTGTCAAAATGAATAAGAGTGCATTTAAAGCCTGCCGTTCCCCATTGTTAGAAAAAAAACACCTTTATGGCGCAATGCATTAACACTACTTACCTGAGTACTACTTACCTGTCTGTTCAAATCTTCCAAGTGCATTTTTTTATGATTTCCAAGGTTAAAATAAGCTACCAACATCTTTCCTGGGCTGTGTTCCCCTTTAGATTGCATTATGTGATGTATGTGATCCTCAATAGCCGCAAAACCACCCGTGAACGCAGCCAGGAGGTGACAGTATGAAATGGTTAGACTATACAATTACCTTTCACCGTAATCATTTCCTGCCTTCATTGGGTGTATGTTACCTTTAGGTTGCGCTCAAAAACACCACTCAGCAACTATTTCCATTTAACTCGCTGAGAGACAACCAGCGGAGAGAGAGAAGTTGTGTTACCCTACCATTGAGGAAACGAAATTACGCGTCAGCGACACACTCACTAGCTATGCACAGAAATGAAGTACCTTGATGCAATTTTCTGTATTGTTGTGAGGGTTGTGTGGCAGCTCTGTTTTTCTTTGTGTTTAGGTGTGTGTGTGTGTGGTTCGTGTCTGCTTCTAGTCTCGATGTGTGACTGCTTTTACTGTGTTTGTTTGGACTTGTTTTTTTTGGGCGGACGCTGCTTTGGCTAAGACATTTGGTATCTTTTCATTTTCAGAAAGGTAAAATTTTCATTGTTGATTAGTTCAACCGCACTAATAAATAAAAAAAAAAAAAGATGTGTAAAGTGAGGGTGTGTAAAGGTTGCAAACAAAATCAAGGATAAAATGAGAGATGAAGACAACCTCCCTGCATGAAATGAAAACAGAGGCTGTGCTCATGCATTCATCCTCGAGGTTTGCGATAGGGGCGGCTTCCACTACCCCACGTGTGAGCTTTTTTTTGGCACTTTTTCAGAATGGTTGTTTAATCAAAAACATGGGTACATTTTGCATTGCTGTCACATTTGCAATATTCACTGCAGGTTTCTAAACAGGGAGCATTTAATGTGATTGCTGTGCTTTGTTAGTCTTTTATTGATAGATACGGCAAAGGGAAACACTGGTTGTACTATATGACACAAGAATCCCATCGTAGCATGCACATGAATCGTCATATACTCCATCCACTATCTTTTGGCGAGCATACATTGGTCAATCTAGCCGAACTATCAAAATAAGATTAATTTATGGAGTGCAGCAATGATGTTAAAGTTTCACAGTCCAGAACCTTCCAGTGCACTGTCACAAATGTGACAGCAATAAAAATGTTCCCCAGTTATTGAACAAACACCATTTTGAACAAATGCCATAATAAGCTCACATGCAAAATAGTGGAAGCAGCCATGATCGTGAAGCTCAAGGATGAATGTGCCAGCACAGCCTGTGTTGCTCTCAGGCAAATAGATTGCATTCATCTGTGTTTTATCTCATTTTATCCCTGATTTTATTTGCACCCTTTACATGCCTTCATTTTATAGATCCTTTTTTCCTTTTAAGTCTGGTTCCGTGCTTGTTTATCCTGTTTGCTTCTCCCTGCTCTGTTCTCATCCTGCTATGTGCTGCATAAACTTATTGGAAACAAACGAGCCCCACGATCGGTTCATCAATGAATATTTCATACCGAGTAATTCTGACAGAGACCATGTTTTGCTGCATAATGATATCAGCTGGTATGCTTCATGTGTGTGTTACATAAGTTGCTCTCACACTTCATTCCTTGGCCACGTGCTGTGGAGGTGACTGCCCTGGGCTAGTGACAGTATAGTGCCTGTTTTCAGCAGAAGAATATAGTTAGGTTGAACTGTAATGCAGGTTTCTTTCCCTCACATATCAGCACCTTGTTTTTGCTTTTTGCGGTATGCAGTCGGAGGAATGTCCCGCTGTAGTTCAGTGTACTTGTACCTAGTACCAAGGTACTGAGGCGCAGATTACTTGCATCTGTGTGGCAACAAAATGGACTGAATCTGTCACTTTTTATTAGGCTCTCAGAGTGGTCATATCTATAGCGTTGCATAATGCGAACTTTTTACACTAAGGTATGTGTTTATAGTGTGTCTGGAAAACAAATATATTGCACTTCAGTCTTGTTGCAGCGGTGCAATGGTTAGGGCACTCGACTGCTGAACCTTAGTATGCAAGATCGAATTCCGACTACGACTGTTACTTTTCTATGGAGACAAAAAGCAAGAAGCCCATGTGTTGTGCAGTGTCAGTGCATGGTAAAGAACCCCAGGAGGTCAAAAATTTCCAGAGACATCCACTATGGTGATAGCCCGATTCACTTTGGGATGTAAAACCCCATAAACCAGACCAAGCCTATACTGCACTTCCGTAAATAATATTTTGTTCCTTATGGAGTTATGAATTGTGAAAAAATATATAGGCTTGCTCTTCCAACTGCATATGCTAAATTTTATGAGGTTGTGGGTTTGGTTTTTTTCCTTGTAAGCAATCAATTTTCAGTTATAAAATAATATTGTTTCCTCTTTCATCAATGCTACAAATTAGAAAGTAGAAATACTCCCTTATTCTTTCCTTGGTTTCAGTAACTGCTGGCTTTTTTTATGTCTATAATTTTGTACTATTCTTTCTGGTAACCATTGATAAAATATGCATGAATATGTATGAAAAGGATGCTGCGCTCCTTGCCCACCTGGCTGTCACATCTGGATACATGAACAGTGTGCATTGTTCCTTTATCTTCCGCTAATTCCTATACTCCATCTCGAAGCCGTTTGCAGCACTGCCAAGGGCAGGGCGACCTGGCCCAATCCTGGGACCTCTCACTTCTGCGCACTATAACAGATATGTGTGCTCCTACTGTTGACCCCACCAATTGGGGGGGGGGGGCTGAGGTGAGGCATGTATGAGCACTATTTCTTAATATACTGGATAGGACCCTAAATGGCGAATGTCACCCTTGCTTTTCACAGGGCTTCTAACAGCTTCTGAAAGGGATTATCTGTTTGTGAAGGAAGCATTTTGCTTAATACTAGCTACAGAATAAAACTGCCATCTTGAAAGTGTTCAGTCTTATTATCCCTGGCTGCAAATCATAGTGCTCAATTTTGCCTTCTGCCCTTTGCATTCAGGCTGACGGAGATGACTATATGCACTGCAAATACTTGTCCAAGCCTGACAGGCATGGAGATGCACTGATGATTAGAGGGAAGTTTGCAGAAATGCTGAGTTGCGTATCTCTATTATTGTTTGTAATAAATTATGTTGAGCATAAAAATTTGCTTAGCCTTTCGATAGCAGTGCATTGCTTTGGCATTTTTTTTTGTTTCCAGAAAATCGTCCCCATTTCGGCTACAAGTCCGGCCATAAGAATACTGCTTGCCCCGATGCTTTGATGGCAGGACCAGATTGAAAACCTCCTGAAGACTGGAAGCAGAATTAATTTCATTGATAAAATTGCCATCAATGTGATTCTTTGTACTTCGTGGCCATTAGTTGCTTTGTAGAGGCATGCATCCCACATACTTTGGGGCGCATGCCGAATTTCAAGCATTTTATGGACTCGTTATAAGTGCATGGAGTCTGCCAGATTTATTAATTTCCTGCAGTAATCATAGATTGCTTCTTCCAAGTAGAGGAGGCATCACTTCCGAATGTCCTCAATAGATACACAAGCGGATATCCGGCGCGGATCTCCCTGGGAGATTCAAATTATTATTTTTGTACATCCGTCGGGGATCCGTGGGAGGACCGTCGGACGTCCGCGGATCTCCCACGGATATCCGTATGTCCATAACCGGACGTACGCCGAACGTCCGATGTGCGTCCGGTGGATGACTGGGTTGTCTATGGCTTCTCGACTCCGCTAGCTGAACGCTTCTGCAACCGTCTCTATATGGAAACCAAACGTGTTGCTGAACTGCTACAAGGTGAGATATGGGAATACAGGAGCCTGTTTTGTCTGCATCTCCCTGCACTCGGGCACATCAATACATGTTTCAGAGCTATAAGCGCTAAATAGTGGGTGTCGGCGCCGGTATCTGGACAAATTTCTGATGACGTAACAGGGAAATAAATTGAGCAAAACCTCCAATAAATTGTAATTACAACGTGGCCATATGATTCAAACATCATTACAGCACACAAGAACCTGGTTTAATTTATGTGCGCGTGAAAAATGATCGACACGCGTATTTTAAAGGTAGGCCTCGTAGACCTTGTAGACCTTGTACGCGTTGAAATTGAAGCTATGGAGTTGCCTGCGACGGATAATAATATTGATGCTTGGCCAAAGGAAGCGGAAGGAAGCGAAAACAAAGAATAAGAGAGTGACTTCATGTAGGGCAGTTTATCGAAAATGGCACTATAGAAATGCCAAAGCTACGAATGGGTGCGGGACAACATTTGATGTCTTGTAGGTAATGAACGTGGAGCCATAAGACGGCGGACATTCAGTGAAGACAGTGACGTGAACGAGCAACGAAGGCGATGCAGTTCTAAGTCGTCGTGCTGTGCGGCTGCTAGCTCCTTCGCATCCATTGGTGACTCCGACGCCATGGCACCGATGCGGGAGAGTACATTATCAGCAAAATTTTCGGGCTCGTGCACATGACTGAGATACACTGCAAACTATGAGATAAAGGACAGTCACCGCATATCGCATGCTGTGTAGGTGCTGTAATTCTGTTCGAAGGCAAAGATTCAGGTATTTTTGTCCTACATTAGAGGAAATGTGTAAAACGGTTGATGGCGAAGTACACCGCGAGTTCTTGTCAAAAGGTGTTGTATTTATCATGAGGTACCTTCAACATTTGTGAGAAAATTTTGAGAGGCTGCCAACTAGGGAGGTGCTTTCGCGAACTGCGCCGAATGCAATGCTCGACACATCGGTGACGAGACACAGCGGAGAGTCGGGAACAATATGAATGAGCGAGTTGGCGTCTGCAGGAGCCTTCTTTGCAGCAGCCGATGAAGCAGAGCGTCGTCAGTCTACTCAAGTAGTGCACCCATACATTTTGATAGCCGAAAGGTCGGTCAGTATCTCAGGAAATTGCACACTTGGGGACAAAAACGGTGATGAAGAGACGGCTGGAGAGTTCTCTGTGCTTCTCGAATCTCATCGAGGGTAAATCTTGAACCGCCTTAATTTTGCTGTCAAGTGGCGGGATTCATTGAGGGAAGAGAAGATGGCCTTAGCTGCAAATATTTCATTCCTCAGTGATTTGGTGCGAACGCTCCACGACCGAGAGTAGACGCTGCCGCCGCTCGAAGGCCTTTGAGATCTCGATAGAGTTCCGAGCTGCACCGTTGTCTTCATAGACTCTGTCATTGAAACCACTCCTCGGTTCTCAAGGGCCTCTGATTCAATAGAGTACCAGTTCAACGGCATAAGAAATATGACACGGTTATCAGTTTTATGCATCAACCTTTTAAACTATCCTCTGAAAGTGCAATTTTATCATGCTTATGCTGAATTTGACTAACAATTAGTTTTGATATGCAACTAATGTGATCTCTGAAGTAAACCAATGTTGCGCTCTTCGCCTGCTGATGTTCCTCCGTCTTAAATAATAGTCACTTCCGACACCCAATCCATTGTTCTGCTTTTAGCAGACTAACGCGCCCGTTTCCATGTCTTGATTACTATAGGGATCAAGTTGTTCCAGAAATACGTAACAATGTTACCAGTGGGGCTCAGACTGACTTATAAGGCGAATATCTGAAAGTGCCACTGCTTGATAGTGTACTGATAGTGTACTCAAGTTGAGCCTACTCATTGCTGTCAAGCTACTAGAACACAAATCTGATCTGGCGCTAATCTGCTAGTCATAGACACACTTTTGGAGCTCTTGTATTGCCGACAAACCAACAATGGCGTCCTATCTTACGACACGTCAGCTGAACAGGTTTCTTCAAAATAATTCCCCTTCTATAATCCCTTGTACCGCGCGTAGCCTTCGCAAGCATTTTGATGACTTTGAAAGTCTTTTTTCATCATTGGATACCTGGTTTTCAACAATTGCTGTTTCGGAGAATTGGTTGAACTTCTATGATCAAGATCTGTTCTGTTTCCCTTCCTATGCATCGGAATATTCACATCGGCAGTCGACTAATCATGGTGCGTCAGCTATATATATAAGGTCCAACATCACATATAAACGCAGGCACGACCTAGAAATCAACGTCACTAACTGTGAATCTGTTTGGGTGGAACTTGCCAACAATTTCTAAATACAGACCGAAAAAACTTTATTCTTGGTGGCATCTATCGCTCCCCATCTTCATCTATCCCAGACGTCTGTACTGCTCTTGAACGTATCATGACGACTTCAACTGCCGAAACTAAGAACGCCACAATTACAGGCAATAATATTATTAATCTTCTTGATACCAGTTCCTCTGATACCTTCAATTATGCTACATGTTTTGAAAGTTTTGATTCTGAATCCTTAATTATGCTGCCCACGCATTGTGTCATTGGTGGTGGAGGTTCATTAATTGTCCACGTGCTATCTAAACTAGCATTTCCACCAGACACCGGCATTCTGAACATTGACATAACTGATCACTACCCAGTTTATATGCGCTTCAATTCCCATCCTGAACATAGCGCCATCTCGTATAGCAAAGTTGTGCTCGATAGAGAGAAGTTCGTCGCTGCCGTGGCTAACGCAGACTGGTCTTCACTTATCTCGGCGAACTACCCACATCAACCCTTTTCGCGCTTCTTAACGCTCCTGATATCTTTCATTCATGCTAACTCCCAGAGACGTAAATGCAAGAAAATTATCGCGTCACCCCAAAACCTAAGGCTAACCGACAAACTCCTAAAGGCAATGCGCACGCGCGACAACCTTTACAAAAAGAAAAAGAAAAAGAAAAAAAAAACCGTTTAATATCGAACTTCGCGCTCGCCACACAAGATTCTGAAATTGCCTATCCATGTAATAAAAAAATGCTAAAAGGCGTTTCTTTGAACAGCGAATTATCGACTAAAAAAAGTGGGTAGTAATTGACTAATGTCTTAATAAATATACACAACAGGTGCCTATAACGACTGTAACCCACAACAATGTTGTTTATTCTAGCCTTCGAGAAATTGCCGATGCTTTCTGTAATTACTTTTCTCTTCATAACTCAGTGCCAGCACCCCATTACGAGTTCGGCACAAATCCTCCACCTCATTCATTTTTCTTATTCCCAACAATTACTGACGAGGTTGTTTCCATCATTTCCTCTCTAAAAATAACCAGTGCAGGTCTCGATGGTGTTCACCCTATATAAAACTAATCGCTCAACCCATATTCTTGTTCTTTCTAATATCATCAATTTGATGTTTAAGACCGGAATCTTTCCTCACAAACTAAAGCACGGCAGAATCACTCCGGTATTTAAGGAAGGTGATCGCTCCTTGCTAACAAATTATAGACCAATATGTATACTCCCTTTTTTTTCAGTAAAGTAATTGAAAGTTAATTTAAAAACGCTTGACCAAATATTTCAATAAATATAATGTCCTTTCTCCTTTTCAATATGGATTTCGCCAAGGCTACTCTACTGACCCAGCAATTTTATATTAAACAGATAAATTTAAAAAGGAAATAGACCCAGAAAAATGCGCTGGTGCAGTAAATAGAGACCTCACAAAAGCATTCGATTCTATTAACCGCTCAATTCTTTTCATGAAACTAGAAGCGGTAGGAATAACAGGCCCACCATTGCAACTGTTAACAAATGTCTTAAAAGACCGCAGCCAGCTAGCAAGTATTTCAGGCATTTATTCCAATAAAAAGCTACTAATGTAGGCGTACCTCAAGGCTCAATACTAGGCCCACTTCTTTTTCTTGTCTATAATAATGACCTCCCTAAGCGCCTCACTTCTTCAAAATGCGTCTTATATACCGATGATACAATCTTCACTTCAGACAAATTCGTATCGACTGTAGTTAGTAATCGTAACAAGGACCTTGCTCCTATTTCAAACTGGTGTGAGCTTAATATGCTTCGGATTGATCCTACAAAAACGTATTTCCTTTTATTCATCTCAAGCCAGATAATTACTGCATCCCCACTGTGTAGTATTCGAGTTGGCCAGCATATAATTACACCAAGCGATTACTGCATCTACTTGGGCGTGAAGTTAGATTCACATTTCAAATTTCATCTGCATATTGCCCATGTCAAAACTAAGCTAGCATATGGCATATGCACACTAATCGGAACACGAGCCTTCTTTTCACATCCTACACTTTGTATTATGCATTCATACATTCCCACATCACCTACGCCATTGTAGCCTCGGGAAACACTTATAGCACGCATTTAATTTCTCGACAAACGATTCAAAATCATGCACATAGAATAATTACGCCTTCATAGACTCTAGCGCTAAGCATTTACTTCGTAATCATGGAATCCTGGCAGTCGCTGAACTCGTTAAATACAACCTATGCACATTCTTCTACAAGTTACTAAACGACGGAATTCCAGTATCACTTATCCCACAAATTTCACTATTAAAAGATAAAAGGTGATTCTCAAGAAACAAAAATTTATTACTTCCTAGAGTAGAACAAATTATGGGAAGCAAACTATTAATTTTTCTGCTGTCATGGTCTGGAACGCGTTACCATCCATCGTCAAATCTTTTAACAAAAACAGATTTGCATCCGAAGGTAAACGTTTCTTTTTAACAACAGAAAACTGATACCGAATAATGACTATGTTATCAGCTTTGCGTGGTATGTATTTTAATTTGGTTTAACATGTTCAAAGTCTGTACTGTCAAGCTTTTTTAGGCATATCTTTTATTACTGTTTGATTTGGTATTTAACTTGCTTGCTCAGTTCATTTTTTGTTGCAAAATAATGTTATTTTTATTATCAACTTAATTATTTTCTGCGTTCAATTTATCTGACTGTGAATTATTGCTGTCTTGAATATTAATTTTTATCTGCCATTTATAGGAGGTCCCGATACAGTCGCTGACTCTGGGACCTCCTTCTGTATGTATGAGCTGGAACGTACTGAACGGATATAATAAAATTGAATTGAATTGAAGACCATGAAGCCAGATCTCGGTCATCCAGTTGGGTTAGAAACAACAGCATCACCACGATTCGATCTAAGCTCAATCCATCACAACATCATCGATGACAATAGCTGGACAATGCATCTTTGGTGAATTACAATAAATCATTCTTGACATTGTGGACACGGTATTATTAGCACCCATCATAATATCGCACCATCGTTATATTTCCCTAACAAGAACACGTTTGCATGGGTCAAAAAAGCATCAAAGTATTCTCTGTCGCCTTAAAAAGAAATTTGCAGCTAACTTCCTGAATACGTTGTGGACAAGTGTGAGTTCCTAAGTGTCGACCGGCATTATTGGGTCTTGAAGAAATTAATATCACACATCTCTCTCCTATGCAGTGCTTCAATATGTCACATTTCTGTTGTTATTACTAGTGTGTTTTAGAGCTTTTCAGTGACTTTTCATTAGTAAGTAAGGAAATTTGTTTTCAATTTTATTCCTTTCATTGTTTAAACTTGATTCTCCCTAATTTATCCCCCACCCCACTTTTTGTAAAATGGCTTAGGAGAGGTTTCTAAGGCAGAAATAAATTATGAAAGTGATGGGGAGTGCTCCACTCCAGCCAGGCTCATGTCAGTCCTCTTCTCTCCAGTGGCATCATTCATGGGCCGTGGCCACGGTCTGTATCAGCGGAGACTTGATTGCGCCTCTGCTGCCGCATCTCCCCCAGAAGTCATCGAGATCGATGTCATAAACGGCCACGGGCACGAATCCCATGTCGTCCTCATAAGATGCATTTACACGCTGCTGCAAGGCCGGCACGTCCGCGAAGGTCGCCACCTGGGTAGTAACGATTACCACCGGCGTAAGACGACAGTATGATGAAAGATCGACATTTTAGGGACTTACTGCGAGGATATCATGGAAATCGTTGCGATACCTGCCTATGACACCGAATGAAAATTTAAAGGACGGCCCTCAACGACGCCAATATAAGAAATCAGTGAGCTCATGGCAGTAGGCGGCAGCAAAACCGTCGTGCCGAAACCGTGCCGAAGAAAATGAGACGAGCTTAGACAGTAGTCCACGAACGTCACGAAAGCCGCCTCATACACACTGTCTCGTTGTTTTCATCTCGTGTTTTTTGTTGTTGAGTGACCTGAACGTTAATGATTGCCAACCTGGTGTCTCTTTATGGTGCCCATATTAGGATGCAGTTAAAATGGCAGTCTCCTTCACGCACGCACGCACGCACGCACGCACGCCCCCCCCCCACACACACACGCACGCACGTTCACGTATTACTAATATCTGTGATTATCCAAGTAAACATTAAAAAAAAGACATAAAGTACCATCCCCAACGCTTTCCTTGGCCTCGCCGACTGTTGGCTTCTTGCCTTCATATATATATATATATATATAACCTATGAGTCGCATCCTATCGACACCCTCCTATGGAGCAGTTCAAATTTGAAGGCTAGCACAAAAATGTTCTACCTAAACTGGAAAAAACGGAGAATGCTATGCAACTGGAAATTGTAGCTGTAACGTTAAGAGTAGGGAAGTAAAAGTTCCAGAAATTTTAAGGCTACCTAAAAGGGAAGAACAATGTTTCGCCAGAAAACAGGTGTTTTTAGGAAATGTTGGAAAGTTTTGAAAAATAACAATTGTTGCATGTAACCATGATGTATATTTGCACTGAAACCATTAACAGTCCTTTTTCCTAGCATTTCTCTACTCGAGAAAATGCTGCGCCACTTTCACTTGGTGAAAGGGACTGGTCAAAGTTAGGCTCTGTGCCCACCAAGAGCAGACAGAGGCTTAAAGGAGACAGAGGACAAATTCAGTGAAACTTTGAGCTTAAAGTGTTTAGTTTGATTAGTAGTCAGGAATGATAAAACGATTCAGAATAATGCGAGTGAGCAGAGTTCTGGCCCTGTTTTCGTGCCTCCTCTCCCTAGTGCTTTTTGTCTGGCACATACATAATTTTCAGTTGTGATTGGTTTCTCAAAATCAAGGATTAGTCATGTAGAAATAATGTGTCACACGTTCTTGTGTTTTCTGCTTTCTGCTTAATTTCAGTTGTTTATTTTGAAGGTCAAATGTGCTTTTTGATTCGAGGCTGTTCGCTCTACTGTTAGATGGTAATCTCCCTCTTGTTTACATCAAATACGGGAGCAAAATTACAGCCCACGTCTCTGTATGTTCCTCATGTATTATTATCTGTGCTTACTCTTAATTAATTGTGCCCTATATTTTCCACAGATAAAAGATAATAGTCAGCCTATCCACCTAAACGGCGGCTGAGGTCCTTGGACCCGGGCGACGTGTTCGGTCAGTCAGATTTGGCGTTGCTGAATCTCAGGGTGTTGGTTAAATTGAGTGCTGAGCAGCCCAGGGGGCATTCGTTGTTCGACGACCAGCGAGTCCAATACTGCTGTCTGGGCCGCTGATATATATATATATATATATATATATATATATATATATATATATATATATATATATATATATATATATATATATATATATATGTTGCCATGCTACTGACGACGACGAAGGAGTCGGATTGTGTGGCAGAAGAAGAAGAGGCGTTGGCGTTTTGGGGGCTAGTAGGCGTCACCTTGTCCTTCTGCTCCAGCACCGTAGGTAAACACCCCCTTTCTCATAACACCATAACAGGTTAGTGGAGGGTGCTCCGTTCGATCCCTACCTACGGCACTGCCACACAAACTAGAGGTTCGACGTAGTCGCCCCCGTGTTGGACTGCCACCACTCCCGACCATCATGGTTCACTCCTTCTCCAACCGTGGACGCCGCGACGCTGCAAGCCAGGCTGGCGACAGGCCTGCCCCCTCCAGCCCTATTCCGTCCCAGCCCTACCGGGAATCGCGATCGTTTGCAGGAGAAGAAGCTGACGATGTCGAGAAATGGCTAGTTCATTATCAGTGAGTTAGTCGGTACTACCCTGCCACCATGCTAACAAATGTTGTTTTCTTTCTAATTCACACTACGATGACCTCGTTTGACAATAACGAGGACAACCTGACGACTTGAGAACGGTTTGCCACCGACTTAAAAGAGCGTTTTCGCGACTGTGTTCCGAGCAAGAAGTGGGCTGAGCGGAACCTTTGCTCGAAAAGGACAATTTCCCGATGAAACGTGTACAACCTATACAGAAGAGATCCTCAAAGTCTGCAAAAGTGTTAACTCCAAGATGCCTGAGGGCGACAGAGTCGGCTACATTTCGAAGGGTATCGCGGATGACGTGTACAAATTCTCAATCGCCAAATGCAAACTTGACAGTGTCTCCGATATCATTAGACACATCCGCGCGTTTTATCAAAACACGTCCTATTGCACCGAAATTTCGGTGGCTGGCCGACATGCCTACTGTGTCCAGCCTTGATGACTATGCCCAAATCGATCTTCCCTCGACTATCCGGGAAATCGTGCGGGAAGAACTTCCACGGCTTCACCCACTCCCCCCCCCCCCCCCCCACTTGAATCTGATGATGTCTCTGTCCAGAGGGTCACCAGACGGTCAGCTTCACCACCGCTAGCGATTGCAGTCCAGCCTTTCTCCTAAGCACCTGAAGTTACAGCTTCAATTTATTACCCGCCTATGCATTTTCACAACCCAACTGCGTCAATGCTCGATGCCCGAAGGTATGACTTCGCCCCAAATGCACCTCGATCTTCAATTTGATTTACCAGGATTCCTGAGCAATATGCGCATTCGACCAGAACCACGGCGCGCCCTGCTCTTCCTGGCTCTTATCTACAACAGCATTTTCTACCTTCCCCACCGATCTGCTACCCCCGCGGCGTCGAAGGTCACATCGCCAGGTACTGCCGTAGTAGGGGATCAACAGTACCAACATTCGGCAATACAGCCCCGTTTTCCAGCTCCGCATGGATATTACCGAAACATTCCGAACGAGAATCTCCGCGACCATTCGCCAGCATCTGATCAAAGTGGTACTCCTCCACCCGCTTTTCGTACGCGCCGTTCTCCATCACCACGGCGGCGCTCCATGTCACCTCGTCAGGAAAACTAACCAGCGCGACCGATGGGGGTGAGGCCGCTGGCAATGTGTTGTGTGCCAACATTCCTCCTTCAACTGTAATGCTCAGACAAAATTCGGGTGTACATTGATGATGTGTGTACATTAGCTTTGGCAGATGCGGGTGCGACTTTGTTTGTGCTGAGTAATCAGCTTAGGCTCTTGTTAGGACGAAAAGTGCAGTTTGAATGCAACCGCATTTCAACGTTTTGGGGAGTGAGTGGAGAGGCGTCCCCATCTTGTCTCCAGAAGCGTGTCCCAATCTGAGCGCAAAGTTATTCATGAGCAAGTGGAGGCAATGGAATGAAAGAATGTGATACAGGAGTCATTTAGGCCTTGGGCAGCCCCTCCCCGTTGGAAAAACTACAGAACATTTTCTGTTACGACAAAAATTCTGTGCGGTTTTTGACGGCAACCCTGTTGTGACCACAGAACATTCTGTACTAACAGCAGAAATTTCTGTAGTTACGACAGCAAAGTGCTACAGAACTACAGACAACAGAAATATACTACAGAAAAACTACAGAACTACAGAAAAATTTGACGTTTACGACAGAACTACAGAATATTTTGTCGTATTTTAACATGGTTCTGTAGTCTTTTTCGACTGTGCTGTTATTCTCGTACACAAGAAGGCTCGTGGGTGGTGCAATTTTTCAAGCCGAATTCGTCGTCTTACCCCACTTTACGCATGACATTATTTTAGGAATGGACTTTTTGAAGCTTTGGGGCGCTACCATGGACTGCCGAAGTGGAAAGGTTCATTTTGACGGCTCTTATAGGCCGACTCTTTTTGAAAGCGGCAGTATAATGAAGAAACAGTTTTTTGTATTACCTAAGACACAGTAGTTTCACCCTTGCCTGCCATGTTCGTCCCCGTGTCAGCTCCACTTATGTTCATTCAGGCCATTGTGCACCCAGCTCACTTAGCATGCCTGAGGAAAAATGTTATTATTCCTCATTGTCTGATCTCCTTGCATCACGGTAGTGCCTCGTTATGGACAATCAACACGTTGTCCGGCGCCTGCAGGTTTACCAACTGGATTGAAGCTTGCCTCATGTGGATCCGATGCGCCCCGCGTCTTTGCTTTCATCCGATATGCTACGGATGTCACTGTATCTCCGGTCTCTGTTGAATCTTCGATCTTCCACATGATCAGCGTTGATCTGAGCTCACCACAACGCCGTACTCTTGTGGATATTCTTCGGTCCTTCTCGGCTAAGTTTGACGTTTATCAAACAGATGGATCAACCTCTCGCGCTGCCCCTCAGACACATCATACCATGAGCACTGGTTCTGCTCGTTCCATCCGTCAGAGGCAATATCGCGTTTCCCCATCTGAGAGCAACGTTATTCATGAGTAAGTAGAGAACATGCTACAGAAGATGGTGATACAGGAGTCATGTAGGCCTTGGGCAGCCCCTGTTATTCTCGTACACAAGAAAGACGATTCATGGCGATTCTGTGTCAATTACCGACGTCTAAATTCTGTTGCTAAAAAGCACGTCTACCCTGTTTCTAGCATAGATGATGTCCTCGACTTCCTCTCTGGTGCGTCCTATTTTTCGTGTCTTGATCACAGACCTGGCTATTGGAAAACTTCAATGTACCCTGTGGATAAGAAAAAAAAAACAGCCTTTATAACGCCAGATGGCCTTTATGAGTTTAATTGTATGCCATTCGATCGGGCTGTGCAATGCGCCTGACACATTTGAATGATTTATGGACACAGTTCTGCGCGGCTTAAAATGAGACATTTGCCGTTGCTATCTGGACGATGTCGTCATATTTGGGAAGGTCTTACAAGAACACAATAACCTTCTGGTACGCGTCTTGAACGGTCTGCACAATGCCGCCCTAATTCTAACAGCAAAAAAGTGCCGCTTTGGAGAGCGCCAACGGCACGACAAACGAGAGCATGTCATTGCGTACGCAATGTTTGTCGTACCCTGAGCAAGTCTAGGCTTACCACCAGGCAGACATCTCCTGTTGCCATTAAAATATCTCTCCCTCTCTCCCCTGGGCAAGTCAGAGCGAAATTACAGTCACCTAACAGGAATTCCTGGCTGTTGTTTTCGCTCTGCTGCGTTTCCGTTTATATTTGTACGGACAGTCGTTTACTATCGTAACTGACCATCATTCACTTTGTTGGCTGCGCAACCTTCGAGACGCATGTGGTCACCTAGCACGCTAGGCCATCCAGCTTGCCGTGGTGTACAAAAGCGGGAGGCGTCATGCAGACTCAGATTGTCTTTCTAGGGTGCCAGTGGCCACAACCGGATTAGACAGTGACGATTTCGACAATTATATATCCACCCTCGAGATGGCGTTCCCCAACACGATTGTTTTCAAAACGAAACAGCAAAGGGATAGCTGTCTGCAGACTCCCTCTGCCGCCGACCAAGCCATCGCAGCTAAACCCGTTTTTGTGTGCGTGCTGGCCTCCTATGAAAAAAGCTATTCCCCTGTCGGCCAGCGATACCTACTCGTAGCTCCCAAGAAACTTTGCACTTACGTATTGCGTGTCAGGCATGATGATCCGACGTCTGTGCATTTGGGAAAGGTTCGAACACCCCACCATGCTTAAGGAAGGTTTTATTGGCCCAGAATGCGCTTGACGATTGAGCAATACATTGCCAGTTGCAAGCAATGTCAACGCCACAAACGTCCCAATGCAACTCCATCTGGCTTGCTGCACCATAGGAATTCTCCGACAGCTCCGTTCGATCAAATAGGCATTGGCCTCTTAGGTCTTTTTCCGAAGTTCTTGCATGGAAATCGCTGGATTGTAATATGCGTGAAATACCTCACACGTTACTGTAAAACCACCGCTATTCCGTCTGCTACAGCGTATCAAAGCGTCGCTTGTCGTGCTGCACTCAGTCATCTTACGACACGGGCCGCCACGAATTGTCATCACTTATCGCGGTTGACAATTCAATGCTGATGTTGAAGGGCTCATGCGTTTATGTGTCGTAACTTCCCAACACTCGATGCCATACCGTCCTCAGAAAAAAATGGCTTGACTGAGTGCTTTAAGAACGCCTATAAACATGCTAGCCATGTATGTGGATGCCGGGCATAAGAAATGGGACACTATACTACACTTCATCACATATGCATGTAAGACCGCCACGCCTGAGACGACTGGGTACAGCCCATTTTTCCTGCTGTATGCCAGACCGCCACGCTACCCCCTGGATCCTATAGTGCTCTTCTCAAACCGCCAAGATCTCTGCTTGGCTGAGACTTTATGGCTCGCTGAAGAAGCTCGGTGATTCGCCCGCGTACGGTCTGGTGCTCCACAAGAACGTTTCAAAGTACGATACGATGCCAATCACCGGCATGTCACGTACTCTATAGGCAGTTCAGTCTGGCTGTGGCGTCCAATTCGGCGCCGCGGCCTACATCAAAAACTCTTTGCCCACTATGAAGACCCATACGTGGTTGTCAAACGCATCAGTGATTTAACTTAAGCAATAGCGTGCCTCACCGCATCGGGTCGTCGATCTGAAAAAAAAAACGAACTATGTCACGTTGCACGCTTGAAGCCGTGTCAGCCTCACACGACTCAAGAAGACGCCAATAGGGCTTCGCTAAGTACGGGGGAAATGCCACGCTACTGACGACCGTGAAGGATTGTGACTCTATGGGAGAAGATGAAGAGGCGTGGGTGTTTTGGGGGCTAGTAGGCTTCACCTTGTCCTGCTGCCATCATCACATCATCATCGCCATCATCATCAGCCTGACTATACCCACTGCAGGGCGAAGGCCTCTCCCATATTTCTCCACTTAACCCGGTTCTGTGCTAGCTGCATCCACTTGACCCCTGCGAACTTCTTAATCTCATCCACCCACCTGCTACGCTTTCCTTCCCTTGGAATCCAGTTTGTTACCCTAAGCGACCATCGGCTATCCTCTCTGCGCCCTACATGTCCTGTCCATGCCCATTTCTTCTTCTTAATTTCCACTAGAATGTCGGTAGCTTGAGTCATTTCTCTCACCCACTCTGCACGCTTCCTATCTCTTAATGTTACTCCTACCATTTTACGTTCCATAGCCCTCTGGGTTGTCCTCAACTTAAGTAGAACTCTCTTGGTTAGCCTCCACGTTTCAGCCCCATAGGTGAGTACATAAACACCCCCTTTCTTACCAATACTGTAACAATATGTATATATACCATATATATATATATATATATATATATATATATATATATATATATATATATTGTTGTAGGGACTCTGAATGAACCTCAATTTCATCTGTACATATTCACCATCACCAGTCAGCTCGTCCGGCAAAGCTAAAGTGCGGATGCATCCCTGCGGGTTGATAGCTGCTGCATCGGTTTGTCTGGCATTATGTCAGTGAACCTGCCAGCGCACCATCCTGTCTCACAAGTGGTGGAGGTGTCTGTTGGTCCCAGCGTGCTCTACGTGGCACTTATTGGAGCTCCGTTTCAATCGTATTGCTGGCGGCACATCAACTGTCATGGCCGACGCCGATTCACCTCACCCTGCTGTAACTACCGTCTCGGCCCCTGCCACTACCGACATGCATTCTCCAGGTTCTCGCTACCTCTATGAATCTGACGTCCCATGCAACCCTTGGTCCTAAGCCCCTGAGCCAGCCTACTTGGTCAGTAAGCTCCCTTTAGCGCGGCCCCTCTGTTTTCGTAGGTCTTCGAGGCGACGACGTGGATGACTGGCTACAACAGTATGATCGTATGAGCGCATTTATACACAGGGACGCCTAATATGAATTTCATCAACGTAGCATTCTGTCTCAGTAATGTAATCAAGACGTGGGTGCTCAGTCAGCATCCAAGACGTGGTTGCTGTGGCGGTGTGGCTGGACCGATTCTGCCACTAGATAACAAACGATTCACTGACGTGTCATATGACATCAGTCGTTTCTTTAAAGAGGCGATACAAAAGTTACGTATCATGTTGTAGAAATGCAAGGTTCAGAGACATATACCCCACGGATCTCATTGATTTACTAACTCGTAAATTCCGTTAAGCCAACAGTTCCGTTCTTCGTCATTGTCAACTATGTGCAAGAATAGTGCAAAACTATCCCCACTATCTGCGTAGCAGCGGCTTTGAAACCTTTATATGGTGTTTAATGTGGGATGGTCATCATTAAAAAAAAATAGATTTCTGGGTTAGAAGCGCAGTTTTGTTTCATAATAACGTTAAAACCGCACTAGTGCACCGACTGGGAAGGGCATGCTATAACTAGGTCAGGCGAACTGACAGCGAAGAGTTAACGTTTTGACTACATTTGATACGCCTCGACATGTACAGAAATTTATGACCCATCGCAAGTTATATCCTTATCAGATTTGTTTTTCAATTTCGAAAATATCACTTTGTTCATTGCTGGAGCGGTAGCTAAAGCCGGGCTGAGGTGAGATTGAGACCGTGGGCTCGCTGACTGTCTCTAAGCCTAGAGCGCTTGGCTAGTTAGTTTATAGTACAGCTGTGAGACATACCAGCAGCCGTCCTTGTATCTCCTCTATCTTCGCCCGTGTACGTTTTCCGTGCGCCGGAATAATGTCTCACAACTGAGCTGACTGTCGCCGGCTGCCGGGGGCAAAACGCTTGAGTTTACCCTTTCATACTGAGCCAACCTATCCAATATCAGGCTATAAAGGAGATCTGTTTGGTTTAAGATTTCCCTTTCAGTAAATTGCTAACTCATAAGGCGTGTTAACTCATCAAGTGTCACAGGATGCAGTCCGTAGTAAACGACACAATTCATATTGGAAGGGCACAGTGCAAGAAGACACGGGACGAAAGGAAGAAGACGTACACACGTCTTCTTCCTTTCGTCCCGTGTCTTTTTGCGGTGTGCCCTTCCAATATGAATCGATACCAACTCGCCCAATTGGCTATCCTTCTTTAATGCATAAGCGACACAACTCCTAAATATTTGCCGTTTGAGGCTGGTGCTATGAGCCTGGAGATGTAAATAAATATGCGAAGGATCCGTCAGTAAAAGAAAAACATTCATATTTTAGTCATCAAAGCTATTTTATATGCAAGTATAGCGGCGCGGCATGGAATTTCAAACATGCTCGAATCTTGATACTCTCGGCGCTATACTTGTCACGGTCGTTCAAAAGGAACGGGCGTGGGGACAGGGAGGAAAGAAGACGATAGTGTCTTTGCTAGCATGTGAGGCAGCCTTTGCGGTTTGAAGTACTGCACTTCATTGCCTTAACATCGAGGTGAGCGAAAGGGCACTATATTCCGGCGAACAAGTACGAACACGCGGTGTGGGGGCGGTGATTAACAAAAGCGCTTCACGGAAACCTTAAAAGATGACAAGAAGTTAGTTTGAGACAACACACCTAAATCTGGTTGCACTTTCGTGAAATAGAAATTTGTGAAGGGGGAGGGGAACTTTCGGAAGTCAGTTGCGATATGGCGTAGTTATCTCACTTCACGAACAAATCTGTTGTCAATATTACACATTAATTCTAAAATGAAAAGTGATCATGAACTAGGATGTACCCCTCAAGCAAATATGTATATTTGTCGTGTCCTACGCTCTATGATCGATGTGCCCATGCGCTAAAGCTGCAACTGAAGGGAGGTGGTTGCCTATTGTACACCGCCGCGTCTAGCGCTGTAAGACAAAGGTTTGTTAACGCACCTCTACGGTACCATAAGGACCGTTCCTGGATACCATCAGGCAGTGCGGGCGCGACGGTGTTCGGATCACCGGCCTCCGCCTGCAGACAGCAGCGTAGGTCGTTCGTCCGGGCTGTAAGGTATCTGGTTCCCACTGCACTGGACCGTAGCTGGGAGCGCCAAGAACTGCCACAGGGGCTCTGAATGTCTCTGCTCCCGCCTGGAGTCCGCAACAGACACTAAAGATGCGTACACCTACCACAATATTTTAAAGCAATGGAACTATTAGTCCGGTATACATAATGTAAATAAGCAAAACAAAGACGCAGGCAATTAGGGAGCTTAGTTAGAAATTATTCTTATACCGTACCTGCCCTAAAGAAGTCCCAGAATCACGACTGACGTTAGGTGCGCCCCCACGGGAACTTTTGCGAATACGAACCGGTGTCATTGAGCATGTTGCTTTGAAGACTACAGAAATAGTATCAAGTGCCTGATCACTCACGTAGAAAGGATAGCGGTTTTGAGCAATAAGCAAGTGACTATTGGCTCCACATCCAATAAGAACAGCGCCGTGCCTGCTCAGCAATAGCTGCTTGCAGTATCCTATGCCGTGCGTGCGCTGCACTAAAAAGAGTTTTTTTTTTAGGAGTGAATACAGCGGGGTTGTCTCTGAGACGCAATTTGGCGATAAAAAAACGAACAGTGCGACAAAGCAGAGTTGTGCAGACGTGAGAGATTAAATGTTAAGCTGAAGCAGCTGTATACGTCCACAAATTTGATTGCCTCTACAGCTTATATAATAGTGTATCTTTTCAAACGATATACGTAAGAGTGCGCAAGAAATGAAAAAAAAAGAAGAAAGCTGGTCAATAACTACGGTACATGGGGATGCGAAAGGTCGCAGTTCTTTACGTTGGCATATTACTGTCCTGTCGTTATGTACAGTTACGGAGCGCACTTTAGTTTCCACATATGCTCGTTCTTGAAGTTATAATTATTTCTCAGCCCTTGATTGCGATGAAGGAGCCCAGTGGATAGAAAAATGAAGAGATGTATGTCCTACTTGCTGCATCAATGGATCGTTCTGAGAGAAGGTCTGTAGAAGTTTCGCGAGGTCGCAACTGCAGTTGGAGAGTTAAGAGATGAGATCGGGGCTGCTTCGCACATAAGTGGCAGTTAGTTTTTTTTTTTTTTAAATATAGATTGAAGTCTTACATTGCTAATCTTCCTGAGGATCTGACACTGGTTAAAGCGTGGCGCAGAAAGAGTCCGTCTTTGTAGAGCGCGGTAGGAAAGAAGTAACCAGCCACTGCCAACGAGCCAGTTTTCAAATTTGCAGCACAAAGCTAGAAAAGTGCACCGAGCTTAGCAAACAGTTACATGGGTGGTAAATATGCTGACCCTTATGGAGGTAAATGGCTACTCCTGCTACTGTGCTTTGGTACGAGCGAGCGTCCAGCTCTACTTGTACTGTATAATTTCTGCGGGGCACTTCTCAATGATTTTCTGTCACAATGTATTACCGCAGGTTTCCGAGCTCAAAACACGGTAGTTGGAATCCACTAGTTCTGAATTTCGCTGCGAAAGCAACACTACGCCAGCAAGCTCGGCTCGTCGCGTAAGCTCGTATGTCATAGCCGAAAATGGCAGGAACTGCGAGCGGGGGTCTCTCGTTTCACATGGGACGGTTATGTCAGAATCAGCCTTCCAAGACCCTGGTATTCACGTCACCCCTATAGGTCACTAAGGCACGTTCATACGGCGGTTAAAGTGGGCTTTATATGTGAGCTGATAGCCTACGCAATCGCGTCATACCCTTAAAGGCGGAGCTTAAGTGTCCCCATAATTAGATGCACTAAACGCCTTTACCACCACCACCTGAAATGCCGGTGAAATTTGATACGTTCAAGATAATGCTGGTTGTATTCAATGCAATGCTAGGTCGCCCGCAACCAAAGCTTTCGCTCCCCACTCGTATGCCGTAGCCACAAATGGCAGGCGCAACAAAACCCCCAGGAGAAGGCGTGCCGAAGAAATGGATGACGAGCGCCCTGCAGGTCTCGAGAAAAGAAAGAAGAAGGCTTTGGCCGGTTTTATCTTTGAGCCTGGAGGCGTCGAAGGTGGTCGGCACGTAGACTTTGCACAGAGTGGGCGAGCACGATTCCGCCACGCGAGAGTTTCACCGCCGCTTCACGAGAACCCCTTTGGAAGTGTGTGGTCTGTGTACGCCCGGCTGTGGGATAACAATGATCTAACACCGATGAGTGAACTTGTGCAGCCGACTCCTTATTTGGCCACAAGCGTAGCCATGCAGCCGTTGCTTTTGCAATTCAACTAGGGTTAACCAGAGCTAAACCGCAACTACTTTTTTTTTGCATTGCTCTACCGGATATTGATCCAAACGTGTAACAAAAGTTAATGGCATATGTGAGCTTCGGTTGCGTGCACGACGCGATATGATTAAGAAGTCACTTACGGTCTACGTTGCCGTTCATCACACTGAGACAATGTTTCGCATGGCCACTGAGGGTTGCCCGGAGCCCTGTAGTTTTTTGTGCCCCTGGTTGACCTTTGCTACTTTCAACAGGGAAGCTACGTGGTACACCGTGTTTGCGGTACACCTCAGCTTGGCCATTGAGTGGAGGAAGCGATATGGTTAATGGGCCCTCAAGATGCTAGAGCGCTACCGTACACCAGTCTGTCCGAGACGTCTGCATTCCAGATCACCGGAGGTCAAGCAAAATCTTGCGCTCCATATTCGCTAGTACCAGCATTCGTGGATAGTCTCCAGTGGAACCATATGGCTGCCTACCGATTACGCTGACGACGCTCGAGCAAGGAACGGGCTCCTAAGCGCCGCACTCCAAAAACAAAGACGTCAAACAAGAGCACACTTACTATCCGTATCCACAGAAACAACGTCTACGGAATTTGTCCTATAGAATATTGCCGCACATTGCATTTCAGCGACCCTTTAAAGGTATATCGCTAAAGCAGTAACAAACATTTATGACCACAAGATCCTACGTTGAAATCTATGGTGAAGAAAAAGACGACGAAGACGGACAGCAAAAACATGAACAAGTGCGATCATGTTGTTCCTCTCCGTAATCTTCGCCTACTTGCGGCTTTAGATTTCATTATGAACAAGAAGAACTTCGCCCGAGTAGTGATGCCGCCAACTGTCATTACTAGTGCGACACACTTCACCGGTAGATACCGTGATTTTTTAGAAACCGAAAGTGGAGTAAAAACAGGAAAATCTACAACTGTCAGAATTATCTGTTATTGCCACATGCCGGAATACAAACTTACAGGATATTAAGCCATCACATAGTCGCTATGTAATGATAAATCCTAAAATGTTCGTTCCCGTCTGTAGTATTTCACAGTTTATATTTTCACGGCCACCAATGCAGTGTAGTGTAAGTTGTGACAGCGTGTTAGCGCCCCAAAGTTGACGAAGATTAACGGAGCGATTACTTTTGACGTCCCTCACCCCCGATGTCACTTAATGACATTAACCCTCTAATACTGCGTACAATGCCTCTTCCTTCTGATATCGTTTTTGAAGCGGATTGAAAAGCAGGTGTTAGATGCTATCGCTGCAACACACAAAGCTCTTACTTAATCACCAGGTTCAAGCTATGCTTAAGACTTCACATGGTTTACTTAAATGGGTTTAGCTCTACACACCGCTCCTTTTTTGTTTTGTTTTAAGGGGAAAGCCCTTAATGGCTCATCGTTGTCATCAGCAAAAGTGTAAGGCTTTTGCGGCGGCTCTGATACCTAAAAACTAAAATTCATAAACCTTGTCTCCCACAGGAGAATCAAACCTCCATCTCTTCGATCCCCAGCCCAGCGCTTTACCACTGCGCCACGCCCGGATTAGTTTCTTGATTGCCTGGCTTTGGCACACGATATTACACAAAAGGAAACTTCGATGAAAAACATGAAAAAAGACACACAAGGCAATGTACATGAATGAATGTCATGATCAGCCAGAGTTAGACTGGCCTCGTCGTTTTAAAACTTCCACAGCGACAACAAAGGCCCTTAAAAACCATTCGGGATGTTCTGCAGCTACTTTTTGAATGGCAATAAACCACTCAACACTGTCTAGCAAATAAATTCGAGCATGTATGGCATCCCTGTCACAGTGAGCATGCCATTCCGGAGCGCCATATACAGTGGAGGCCTATAAGCGTAATTACGTGAAATGGAACCTCATCCTCATTCTCTATGCTTAAATATTGAATGCCGTGCGAGTCTAGTGAAAAAGCCTTCTTAATAGTCCGTTGTAATACATCCCAAAAATATACCTCTTCCCAACAATGTAGAAAAACATGATCTGTTCTTTCCGGCTGCTTACAGATTAAACAATGCACTCCCCACGGTTACAAAATACACCTTTTCCCCAAAAACTTCCCTAAAAAAAAGGCGCAATATCGGTCACAATTATCTGCGCACACATGTACCATGCCATGAAGGAAGGGAGGAATGTGAAACAGTAGTCACCCTCTTTACTCGAACCATCATTCACCACACCATTCGAAACAAATGTTTAGCAAAATGCGGCACTCAGGCTTTCCCCTTTCGCCACTTTAGTCGCCAAAGTGTCTCGTAATTTTTCTTATGACTTTTCATGCCACGTTTTGTAACTAAGTGCAGCAGGCTGTTCTTCAACGTTTCGCACATGCCTATTCCACTTACAGGTTTTTCCATTCTACTGCCGTATATGAATACGTTGCTCTCTTTTGGCATACTGATGCAGTTCGAATTCATGGACCGTTCAGATTACCTGTCAGTTTTTCTACGTCATCTAAGCGGTAATACGCATTCCAAGCTCAGACGAACACAGATGGCAACTCACTGATATACTGTAGCCCATCTTCCACCAGTCGGTTGCGTTGACGAAGCTCCGCATACTCTTGACAACGTCGACCGCAGCACGATGGTCACCGCTGCACCTTACCACGTTACGCCGCCCCGGGCCCGGCGTGTACGAATGTGTCTTGGCAATGATGTACTCAGCTGCAGAAGCCATCGTGTTCAGATTGTAATGTCTCACCCGGTTTACAACCGGGCTAACGCTGACAATGAAACGGATGTGATGGCGTTGCAATGCTTCTTGCAGCCTCATGATGAAATGACGGGAACGATTAGGATAGCACTTGTCCCCAGGAAAATTCCAGTCCAGGTGTATCCCCTGCAAACCATATTGATGCAGCTTGACGCATTTATTTAGGATTATGGGGCAGAGACGTATTATTCAAGAACAGAAATTATTCGCTTTGAAATATACCCCCTGGTTGACCAAGGCCTGCTGGCTTTACAGCTATGCTGACAGCCAGGCGCTCAAAAAATAGGGGGCGAAAGGAACATGATGTGCGGAGTAGAAAGGGCGGCAAAAAAGAAGGAAGGGCTGTGTTTCAGATTGGATTATCGCGCAGAGCAGCTAGAATAGAAGGACGTCTAACGAGTACGAAATTGGGATATCCGGGAAGATGCATTGATATATTCGGGAAGGCTGGGGTAAACGAAGCGCACACATAGGAGACATGACAGAAAACATACTAGCCGGTTGTCCTAGCATGAGTCCTGTCGTCTCTCTTTCTGTGTGTGTGTTTTTGTGTGTGTGTGTGTGTGTGTGCATGCGTGCTTATGCGTATGAACTTGCGCTATAACGCGCTTGATTAGTGCCTGTGTGTGTGTGTGTGCGCGCGCGTGCGTGTTATTTATACGATAGCCACAATGTGTGAATCTAGTAAATGGCTTTGCGTTTGGATCTGTCGCCACATCAAGCATCTCCATGACTTTAAATAATCATTATTTTGTTAATCAATCTACTAGAAAGAAACCAGGACAGTTGCGGCTCGAGTCCTTGCATTTCGGGCTCGTTCTTTTCCGCTTTCAGCGCACTCCGGTGCGGCCTGAATGGAGTAAAACCTGTCTCCAGGCAGACTAAGTTTGCGGTCTCGAGCCACTTGAGAAAACCAATTAGTCTAGCGTTACTGCCAAAACGCATAAGCAGCCTGTCTGCTGTAATAGCGATGCGTAGAGATCACTGTCACAAGAAAGTATGTGACTTCACTCAGCCGACAGTAAACGCATAGTTCAGCGTATTTCCACAACATATTCTAGACTAGGCGACGTGATGCCCTCCAAAACGAAAAGGGATTACCTGGTGCCTGTTTCACCGCAATGTGCACTTTGTCGTACCGGGCCTTAGCACGTCTTGGTAATGACGACCCAGAGACTTTCAAGGCGCAAAAAATATGTAGCGAGACTTTAGGAAAGCTAATAGTGGGTAAACTGTGTTTACAAAAGTGAGCAAGAGACGCCCCTACAAAATAAAAAAAGGAATACAATACCCCATACTTCGTAGTGTTGTACGCATACATAAAGAAAATGGCATGACGGCAAGCAAATTCTTTTGATCGGATGGTTCATGCACGAACATCGTGATGTTTAGGGCTTGACTGGTGCACTGTGATACGCCATCCGTCTGTTGATGGTGCGGTGTAGAATAGCGCTAGCCTGAACTGCAGATGCGGTGTAATTCGTGCACAACAACGGAAGTGAGCTGTCGCCTGTGATCGCGGAAGATTACGAAATGAGTATGGTGACGAAGGACGTTGTGGTTAAGCAGAAAGTGGGACACTTCGACTGCTTTAAGAAAAACGAGCGCAACAGTTTCCTCAAGTGTATTCGGGTTGTCAACCGTCGCCATAATCTAGCGGCGTCTAGCAGGATGCTTCAGAAACGGACCTATCACGATACTAACTACACATGCAGGTATTTCACATTCGCGTTAGCAAAACTTACAGCTGGTCACTTACCAGCCTCACTATATAACAAGCACGGGGAGGCGCCTAAGAGTGAGGGAGATGTGTGAAAGCAAAGGGAAATGCATTAAAATGTGAAATAATGTCACCGCTAGGGCATTTTTCGAGACTGTACACGAAGGCGAAACCTTATTCCCCCTACATCGATCAATAGTTGAAAACGGCCTTGCAGAATAAGATAAGTCGCATCAAAGAAGGAACAAAAAAATAAATAAAAAAATAATGGCAACGCCCTCGCTAACTCGGCGGTGGCGAAAAGACGTGCAAGATGAATATCGATCATGTGCTATGGTTTCTGAGCTACTGAACTCTTGTCATTTAGTTTTTGGATGATTAAAAGGCGCGTTTTTTCATATCAGACAGATAGGAAGGTGGCCGCAATAAAAGCAGCTTTTGGACAACCTAACAGCGCTCATGGTACGCTGAATGCGCTGCAAACTGGCTGTTTTCGACGCACAATAACATAATTGGGGTTTGAGATAGCGTTTCAAAGCAATCCGATTTCTTCAAGATATAATGAGACAATATACTATTGACTGATAATAACCTGGAGCCTAATTCTTCTTGCGGCATTCTTCATTATTATTAGCCGCTGTCAACGCAGTGCACCCTTCGAAAACTTCACGGTTGATGAGGAAGCCAAATCGTGCGACCCTTGAGTCTGCATTTCCCAAGGCTCGCCTTTACTTAAGCTTGCTTTAGAACTTGCTCATTCCTGCATGAGCCAGCCTTCGCGTCCAATTTACGTGCTGCAAGGGATTAGCATATGGAATCAATCAGCTTGTTCCTTTAACGGTTCGAAATTGTATACTCGGGCTAGAGTTATGATAGAGGAAGGTGATTTCTCCTTTTTGTAGTTTTAGCACCAGCGTTTTGAAGAAAATAGGCTATCGCGTTTTGAACTTCAAGAATTACGTTAACCCTCTGGATTGTTTCTTTTTTATTTCGGTGCCCTGAAGCACCTTCTACCCTGACAATGTTTAGTGGTGTCTCCGGTAGATATCAGGTGAGAGTGTTAGTGCGCATAGCTGTGTCATCATATGCAGTCTACGCGGACGTGGCAGACACATTTACGCGCAGGCTACTCTGCACCGAAATACAGGGGAAAACGGTGAATTCGATAACAAAATAGACGCTCATCGTTGTACATATAGGTGCAATCAATCAAATTCCCAAAATATGTTCAGAAAAATGCATGCTTTTTATGGGAGCTTCTCCGCACCGTATATTAGTACGCTGGTCAAAGTTGTGTTCCTGCATGCGCCGTGCCGTGATGACAAATTTACCTAAAATTAGGTAACGCAGAAGGCTGTCCAAGCTGTCTGTACCTGCCCATAGCCCTACTCTTACACGCAGAGCCCTCTCGGAGCTTTTATCGCTAAAACGACCCGCCCTCCGGGTGGAGTCTGAATACTTTTCATTGTTCTAGGTGCACGGAGGAAGGAAAGCTGAAGAGGCACTTTGCCCGTGAAACGCCCTGTGAGAAAAATGTGGAGGCGATAACGTCAGTTTTCAGGCGTGTAGTCACCTTGTTCGGGTACCAGCTTAACAATGACCTTGCACTGTACTTGCTGTTTACGGACTGGGCGCAGCATCGGACAGCGGCGCACAGAAGCGCCCCCCCCCCCCCCCCCCCCAGCGTGTGCACACTTTCACTAACTGCTCGAGCTGCTGCCTTTGGTTGTTGGCAAATCGCCGACGTTCAATGGGGATTGAAGATGACAAGCTACATTATTCGTCATTTTTCTGAACTTTGCGTATCGGCACGAACCCGGCGCGCACTCGGCGTGCACTCGGCGTCTGCGGTTATGGCAATCGCTAGCGTGTGTTGGCTGTGGAAGCTGTCGCTGTTCACTGAGTGGCCTTCGTGCCCAGGATTCAATATAGTACGCGTTGCAGACTGATCGTTAGCTTTGTGCGTCCGCGTACGCCACCTTGAGCTGCTGGTGCGTTTTTAGGCCGTTTCTGCTCGACGCTACTTCTCTGCGTGTATTCGCAACGCTCAAGTAATCGTATCTGGTCATAGGCATAACAGCCTATGACCACAGCCTGTGACCAGTTTTTATTTTAGTAACCGAAGCTTCGTTTCCGCACAAGCACAGTGCACGTAGTTTGTTCATCTTGTTTTGTATTATTCCAGTTTTGTATGCGCTATTTTTTCGAGCTTTATCGGCATTTGAGGGACGATTGATTCGCGACTATATGATAAACAGGATGTAAGGTTACGCCCCATGGAATTTCTCCCAAACACGTCACATTGAAGCAGCAGGAACGCATATATATATATATATATATATATATATATATATATATATATATATATATATATATATATAAAATAATACAAAAAAGTGAATTGATGTGGTGCTACAAAAACAAAAGACATAAGGATGATATCAATCATTTGATTGCAGCACCCTGTCAATGGAGTCAAGCGATGTGAAGGCAATACTCAGGTAAATCATTCCAGTCATGAATAGTCCGGGAAAAGAGCGAAAATTTGAATAAGTTTGTCCTAGCAAAATATGGTGCAAGAGAAAGGGGGTGGGTATGGCGGGTTATGCGCGTTGCAAGTGGGAAGAGATACGGGTTAGGATCAAGAGCAAGTTTGCGGTTCATTAATAAAAATAAAAATTTCAGACGCACAAACTTGCGTTGGACTGCAGAGTTCTGATACCATCATCATGCATAGGTTTTGAAACAGAGTCAGTGCGACTGTACTTTGAGAAGATAAAACGAACAGATCCTCGCTGAATTTTTTCAAGCGCATCAATGTTTAACTTTGTATGTGGGTCCCAGATGATGCATGCGTACTCGAGTTTGGATCTTATTAAGGCTGTATAAGCTAGTTTTTTATTCTGTAAAGAGGCATCTTTAAGCTTATGTCGCAGTAAACAAAGCCTGAGAAAGGGTCATCATGTGACGGTCTGAGTGACATTCGACGTACCTTATCGCAGGCTATTCACCAGGCGAAAAGTTTTTACTTCAATAAAACTCTGCCTAGTTTTATTCAAAATGACCTCCCAAAATTTTGGACCTTTTTAAGCGACCGAATAAAACAGGTTGAGCGGATTTTAGACAATGGTACTATGATTGACGACCCCGAGCTTATAGCACATCATTTTAATACTCACTTTAGTAGCGCCTTTTATTATTCATCCGATCCTCAACGTGAGAGTTCATCACATGTTCCTGATCTTCATATCTCATATCAGGGCGTATTAAATATGTTTTGCGACTAAAAGTTAAATCGTCGCCAGGGCCTGATAATATTCCGAATGCCCTCCTCCGTCGTTATGCTGAGCCCATAGCCAGATTCCTCATTATCATCTTTCAAGCATCAATAACATCAGCAACATTGCCCCTAGAGTGGAAATTGGCTACTGTCGTATCGGTATTTAAAAAGGGGGACCGCCTTTCTGTTCTTAACTATCGACCAATTTCGATTGTTTCATCTTCCTGCAAGCTCCTGGAGCACATATTGACCAATTACACTAATGACTCTGGAAAGACCCCACATTTTATCCCCATTCTAGCATGGCTTCCGGAAAAGGTATTCTACCGTTACTCAAATAGCTACAGTAACTCATCATATTGCTTCGATTCTCGATAAAGGTGGTCAAGTTGACATGATTTTTCTAGATTTTAGTAAGGCCTTTGACCGCGTTCCGTATGACAAATTAATCTATAAATTAGAAATTATTGATCTTCCTAGTTTCATAATTGCTTGGGTATCTGTATATCTGATTGGCCGTAATCAATATGTTGAGATCTTTGTTGGGTCACACTTCTAACGTCTTACCAGTTACTTCCGGTGTACCCCAAGGTAGTGTGCTTGGCCCCTTACTTTTCCTGATTTTTTTGTAATGATATTGTAAATGCCATTAACGAACCTACTAAAATGCGCTTATTTGCAGACGATTGCATCGTTTTCAACGAGGTACAGAGTATCTCTGACCAATATGCCTTAAGCTCTAATCTTACCATTATTGTAGCCTGGTGTAATGAGTGGGAAATGAAAATTAACACCGAAAAATCTGTCCTACTTCGCGTTACCAACAAGAAAAAATCGTTTATATTTTCTCATTCGATAGAGGGCATGCTGTTAACTGCGGTCACTAAATTTAAGTATCTGGGCGTGACGCTAACGAACAACTGGAAGTGGAATTCCCATATTGGCGACATCTGGGCCCGCTTGCACAAAACAATCTTAAGGCTGTCTTAGCTAAGTCCAGACTTAACTGGAGTCTAAAGAATAGGCCACTAGCATGGACGCTTAAGACTGGAGTTAAGAGTGGGCTTCAGTCCTGACTTGAATAAGTCGCTTGTATGATTACGACTCTAGTGCTGTCTTGGTTAAGACACAAGGACGCCAGGTGTCTAAGTAGAGAAATTAGGGAAATACAGGGATGCGCTGGCACTGTCCCTGCTGTAAGATGTACACATTCCGTCAATTTTGCGTTGTGTAAAATCTGTGCCATTGCTTTTTGCGGCTTAAGATTGTGTTATGAGGAAAAATGCCCCAAGTGGTTGCTGAGGCGGTTTTGGGAAGCCACTCTGGTGAACATGAACCCGAAGCGTTCGACGTCCGGAACACGAGCCGTCTTAAATAAGCTTGGTCTTTCTAAAGACACCATTTAAGTCTGGACTTAGCTCGGACTTTATCGTGCAAGCCGGCCCTGGTCATTCGAGTGGCCTTGTGGTCTTGTGGTAGCGTGGCCTTGTGGTAGAGCATCCGCCTCGTGTTCGGGAGGTGCCAGGTTCGATCCCTGGTGCCGCCGGGTACCCACCGGCTCTTCAATGGGAGCAAGCTTTCCCCCGGCCTTGTGCTCGGCTCTTTGGGGTGAAATGTTTGGGAAGGGGTCATAGGTCTCAAATAGTTGCTCCGATGTGGCAGTGATCAGTTCCGCCATCGGACAACAATAAGCCCACCTTGTGCGGCAAAAGCCCATTATGAGGCCCTTTTTTTTTCCCCAAGAAATCTTGTACCCATTGGAAACCGGTGGGTACCCGGCGGCACTGGGGATCAATATATATATATATATATATAGATACACATTCTCAATTCTACCCTGAAGCAGGTCGGTCTACCCTCCGAAAATGTTGTTAGAATAAAATAGGTCGTCGTCGGGAAAGTTGTGTGACATCCTGTTTGATTTTCCCTGGCTCATTAGTCAGAAGCAAAATATGGTTGAGCAGCAAGCGAATATTTTATGTATAACTCAAAACCGCAGTTTCGATACGCGCCTTCGGCGGATGCCAAATTAAGACCTAGACGGCTGCTTTCCATGAGAGCGAGTACGATACGAAGGCCACCCATACTAATGCAACAACTGAAAGAAGCCGACTTTCTCGCACAAATATTTCGACGTTAATAAACGTTTAAAGGTGAACATCGATCAGAAACCAGATAAGATAGAGTTCATTTTCTGAAATCCTGGGTAGAAAAGCAGATGCTGAATGCGATTCTTTAAGTGTGCATTGAATAGCCTGACATGAAGATGCGTTCTCAGAAGCCCATGCAAGAAAATGGTTGAACTTGTCTGCGACCTCAACCGAATCGCCTGAAAAAAAGGAAAGCGGGGAAATATTTGCAGCGTTGTTGCCACGAAGGTGGTTAATCAGTGACCATGTTTTATCGGCATTCGTCGACCACTGGCGAAATATTTAGAAAAAATACTGGTGCCCAAGAAAATAACAGACCAATAATAATAATAATAATAATAATAATAATAATAATAATAATAATAATAATAATAATAATAATAATAATAATAATAATAATAATAATAATAATAATAATAATAATAATAATAATAATAATAATAATAATAATAATAATAATAATCAATCTTTATTGTGCGCAGCAACAACCATGCGGTCTTCGTGCGTCGAAAGCTACTGGCTACTCGCGACTGTCTTGACACAGCGACTGCCAAGAAAGCTCCAACGAGCAGCACTGCATTCGACGACGCTCAGGAAGGGCTCCCCCGACAAGCGGCAGCGCCTTCTTTTGTAGGCCCCGAAAACAGTTGGAATTTGAACTGTCCACTCCGGAGGCAGGAGTTGCCGGCGGCCCAAGAGGTCCATTAGCGAGTGCGCTGGCCTCCCGCCGTGGTGCGAGAAGGAAGAGGAGGGCGCCATCCAAGCGGCGGATTTTCCGGCGCGTGTTGTGACATGCCCTTTGGTGAGGCTTCTCCTCGGTGCACCAAAGCACAGTGGCGCAACACCTTGGCTTGGAGAGGGGCAACCGGAGCTTGCCGGCATGCGCTCCACTCCAGTCTTCGACCGCTGCAGGAGCCACGGCTATAAGCCCGATCATAACAGCTTGTCCGCCGCCCGAATAGGTCTAGAAAGGGGTCAATGTATTAGTGTACCCTGAAGAGGCCGTATCAGCTGGCTCGTCTCCGGACAGGATCCTGTCCAGAATGGAGACATCTGCAGGCCGAGGGCCTCAGGTAGGGCATCAGTGATGAGGTCTGCACAATATCTCCATCCCCCTCCCGGCCAGGCCTCCACCTCCACCACCTCCTCATAAGCCATGCCAGGCAACTCAACAAAAAGGCTTAAACTATGCTACAAGAATAGCAAAGAAGCTTTACCTGATCTATTCCGCAGCATAATAAACTTTACTACCCTAATTGATAAGCACAGGTGCTATGCCTCCCCTGCAGTTTGTTAAAGCGCTTACTTTTAAGCGCGTCCTTCGGGGTCCCAGCCTGCTTCTTCGTGCTTCCCTATCACAACAACGCGGTGTGGATCCGTTCGCAGGCTGGTAGGTTGCTTCCAAGCACTCTTAAAGCACATGGTTGTTTCTAGCCATTGCGTCACTGGCAGGACGTCTCACGGAGTATGTCATCGCTTGCCTGTTCAGCCGCTATGGCATCCCCATCTACCCTCGTCAGCTCGGGAAAGATGCACGATTGGGAAGGCGATAGAGGTTTCAAATCCCTCACGTAGCGGGGCAGAAAGCGTCTCATGCTCGAAAGCAGCTGTCACATTTTCTACGGGAGTATTCCTTTCACCGGGAGAAAGCTCTTAAGCTTCAAATTAACGTTGTGAGCGGTCCGCGACGTCTGCAGTCGGGTGGACAGAAAGCATCTCGTTCTCAAGATCAGCGTCGCATTGTCTACGTGAGTGTTTCTTTCGCAACCAGCATGCTCTTCACCTTCAAATGAACGTTCTGACTAGTCCGAAATTTCTTCACTCAGCGGTCCAGAAAGCGTTTCCTTCTCGAAAACAGCTGCTGCTGCGTCTACCTGAGCATTGTTTCGCAGGGAGCATTTTTTTCAGGTTTAAGTGAATGTTTCGACTGGTCCGTATTTTCTCGGGCTTCTAAACACGTGTGTGCACAAAGTGGACCCGTACCTCAGTCTCCTTTTCTCCAGCTGAGCCACTGAATGGGTACGAAAAAAGGTAAGGCAACTGCTCTGACAAGGCGACCGACACAGCCGCCTGTGTATGCAGTGCGCCAAACGAAACTTGAATTGTGACGCGTGCGACCGGCAGACAAAACGCTGCCCCTCTCCGCCATCTTTCTGATCCGCACGAACGTGACGGTGAATTTCTGAGGTAAAACAGGTGAAGGGTGCACCATATCCACTGTGGCAGAGGAGTCGCGCAGAACATACACCGTTTCCTCTTCGCTGTCAGTTCGCGTGTGTAAGGCTCCAGGAGCTCATTTTCTCGGCGTCGAGCTTCGACGGTGACGAGTGAAAAAACTACCTTTTTTCTTGGACACCCTGCCGCGATGAGCCCTGGTTTGTTACAGCGGAAACAAATTGCCAATTTCCTTTTTCTTCTGTTTTTTTGTTCATTTTTCCTTTCGCGACGGGCGCCTCACAAAATTTGTGCGGGGGTCTGGACTTCCCGCAAACTCTTTTCCTTCGTCGCGCCTGACCTGAAACTCTTCTGTGAGCTCGGCTTTTCCTTTTCGAGTTTCTTGCGCGTACATCCATATTTACTCACTCGGAGTGTTGTAAAACTGCTCGAGGCTGATTTCTTCTAGAACTTTTCCCGCTGCTCATAGACCTCGGCGGCTTTTATCCACTCCCTATTTGTGACCGCAAGTCTCTTAGAACTTGGTGAAATGTAAGTTTCAAAATAAAATAGACATCTACGACGAACTTTCCCCTCTAGGAAGAACACTATACGTTAAGCCTGGTAAAACGAAAGGAGAGTAGGTGATGCACTCACCCCGGAGCAGGAACCCCACGCAGACTATCCGACCGCTGCCGACCACGTGTCACAATTCTGGTCCGCGTCCGAGTATCATTACCCCGAGTCAGTAATGAGTTGAACGACAGGTGAATTTATGCAGTATTTACAGTCAGCGTACAAGACACAACAATATCGGCACAGGGCCAAATACCGCTTGCTACTCGCGGCTGTCTTCGCACAGCGATGGCCATGAATACACCGCCACCTCCGCTCCAGGCGAGCAGCACTGCACTCGACGACGCTCACGAAGGTCTGCCCCGCCAAGCTGCACGCCTTCTTTATAGGCCCAGAAGATCGCTGGCATTTCAGCTGTCCGCTCCGGAGGCAGGGGATGGCGGCGGCTGAAGAGGTCCAATAGCGAACGCAGTAGTCTCCCGCCGCGACGCGAGGGGGAGAGGTTCTCGGCCCAGACGCCGGATTGTCTGGCGCATGTTGAGACATGCCTGCCAGTAAGGCTTCTCTTCACTGCACCAAAGCGGTGCGCGCAGCCCGTTGGCTTGAAAGTGGCATTTGGAGCTCGCCGTCAACCGCAACCGCAACCGCTCGGCTCCAGTCGTCGACTGTTGCAGGAACCGCGGGAACCGCGGCTAAAAGCCCGATCATAATACTAGTACTTTCGCAGTAATCGTTCTCTAAGTGTCTTCTTGACAATGCCAGGCGTTTTCTCTGTTAAACTGATCAGAGGGAGAAAGCACGGGAAGCTAGTTTCAGGAATATAGTCGTCAGCATATCTGTCTAGACCCAAGTAGCACACATTACGTGGCCTACCTTATGGGCAAGTTGGGCTTGGGTAACCACAATAACACCCATGAGGGCCCCCTTTAGGGATCAAGCGGGCAAGCCCAAATTGGGCTTACCCCCGCGTTTTCCATCTGGGCATCATATAGGCGCGGAAAGGGCTAACTGATTACATATTCCCACATCTGGCCCTCAAGGGTCCCGCTTTGGAAATTTTAGGGCCGATGCAAATAAAATTTGGGCTCTGTGTAGGAAAAGCCTGGGCTAATCTAATTGGGGCTGCCCACTCAAAAGCCGAATAGGTCCCGCATGGGCTGCGGCGGGGCTAAATACGGGTACGCCCGCACATTCCCTGCATGGGACCCTTGAGGGGTACTTGAGGGAAGGTCAGACGAAAATGTGGAATTCATGCAGAAAATTTCTGGGCTGCCCCAAATAGGGCTCCCCACCAAAAACCTAGATAATTTCCGCATGGCCGTTAGCGGGGCAGGCAGTACACTTTCCCGCTTCTGCCCGCATCGGTCTCTTGTGGGGCAATTTAGGGCAGATGCGATGCAAATATGGGCCTAAAGCAAATAGATGACGGGCTAGTCCGATTGGGGCTGCCCACGCAAAAACCGAATAGGTCCCACATAATTTGCGGCCGGGCTGAAAAGCGAGCACACCACCACGCTGCCCACACGGGTATTTCTTGGGGTACTTGCGGGAAAATACAACATATATTCGTAGTCCATGCAGTAAAAATAAGGTCAGCCCAATTGGGGTGGCCCATGAAAGGCCTCAGTGGGCCCCAAATTGGCCGTTTAGCGGGCATACCGCTCTGAAACGTCTCCACCCTGTCTTTAATGCACCATTTTATTTATGTAAATCATGTTATAACGGCCACTAATTGCCTCTTCTGGAGGTTTTACATAACTGTCCTAAGCATATCTATGCAATGAATAAAGACTATGTTTACTCTACAAACTACGTTAATTATGCAGTATCGACAGGAAATATGCAACAGTAATTGTTCCGCCTTACGAGTATGTACTGAACGACCTCCAAATGTTTCCTACGGCATTACTATTCTGCACGCAGCACCGAAATAAATATTCAGACCAACATGTTGGGGTGACGTGGGCCAGCCCGTATTATTGTAGTGTTGGGAATAAATTTCTCTCGTGTTACTGAGTGTAGCATACAAGCAAAACAAACATAGTGCTTAATGTTTCACACTTGATTATTGGAACTTGGGCAACCCTGAAAATGCCCGATTCAACCCATGAGGGCAGCACGTGGGTTAACTGGCTTTCGCAAATCCCGCGCCTGTACAATTCAGGTATTGGAGGGATTAATCGACCTAAAAATTAAAATCTTGATCAATGGATGTCACTGCCTGCACAAACGTGGGACCCATTAATGGTTCTGGTGTCCTGCCCACATTCGTCTACCTGGGCTGAATGCGGGCAGCCCTATTTGGGCTGAATGCAGGCAGCCCCATTTGGGCTGCCCACGCGGATACAGTTTGGGACCGATTGCGGCGAAATAGGGCAGCCCACGCGGGGCCCCTCTGGGTACGTGTTGCAAATCCCGCATGGGGCCCGTGTGGGCTGCCCTCACGGGCCCAACGCGGGCCCCCACGTAATAGCCCACTTTGTGCTACTTGGGGAGCGCTCGAGCGATCTAGAAGGAGCAAACAAGGCGAAGTGTTGGCTTTTCGGCTCTATAAATGGCGCCGTGAACTTCTCACAAAAAAATGGTTCTATGCGTCATTGTTCTGCCTGTCTACAACAGAGCACCTGCTGCAGAATTTCCTTATGTTTGTTCCACAGGGCGGTGTTCGAGCGCTCTAGACATACATGTAACGCCATCAAGCAGCTGCTGCGTCAAATGGTGCTAAGATTAACCGCGGACTCTGCTATCAGCTCCGGTGCAACGGCGTGCTCGATCGCGGAGGCCATGACTTTGTGCGGCCATATGGGAGCCGCCAAAACAAATGTCTTATGTGTTACTGTAATTAAACCTGTTTATAACTGCGGAAAGAACAGGCTGCGATGCCTATGTGGTTAAGATGTTCGGCTACTGGATCCGAGTAGCCAGGTTCGCATCCGACCGGTTCGAACCCAATTTGAGTTTTTATTTGATTAAAAACACATGCTAGAGGCCTTGGTCAGACATTGCTCACTAATCGGCTATATCACTCTCTCTCTCTGCCAGAACAGCAGTTTGGCCTGTTAGGTGATTCCTCCTTAAAGCGCGAAACGTAGACGGCTCGTTGTTTATTGTCTTCTAGTCCAAGTTCTTCTCTTTTATCTTAGGGACACTCTATTTCAGGTTGAATTACCCGGGCGAGGCTACGTGGTTGTGACATCACGAAAAAGCTTAGCCAATAAGAGTGACAGCATATTCTTAGTCGGTGGTTTGATCATGTGTGTGATTTCCTATAAAAATGTCGAGGAGGCACAGTAATGAAGCCTTGATGAAAAGCATCTGTTCCGCCACTGTTTGTTTCCAATAAAAGATATGAGGCTTCAGCAGCTCTAGAAGCACTTTGTAGAAAGCAGTTGCTATTTTCTAAACTTCAAACGTGTGCAACTTCATCACTGTAAATATTGCGTGGTAGGCTCTTATGGTTGTGGCGAGTGCACTGAATACGAAAAGGAGGGTTGGGCATAACTCGATTTGCAGTCATACACACCAAGCCATTAAAATTGTTCCCCCCGCAGCTTTCATTCTGCGCAGGCAACAATGCATTCCAACTTTGTTTTTTCAAGTGCACTAAAATAGAACACCATCCATCGATGTAGTTAATTCGTGGCTCTTACACAGGAAGAGGGCGTACCGAGTGTAATGAGATTACAAGACGCGGTAGTGGAACCTGACTGAGCAGAGTGTCTGAATACACAATAAATGATGGACCCAACATTTACCACGTAAAAATAAAGCTGTATCACGTGCGCATAAACTGTCTCTTAAAAGCAAGGATGCCTAACATGAGATACTTGAGTGATAACACTGGACAGTTGAGGCAAAGCGTCTTGGAATTGCTTTTTCATGGTCATTTAGACAGCCCTAGCATGAAACTGCTTGCCAGAAGGTTTGTATGGGGGGTCTGTAATGATCATGAAATCGACATGTTTGTTTTTTTGAGGAAGTGAATTTGCCGATCCTTCAGCCATTTATGTAAAACCCTATGTGAGGCCTCGTCAAGCCATGAGAAGTGACTAAGCCAATAGAAATACCGTAGTGGAGGGTTCCGTAAATGAAACACCTAGAGATAGCAATGAAACTTGCACTGCCACCGTACATCGCATCGGTGCCTTGCGTTTAGTCTCGATCCAGAAGTGACTGGTGCGGACGGGATTCGATCCCGCATCCTTAGATACAGCAGTCGAGCGCCCTAACGACAGCGACCTCGCGGCGGGTTAGGGCGCAGAATAATGTCCCTAGAACTTGTGAAAGGCAGAACTGAGCTATATATTCAGAATGTTTTTCTTGTTCACATTCTCATTGCGCTTTTGTGTGCACATATCATGCCCTGCTACAGATGCACAAGCCCTTTGGTTCGTTTTCTATCCACAGTTTCTCGCTGAATATTCGTTGTCTTTGTTCAGAATCAAACAAAGTTTTAACGGCAGTATATCTGAGCTCCCATGTTTGGGTTGTCCCTGCGTTGGTCCTTTTGAGCGAAGTATAGCGTCAAAACCAACCCAAATCACCCCTTTTGTAGTACCTAGTTGGTGTAAAGCGTGCCATGCTAGACGAGGCAGAGTGCAGGGCGTATATCCCGTGATGAGGCGGCGCAGTTCATTGGTATAGAAACTACGCACGGGAAAATGTGTGGAAGGAGAAAAGCAATAACTTGCGGGCGCAGCAGCAAGCGGAAATCTGCGTGTGCTTCGATTAGGGATCGCGAATAAACTTTAGTAATGGAGAGCTAGATGGCAGTAAAAAACACGTCACCAATACCGTAGCTTGTGTGTGGAAGTGAAAGAAAAAAAGTGTCGAAGGATGGTGTGAATAAGAGATAGCATGGTAACGAAGGGAGGTTCTTGATTGTTGTGGAAGGGCTTAAATGGATTGAAGGGGTGAGACAGAGGGAAAGATACAGGGAGGACGGAGAGCGGGTACTAGATAATGGAACGTAGGTGCTCTATCGCAGTGAGCTAAGGCGTGTGCAGTTCTCGATCATGATGAGGCTGATCGAGTAGGAAACCGCGCTGGTTGATTCATCTGGATGCCCCGGTGTGTAAGAAGCACATTATTTCTGCTGGAAGAGGACACTTGCAAAGTAATGTTTATTTCAAGGCTCTAAGACGGTTACATCTGGTCAATCTCAGCCTGTAAAATGCAATTAACAGAAATAATGAATTGGCCGTGACTGACAGCGCATCGAGCTTCGTATTTAGCGGGGTGAATAAGGTTCTGGTAGGATGATACAAAAAATAGAGCAGTATTCCGTTAGGCACTGCAGGGTGACATTATGGCTGTGTTGAAAGGTAGGAATAGGATCCGACGAGAATTGCTAAAACGTCGGGCGTCCTTTTCTAACCTTGCAGGGATGTGAAATCAGTTTGCTGCTCACTACTCTGTCTTGTCGCGTCCAGAAGCTGTGAAATCTCGGGTGAGGCTTCGTCATGTCCAGGCGTATTTTAACGAAAAATGTGCTCGTTGCTTCCTGGACCGTCACCACCGAGATTCTAACAAGGCCTTTGCATCACCTTCTCTCCCATCAGCGAACGTCACGACAAGCAGATGAGCGATAAGGTGTCAGCCACTGAATCTGCGCGTACAGGCTTGGGTAAAGGGGCTAGATGACATCATGTGACTAGACTCAGATTCGCGCTCGCACCTTCATTTGCTGGTACTTTATGCCATCCGCCTGTCGTGACGTAGGCTGCTGGGGTGCGCAGGCCTTGTCAAGATCTCGGTGGTGTCGCATGGACCCGTTGCTCGATAAGATACGGTTAGCCTGTGCTAATAGGCACTTTGAAGCAAGCATGATAGCAATATGTAACGTCGGATATGGCATTGGAAAAACTGTATTGAGGGCAGATCGAAGATCAACGTCGTGTTTAGAAGGCCGGGAGGGGATGGGAGGTGGTCGCCTCAATCCCTGTGGAGAGAAACTTCGCAGATTAAAGATAGCGCTTTTTGAGATAAACGTCGCAAGCACATTTTGCCATAATATGAATCAAACCCTTTCTTTACTTACCCTTGCAAAGTACGCAGTTACATTAGTAGCATAGGTAACGTAAAAAAGCACTCAGGGAACTTTTGCTGTCCTAAGTTAATGACAACATTCTTGACAAATATTTCGCCAAGTTTTGGCTCTAGCACTCGGTAGAAAATAAGGTGATAAACGTACAGAAACGATACCAGTAAACTGGCAAAATAGAGAGGCGGACCTGCCACATAGTTCCCATCATGGAGGCCGCATTCCGGGCGAGCCTCTGCCGCTTCCTCACGTCGCGGGCCACTCTGCTCAGGTTTGCGCTGTCCTCACGTTCTCCGCCGATAGTGGCGAACACGTCAATGTTGCGGCTGCTGTGCTTGAGCTCTCCACGTATCTGCATACCTTGTAAGGCGTCCAGGTAGCGTGACGCGCTCGGGTATTTCCACACGAGCGAACCGCGGTCACTGTGCACGCTGAAGCCAGACACAATCAGCACCGTGCAGAAGGCCACCGGCAGCAAGGAAAGCAAGTACGGGTTGTCGACGCGCCAGTATCTGCGCATGCGTCGCGCAGATGGGTCAAGCATCGAAAACGAAAGCCAACCCAGAAATGCATGCATGTCCACCCGCCCGCCTCCCTTGCCCGCTTTGCTCGGCCCCTGCTCCTCCCTTGCCTTACCATACCATACCCTGCTATTCCATGCCTGCCTGCCTGCCTTCAAGGTGAAAAAAATAAATAAAAAGGAAGCACAATATACTGTAGACTACGATAGTCGTCTCTCAATTGCTTTCTGGAGGCTTTATGGGCTATAGACACAATATTTTATACTAGTATGGTGGTTACATCTAGATTGGACACTCTGTTTATAGTAATTAGGTATATTTCTTAGCTATATATTCCAAAACCGGCACCGCTCTTAGAGGATATAAGGGGAGGGCTGGGGGGAGGACAGGAGGCGAGAAAGACACATCGTTAGAGCTTAGATGTGATCTCATCTTAAATTTCGGATAGAAATCAGATTAATGAAATGCAATATTATACCTACATAGTGCCCGTATAGCTCCTTCTATTACGTAATAAGGGATTACCTGGGACAACGCGTAAAATATTTAGCTCAAATTAAAAAAAAATAATTTTCTTCTATTTTGGTCAAGACAAGAGGGAGAGCCGGGTACAATTTGTTTTCGCACCTTGCTGCACTTCGTGCCCCATATTGCCACCTAGCGTTTCCAGGTGGCGCATGATTGAGTGAAGCAGGACGAAGTTGGAAGGACGACGAAGTGTCGCTTGCGCGTTTGCGTTTGTGCTGCTCGCTGCCGTTGTGTCTGGGCTAACCCTTTGCTATTCTTGGTATCCTCAATCACCGTGTACGTGACATTCTGGTGGAGCTGCTGGGTACGATCACCTATGCAAGTCTCCATCTGAAAGACGTCGCGCCAGCCCTGTGCGATTGGACACCCCAGTGCATCGCTCCAGTCGACGGCTCCAGAGATTTTCAACGGAGTTTCAGCCATTAGCCGCCGCCATGACATCCAGTACTTCAGCTCAGCAAGTAACGGGCGCCGCACCGGCCTGAAACTACACCTTGCAGGCCCCTCGGGTACCGAAGTCTTTCCATGGGGACCTCTTTGAGGATGTGGAGGATTGGTTCCTTCAGTTTGAACGTGTCACTGCTTTTAACCAGTGGGATGATGCTGCCAAACTAAGGAATGTCTACTTCAGCCTTGAGGATGGCGCCCGTACCTGGTTCGAGAACCGAGAACAAGTATTAACATCGTGGCGGGAATTCTGTAGTCAACTGCTGGAGGCCTACACTAGCGCGGATCGTCGTGAACATGCAGAGCGTGCTATTCACTCTCGCATCCAGATGCCGAATAAATGTGTCCAAGCGTACGTCGAGGACATGACGCGCCTCTTCAGGTCAGCCGATCCCGCCATGTCCGAGGACAAAAAGGTCAGGCACTTGATGCGGGGATTGAAAAAGCAGCTGTTCGCAGGCCTTATGCGGAACCCACCGTCGACTGTAAACGGATTTCTTGCTTAGGCTACCACAATGGAAAGGGCACTACAACAACGTTCCGTGACTTATAACCGACCTTTCCAGACTGGCACAATCGCGGAATCATTTCCATCTTCCGAGCGGCATCCCGATGCTTTGCGCGAACTGATTCGCAGCGTCGTGCGCGAAGAACTCAGCAAGTTCTGCAACCCCCTGCAGCCATCGCCAACTTCCGTTTCTGCTATAGTGTGGGAGGAGGTGCGACAGGCGCTCAAGAGCCCTCTTTCGCCTGTAGTTACGAGTCCGCCATTGCTGTCGGGGACCGACAACCGTCCCACATATGCGGAAGTTCTACTGAGTCAGGCTCCCCCTTCACCGCTGCCTATTCTCGCGCCGCCTACTGTTCCGCTACCCTCGTTGCAGCCAGCGCAGTATGTCGGCGAACGTCCCCTGCCCCGACGCAAAGCCGACATTTGGCGCACGCCTGACCGCCGTCCGCTCTGCTTCCACTGCGTTGAACCTGGCCATCTCAACCGGGATTCTCCGTGCCGACGCCTCGGTCTTCACGGCATCCGCATCAACTCGCCTCCTCCCTGGTTTGGTCAACGACCCCGAGTTATTGAAGAGTACCTGGCGGAGCAGCGTTCTTCATCTCGTTCGCAGCGTCAGTCCCGCTCCCCTTCACCAAGGCGCTCCTCGACGTCCACCCAAGGCTCCTCGCGAGAGGGGCCTTGAAAACTGAAAACAGCGACCTTCGGGGGCAAGGCCGCTGGTAGTCACTGCGTTGAAGACCTCCCGTCGTTGCCGCTTCGATCCGAACGAGAGCTGCTGGTACGGTCGCCCAGGGAATCCAAAAGCGTTTCTCCGGACATTCCTGTTATTTTAGACGGTCGTATTACAGTCACTGCATAAGTGGACACAGGTGCCAATTATTCGATTTTGAGTGGCTGCACGGCAACTGTTTTGAGAAAAGTGCTCACTGCTTGGCCAGGTGTGTACTTACGAACCGCCGGCTGTCATATAGTTACTTCAAAGGGGATGTGCACGGCTCGCATTCAGATCAACGGATGTGCGTTCGTCGTTAGTTGCGTCGTTTTGAGTGACTGCTCCCGGGACCTTATCCTCGGCATTGACTTTCTGCGACAGTACGGAGTAGTTATCGACCTGCGAAATAGACTCGTCACATTTTCGATGGAACAATCTGCCGAACCAGATAGTAGCAGTCCTTACAATGCCGCACTTCGCGTTTCCGCCGAGAGCGCCTCGCTGCCGCCGCGAAGCAGTGCTCTTGTGGAAGTTACCTGTGACAATTTCCGTGCCGGCGATGCTGTAGCGGAAGCGAACTATTCACTCCTGCTTGCTCAAGGCATCTTCGCTGCTCGAAGTTTATTGTCGCTTCACAATGGCCGGGCTGCACTCCTTGTCACAAATTTTTCTAATGAGCACTGGCGCTTGTTTCCGGGAACTGCTATCGCTTTCGCTGACCCTGTTGCGCACGATCCGGTCTGTTTTGCATCCACGGCAGTCGAAACTAATGAGCCATCTCTTGACAACATCGACATTAACTGCCACTTGTCGAAGGAGAACCGACGGGCCTTAGAGCTACTGTTGCTGAACTTCAAGCACTGTTTTGCTTCTTGCTCGAAGATTCGTCAAACGCCCATCACACAACATCGCATCATTACTTATGAAGAAGCTCGCCCTATACGACAGCAGCATTATCGTGTGTCTGCCAAAGAACGAGAAGTGATCCAGACGCAGGTTCAGGAGATGCTGGATGATGGTGTGCAGCCTTCACAAAGTCCGTGGTCTTCACCAGTAGTCCTGGTCAAGAAGAAAGACGGCAATCTCCGATTTTGCGTCGACTATCGGAAATTGGATAATGTGACAAAGATGTATACCCGTTGCCGCGCATCGATGACTCACTGGACAGATTGCGACGTGCTAAGTATTTTTCATCTATTGATTTCGAAAGCGGCTTTTGGCCAATTGAACTAGACGAAAGAGACCGAGAAAAAACCGCATTTGTCACTCCAGATGGCCTATATGAATTCAAAGTACTCCCATGTGGATTGTGCTCTGCCCCAGCTACATTCCAAAGGATGATGGACACCGCCCTCATTGGCCTCAAGTGGCAGATCTGTCTTGTGTACGGGCGTGAAGTTCAGAGCATGCTCGATTCCATGCTCCCGTGCCCAGATGATGACCAGCTTCCCCCAGATGCCCAGCAGTATGCCATCCGCGCTGAGGAGGCCCGCGAGCTCGCCCGTGTGCACATCGGGTGGCAGCAGACCTCTGACGCCTACCAATACAACCTCCGGCACCACCAGGTTCACTACAAACCTGGGGACCAAGTCTGGGTGTGGACACCAGTTCGCCGTCCAGGCTTGCCAAAGAAACTCCTTTCCCGCTACTTCGGGCCGTACAAAGTGTTGCGTCGTATGAGTGACCTCAGTTATGAAGTTATTCCAGACGGCTCGGACAGCTCAGTTCGGACATTGTGCACATCGTGCGGCTGAAGCCGTACTGCCAACGATAACGTACGGCCACCCCCTGTGACCACTCTTACTTTTCACACCGTTCTTACCGGCCGTCTTCATCCTTTTTTTTCAATTTTTTTTTGGAAGGGGGGTAATGCCACCTAGCGTTGCCAGGTGGCGCATGACTTAGTGAAGGAGGACGGAAGTGTCGCTTGCGCGTTTGCGTTTGTGCTGCTCGCTGCCGTTGTGTCTGGGCTAACCCTTTGCTATTCTTGGTATCCTCAATCACCGTGTACGTGACTATACACGCCAGAAAACCACACTTATGCATTCCTATTAAAATTGCATTCTCGGGTTTTAGTTGAATTGTCGGTATATATGAGCGGATGCAAGCTGGTTTTTTCAATTATCCTGCTTTGATGAACCATAAGCACAATTATCCTTCTAGCAGAGACCATTCATGACCAGTTTTCAAATATCGCGTAACCTTTCGTAGATATTACGCCATTCGTTAGTTCACTATAAATCAAGTCGTCATGATTGAAAATTGTTCTAGTAATCATTGGCATTCATTTTTATTGTCTGCCGTTGCGCATATTCAGTGAAGCATAGCGTTTCGTTATAGCAGTCAGCGCGGTAATTATCTCAGCAGCGCTGAGGCCGACCTTAAATGCGCACGCATGTGGAAATAGAAATTGCGTTTGAAGCCCGAAACTATTATGCGTTATGGTATACAGGCCAAGCGAAGGCCAAATTACTTGTCCCAACATCAGCACTTTTATCCAGCGATATCATTATTCATATTGAATAACGTTATAAACAAGGCACACGGTATGGCTAAAAAAAGGTAGATATTTTGTGAAATTGTGCTCGCTACAGAAGAGATAAATGCCCCAATTCGCCGGTGCGCTGCATCATGCCAGTTAAGGGTTAAAGACAGTGAGCGTGCCATGCCTGTGGGAGCTTGCTCTATGTTGTCAGCAGGCGAGTACATGGGTGGAAGAATCTCAGCGCTTATGATAGTGTCACTATCAGAGGCTCTGTGGCCTGCTTTAGGAACATAGGTGTTCTGACATCCCCTGAGATGTACTAGGATCGCAGGCAGACGTGGCCAGAGGGAAGAAGACTAATGCAGCGTTGTATTCGTCTTCCTCCCTGCGGCCATGTCATTCTGCGCTGCTAGTGCATCTCAGTAGACCAACAAATAGCCCAACAAAGGACTATTCTAATGACGTCCCTGGGCGCTCAAAAAAGAGGCCGGTATCGCGTATACATTCAGAGCCCCCAGATAAACACAGGAGAAGGCTAAAGGGAGACGCGGCTTTGTATAATTGTTACATACGTGAAGCACATTGCATAGTCTGTGCGTCACCGAACCTCTCAATCATCGAAGCTCTCACAGAAAATCTAAAAAGAAATGTGAAACGGCCTAATTTTTTCCCCGGTCCAGTACGTATAAGGATCGGTGAGAGCGCTCACTTGGCATCGAAGACGCAGAGGACTGGTCGGTACTGTGTGGGCTTGAGGTACATGGACGTAATGTAGAGTGGGTGGTCAGGCAGCGGTGTCTTGATCGGAATTCTCACATCCAACTCCATGCTTTTATTGCAGAACTCTTCCTCGCTTAAGCCAGCCGGTAGGACGAAAGGGTCGCGCCGATCGTAGGTCACCCGCGGTGGTCCAGCCTGATTGTTGTATACATGTGAACGCCGTGCAGTTATATTACACATTTACGTCTCTCTTGTAATGTACTCAACGGTGATATATTAATACTCTGGTGCAAAATAAAGCGAATCTTCTTTAAAAATACAGACAAAAATGGCTCGCTTAGCAAGGCTAAGCCCGGTTATGCAAGAGAAATCATTGTTATGTTGTTTTTCTATTCCAGGTTTGACTCGTATGGTCAACCATATGTTTTGCTCGCTTATTCCAGGGTAGTCTTATTAATTCCAGATGATCAGTCTCGCCCTATCATGTACGGAATGAGGATATATATATATATATATATATATATATATATATATATATATTGTGAGCCTTCCGTGGATGCTCTTTCATTTGTACATGCCATGATCTTCCTCTTTCATTTGCACATACCATCATCATCGTCCCACGGCGCCGGCTCCGGCACGCGCCTGGGTTTTGTCACCGGATTAAAACGCTAGACAAGGCATCGCTGGCCTTGCCGTCACGACCTTGCCGTCTCAACCTAGCCTTCTTTCACAAGTGGTGGAGGTCGAATTCGATCCCCTTGCTGCCTCTCGCTGGAGCTACGTTCCGGTCGCCGTTTGGCAACTACCACCATAATCATGTCCACCGAGAGCAATCCCGACCCGGCCGGACCCTCTACCTCAGCTGCACCGATGCCTCCGACTCTGCCCACACGTCAACGCGACCCACCGCTGTTCGCTGGTCGTCGTGACGAAGACGTGGATGACTGGCTTGACACATATGAACGCTGCAGTGCCTATAACCGGTGGGACGATGCTTTAAAATTCCTCAACGTTTCGTTCTATCTAATTGAGGTCGCCAGAAACTGGTTCATTAATCGCGAACCCCACACTACTAACTGGACCACTTTCAAACACTTTCAATTCCGCCAATACTTCGCCGACCCAGCAGTTCGGACTGAGATCGCGAGAAACAAGCTCGCTTCCCGCCGTCAAGGTCCCGATGAATCTTATGCGTCTTACATAGAGGCTGTTCTTGCACTTTGTCGGCGCATTAGTCCCACCATGACGGAACCTGAACGTGTGCACCACGTCTTAAAAGGGATCAATGCTATGGCATATCACACCTTAGTTGCCCAGAATCCTTCAAGTGTTGATTCAATTATTACGACCTGTCAACGCCTCGACCAGCTGCAGTCCTCTCGATTACAGCCCGGCTTCGCAACTGGTCCGACCTCTGCTGACCTTGATCTGCGGGCAATGATTCGAGCAATCACCCGCGAGGAGCTTCAAGCCCTCAATCCTTACTGTCGACATGGCTGCCATCATTCTTCCGCACCTCCTAATGACGCCGTTCTCCGTAGCGTGATTAAAGAAGAGTTAGCTACCATCAGCCGCCCTGTGACATCCGAACCTTCTGCAATCCGCCCAGCGCCGATCTACGCGCACGTCGCTGCATCCCCCTCTTCTTTGGTTCCCCCGCCCCAACCAGCACCAACATACAATCACGTCAATGCAATGACGATGGCTCAACCTACACAACCCAATTACGCACCTTGGCGTCCCCCCCGACCAGTCTGCTATTACTGTGGTATTAGAGGACATATATCCCGCTTCTGTCGTCGCCGCCTTCAGAACGAGCGCCGTGGTTACGACACCTTCGAATGCGACATGCCTTCAACCTCATACTATCAACGCAGGTCTATTCCAAGCCCACCTCGACGATCCTCCACACCTCCAGGATCTTCCTCTGAGCCTCGTGGGAACCATGTATCCCGACGCCGGTCCACATTCCCATACCGCCGCTCAGTTTCCCCACTCCGCCCCGCAACCGTTCTCCCTGTCCGCCATCCGGAAAACTAAGTGTTGCAGTTTCCGGAGGTGAAACTGCACTCTGCGAACTTACTAAAAGTCCTCCTGATCGCCCGTATAACGTGATTACTGTTATCGCTGAAGGTTTACCGGTTGAAGCTTTGATTGATACAGGGGCTGCAATTTCTGTCTTTCACGCTGATTTGTGCTACCGTTTGCGAAAAGTGACAACCCCATATGATGGGCCTGAACTCCGTGGAGCCAATGACGTCCCTTTGCGCCCTTCAGCGAAGTGCACCGTACGAGTTGTTATCGACGGCATCCGTCATCATGTGCAGTTTGCTGTGCTCTCACCTTGTGCGCATCTCATAATTTTCGGATGGGATTTTTTGTGAACCGCTTCAGCGTTAATTTCTTGTGGTGACCGTGTTATCCATATGACCGACAGCGATTTTTCACCTGACTTTTCTGAACATCATCCCCTCGTTGCCGCCGCTGATACTGTTTTGCCTCCTCAGTGCGAAAAACTGCTTACTGTTGTTTCTGACCACATCACTGACGGGGACGTACTCATTGCACCATCATATAGTCATCTTCCACGCGGCATCGCCTTCCCGTCAAGTCTTGCCCGGTTCCACAACGGCTCAGCGACAGTAGTGGCCACTAACACGTCGCGTGAATCCCTCGCGCTCCCAAAAGGAACTTCTCTGAATTGTATGGTGGATGTTCAACCTTTTTCCCTGATGGTGCTCACCGCCCCTCCGCCTCAGCAACGTGTTTCGTCAGACGTCTCTCTTTCTGTTCTCGCAAAGACTATTAATCCTAAACTCCCGCCAAACCAACGCCAAGAACTGCTGACATTGCTTCGACACCACCAAGCCATTTTTGATGCCACTTCCACACCTCTGGGACGGACTAGTGTTGCGCACCATCGCATCATTACTGAAGGTAACTCTATCATTCGCCGACGGCCTTATCGGGTTTCCCTCTCTGAACGAAAAGTAATTGAAGAAAATGTAAATGACATGCTCCATCGCAATATAATTCGTCCTTCAACAAGCCCATGGTCCTCCCCAGTAGTGCTAGTTAAAAAAAAGGACGGCTCGGTACGCTTTTGTGTTGATTACCGCGCACTCAACAAAATTACCCGCAAAGATGTATATCCGATGCCGCGAATTGATGACGCCCTTGACTCCCTCCAAGGCTCTGAATATTTCTCGACCTTGGACCTTCGCTCAGGTTATTGGCAAATACCTATGCACGAGGACGACAAAGAAAAAACCGCTTTCGCAACACCCGATGGCCTTTACGAATTTAATGTTATGCCTTTCGGACTTTGTAACGCACCAGCGACATTTGAAAGAATGATCGACACTGTACTTCGTGGCCTAAAATGGAGAACCTGTTTGTGTTACTTGGACGACATTGTTATCTTTTCGGCAACCTTTAATGACCATCTCACGCGCCTGAATGAAGTCCTCACCTGTCTCGCTTCGGCAGGCCTTCAGCTCAACACCAAAAAGTGCCACTTTGCACAGAAGGAAATTAGAATATTGGGACATCTGGTCAGCCATGACGGCATTCGCCCAGATCCTGAAAAAATAATCGCGATCCTAACTTTGCTCGTCCACAACAGACTACAGATTTGCGCAGTTTCCTCGGCCTCGCGTCCTATTTCCGGCGTTTTATAAGGCATTTTGCAACTATTGCTGCACCACTTCATGAGCTACTAAAAGCACGCAGCCCTTTCGTGTGGACTGAGCAGTGCGAAACTGCTTTTAATGACCTCAAGCACGCCCTCACATCAGATCCTGTTCTTGGCCACTTCAGTGACAGCGCTCCAACTATCCTGCACACCGATGCCAGTGGTCACGGTCTTGGCGCTGTACTTCTGCAGCGTGATGCAACATCGCGTGAGAAAGTGATTGCCTTTGCCAGTCGGACTCTCACTCCAGCTGAGAAAAACTACACCATTACCGAGCAGGAGTGTCTTGCTGTCGTCTGGGCTGTCCAAAAATTTCGCCCTTACCTATACGGTCGGCACTTCACAGTTGTGACCGACCACCATGCTCTGTGCTGGTTGTCTTCACTCAAAAATTTGACAGGCCGACTTGGCCGCTGGATTCTACGCCTGCAAGAATACCATTTCGACGTCACTTATAAATCTGGTCGCCAACACCAAGACGCCGACGCTCTCTCTCGCTGTCCCCTTTCGGAATCCACTTGCTGATTTCCTTCCCAATTTATTTCCACCTCTGACCAGAGCCGACCATCTCTTTGCCCGACTTATATCACAACCGTTTGTTTTGACGACTCTGAGAACAAGCACGCTCTCCGCTCACAGCAATTAGCCGATGCCTACTGCCGTCCTATCATCGACCGCCTTATCGGCGCTTCGGACCCTCCCAATGCTAGGCTTCGCCGACAGTTTCGCAATTTCAAGCTCGAAGATGGCATCTTACTCCGGTACGTGTATTGCCCTGATGGAACTCGCTGGATCCCAGTCGCGCCGCGTGTGCTTCGCCCACGTATACTGGCGGCTCTCCACGATGACGCTACTGCAGGTCACCTTGGTTTTGACAAAACCTACGACCGCGTGAGAAAACGATTCTTTTTGCCTGGCTTATCTTCCACCGTTGCCAAGTACGTCGCATCCTGCCCTCTGTGCCAACGTCGCAAACGGCTGACTTCTTCGCCCGCTGGCCTTCTACAACCTCTTCCTTGTCCCACCACGCCATTCGACGTAGTCGGCATCGACTTATATGGTCCCCTACCTCTCTCCTATGGGGGTAACCACTGGATTATAACAGCTGTCGACCACCTCACACGCTACGCTGAGACAGCACCTGTACCGACTGGTTCCGCTGAAGAAGTAGCAAATTTCTTTTTGCGATCAATTGTATTGCGTCATGGCGCTCCTCGGGTGCTCCTAAGTGACCGCGGTACAGCCTTCTTATCGAATGTCGTTGCCGAAGTTCTTCACGCCTCATCCACCCTTCATAAGACAACCTCAAGCTACCATCCCCAGACTAACGGTCTGACTGAGCGATTTCATCACACCTTGTCGGACATGATATCAATGTACATCACACCAGATCATCGAAATTGGGACACTATTCTACCATTCGTCACATTCGCCTATAATACAGCAGTACAGCGAACTACCGGTTTCTCTCCATGTTTCCTTGTTTACGGCCGTCCTCCCACTACAATTCTCCACGCTTCCTTCTTCTCTACGCCCGACTACTCCACATCAGTACCTACCCATTTTTTATCTCGTGTGGCCAGATGCCGTCATCTTGCCCGCCTCAACACGGCAGCGTGCCAGGAAGTCCGCAAAACTCGCTATGATTCTACACATCGAGTGGTCTCTTTTCGTCCTGGTGACGAAGTACTTCTTTACACACCATTACGCAGCCCTGGCCTTAGTGACAAATTCCACCACCGCTACGTAGGTCCCTATGAGGTCATAAGCCAAACTTCTCCAGTGAACTACAAAGTGGCGCCTGTTGATCCCCCAGCTGATCGACGCCACCGTGTAACTGAAATTGTTCATGTGTCTCGCCTGAAACCGTTTGTGCGCCGCGATGCATCGGTTAGGTAAAAGCGGCCAGGCTGGCCGCTTCCGACCCCCCGGGCAGATTGTGTGAGCCTTCCGTGGATGCTCTTTAATTTGTACATGCCATGATCTTCCTCTTTCATTTGTACATACCATCATCATCGTCCCACGGCGCCGGCTCCAGCACGCGCCTGGGTTTTGTCACCGGATTAAAACGCTAGACAAGGCATCGCTGGCCTTGCCGTCACGATCTTGCCGTCTCAACCTAGTCTTCTTTCACAAAATATAGCAAAAATGACGATCAGCGACTTAAACAATGTACTGACGTTTCAGCTGCAGAACAGCCTTCGTCATGTGATTCTGGCGAAGGCTGATCAAGAGCCGAAACGTCAAGAAATTGTTGCATGCATTGGTCTTCATGTTTACTACAATTGACCGTGCCCAATATTTCTTTTTGCTTTATTATATATATATATAGATACACACACAAAGTATAAAGCCAGGTACAGGCTTCATGAAAGGAAATATCTGATTTCAGTCGAAGTTCCGACCGTCGGAGGACAAGTGTTTTAAAGAGTGGTATGAAAAAGATCGGTCCTCCTTGTAAGGTCAAGTGCGCATGCTTGTTCGTATTTTCTTTTGTGTGTGTGTGTGTGTGCGTGCGCGCGCGCGTGTGCGTGTGTGCGTGTGTGTGTGTGTGTGTCTGTCTGTGCGTGTGTGTTGGTTGTGAAAATATTCCGAGGGTAGAGCGGAATCTACAGTGCAGAACTGCGAAAGCCTAAGCGGTGCTAGTGAGCACGGTGGCTCACGTTTGCTCTCATAATCATTATCAAATAAATTAAACGTCATCGTCATTGCTAATGTCATTATGACTAACTGCAACTTCACTGACATCGCTAGTATTATTCTCAAGGATGACATTGGGCGCCTCCTCCTCTAACGGATACAACTAAATTTTGCGTGTTTAATTTCCTCTTTATCGGTTTAAGGCCGCCACAAATTTTGAGGGAATGCACGATTTTTTCTATTTTATACTATCGTATGTCGGGCAAGTTATGTTTATTGATTGTCTTCGATTGCTGGGCCAGTTCTACCCTGTTTATTGGGCTGAAGGCTTTCATATTTAGGCGCTCATTATTGAAATATTTAGTCTGTTTATATAATATACACTATATCCCCACTAACCGTTATATCGCCTACTTGTACTGCGCACTAAGTAATTCTATCTCTGTAGTTATCTTTCATTGCTTCTACACTGTTGTCGTCTTGATTAGTTAAAGCTGACTATCTATTCTGTAGTGAGATCTTTAATTCTTCTACCTCTTCTGTCATCCCTCCATTCTATTTATTACTTATTATTCCTCAAAAGTCGCTCTTGGGACGACATTAGATGAGTGGTGGGAGTAACATGGCAAAACGTAAGATAGATTGGTAAACATCATGGACAGAGGATTACAATCAAGAATGTGCTTCCTCGGTGGCGGCATTGAATTGCTGGTGGTTGCTGATAATGGCCACCTCTACCGGCAGGTCATTCCAGTCACGGCAAGTTTTTAAGAGGAATGATTGCTGGAATGCGGTAGTAGGAGTTCGTTCAGGGTACATAGCATTGGGGCGGTTATGGTAAGAAATGCGATGCGAGCGTGGGGTGATTTGATTGTCTAGTGGAATAAATGTGAAATAACTTATGAAATAAACCTAAAGTGCTGTTTTACGACGGATGACTAGAGCAAATAATTGAAGTCGCAATTTTAGTCCCGAGATGCTGGTGTTGTAGAATTAGTCGGAGGAGATATATCTTGCGGCACGATTATTCACTGTCTCAAATGCATTAGGTAGGTTAGTCTGATGGAGATTCCAAACAGAGTAGCGTATTCGAGTGTCGGTCTTACGAATGTCTTGTAGGCTGAAAAGTTAAGAGAATTGGGTGCTAGTGCGAGTTTTCGGCGGAGGTACCCAAGGACGCTACTGCCAGAGTTGATAATGTGGGTTATATGGATAGTCTGATTTAAGTCACCAGAAATATTAATGCCTAAGTACTTGTAATTATCTGTGGTAGAAATTGGTGAGTTGTTAATAGTGTGTACAAGTGAGCAGAAGCTGGAATGACGATGGAAGGAAATCTGTGAGGTCTTGGAAGCATTAAGGCATATGAGCCATTTGCTACATCAATTCTACACTTGACAAGTGTCATTTTGAAGAGCGACGTTATCTAGGAGAGTTTTAATAGGGCGATAAATGACACTCTCACCAGCGAACAGTCAGATATCTGAAGAAATGCCATTGGAAGGCCATTAATGCAGGTTAGAAAAAGAAGGGGGTCCAGTACATTGACCTGGGAAACGCCAGACTTCACGCGCCTAAGGGATGGTGAGTGACAGTGAGCATGGACGAACTCTGCAAACAATTCACGGATCCAATCAATGATTAGAGGGTGGAAATTTAGAGGGGCCGTTTATGAAGTATATGGCCATGGAAAACTTTATCAAATGCCTTTTCAAAATTTAGGAAGAGTGAATAACAAATAATTACAAGGAAGTATCAGTGTAAACTATGTATGAAAAGAGCCAGCTGAGTTTCACATTAATGACTTTTGATGGAAACATGCTGGTTAGGCTGCAAAAATATGCAGAGGTTAGAAAGGTATTAACACGCGAATATATAATATGCTCCATGACGTAGCAATAAACGCTTGTGAGTGAAATTGAGCAATAATTGAACAAGGATGAACGGTTAAGTTTTTTGTACAAAAGAAGGACTTCACCAATCCTTCAGTCGCGTGGCAATGACCCTGTTGTGAGTGACTGCAGTAAGATAAATGATAGAATGAGACTGCAGATATTTTTAGTATTCTTAAGCACTTTTTAATAATGCCATCAATAACCAAGGACAAAGTATAGTTAAATAAGTAAATGATTTTTTTGCAATGCCACGGCGCTCAAATGAAGGACAAGAGCTTGGCGCAAGCGGGTGCGCAAGCGGACCTGGATCTCGTAATATAATTTACGAAACCGACTAGACTGAGCACCAGCGGCAGCAAGGATACATGCCCAGTCCTCGCTTTTGTAACGAAACCTAATGACGTTTCTTGGGAAAACACGAACGAGACCCTTGGCAGTGATCCCTTCAGCCTTGTGATATCGTTGACCACTGCGAGGATCAGACGAAAGTTAGAAGTGAAAATAACTCACTGGAATGCGCTTATAGAACATTGCGACAAGAACCAATTGAAGCCATAGAGGCGTGAAGCAAGAGACTCCGCGAGGTGTACGAAAGAGCCACAAATACCTTGAAAAGGACGAACGCAGTCTCTGAAATAGATAACCATCTACTGCGGTTATGGGAAGCTCGTAGGAGTAAAACTAAGAGGTGGAGGAGACAGAAGGGCAACAGGAGGCTTGAACTGAAGATTGCCGAGATCACCGATGAGGAGGAGCAGTATGCGCAAGAGCTCTCTAAACAAAACTGGGGACAATTGTGCGACTCACTCAAAGAGACTCACACTAGGGACAGCCAAGACTTGGGCGTTGCTGAGGAATCTTATCAACCCGGCCAAGCCTAAGGCAGAAACCAGCAACACGTTTCACCGAGTCACCCACAAGTACCTGGCAGACGATGAGAAGTTGCTAGACAAGATTCGAAAACGGTATGTGGGAGGTGGGGGAGGAGGGGGAGGCGGATATCAGCGACTGCACAGGAATGTATCCAGGAATTGAAAATAACGTGGCGGCGGGAGCAGACAACGTCGGCAACGCCACTATAAGAAATCTAGGGGCGGAACTGATTGCGAGCATCTCAAAATTTTTGAATGACCACTGGGAAATGGAGACTGTGCCGGAGGAGTGGCGGCGCGCAGAAATCATTACCAATCCAAGCCAGACAAGAAGCCACGTTTGGAGAATCTGTGGCCTATCTCACTTCCCTCATGCCTAGGAAAACTGTACGAAAGGATTGTTATGATCAAACTTCAGAACTATTTGAAGATAAAGATTTTATGCCAGACACAATATTTGGTTTCCCGCCTAAGCTATTGAAGCAAGACGTCCTCTTCTTCGAAAAAGAGGTTCTTAGCAACGTGCCACAGAATGGAGAGCACGTGATCAAGGACCTCGACCACAAGGGGCGTTCGAAAATGTTAGTCATGAAGCCATACTATCGGGTTTAAGCAACCTACATTGTGGGCGAAATATTCATGGTTACTTCAAGGCCTTCCTTACAGATAGGACCTCGCCTTTAGGATCAGGGATTTGCTAACGAACAAGAATATGGTGCCTAATAATGGTACGCCTTAAGGATCGGTAATCTCGCCCCTTCTCGTTAAAATCGCTATGTTTAGTTAGGCGCAAAGTTGAACGCCATAGGCGGCATTCGGAACGCAATAGAGGCCGATGACATAACGATTTAGACGACGGAGGGCTCGCAAGGTCTCGCACAAAAGAGGCTACCAGCAGCCGCCGACTGGGGCGACTACTACGTGAGGGCTAGGGGACTTTCGTGCTCACCCGAAAAGTTTGAACTTCTCAGAGTATATAGGCCCCGATAGGACAGTAAAGTAGACCTCACCGTTATGCTACCCGGGGCTCGCATACCAGAAGTCCACGTGTTAAAAGTGTTGGGAATGTAGATTCAGTCCAATCAGAGGTCGTACCACATGATCAGATTGCTATCTAGATCCGCGGCCCAGATAACGAGAATGATTGGGTGAGTGACCAATAGAAGAAAGGAAATGAAAAAGGAAAGCACGCTCAAGCTAGTGCGGATGCTTATGGTAAGAAGAGCAATCTTCCCTATCAACACCTGAGCCAGACGGAGAAACGGCAAGTGGAAGGATCCCCAAGCAGGCGTACAAAACAGCGCTGGGGCTGCCAATAAGGATGACAAATGGGAATATAATGCCCTTGGCTTAACACAAACATACGAAGAGCCCAGGGAATCGCATCTTGTCTCTCAGGAGATGGGTTACCACGCACTACGGCGGAACTATCTCTCCTCAGAAGACTGAACTGTCATGACCACATACTGGAGACTAAACGGACGATAAACATACCGAACGCTATCCGGTCTACTTGCAGTACCACCAATTTTCAAGAACACGCATCCTGTCATTCATTAGGGTAGGCGTAGGGCCAGGGCGGAAGCTTTAGCCAAGGCCTATCAGAGCAAGCACACCGTCTATGTAGATGCCGCGATGAACTCAAACGAGAAAAAATTCTATAGTGACGGTCAAATATTTGTAGCTAAAGGAGAAAATCAGCACCTCGCTACAGAGCTGCACCGTGTCTGACGCCGAGGGTGCCGCTGTTGCCCAAGCATTTGCTGAGGGAAATTGGTCCAGCCTTTCGCTGGTAGCTACGACCGATTCGCAAGAGGCTTGCCATGAATTCACCAACAGTAGGATCGGCAAAAAATTGGCCGCTATCTTGAAGGCCGGTGGGATGGTGACGAAAACAGCTCATACTTTGGGCTCCGGGGCATAACGATATTGTCGGAAACATACTGGCCGATCTTATAGCTAGAGGTTATGCAAACCAAGGGAGGTCAGAGGCCGAAGAGACCGAGGCTGTGACCCGCACCTATGCAGACATTTTGGCGCACCTCCAGGGGACCTGAAGACCATATCCTCCGCCCCAAACTGTGTTAAACAGGAATTAGTCAGTGTCTTGGCGGCAGCTGCAAACAAATTCTTAACCATGCTTGTCTTTATACAGCAAGATACATCCGACCGTAGATAGGGACACATGTCCCTGATGTGGACAGAAACCGACATTTTATCCCATTACATCGGCCTGCAAGAAAATACAGTGCCTATACTCTGCAACACCACGCCGGAGCAGCCGCAGGCTACGCTGTCTAGTTCGGAATCAAAAAACCAGCTTTGGCTGATTGTACAGTCCAGCCGGGCAACAAAGGCCCCGGAAATCCTGTAATGAAGACCTAACCATGGGATCTCTACCTTACTTTTTTGCCCTATATAGTCTGTTTTTTCTCTCTCTTTGAAATGAAATGTTTCTCATTATGTATCGCAAACATTTGATGAGAGGAATGTTATCAGCGCATTCATTTGCAAAGACGGAAGAAAATGAAGAGTTAAGCACACTCGCGACAACGAATTCAATAACAGAGTTCCCGGATCCGTCAGAGAGGGTAATGACATTAGGGTCGTTAGGCGTGATAGTGTTCCAAAGTCTCTGGGGTTTCGATGAACTTTTTCATAACTAATTTGTGCCGCATCCTTTTGAAATCCAGAGAAGTTCGATACATTACCATCCTGTTCTCGTTGCATCATATCGCTTTCCGATTACGTCTACATCATGCACAATTCCAAGGTTCGAACACAGAATGAGGTCAATTTCATTTTTTGTCTCCCCGTTTAGGTTTTTCCATGTCCAGTTCAGGAGATAACAGAGGAACAGATTTGTTTGTTTGTGGGGTTTAAAGTCCGAAAGCGAGTCAAGCTGTGAGAGACGGCGTTGTGGAATACTACGGAAGTTGTGGCCACTAGGGATTCTTTAACATGCACTGACATCGCACAGCTCACTGGCGCCTTGCGTTCCCGTCCATCGATAGGCTTCCGCCGAGGCCGGGACTCAATTCCGCATCCTTGGGACCAGTAGTCGAGCGCCGTAACCAATGCGCAACCCCGGCGGGGCTGAGAGAACAAATTAAGGGGATCGGAAGGCATTATGGTATGGTCACATCATACTCTGAGGTGGAGTGTAACTGCCCCCCTATAATATTAGGTTCAATTTCTATAGTTTTGGATTCAGTTCAAAAGTAAGTAAAACGGCTTAATTGTGTACAGTTACGCAACTTTCACGAGAGAAGGGTAAAGGATTTGAGTAATACCAAGAGCAAGAGGTGGGGCTCCAGATCAAAGTATATTTTATCTTACGACCATGTTTAAAAGAACTTTTTTCGTCATACATGGATTTTGAGACAGACAATAGTTGGCCTATTGTTTTTCGAACCATTCGACTGAATTCCTCACTTCCCGCTAGAAAAAAAAAAAAGTGGCGTTATCGATGCGCAGAGTGTAGTAAAAAACGGGAGGACGTACTCCTTAAGGTTGTTTAACTGAGAAGTCCTCGCCAGCTCATGCTGGGGAAAACTGCTAGGGAAAGAGACACACGCTTCGGGCGCCTTTATCTGCTCACTTCTCTTCCACAAAACCGAAGGTCAAGCTTAGCGTATGGTCTGTTGTCGATGCCCTTCGATCTCCCCATCTATCATGCGATAGCGTGACAACGCACCGTGTGTACACGATCATTCACTTTGCTAACTCCGCTCCATCTTCCGCGAGTAAATACGCGCTATGCGTCGCGGTGAGCAGAGCGTGACTCACCGGGCTCCTTGGTAACGTGGCGAGGCTATAAACAGGGCTCCCACCAGGAATGACTGTGGGTGGAGGAGGACGCCGCACGGAGCGGGCGTACGGTATCAGGAACAAGATTAGCGGGAGGAACAGCGTGATGAAGAGCACCGAGCACAGCGTCCACAATATCTTGAACCAAGGATGGCCGACATCTTGCAGATACGCTTCGAGATCGCTCCCCTAGACAGCGTCGACCGACGCACAGAAAGGAGAGGAGAGGACGTAAGCAGCACCGCAGGACCCCCTCTGTCCGTATTACGGCAGAGACCGAGGGCTCCACACCGTTTCAATTGTTTTGCAAGATGCGAGTAAATAAGGTCCTGCGATGCCAGATGTTGGTCTGTCACGAAATGATCTTTTCTTGACAATTAAGGTGTTAGAACGGTACGAAGAAGTGAGGTTCATATATCTTTTTACTTTCACCATTCGCTCAATCTGATCATTGTTCTTCGTGCGGGTCGTGATGAATCCGTATTCAGGTTTTGAATTTTTGTCTTCCATATTACTTGGTTTTATGAAATAGAAGCTAGCTTGATAAAGTGAGGGTGCGCGGCTCTGTCACTTAGAGATGGCTTGAAATCGTCGTACTTCCCAAATATCCGAATACGGAGTAGTTTTGGTCCCAGATAAAGTTTTTTGGTATTGTGATAGTGGTGGCTCCGGGGTGCAGTATATCGACCACCAGGTTCTGCAAATGTTTTTGTGCACACCACTAAATAGATATCGGAGCATATACTTAAGAATCAAAATAATTATTGATGAATATTTCAATACCCAATGTATTGATTGGACCTTGTTCAATTTTGAAGGTCGCGTGAAGGCTATCTGAGGCTCTTTAAAAATATGGCTGTTTCTTTTGATTTAACGCAAATAGTTCGATGCTCAACTCATCGAAACTCTGCCCTTGACCTTGTTTTTGTTAATCAACAGTTAATGCGCTGTGGTTTCGAGCGTGACATACTCGACGGCTTTGTCAGATCACAAGGTTGTTTTCATTGAATGCAGCATGGTATACAGCACGTCAAGCCTACATGAAACTTCATTATAGATTATGACTGTGCTATCGATCGCCCTAGTCTCGAATTGTTGCACTTCTCTTTTGATGACTTCGTCGCATGCAGGAATAAAGATCAGCGTTGATGCTTTGCTAGGGCAGTTTTAATTGCCCCTTAATTATGTAAAAAGTTCTCTATCGTAAAATGTGTGAAATACTAGACGAAGCTCTCGTGGTTTACAAGATACATAATTGGTCGCATAAGTCTCGTCACGCGCATATGCAGACGTAACTGGTCGCTCCATGGAACTCGTGATTTACAGCAGTTTGTACATACGGAGGAACTAAAAGCATAAAAACTTTTATCTTACACAACATTGACAACATTCGTTAATGATAACGCATCTACATTTAGGAAAACGGTAATCCCACTCCCATCACCTCGTGACTCTGTTTCATTATTTATCAATAATTTTGTGACTGATCCTAACACGATCCTTGAAGACTTTAATAACTATTTTCACTCCGTCGCTCATGATGATAACGGTATAAGTCCCCCTTTCATTCATAGCTTGGCGGATGAGTTGCCCTCTTTTGAAGCTAGTTATGCCGGTGCTCACAATTTCTTCTTAAAAAGCGACACGACTGAAGGGGCGGGAACAAATGCTATACTTAACACATTGTTAAAACGACACTCATAATGCATTGTTCATTCTCTTAATTTTTCAATTTAGACGCAGGTCTCGTCATCTGTTCACCAATAAGGAACTACCAATGTCCTAGTTTTTAAATCTGGCAACTGACAAAAATAGGTAATTACAGACCACTCTTTTATTTCCACTTCCTGCAAGCTTCTCGAGCCCATTATTCAACATTGTGCAACACCAATCTTGTAATAACCTTCTGTCGCAATGCTAGCATGGCTTTCGGGCAGTTTTTTCAACTGTCACGCAGCTCATTGAATTTACACTTGACATAGCTTACATATTCAATAGCCACGACCAAACATATGCCATCTTACCCGTTCCTCAAAAGCCCTTGGTATAGTCTGCCATAAGAAGCTTTGAGACACACTGCGGGCAGTTTTTAATGGTACTAAACTACTCGGCTGTATGACAGACTACTTTGACTCAAAATTTCATTTTGTCACATTTACCCCTGCACAGTAGTCGTCAGTCACAGTTACCTCTGGTGTATCTCATGGTTCTGTGCGGGCAACCTAATCATTTATAATTTACAACAGTGATGTAGAAAATGTTATAATGGACATGGTAGTTAATTTACGCCTCTATGCCGATGAGTGTTTTTTACAAAATGCTAGTAACGCTCATGATCAAGAGCAATAAAATAAAGCCTTTTCATTGTTTTGTGAATGAAGTGACACATGGCAAATAGAAATAAATATTGTAGGATGGAGTTTATTTAAAGGTACTGGGACTGGGAATATCAGCGGCGAACACAGCACGTAGACAGTCAGTTCGAACACACGCTGCGATAGCACTGCCACTGACTAATTTTTCCACGGGTACGTCTTTCCCTTTACAATTTCCCCCCGGGACGAAGAGGGCCTATCCTGACGACTAACGGCATAAGCAAGATGGCAGGGCTGTAATAGGCCTTGAGGCGCTGGACGTGAACAGTCTCGCGTCCGCGCCGGCGGAGAACATTGGACAGCGTGAGGGGTTCCACTACATAATTAACAGAACCGGTTCGCTCCAGAAGGCGGTATGGGCCATGCTGTTTGGCAAGAAAGTTTAAGGATAGTTCAGGAGTATTGGATGGTATCAACAGCCACGCAAGAGCGCCAGACGAGGAGTCCGAGGTCGAATATTGGCTGCCATTATGGGATTTATGGCGGTACTGGGCGTTAGTCGAGAGTGCGCGGGTGATTTGTCGACAGTCTTTCGCATGCTAGCCAGCATGAGAAGCAGGAGCATACTCGGATATGTCAGATTGCTGCGGAAATATGGCGTCGATTTTAGCAGAAGGGTAACGGCTGTAGGGGAGGAAAAAGGAGAAAAGCCAGTAGTAGACTGTGTTTAGGTATTGTAAGCATAAGTATAATATGGAAGGACGAGGTCCAAATTTGAGTGCTCAGATGAGACACACATAGAGAGCATGTCGCCAAGGGTATGGTTGAAGCATTCAGGGAAGCCATTAGTCTGGGGATGAGAGGCGGAGGTAGTTCTATGAATTATGCTGCATTTGGTGAGCAGGGTTTTCACAAAGTCATCGAAGAAAGCGTGTCTGTCGCTGAGCAGCTCCCGAGGTGCACCGTAATAAATCGCAGCTGGCTCCTAACACCTCGCCACATGATGAACCGCTACGATATCCCAGCGGTTGCGGTCTGCAGTGAAGGAAAGCTGTCCGCTAAAACCGACGTCGATGGGGTCAAAAGAGCGTGATGGGCAGAACAACGGCGGCAACTCTTCAGGAGAATATTAAGATGGCTTGCAACATTGACAAGTGAGGCATGAGCGCACGTACTTGAGTACGAAGGTGTACATGCCCCGTCAGTAGTAACGCAGCCGGAGACGAGTGCATGTCTTGAATACGCTCGTGTGTCCTAATTGTGGGCCAGCGTGGCAATAGTCTTAGGTTTGCGAGCGTAGCTGCCGGGCAATAACGAGAAACCACTGGCGGCCATCTGGGCTGTAGCTGCGGCTGTAAGATGAGGTTATCACGAATGGCGCAGTGGAAATCTCGCCGGCATAGAGCACGCGACAAAGAAGCAGCCGTAGGGATTGAGAGGAAATCGAGAAGTGATCCAGGAATTGTTTGGCTGCCCTGACGTCATGTCGTCGATGTGAAGCGATGGCAGGGAATTGTCACAAGGGAAAAGGCTCGCGACCTCCGCTGTAAGGGGCAGCGGGAAAGTGCATCGGCGTCATGATGCTTGCGGCCGGAGCGGTAAACAAGGCGGACATCATATTCCTGAAGACGGAGAGCCCATCTTGGCAGTCTGCCGGAAGGGGCATTGAGTGAGGAAATCCAGCAAAGCGTATGGTGGTCCGTCATTATCTCAAAAGGACGGCCATAGAGGTAAGGGCGGAATTTAGTAGGAGCCCAAATAATGGCGAAGCACTTTTGTAGTGACTGAATAGTTTGACACCACCTTTGTGAGCGATCGGCTTGCATAGGCGACTACGTAGTCGGTAAAGCCAGATTTCCAATGAGCGAGTGCAGCGCAGAGACCGACACCATCGATACTACACTAGGGGCCGTAGGGTCGAAGTGACGCAGGACTGATGGTGTCGTGAGGATGCGGTGCAACGTATTGAACGCGTTGTCGCATAACGGTGATCAGAGCGAAACGTCAGAACTACCTGACAGAAGCTGTGTGAAAAGGGCAGCAATGGATGCAACGAAAGTAAGGAACGCAGCCTGAGGAAGCTATGGAAGTCGGTTTGGAAGAGTCTGCTACAACACAATGTTTGGCAGCGTCTGGAGATACACCTTCTTTGGAAGCAACGTGGCCAAGATTGGTGAGCTGGCGTGCGGAAGAACGACTTTTTTTTTCGAATTCAGTTGCAGTGTCGCATCAAAGAAGGCAGGTCGAAACGTGCTTCAGACGGTAAAAGTGGGTGTCAAAGTCGAGGGAAAAGGCGATGAGGTCGTCGAGGTGGCATAGGCATGTCTTCCACTTTAGGCCACGCAATGTGGTATCCATCACCCACTCAAATGTTTTAGGTCCATTACAAAAGCCAAATTGCACAACTGTAAATCCGCAAAGGACGTTGGGAGTTTCAAAGGCGGCTTTGGGGTGATCAGCCAATTTGTAGGAAACAAGTTCCCGGAACGTAAATATAGGGAAGAGAAAAACTCGGCGCCTTGCAAAGAGTAGAGAGCGTCGTCGGTGTTCTGGAGAGGGTAGACGTGCTTGCGCGTAATCTTATTAGGTCGGCGTTAATCGACAAAGAAGCTGATAGACCCATGTTATTTTTAGGAGCATAACAGGCGATGCCGAAGAGCTGCTTGAGGGCTGAATCACACCGTTCTGGAACATTAGATCGACTTGCTCAACAGCCCTGGCGTTCGGTTCAGACACACGATAGGGGCGCTGTCGCAGTGGTGCGTGGGTGCCGGTGTCGATGCGATGAGTGAAATATAGTACATAGGAGTCCAAAGCGGACTTGTCCCGTACAATCAGTGACAGTAGAAGCTTGGCCCAATAACCTTTGAAAAATTTGAACGAGGAGAGAAACTGTTGAAGTAGTTTCAAAAACTGCGTGCGCTGCTCCGGAGGAAGATCGTCGTTGATAGAAAGGAGGAATAGGTGTGTAAAGGAAGGAGAATGGCACGGATGAAGAGGGGCTGTGCGCAGTCATGGTGGGTTTGGGCGCGTCGTCGGGCTCCTCGTAGATTAGAAGAGATGCGATTAACTGAGTATTGCCGAGGTATTCACCATAGCGCCAAGGGAGTAAAACTGGAAAGAGAGCCATAACACGGCAAGGCCAGCGGAAACAGTGGGCACAGCGTAGGGCAACAGAAGGCACTTGCAGCGCAGGAAAGTATCGGCTGGTGTGAAGAGAAGTGTCATCGCTTAGAGAGTCACAAGCTTCCCGAATAAGCACGGAGACAATCCTCAAAAGTAGCAAATAAGACGGTTATCATTTGTACGCAGTGTGTTGTTTGCTCGTGGATGATGATGATGATGATAAACTCTTTATTTACTCCCAAAGAAGGGGAACCAGCCTGAAGTGGAGTCGGCCGATGATATGATGATACCGGCGCTTATACAGGCACTGACATCGCAGGGTAGGTAGGCGGTCGAGAGTTTGCGAAGATTTCGGCTTAAGTCTGTTGAACGGCGATATGTATTGGGGTGACATCATGGTAAGTCACAGGAGCGGTAACAAGTCGCGAGTCGTCGGCGTAAGTCGGCGGAGTGGCGAAAGGTGAAGGCGGATGGGGGACGGGACTGCCTCAGCAGCCTGCTCTTGAGTGGTTTGAGGGTGAGTAGGGGCGAAATAGGGTGGCTGAGCTTGGGGCTAGGGAGAAGTTGAAGCTGACGCGCCACCTCTTTACGAACGAAATCGTATCTGCTGCAGCAAGGAGAGCTTAAGAATGCAGGCGTCAGTCCGGCAAGCGATTCCACTTGCGTTGGGTGCTGACGAGTCAGCGCCTTTGCTTGCGTAGCTCATGGAAGCGCTGGCAGCGCGTGGCTAACGTCTGAAAAGCGTCATCGTCTATACCGTTCGACATGTCCTTTATTTGGTCAGCGTCCGACGTGTTGGTCTCCACCCGCTTGCATAAGTCGATGACATCTTCTTGTAGCCCGTAAAGCTTTCACCCATCTGCTGCGCCCGTTTTCGCAATACTTCTGAGAAAGTCGTTTTGAAGGTTGTTGAACCTCGGATGTCCCCTCGTGTTTCTAGTACCACAAGTTAGCCATGCCGGTAAGATAAAATCTGACGTTGTTCAAATTTTTTTCGCCGTCCCGCTTGTTGTAATGACTCACCAGTTCATAGGAGCTCAGCCAAACCTCTATGTCATGGTCATATGTCCCAATGAATAGAGTTTGGTGCCGCTGGCGAAGGGAGCGGGAACAGATGAGAGCCGGGCCCGCCTGCACGACTTGGTATGTAACGTAATCAGGAATCGTGGGCGTCAGGAGAGTGCGGCTGTGGAGCTCAAAGATTCATGTTATTAACCAGCAACTCCACCAATTGTAGGATGGGGGTTTATTTAAAGGTATGGAGGCTGGGAAGATCAGCAGAGAACGCAGCCCGTAGGTAGTCAGGTCGAACACTACAATGATAGCCCTGCTACTGACTTAAATGTTCCGCACATACTTCTTTCTCTTCACGATATAACAAAACTAGACGTGATTATCCTAATAGCGAAAACCTGCTGCATCAGTTCTCATCATGCACGGCCCATGTCAATGAGCTTGAATACCTTGGCGTTATTTTTCCACATGACGTAAAATTTCAGGCTCATATCAATCGCATTTCTGGAGAGGCACTTCGTAGCCACGGTTATATTAAATCAACTTTAAAATATGCAACTAAGGAATGTGCGATAACCCCTTACATTATATTTAGTTCGGCTTGTACGCGCGCTTGTAATGATTGGTCCCCTCAAAGCGCATGTGACATCGCCCATTTCTAATCAGTTCGAAAACAGCAGTCAGATTCATCTTCGGATAATAGGATCATTACTTCTCACCTTCAACACAAGCTCCACTTTATGAATAGAGTGCAGGCGTGAAGGCATCACTTAGCTGAGCAAAATTGTTAGTCATCTTACATTGAGATAGCCTTCTCGCCTGTACCTCCACTTAGCGGGCGTGCAACTCAACGGAACCAGTCACCACACATTATTCCTTTAAGGCTACTTACGAATTGCTTGAAATATTCTTGTTTTTATTAAACGTTTAAATTTGGAATAACTTTTGACGGATAGCTTCGTGCATTCCCACCTGGTCAGTTCGTCCTGCCATTCTCTGACCATACGACTCATTGATACACTTCCAAACTTGCATAATTATCGACAATATTTTGTTCACTATTACTGTGCCCAGTCCTGCTATGTCTCGCATGTGAGACAGCAGTATTTGTAAACAAATCAATAAATGCTGTCCTCTTCATCAATGTGCAGTAAGGGGACCTGTGTGGGTTGTGGTGCGCTGTATGCTATGTAGCAAAATATTAGGCCCGAGGTCACGCAAGCCGCAACATTCTTGAATACGTCTTGACAGTTTGCAATAATGCATTACCAATAAAATTAGGGATAATATACCGGCAAGGAAGCAGACTGCGGGCTTTTATTTGGCGCACTGGATCTTACTGAAAGATTTCATAAATTGCTGATTGGAGGTGTGAAGGTCTTTAAAGCTCGTTCTATCCAGCTCAAAAAGCAACACAATATCTTTATGGCAAATAGAGGCTTTACAAAAGTTAGCGCCATCTAGTGAAAGTAACAGAAACTGTGCTCGGCGGCCATGCTTTGCTCAGTCCACCCGCGCCTCCCATTGAGTACGCTGTCAACCTGCGCCTTCGTAGAACCCGTGCATGCACCGAAAGGTGCATTGGAATGCTCACAAGCGATCGTTTCATTTTTTAACATCACAGCAGTCGCTGTTAGCTCCAATCTCTATTCGGAATGATGCCAGCATGTTGTTGCGTGCCCTTCTGCAGCTAGCGCACCGTCATAGACGTGCACGGAATCAAGATATACGCGTGTATGCGACCGTTCGTTTGCAGTCCTAATCGGCTTTACAAGGGTCACTTGCATCATGTAAAGCATTACTGCACGTCCCTCTGACTGGGAGCTAGCTCACAGAATGTGCTATTACCTAAACCAGCAAGGTTAATTGTTTTGCGCACTATGGAGCCTTGTGAACTTGAAGGATAAACTTATGCTGCGATGGAGGACACGGGAGAAGGAGCAATGCATGTGTAACGAACGCTATTGTGCAAATACGTTCTTTGAAACATTTTGTACGTAGGTTACATTTACCATTGTATATTTGATTTAAGACACGCGGGCATGATTACTGAAACTACTTTTTACAGTCGTACGAAATGGTAGTGCTTGGTGCAGAGAGCAATACGGTTGTCTAGTGCGCCCGAGGTGAGTGTTTCACGCTGCAAAAGCAAGCGGCTGCCAAACCCGCGGCGTCTAGAAAAGCAGCAAAAGATGACATCCCACTAGTGTGTTGTAACATGCTCACGTACAGCCCGTTTCGACCGGTCCACGTCCAGAGCGTGCAGCTCAGGTTTTATACCTGCCTGCGCGGCCGATAAAATAGCGAAGCGTGCGCTTCACTTTTGTGTATTTTCGAGTCACCCGATGGTTCGCTATTTCACAGCTACCTGAAATTCACTGGAATTTTTAAATATGTCGATTTCTTGTTTATTCCCTCTGTCAGAAAGCAAACATTTGAAGCCGTAATCTCATATGAAAGCGCTGACATTGAAAGCTTCGAGGAACTCGGGGGAGGAAGAACTCGGCTGAAACGAAAAGAAATTTGAAGTCAACTCACATTACTGCGAAGTGTTTGTGCTTTGTGCAACTGGCTGTGTTCATAAAATCAGATTTATATTATATCATATCGTTATAGAAAAATTAGGGGGTCACTTAAGTTCCGCCGTTAAAGGTATAACGCGATAGTGTCTCTCTCTCATACACACACATGCACGATGTTTTTTTTTCTTCGCGTGTTATATCTTAGCTCTTGTATTTATTTATTTATTTTATTTACCAAATACTGCAGGCCCTAACTGGGCCCTAGCAGGAGGGGCGAAAAGAATACAATGCAGTGAAATATGAAGTCATCATCAACGACTCGTAGAGCAATTTGTAACTGCGCTCGGCAGCGCAGCCGGTGGGCCCCGCCACGTCTCGGCTGTCAAAATACGATTCTAGGCGTCTCTAAGAGAAACCGCCAGGGACCGAACAGAGGTCCAAGCACAGCACACTAGGTTAAAACGTGAAAAGCGCGAACAGAACGGCGAGCGCTGACGGACAGACACAAAGCGAACGGATAGAGCGAACAAAATATGGCGGCCAGCGCGGGATCAGGGTGCCGCTCACGGTTGCCAGACGTACTTTTGTAAACCCTCTATTGTCCTAAGCCCTTCGATAAAGCCTCTACTGCGTGTTTTAGAATTCGACAGAGGCTACCAAGGCCGCGGAGACCAGAAAGGCAGGAAAAGAACATGCTAGGTCTTCAGTGTAACAGCGCATGTTTACATCCAACTCGATAAACCCTTATCGCTAGATGCCGGGTGTGGGGTACAGAACAAGCAGAGATCGGAGCTCAGGCGCTGGAGACAATTCTTCTTGCTTCTGTACCACTGTTATAGGAAACTAGTTTGTAACCAGAGTCCCTCAATATGAATATATTAAGGGTCTAAATATTCGTAGTCTCTTATGTTTGCGCCAGCAGACCTCACGGTGGACCTTAGTGGAAACCTCAAAGTCACAGCTAGGGCTGCCACTAGCAATCTAAAGACCTTAAATAAACAACAGCCCTAGCTCTCGGTGGGGCACGCCGAATTTGGAACCACTTATGACGTTTTTCTATAGACAATACGGGGTAGTAAGTTGCGTGAAAGAGCCATGTTGTGCATATATTTGCAAAACCCAAGCCGGAGGGACATATTTACGACGATTATTAAATGCAAGCATATAAAAAGGTAATGGTTGTAATAAACACTATTGCTTTCTTGTTTTAAAATCACACCAAGAAGGTTTTACCGCGTGATGGCCATACATGGTTTCTTATCACGTTGCGGCAGCACCAAGGGCTGCTTTCTCACTGGCTCTTGGATGGTTTAAGGTGAAGGGTAGGTGATCCTATTTGTGCTACATATTCTTTTGACTTTGTGCGCAGAAATAATCGGAGTGTTGCGTGTTTCATTCTTTATGTTTTTCACGTGTGGGGGGGGGGGGGGAGGTTATACTATGCTTATCTCCCAAATGAGCCACGGGCAGCTGCCGAAGCCGTAATACTATGTCAGACAGCTGTACATTCGCGCCTACACTGAGCGTTCTTTACAGAATTGCTAAAAGGAGGCATTGTGGGTATCGTAAACTTGACGCTGCAATTAGTTAGCGAATAAATCTTTGCTGGGACGTAGTGACCGCCTTAGCACATAGCCAGAATGCAAACACAAGATAAACTATGCACCAGACAATTGAACCCATAGTTAATCATTAACTAAGTATGACATACTAATTAACTTGCATGTCTTTAAGCGCGTATAATTGAAAGGTTACGTATCATGTAAATGACAACACATGTGTACGAAAATCCCTGAGTAAATAAAAGCTTTGGCACCGCACTTTATTCCTTGTCCATCAAGTGACTGGTGGCATACATCATTTCACGCACGTTTAAGAAATACCTCTTAGATATACCCTGCCTAATTGTACGCTTGCGCTTCAGCAGTTCTGTTTAGCCCCCCTCCCCCCCAAAAAAAAAAAAAAAAAATGGGCGGTCAATATAGCGCGTACGTTTGCCTGTCGCCGGTGTCTACAGGATGTGCGAGCCACAACCTCATTCGTCATATTGTAAGATGTCAACGTCTCAGAGTTATTTTCAAATCTAATCAACATTCTTTGAGCTTATGGATTCTTTGAACTTATGGAAGATATAAATCAAAGTAAGTTTAACAGAGTTGCACTAAAATCTTCATTCTGCAGAAATTCTGGCACCAGCTTTCGTGATTGTGGTAACAGCACTTTTCAAGGTGGGCTTACCTCATCGGTGTCGAAGCTAGGCTGTCTGGAACCATCCTGCGGCAATGCTGCTTCTTGGACAACGTTTCCAGGATGCAGAGGCGCTTGTTGCGGTGCCTGTAGTGCCATTTGGAGACCATGTTTAGTACCCGGGGGGAATCGCTGTAGCTGATTTTTACCCTAATAAACCGTGTTTATTATCTGCGCACATGCGCAGCTAGGTCACTTAATGCGACGTTACCTATTTATTTTTTTCAATACCATCACGGCCCAAAGCCTTTAAAGGGTACAATGCAAATAATAGAAAACACACAGGAAAGTACAAAAATTCATTGAGTGGGTCCCACGGGATCTGCTGCCTTCCCAAAGTCAAGCTGATTTTGCAACCCGCCTCGTGAACCAAGACGCATCAATCCCACGGCTTCTCGAAGTCGACGACGCTACCCTCCTTTTGTCAAGAAAGGAGCACCTCCGGCGCCGCACACGTGCACTTATCCCTCCGTGTGCGATATCCCTTCCCCGCGGTCTCACCCGTGCAGAGGAGGTTGCGCTTAGGAGGATCCGGGTCGGTGTTGCCCTTACACCAGCTGTAACTAGGACGTGGTCATACTTCCAACACTTATATCCTCGCCCAGGATGCCCGATCTGTAACAACGAAGATGTCGAGGCCGACATCCACCACTTGCTGTGGGACTGCCCAGCACTCAAGCCAACACGGATCCGGCACCTGAGCATAGCTGACCTTTCAGCAACGAATCCTGCCTCATACGTCACTTGGACGCAGGGACCTCATCATCGCTCACTTCTGGACTTCATAAAATCAGCCAACCTTTTTCCATTCATTTAATCATTTATTCATCCTTCATCTCATAACCTACTGATGCCCTGAGGCAATAAATATCGACTAAAAAAAAAGTACAAAAATGCAGATAAGTTAACAACATTGGTGCAATTACAAAAAGTAGTCAATTAGCGTGGCCTTGAAGGATGGTGCGTCCACAACTGAGGCAATGGAGTGGCGAAGGCAGTTTCATTTTGTGCAGGTTTTCAGTAAAAATGAGTTGATAAGAACGTTACTGCTGCTGCTGGGTACGGTGACCTTAAGCCGGTGATCAATGCGAGATGATACATATGAAGGCTGCAAGAGAAGTTCGCTTTTAAGTTACGGACAATGAAAGAAAATTGTATGCAGGAGGAATGTGCGAGATATATTTCTGCGGGAAAGTAGATCTGGATGTCAAAGATTTGATTTCATTACGGAGCCGCTAGCTGTACGATGGTAGTTGGAGGTGATGAAACGAGAGGAACGGCTCTGTATTCAATGCGGTGAGTTAATGTATGTTGAGCAGGATCCCATATTTCCGAAGCATATTCCAGTTTAGGCCTTACCAGAGTTTGATACATAATCAGTTTGAGATGTAAAGGTGCTTCAGCGAAGTTACGGCGCAAATAGCCAAGAGTAAGGTTAGCACTGACAATAATGAAATCGATACGTATGTTAAAAGAGAAGTTATTGGTTATGAGAACTTCGAGATAGCTATAAGAAGATACTTGTTCCAATTTATCGCTGTAATAAAGTAGATGGAACAATCAGGGTTATTATAATGACGCGAGATTCTCATGTGCTTACATTTATGAGTATTTATAGTCATTAACCATTAATCACACGATTTGGAGATAATGTTGCGATCAGATTGAAGGATATGACAGTCATGTGGACTAGAAGTTTAGCAATATAGAAGACAATCATCAGCAAAAATATAATAAAGGAGTTAATGCCGTTAGAAAGATCATTATTACAGATAAGAAATAATAAAGGACCTAAAACAGAGATTTGAGGGACGCCGGATGTTAACTACAAAGAGATGGAGAACATTCATTGGCTAACAGAATGTTGGGAGCGGGGAACATCTCGCATATCCAAAACTGCAACTTCGGGCGCGAGCGTAAGGCTGAACGCGAAAAACTACTTATGCAAAGACACCTGGAGCTGCCTATGTGTGTATAGGCGACAGCTGACTCGCGCGTTACGCGGCCGCGGCGGCTGCATATCCACTTCCACTTGGGACTGGTACCTTAATAGTATTTGTGGATTCTCTGACGGCACCCGTGGCAGAACGTCACGCAGTGTGTTGATGTGACTGAAGAAAACAATTGGAGATACCTACGTCGCCACTTCGAATGCTTACTGCAAAGCAAGATCTAACCTGACTAGCAACTACGTGCTAACTCTGAAGAAAAATGATGTGACGCCAGACACAATGCGGCGGAAACTATTCACGTCAGCAATTTTACACGAAAGAAGATATATATGTCGCCACAGGAAGGTCTGTTATGGGCGCCGTACGCTGACGCTATTTTACTGTTTTCATTTTTCTTCGGAAACAACCTTTTCCAATAAAAAACAATTACGGACGGAGTTTCACGTATTGTGGCAAATAAAGCAAGAGAGGAACATTGAATCAATCGGCTAAAGTACTCCCCGTGATTCGCCAGAGTATCATTCCTCATTTACCAAATAAGACAGGCAGAGTTGAAAAAGTGCTTCGTGCAGGAAGTTCACTTAACACCACAATTTGCTGGCCGTATTGATGAAGCACATTTTTTGACAAAAAGGCAACAGGGCTGCTTTTTCGAACAAGCACACGCGAAGAAAGAAGGGTCGCCGTCTTCGAAAGCATTTATTGACGGGCACGCAAGTTGAATTTATTTTGCAATCAAAGCAGCAGATATAGCAGTATGCTTATCAATCCTTTATGCTTTGCGCTACAGGTCTTCCTCGGAGCTTTGCTGGCAACGTATGAATTGTTTCAAGTGACACGTGCGGACTATCTTCCAGGATTTGGGGCCGTATCAGCCGCACTGCTCTATATACAGTGTCACACCTTAACCTGATCAGCCGTGGCTATCAGCGACTATACCGTTGCCAACATCGGAGACGTCATATCACGTGTCTCATCCAGCGACTCTAAGACCGCCGACAGAATCTTTCTTCTCCAGTGGGCATCGAAGCAGCAGACACAACAGTATGCTGAGCAATCCGTTTCTTTGCTACAGGTTAGGGGCTCCAAATGTAAACATTCTTATCGGAGTTACAATCGCTTTCTAATGCTGCTGCTGTGCCCCTGGATGGTCGGTTCTTTCTGTCTTGTGTTAACACATTATCGAAAAATCTGTTGTCTTGTGGCCACATTGAAGCAAATCGTGATCCAACAGACCACGAAATGCTGTTGAAATTGCTAGCTGGCCAGAGCAAGATTATTTCATCTGAGGAGGGCTTTCAGGCTTCTCAGTCAGGAACTGGAAAACGGAGGCAGGGGAAATAACCTGATTATCTACGGTATAGAGGAGGTCAGCGGGGTTCTATTTTGGTACAGGAAAAAAAAGTTACCGGTGGCGTTTTTCTGGAAAAGCTCGGTTTATCAGTGAATGGAGTAGAAAGACGCGATAGACTAGGCAAAAAAGAAGGAAACAGGGTGAGTACTGTCATTATGAAACTACTTGACTTCTGAAAAAATGTCAATATAATATTGCCAGGGGGCGCTCGGAGCGAAAGACGTTGAAGTGGCGCTCGGAGCAAAAGACGAAGTGAATCGGCTCCGGACTCGCAGGACGTACCTAAAACTTGAACCGTGCAATTCCACCTGTACCGGCTCTGTTAACCTAGCCCCAGTCGCCAATACCATGGCAATATCAATAGCTGAGGACTATTCAAAGTAGGCCCTTGAAATACGTAAACAATTGTGGAAAAGCTGTGAAAGAGAAAGAGCAGACGGAACCAAGGCAAAGCTGATCTTCGATAAATTAAGCGGTAATAGCGTCCCATTTGGTTTGGACGAAACGACAGGATTGCGTTTCAAGCTTAAAACATGAACAAAAACAAAATGACGTCGGACGAAGAGACCTCGGGGACTGAAAATAATAAATGTGAATTGTAGGAGGTCTCAATAAGGCTACTGAGTTGGAGGCCCTTCTACTTTCGCACGATACAGATATAGCTGTTTTTACGAACATTTGGCTTAACGACACAGTGCATGATAGTGAGTTTGTTCCTATTGGTTACAGTGCGTACAGAAATGACAATGATGGTAGCAGAGGATACGTTAGCCTTCTTTTCAAATCATCCTTGAGAATGTTTCCAACGCCTGATGTAAATGATGTAGAATGTATGCTTTGTACAGCGTACCATGAAAATGTTAGATATGTTATTGCTGCAATGCATAGGCCTCCTAGTTCTACCATTGACGTATTAGAGAATCTGAAACAATATCTGTGTAAAAATATAAAATCTATTGAGCATAATATATTATCATGAGATTTTAATTTACCAAATATAGAATGGACAAGGTTGTCACTTAAAAAACATGACCGCCTTGGGAAAGTTATGTTGGACATTGCTATTTCCTTTGATCTCTTTGAGAGTGTAGAACAAAGCACACGAACTCAAGGCAACTCTCAGTCAGTTCTTGACCTTTTTCCTGTTAGCGGTTCTATTACCGACAAAACAATTTGCGAAATATTGACTAAAAAATGGGACCATGAGGCTGTAATACTAACTATTGGAGACACAGTCTCATATACTACCACAAACTATTCACCTTAACTAAACTTTTCTAGAGCCGATGATGTATCAAATATTGACGCACTTTCTCTAAACTTTGATGACTTTTCAAGTAACACGGAAGGTGTACATTCGCTTTGTTGCAGGTGTGAAAATTAGTTTTATTTGCACTGACCGCTTTGTCCCATTGATAAGAAAAAAGAAATGTGATAACCTATGGATTTGTCGTGAGGCTTTGAGGCTTCAAAGGAAATTGAAACGTCTAAAGAAACAAATATTCATAAATCGCAGTCGCTCCAAACCAAGATCGACGTCCTTGCCTCAGAGCTTAGATGTCAAGTCGATACCGATAAACAATGCTACTTTGATGAATCACTACCAAGATTTATAACCACAGCTGCAGAAAACTTTTGGCGTTCTATATCTTCAACATCGAAGGAATGCGATCTATTTCGTGTGATGAGGAGGTCGTTTATGATAGAAAAAAAAATAGCAAGCGCGTTCAACTTACGCTCCAAATCCGTATTTACTAAAGATAATGGTGTAATACCACATTTTGAATTGCCTGTGCCACCTATTCCCGATGCTCAATTGGGTGAATCAGGCATACTAAACATGGTTTTAAATCTTAACGTTAAAATCTTCAGGCCCGGACAATATCCCAAACCCGTTTTTAAAGCGGTATGCTGAATGGACGGCAAAGTAGTTGCACGGTATTTTCACTAGATCATTGTGTGAGGGACAAGTTCAGATATATTGGAGAAATGGCAAAGTGAAGCCGCTGCATAAAACTAAAAACAAAAGTGCGTTCAAGACTACTGTCAAATTTTTTTAACATCCACAGTACGTAAACTTTAGGAACACAGAATGCACTATTATATCGTAGAATTCTTGGGTAAATAGAATATATTAACAGAGCATCAACATGGATTCAGAAACGAATTCTCTACAACTACACAATTAGTTCTAATAGTGCATGATTTTGGGAAGACAATTATCAAAGGGAAGTAAATAAATGCAATGTTAATGGACTTTTCAAAAGCATTCGACAAGGTCTCGCACAAAACCTCCATCACAAAGTAGGGAAGATACTGAAAAAAAAATCGCGCTGATGAACTGGCTTACAGCACATGTTGAAGAAAGAGAACAATTTGTTGTTTTCATGGACCATTACTCTGAAAGACTTTCAGTACACTCTGGCATTCCCCAGGGTTCGGTTCTTGGACCGCTTCTGTTCGTTTTATTTGTAAATGATGTTCTGCAAGTCTAAGCTTAAGCTTTATGCTGATTGTGTATTTTACTCTGAAATAGACAACAAAGCCGACCGGAAGATGTTAAACGATGCTTTTCAAAACGTTGTAGCCTGGTGTGAAGCATGCTAATTAGAGATTAATTTTGACAAAACTGTTTTCATGTCCATTACACATAAAGAGAATAAACTAAAGGTTCCTTACACAGCTAATAATATATTGCTTTCCGATGTAACACAGTAGAAGTATCTGGGACTCTGGATGACTAATAACCTCAACTGGACTAATACCTTTAATATGTAGGAGCTAGTACTAATTGCAAATTGTTCTTCATGAGTAGAAGAGCTTATAAACGTTCTACTCCCGCTGTCCGCTTACTCGCATATAAAAGCCTAATTCTGCCAATACTAGATTATGCACGTGTCATTTGGGACCCTTTCAACAAAACTAGCATTAACAAGATAGAAATGGTGCAAAGCAGGGCAGCTCGCTTCATTTATAGCAGTTATGGACGTACTTCAGTAACACAGCTCCTAACGAAAGCAACAAAAGCAAGCCTACCATCATTAACGCAAAGAAACCGGCTGTCACGTCTTAAATTCCTGTTTCCGCTTATAACGGCCACTATAACATAGATATCACGGAAATACTAGTCTTTTACTTCTGGTTACGCTACTAGGCAGAGACATAGCCTTACAATAACCTAATTTACCGCACGTACCAGCTGTTTAAAGTATTCTGTCTTTGGAATCGCCTTACTGATGACGAAGTGTTGAAATCATCACTGTTTGTTTGTTTCAAGCATTATTTAAAAACAAATTACAGACAGCAATTTTCGAGCTCCGTTGATCTGATCTGTATTAATTTGGTTTCTTTGTTTTCTTTACCTGTGCTACTATTGTGCTCTTTACATATGTACTGTGTCCTGCAGTATTGAAAAATAAATTTTTTACGAGAGTGTCACGTGAACGAATGTGCATTCTAGACATGACTGTATTACTTTGCACATTCAGCAGGGCAGGCAACCCATTACCGTATAGCTTTTAGCAATGTCTATACTGACTTACTCGCAAGAAGATAGAAGTGATAGTGATGCAGGGGTCGCCTATTTGATAAAAACAATCATAATAACGTTTGCGAAAAAATCTTAGTACTTTGATACTCGCGAGTATTTGATCAGTTTGTTTTGTTTCCATCAGTGCAAAAGTGATGATGGGTGAGTAGATTCTCGAATTAGTAGCATATGTTCTGGTATGGCAAATTCGTACAGCGGTAGTTTGAAGAGGCGGAGCCTAGTCTGATCGACGTACGCATTGCCACATAAAAGGGGCACCTCGTTAATCTGATCCACGTACGCTTTCCCACATTAAAGGGGCACCTCGTAGACTGTGCACACCAATGACACACTATACGTACTATTTTATGTATCCTTCCGCCTCCAAGTCATAGTACTTCCGCGCCGATGTTGGAGAATACCTTGGCCAATCTGCATGACACTTCTTTTTTTAGGCTCATTGAACAAAATCCTGTGAGCGAGAGTTGTGAGCGTGATCTGCCATATTCCGCAAGATTGCGCGAGATGTGTTCTTGTCTAGCCTTCCTGCAATCTGCAAATGCTTGTGATCCAGAATCAGAATCTCAAATCGGGTTCCATCCTCAAATTGGAACGGAAGACGGCCTTGCGGTGTTCGCTGCTGATGTACTTAACCATTCTCCACAGAATCATTTGGTTCGTACTGTGATCGCTACAGACATCGCAAAGGCGTATTACAACGTCCTTCACTCTGCATTTCTTAGTACTCTTCAGGATCGCGGTCTCCCGAATCACATTTTTATCCCAATTCACTCCTAGAACCTTTAGTATTCGTGTGCATGGGAAGCCTTTTGGTCACTTTACCTCCAACCGTGGGGTGCGCCAGGCCTCCGTCCTGGGGCCTTTATACGTGGCCTTTATACCTCTTGTCCATGCCCTAGAAAATTGCCTTTGATACGCGTTCTCACGTATGCCGACAATGTGACCTGGTGGTCCTGTCATCCAGATGCGTCCGAACAACAGTCGGTGCTCCAGCCTCCGCTGGATGTTTTAACATCGTGACTTGCGATTTGGGTCGGGCCCTATCGTATGATAAACCAAGTTTAATTCGCATCGGAAACAAATCAGGATTACGGAAAGCAGTCCCTTTTACATCTACGGTAGATAATTCTCAAACTCATCAAGTGGAAAGTGGTTCGTGTTCTAGGTCTTCTTCATACATCTCGGACTGGAACCCTTTGGCTAAACTCTACCGTAAATTGACTCACGCTACACTTGGTCTGATTCGTCGCATATATAGCTATGCGCTCAGGCAGAGCGCGTTCTTATACTGCTCAAAAGCTTGTGCGCTCCATCCTTCAGCCGCCGCCGATATTGTACGCCGTACAGTTTCAGCGCCTCACCAGTCTACAATGGCGGGGACTCCTTCGAAGCTATCAATCGTTAGGCTATGCGCGCCATAACCTATCTCACTTGTCTTAAACCTAAACCTGTTTTGCAAGAGTATGCTGAACTTAATACATTAACTGAACTCATAGACCAACGTGAGATAAGCAGAGCACGGAAAATGTCGCTGCAGCTCCATTGCTTATACGCTCTTCCTCCTTGGTCGTACTGTCAACTCACGGACAATCGCTCCACTGCTTCGCCACCAATATCAGCCGCGCATTTGCCTCCAGGGTGCAGCACAACAGATAGTTACGGCTGTGTATAGTCTTTCCCTTATTCACCTTAACTCTCACGCATTATATAGCGTGGTTACATGCACCCCCCTTGCCTTCGAGCTTCAGGCGATACACGATGCAATTAGTTCCCTCCACCTCGAACCCACATTTGATACTGTTAACATTTACACTGACTCCCTAGCCGCCAATAAGCAGCCTAAAGCTGTTCGGCGAACTTTCAAAATACACAATATATTCACCAGCTCTGCAAAAAATACCCTTGTCCTGTGCGTCTACATTGGATTCGCGGCCATTCTCACAATCTACACAATATCCATGTGGATACAATAACACACCTTGACCTACCAGACATCCCGCCACCCTCCTCTCTTTCTCCAGATCTGTTCCTGTCCCATGTTTCTCAGAAATAATCTTTGCGCCAGCGAACACGCGCTCAAATTTCTCCATGCTCGTACCCTTTCCCCCGTAATCTCACTAGAGAGGAGGAGGTACCTGTACGCCGAATTCGGGCAAGAGCGGCTCTGACCCCATCTGTGCGTCATCGGTGGCGGGACGAATGCTTTCAAGTGACCGAAAAGTGCCCGCATTTTAGTGCTTCACCAGAATTGTGCGATGTGAAGCATCTCTTGTGGACCTGCCCAGCTACGGCATCCGTGAGGCAGCGGTACCTACTAAACGTAGGTATGTGGTGGGAACTTGACTGTGCCCACAGGAGGTGGACGCTGGACAATCGGTTTTATCGGCAATTTATGCGATTACGTAAGAGAGACCTGTTTACACTCTTTTTAGAGTGCAGCTCTTTAGCGCCCGCTCCTGGGTTTCACGTTGTCGTCGCGGAAGATCCAGCTAGCTATCAGCGGATCACGGTGCATGCATCGCAAGCCGAATCGCAGAGCCACGTTGTCTTGACTCGCTAGCGGCGTCTGTCAGTCGCTATCTCCTCTGGTCCCACCATACTAATACCGAAAACTACATACGCATGCCGGTTGAAAACTGTTGGAAGGTACCGTCCGATATCCTTATCTAACGTGGATTATAAGATATTTGCGAAGGTTCTTTCTTCTCGTCTGGAGATTGTCATTAGTCGCTTCGCTGCGCAACGCTCTTATGGGATCACGTGCTGCCTCCCGCAACCTCCTGATAAATTAATTGCTCTCTTCATTTCTCCGACGAAAAAGCTTCCTTCATTACAGTCAAGAACTGTTAGTGAAATGTTTCTTGGAGGAATATGTGTGAAAAATAAAACAGTTGTTTGTAATTGTACATACATGTCTTGCTCGAAATTTTTGCCCCCATCACTTGAAAAAGGTGGAACAGCTGAAGAGCTGCACTCAAATTTTGCATTAGAAAGAAGCGTAATTGTCGGCAAACTTTTTCTTTTTCCTGCTCCCTGCTCTCTTTTCACTATGCCTGGTGGCAAACTTCGCGAATAAAAAGGAAATCTGCGATCTAATCCCTCCTAGACATATTTTATAAGGCGTTGGTCCAAACATTCTCGCCGGAGAAAGCGTGACAGACACTGCTCCTTCCTTTCCTAAAGTAAACCAAATATAATTAAATTTAGCTCTGCAACCAACGCTGATAAGGGACAAGCGATGAGCTGCAAATGATGAGAGAGGAAGGGTAGGCTTTTGCCATTCTTCTCTGGAGAGGCATCTTAGAGTACCCTCTAATTATTTATAGCGCAGCTCTTTGGCGCCCGTTCCTGCGCTTCGCGTCGTCGTCGCCGATGGCGTCGCCATCGCCGTCGGCCTCGTAACCAGCTCCGCCCCCCTCTCAGCCCCCTCTTCCTCCGTGGCACTAACCAGTATAGTGGCTAACTAGTCACTAATCAGTACTAACTAATGATTAACTAGTCCTTAACTACTTCTGATTAGTCATTAGTCATGTATAAATAGTCATGAGCAACGACAGAGGACTGAATATGACATCACCAACGTTACTAGAATAAACTCAGTTTCCCAGCTACACCCGGAGAGGTGTCCCTGGCGGCTGTCGCGTGAACTAACGGCGCTGCAGTCGTCTCTTGCTCCTTGCGCGTCGTCTGCTACATGCGGCGCAGAAGCATGGAGCAGACGGTACACACTTATGGCGCATTCGGTTGGGGGGACAAGAGCAGAGGCGCAGAACAGTACAGAGCAGTAGAGGAGCACACCGAGTGAGGGTGTAACTGTCCTCCCACGGGAACGCGCTCTGCGTGTCGAGAGCAGCGCGCCACGATCATGTGACCACCCTTCTCTCCCCAGCATTCTCCGCCTGCCCGCAGCGGCGGCAGTTGCAAACCGAGGAAAGGCCAACGCTTCATGTAGAACCGCTTGTTTTGCATGCCTTTGTTCTCACAGCGGGCGATCTACCTCCTTTGGCCCTTTCGACGCCAGCAGCGACTCTCAATGCATACAGCACCTGAGCAATGCTTTCCCCTTACCGAGCACCGACGCTTTAAAGCCGGCATTTTGATGCCTCGTTTACGTCTGAGCATTCGGCGGAGCGAGCAATCGAAATCTGCTGCCGCCGACACGATTCTTCGTTCACACTTCTGAGCCAACATATCGCCACCTACGCAACTTCGCCTGCAAGCTCCCGTTAAACTTGACCTGACCGCTCGACTGCAGCTACGAATGCCACGAAAAGCATTTAGCTATGCTAAGTACCGAAGCAAAAACGCATCATCATTCAATTCTTCACTAAATCATGGCACATTTGACCCACGTAATGTGGCAACAAGAGTTTCAAAGTGTTATATGCAGGCATAGTAGACAAAAGAGGCATATTTGCTGCTCAAACCAAGGACAGCGTCGATCTTATTCCAAATGTCATTCTTCCCCTATTGCATCCTTCCTTATTGCGCTGGTTGCCTGGCGAAAAAGGGCCTCGGATAACAAGGAAAAACTAAAAGGTAACGACGCACCTCAAATACATTAAAAAAGCTAAAAAAAATCAATTTGTAGAAACAAAAAACCACTTCCTAACGCGATTCAAACGCACCACTGGGTCCCTAGCATTCTGCGCTAATCACTCGGCCACGCCGAGATATGAGCGGCCATCTGTCAAGGCCGCATTTACAATGAAACATCATGTTTCGAGGTGTACAGGCCATTGCTGCCGCTATAAAAAGCACAACTTCTTGACCATCAGAGCTTGCTGCCTGCTTTCTGGACTTGCAACTAATGTTCTGGATACTTGTGCTCACTATATTGTGCACTGCACTCATTTTAACATGTGAGTTTCACAGCGCTGGCAAATTTAGGAGCATCGGCACTTCATTCATGCTCTGCTACCGTGGACGTAATTTTCGATGAACCTGGAGCTGTAGCACAAACATTCAAGAAAAAAAAATGGGCGACGAAGCTTCAAAACCGGCAAAGGTAGCAGCGAGAATACTTGTTTGCTGTTAACTAGATCTTATTTGTATGTAACATTTCGGGAAGCGTTGCGATGACCGAGGGATCGGTTTGTTTATAAGTAATGCAAGAAGGAGCGCTAAAGCTTCCGAAACACGCAAAGTATTGTACATTACAAGTGCTCTATGTTGTTTTTTTTTTTCTTTCATGGGCTCATCGATCGGTAAATAACTCTCTTACTCAATTTACATATTTTTTGCTGCTGTTTCTATAGGGCCACGGTGCGGACTACGCTCTCTGATGCGCTGGTCCTGTTTTGAGCCTGCAGTGCACATTTTGACAGTAATCATCGTGTTAGCCTCAAGAACAGCTGTGAAGATTGTTATGTATGTAGACCACATCATTCAATTCCAGATTTAGTTGTACGTTAATCGCCAGTGTGTTATGAGACAGAGCCGGGCCGATAATCGTCTCTCTCGAAACACTCGAAACGACGTAACGGAACGTGGAAACTGTCGAAAAAAGATACCGCCGAAACAAGATACACAATACAGCTTCACGGTGTCACGGCATCGAAAGCGTTTCGGCTGTGGCCGTCACAATTATCCTGAGCCAATGGCCCATTGCGAGTGCGCTGTAACCATGTTGGCCCCTGAGGGATGCTAACCGGTTGACGCCGCGTGCCTCGCCGGCTGGTGTAGCCGCGTCGCCATGTGATTTCCTCTACACTCGCTTTAGACGAGGGAGCAGCCGAGAGTGCACTCAGGTGCTCTCAGCGGAGGAAAAGCTCTCCTCCTCTACCATTGGAAGCCAGTGATTCTACTCCTGCTCTCCCAGTGGAAGGCACTCGCTTGTCTGAGAGCACGTTCGAAGTGCTCTCGAGTGCGCCTGCTCTCCCACTCGAATTCGCCATTAGCTGTTACGTGCTGCCGTTGCACTCTACATGGCTGCAGTGCAGTTATGACTACATGACGACAGTTTTGGCTTTTAAGGAATACATTACCTTAGAGAACGCGTTTGTGTGATGCGAAAGTTAATGCCGTGAAACAAGTGTGACAGCGTTGTCGACTTGCTCGCCAGAACCAACGTTCAAGTAACGTTGTATGCTCTTCGGTTTCATTTTTTTATTAAGTGATATCGTACGCACTTAGTCCAGCCAAAAAGGCGCCACGATCGCCGTAACCAAGAATTGAGAAAAAAAAGTATCCGAAGAACACTCACGTCACTTTGTATTAAATTGTGGCAGCCGTTAATTGCGCAGCGTAATGTGGTGCCATGCAATTTCACTTCTTATTTAGCAACCACCCTTTCCAGGTTCTTTCCAATTTGTGACAGGAAATCAATCCAACAACATATGTTCTTCCAACGTTATGCTGTTCACTGTAATTATTGGTGTGCGCCGAGAAGACGCTGAGTCTTCCTGCTAAAATCAAACGAAATAGACGTACGCTTTGCCAACTACGTGCCAGCCTCTAGGTGCCTAAAAATGGCGGAATGAAGAGACGGTGTTCAAGGCGCTATCGCGTCCCCTTTTAAGACGAAGCTGAAGCGTTCTGCTATAAATTTTTTTTAATATAAGGCTTCTTCATGCTACCCTGCATGCTTTGCACCGGCAGCAACGAAGCTTATTGAAACGATTACTTGGAAGTCCGTTATTTGTTCGTGTCACTGATAGACGTCCTCGACATTAAACGGTGGTAACAAGCTCTGCACAAAAGAGATAACTTACTTCGAAGTGAACAGTTTCTCATCTGCATTTAGAAAAGAAGCTATATTAAAGTACTCTCGTGATGTATAGTTCGTGTTAGCAAGTCTCCTTATTTTCTTGCTGTTATATATTTCGATCGCAAAATGCATTATATACCGAAGAGAAAGCACCCTAATAATCGCGCTGCCACGTGTGTTTCCACAGCAATGCCGGAGGAGAACTTGCAAGAGTCCAAGAACAGCTATCAGTGTACATTGCGCAAATCGTACAGCTGAGCTGCACAAACAGATTTTAGTTTCGATAATTTTGATTTCGTCGCAATGCCAGCAATTCGAGTATTTCGTCGCAATGCCAGAAAATAGACGAGCCATGAGGGCGAGGAAATTTGCTCGTTGAGAATACTTTTGTCATTGAGCGATTGCCACGGCAATGATGTTGCTCATACACGTCTCATATCATAGGAATTATCATTTAGACGTTCTTCTGAAGCATATCAGTGAAGCAAAATTGTGCACAAGGTTTCGAACTCGGAGATAATGCGAAGAGAAGAGATATCATAAAACCTACGTAAAAAATTCGAAAAGTAAAATGATCACGAAAATTAAAATATCTTCAAAATAACTGATTATGCGACGTAAAAAACGCATGCTGATAGCTACGGCAGCTGACGAGAAAAAGAAAAAAGAGAATGAATGAATAAAGCCTTTATTTAATTGAAGGGATGGCTACTGGCCTCTATTGGGTAATTAGGGAGTTAGGAAGAATGTGAGTGTAGCTTCTTGCTTCTTCAGGGTTCTTCGAGCTGTTTCTCTTTGTTAAAAAATAAGCATCTAAAAGTTCAGAAGAAGATCTAGATCGTCTTCTACAAGCTAGACCTTCCAGACTTGCAGTGGTTGGCACGCCAAGAGCCTGCGTGGACGGAGTTACGATGCCGAACGGCTTAGTAACTGCAATTTTGTGAGCGGGAAAGTACAAAAGCGTATAAGCTTCCTAATGAGATCAATATATGTACCAACCATGGATATGAACTCCTTCATTCATGCAACTTTTGACGTTGAAGCAATGCAAAATCACATGCAAAAAAAAAGATGGTGAGGGGAAGTTAGGAACCTAAAACGCTCCTCTCCTACTACACATAAAAAGGATTATGCTGCCCACTCGAATATTTAACAAGATAAGAATAATGTTCTCAGCACTGCTTGTAATCTTACAATGTTTGTCTATGTTGATGAACTCAAGTTCTGCTTGTTTGCTGCATTTAATTTGCATACAACAATAGGGTTGGTAACGATATTGCACATTAGCTCATTTTGTTGTGTTGCGGTAATAAATACCTCAGGTTCACTCAAGTAACTTCTAATGCCCCTTTCGGTGCTGTAGATGCCTTGAATATTATAATTTAAAACTGCAGACCAGTGCTAGTTTGAAATTGCATTACCTTCCACTTACAAACAGTAAAATTATGTCGTTTTGTTTTCTCTGTTTGTGTGTGTGTGTGTGTTGGTGTAAAGGGGGAGGGCAGATCTCTCAAGGGCGCGACTTTATTACTAGCAGTATAGGTTTTTTTTAGTGCGTAGCACTACTAGCCGCAATCACGGATTTCGCCGGGGTCTGTCCGAAGCCGCTCGCTGTGGGTTGCTGTGCCGGCGGGGGGCCGAGGGGCACTTGTCGACAAGTGAAGTGGTGGAAAAGCTTCGAGTTCTTGTATCTTGTTGTGTGTGGCAAGCTTGAAGACTGTGCAGCACAATTTGATGGGGAGGTGTTGTGCTCGACTTGCCTGGAGTTTGGACAGTTGGCGCCAAACCGACTGAATTATGGGAAGAGCGGCCGGTTGCTGCAGGACACAGTGTGTGCGCGTGTTTACAAGCCGGCCTCCCTTTCGTAGAAGTGTCTCGGTCGCGCACGTGTTCCGGTTCGGCGCTAACTGCTCTGTCTCTCGGTTTGAGGGAAAAGGGCGCGGAGGCCATAAATATCCAAAACGCGGCGAAACACGGGGTGTGGAGAATGCGCGGCAGAGGGAGCTGCTTTCGGTGCCTTCTCGGGAAGATGCCTGGACATACGTCCCTTTGAAACCGCCGCCCGGGTGCAACCGACCAAGGGGGCGATCGGAATGTTTGGGCTTTAGGTTTGTGTGTTGTGCGTTTTGCAAGCGCAACCGCAGGCGCTGTTTGTCTTTGTGACTGCTGGCCACCTCTTGCGTGAGCTGAGGGAAGATTTTGGAGAGAGTGTAAATCGCTGAAGTGTTTGCATGAAAGGTATAGAGGGGATAAGTGGTGCTACGCACCTACTTCGTATTTGATTAACTATTCAAATCGGCCCTATTTTTTAATAGACTCATGCACTTGCTCAGTCATTTCCTTTCGCAGCGCGCACGCCCATTCTGACTGATTGCTCTTTCAGTAAACTCATTAAATAACTTTTCACATGTGAAGTTGTTTTAGACGACGCAGGAAATATTTTTACATTGTTTTTACGGGATCGCGAGAGCGCACATCCGGAGCTATATGTACCACTCCATAACTCAAAAGTAAGAAATTTAGAAAAGCGCTTCTGATTAGGTGACGATGGAGGCTGTTAATTCGTAATTTGTGTACAATATATCGTTTGACGCGAGTAGCCAGACTTCATGCACTGCATGAACAGGCTGTCCAGGGTAGCGCAAATTTCTGCCGCGCAGTAGTAAACGTGACACCCACTGCGTTACCTTCTGAAGTTATAGTGCTCCTATGCACTGAAACTTTGACTAATTTGTTTGCATGATAGGATCTATACTCTGAAACAACACACTGCAAAACACAGGCCACGGAGTAAAGCAAGAAACAGCGCTTGTGAGCAAGCCGATGGCGCTGTCACACTTTTTTCATAGCATTAACAAGCGAATTTCGCATACCACAAACACGTTCTCCAAGGTAATGCGTCGCTTATTAGCCAAATCTATCTTAATGTAAGTATATTTGTACTGTAACCATGTACAGTGCAACGGCAGCACGCAAAAGCTACGCGTGTGCTGGCCGCTTCACGCTTCTGCGTCGCGTGTAGCAGACGACGCGCCCGACAAAGAGCAAGAGTTGACTGCAGCGCCGCTAGTTCTCGCGACGGCCACTTGGCACATACTTCTTCGCTGGGCGGTGTGGGGAGCTGTGAAATTGAGTTTGTTCTAACAACGTTGCCCATCACATGGTGACGTCGTCGAACGTGACGTCATGACCGTGTGTGACGTCATCATGATGTCACATCCGGCCATGTCTAATAACGGGAGGTGATAATGATGTCACAGCTGGCCATGACGTCATGACTAATGATTACGTCACTAGGTTGGTTGGTTGGTTTGTGGGGTTTAACGTCCCAAAGCGACTCAGGCTATGAGAGACGCCGTAGTGGAGGACTCCGGAAATTTCGACCACCTGGGGTTCTTTAACGTGCGCTGACATCGCACAGCACACGGACGCCACTTCGTTTCGCCTCCATCGAAACGCAGCCGCCGAGGTCGGGTTCGAACCCGGGAACTCCGGACAGTAGTCGGGCGTCGTACCACTGCACCACCCCGGCGGGGCGATTACGTCACTAGGAGATTCATGCATAAACAAAGAGATTTTGTCTCTTCGCAGCCTCGGCCCCCAGGCGGACGGCTTGTTGCTGCCGAGCGGGGCCTTCGCTCCGCAGCAAGGCTTCCCAGCTCTGTCTGCTATTTTGCTGTTATTTTACTCTGCTGTTCTGTTATTTTCCGCTGTTATTTTACTCGACTTCAGGAGAGTCGACGCATTCCCATATAATGTGGTCGAGAGTACCCCTCTCCCCACATGCTTTCCAAAGGTCATTTTTGTTGAGAATTATAGATTAAACAGAAAACTACTGCCGCCATCGCATAAGACACTAAGTAATAGAGAGGCGATCGCATGGTGGCGACTTCAAGCTGGAAATTTCGTTAGCCCAGTATTAGCCTTTCTCGCATATGCATGAATCTCCTAGTGACGTAATCACTAGGAGATTCATGCATATGCGAGAAAGGCTAATACTGGGCTAACGAAATTTCCAGCTTGAAGTCGCCACCATGCGATCGCCTCTCTATTACTTAGTGTCTTATGCGATGGCGGCAGTAGTTTTCTGTTTAATCTATAATTCTCAACAAAAATGACCTTTGGAAAGCATGTGGGGAGAGGGGTACTCTCGACCACATTATATGGGAATGCGTCGACTCTCCTGAAGTCGAGTAAAATAACAGCGGAAAATAACAGAACAGCAGAGTAAAATAACAGCAAAATAGCAGACAGAGCTGGGAAGCCTTGCTGCGGAGCGAAGGCCCCGCTCGGCAGCAACAAGCCGTCCGCCTGGGGGCCGAGGCTGCGAAGAGACAAAATCTCTTTGTTAGCCTTTAGTAGCGGTTGCTCCAGCCCCATCCACTAGGTCTGCGTCCTGGGGCAACACCACCTAGACTACTCAAGGCCTCTCCGCTCCTCCGTGACGTCATCACACTACGACGAACGCGGAAGCTGCGCGCTGCTGCGCGTTGCTGCGGGCTTATTCTTGTGTCACTAGAATTGTGGTTGTTGCCGCATGCGAAAACATTCTTTGGTGCTTTAAGCCCCGTTGTTTAATAATAATAATAATTGGTTCATAGGAAAGGAAAGGCGCCGTATCTGTCACTTGTTTCTGTGGACACCTGAACCGCGCCGTTAGGGAAGGGAGGAAGGTAATACATAACTTTTCAGTCGGCTGCAATATCGCAAGTAAACGTCTATATATTCGTATATTCGCGCAGCGGATTTTCTAAAGACGATTAAAGTTTCAGGAAACAGCACATAATCTAAATGGATTTATGAAAAGCCTGAAGCACTGCTTTTATTGTGCCAGTGTTAGTATAACGCTACGGATATAAACGTAGCTTCAGAAAGTCAGCTCTATGAACGCTGGGACATTCTGTAGTCTCTGTACTCGTTTTGGAAACAAATGGGAAGAAAGTTTCGCAATGATTTCATAGCACTCAAAACATGTAATTCTACGATCAGCTGTGGACTTTATTTTTGGCTCTAGAATTGATTTCAGCTCAATAAATACGTAAAATGTATCGAGTATGATGAAAGTATTTATTAAACAATACTCTCGAGAGGCACTTGTAGCTGGACCAGAAAGATACGCTGGGCAGTTTGGGAGTATGCTGGGTACTGCGTAAGGTCGAAGTCGTACCAGTTTCAGCTTAGCTTCAATCACTTTTCCTGTCTTCGCATCCCCGTAACTTGTTTTGTCGACCCCGTCCGCAGGTTTAAAGGGACGCTCGCAGGCCTAGGATGTGAAATGAGACGTTAGAAGGATTGAATACCTGAAGGTAAAAAAACAGCAGCCCTACCTTTTAAGGTTCCAATGATCGCAATTTAGTTTAAAGTCCGCGCGCACTAAATATCAGTAATACTGTGTCTCTAAGTTACATTCACGTAGTATAAAATAAGGTTCGCACCATAGCTATGAAAACTTTCTTTTTTAAGGCGGAAGCCTTTAATGGCTCATACTGTCGTGAACAAAGTGTGTCCCGCTTTTGCGGCAGCTGTTGTCACTTGGCGTTCTTCGATGTGCGTTCAAGTGTGGAATTCGGATGCAGGAACGCTAGACAAGATTAGACTTCTGGAGGAAAGGCGCAGTATCCGTCGCACTTTCTCCGACAAGTGTGCGTTTGGATGGTACGCCATCGCGATCCTGTCGCGATCCTGTCCTTCGCGCGTTCAAGTGTGGGATTGCAGATGTCAGGAACGCTAACCAAGATGAGATTTCTCGGGCTTTCACCTTCCACTACTTGCTAAAGTCCCTCGCTATTTTTAAGGTATGTATAACGTACACATAATCTCGGAGTATCTATGTAGCGTTAATTATGCAAAGAAGTTGTCGATAACAAGTAGTAAAGAGGAATATTTGCCTTACCACCGATCGCTTTCCTGGTGTGAAATCGACATGATGGATAGCTTTTATCCACTGAGCCCTTCTCACTGGGTCCGATGGGAACGTGAAGACTCTCACTGTATCCCCACCATCATAGTTCCCGCGGCACCGCGACACACGGCAATGTCCAGGCATTCTCAAAACGTGCACACTTGATGAAAACACTGCAGCATCAGCGCAGACCTGTCACCGCCACTCATCCAGTGCTTATTTCTAAAAAAAAAAAATTAGCAAAACTTTTGCGACACACGTTGCACAAAGGCGAAATCTCGCACTGCAGTTGGAGCATGAACAACACCACTCGCACCCCTCGCACCCGCCTCCCGGATATGCGCCGAGACGGGAGACGACGAAAGAGCTCCGTCGTAGTGTGATGACGTAGGCGCGAGGAGGAGGAGGATATAAAGAGGCCTTGTAGTCTAGGCGGTAGGCGGTGTTGCCTGGGCAACACCACCTAGCGGTGTTGCCTGGGGGTGCGGAGTAAGGGGCCTCCATTTAAGGTGGACAATAATAGTTGTTATCCATCCATTCACGCATATACGAAGCTGACCCCGTCGGGCTTTCAATCCAGGCGTCCGCGCGGCGCCTTTTATTTGGCGTTTCCTCGGAAGCCCAATACAATAGGCATCAGAGGTGTCTAAAATTGATTTACGGCATAGAAAAGGCGCTCTATCTGTCACAATTCTGCGTGACGACCTTAACCGAGCTCTAAAGAAAAGGAGAAAAGTGGCACTGAAAAAAAAGAGACAAAAAAAAGAGCCGTAGTGGAGGGCTGCCAAGTAATTCTGACCACCTGAGGATCTTTAACTGATTTAAAACTGATTTATTTTATAGGAAGGGAAAGGCACGGTAACTGCCTCACTTGTTTTCTGTGGACACCGCAACCGCGCCGTAAGGGAAGGGAGGAAGATGGGAGTGAAATGGGAAAGAGAGAAGTAGGAGCCGTGGTGGAGGGCTACGGAGTAATTTCGACCACCTGGGGATCTTTAACGTGCGCTGACATCGCACAGCACACGGACGCCTCTTCGTTTCGCCTCCATCGAAACGCAGCCGCCGAGGTCGGGTTCGAACCCGGGTACCCCGGCACAGTAGTCGGGCGTCTTACCACTGCACCACCCCGGCGGGGGAAATTTAACGCCCACTCACATCGCACAGCACATGGACGCATCTTCGCTTCGCCTCCATCGAAACCTAGCCGCCGGTAATCGGAATCAAACGTGGGTGCTTCGGCACAGCCTTCATGCTGATGTCGCTTTGTCTCTGACGCCTGCCACCGAGAACCTCCTTCAACACAGGAAAACATTTGTTGAATGGGCATGCTTAATGTCACAGATCTCGAGCTGCAGCTCTTGTACTGGATTTGAGAAAGCAGAGGTTTGCGGCTCGTAAATTTGTGCTGTTGCGTAAGAATCACAGAGGGTATGCTATCAGTTGAAAAAGTTGCCGACAATGACGTTACACCCTAACGCGAAATCTGAGTGCAGCTCATCAACTGTTTCATCTTTTCGGTAGGTGGAGGCAGAGATTTTGACATGCATGTACAATTACAGACTTTTTTTAATTTTTCGCACATATTCCTTCAAGAAACATTCCACTAACAGTTCTTGATTGTCAAGAAGGAAGCTTTGTGGCCGTCCGAAACCTTCCACTACACCCCCCCCCCCCCCCCTACTTTCACTCCCAGCTTCCTCCCTTCTCTTGAAGCGCAGTTAAGATGTCGCAAATAATTGTGACTGAAAAGCGCCTTTCCTTTCCTGTACATCAATTAATAAGACGAAAGCCTTTTTAGGCTCACGGAACTAAATCCCATGGGCTATAGGTATGTGCGCGATATGGGTGCCAGATCTGTCATATTCAGCGAGATTCAATGAGAATAATTCTTGCCTAGCGTGCCTACCATCTGTAATGGCACATTTGAACGCGCGCCATGAAACGCCACGTGGGAAGAGTGATGGTGTGCCGTTCAAACTCACACTTGCCGGAGAAAATATGACAAATATTTCGCGTTCCCTTTCCTGTAAACTAATTATAAATATATATATATATATATATATATAGCACTACCACAAAGGCTGACAAGAGGGAAACGCTGAGAGGCGACTTAAAAAAAGCGCAAGGGTAGGCTTTCGCCATTCTCCTCTTAAGAGGCATTTAAGAGATCACCTAATTTTTTTCCTCTCGACACTGAAAACCATTTTTGACAGAAACCGCAATAAATGATTAGGAATCAGTTTTTTTACGCATGGAGTTCCTGATGCTCTGTGGCATCGGGCAGCACACCGACGTTTTTCGCAATCGCTGTTATTGTTGTTGTTGCGACTGTAGGTAGAAGGAAAAAAAAAACTGGACGAGCCTACTACTGGCGCTGTAGCTGAGCCACCTCCACTGCTTCGTGCGGACAGAAGAGAGGAGGAGGAGGAGGAGGAAGAACATTTATTTCCGCCGAATATGGTGCAGCAGCCACCTACGAGTCCGCACGCAGGCGTCCGGGGAGGCAGTCTGTCACACCGCGGCCAGAGGACACCCGGCCTCGTCTAGGAGAAGAGGTCTTCAGCCTCGGCCGCCAGGCGGATGGCGAATCGCTGTGTTTTTTCGTCGGAGCTTCTTAGCGTGGTCTCCCATTCATCGCTAGTTTTAATCGCGTTGCGCCCTGGGGCACGAACGCATCTCCATATTATATGATCTAATGTTGCCACGTGGCCGCAAAATTTACAAATTTCGGTTTCTGCACCGTCCCTCTTCCGCCCTCTGGCACCCGTCCAACTCCTCCACAGGGGCGAAAAGAAATTTCGAGCTTGGAGTCTTCTCCAGTCGTACGATTCCTTTTTACTCAGGGATCTAACCGGTGGCGGATATATCCTCCGGTCTTTCTTCAAGTTGTCGGTTACATCCCTAAAGGTACCTATACATTCTTTGGTTTTAGATGTTGTGGAGGCGTCCGCAGCACCCCGAGGTAGCGAGGAGCGGGCGAGCATGTGGGCAGCCTCGTTGCCGGCGAGACCGGCGTGTGCTGGGGTCCAGATTATGGTCACGCTTTCGGCGAGAGACGACTCGTTCAGAAGTTTTGCAGCACGATTGCTGACTCTACCCTTGCTAAAATTTCTAACCGCCGCTTTGCTATCGCCGATGACGTGTTTTACGCCTGGTCGTGCAATGGCAATGGCTATTGCAATCTCCTCCGCCTCTACCGGCGGTAGATCTCGATTTCTTTCTATTCCTATGGAGATCCCAGTGTCCAATAGGGCGACCGAGGTTACGTCGCCTTCTTTCCCGATCGCTGCATCGGTGTAGGCGACCGATCCCGGCGGGAGTTTGGCCAATCTGTTAGCGAGGTGCTTAGCTCTGCTTTTTCTCCTCCCCTCGTCGTGTACGGGGTGCATGTTCTTCGGTATGGGCGAGACGTATAGATGCTTTCTGATTTCTCGATCTATGCTTTCTCTGACACTTTCGCCTTCCCCGGGCGCTAGTAGGTTTACCCAATCGAGGATTTGCCTACCCGCCGCCGTTCCTGCGAGTCGCTCTCTCTGGGACAGCCTGACCGCCGCAGCCAGCTCTTTCCACTCATTATGCAACCCCATTTTCTCTAGAATGTCGTTAGAAGTAGTTATGGGGAGTCCTAGAGCGCACTTCGTGCATCTCCTAATTATGGTGTTTAATTTGTGTTCTTCGGTCTTGTTGATATTTAGGAATGGAGTCGCGTAGCACATTCTGCTCGTGACAAAAGCTTGTACGAGTCTGAGTCTACTAGCCTCCGTGAGACCACTCCTTCTGTTGGACGTCTTCTTAAATACTCTGACTACGAGCTCCGCCTGATCTTTTAATTTCTTAATCAGGCTTTTGTTACTACCCCTGCGGTTGATAATCATACCTAATATTCTAATTTCATCTACTTTCCGGACTTCGTTTCCGTTGACTTTAATTTTGATATCTGGAGTTATCTTCCCACTACTGCTGGTCATTACCAGGAGCTCCGATTTTTCTGGCGAACAGCATAGACCTACGTCCTCTGCGTGATAGCTGATTATATTTGCTGCCTCTTGGAGCCTGGATGTGATGTACGAGTCGTTCCCTTCGCACATCCAGACGGTCACATCGTCCGCGTAGATGCTTAGTTTTAAGTCATCGAGATGGCCAAGCTTACTGGGGAGCTTCCTCATTACGATGTTAAAAAGGAAAGGTGAGAGCACAGCCCCCTGCGGAGTGCCTCTGTTACCCAGCGGGAACTCCTCCGAACATAAGCCCTGAAATCTGATGATCGCCGTCCTGTCTCGCAGGAATGATCTAATATAGTTGTAGGTTCTTTCGCCTACTCTAAGCTTAGCGAGCCCGTCGAGAATGGCGTCGTGACTGACGTTGTCAAAAGCTTTCTTAAGGTCTAAGCCTAGAATAGCTTTCGTATTTTTTTCCTGAAGTCTCTGACAACATCGTTATGTAGTCTGAGCATGGTATCTTGCGTACAAAGGCCGGGCCTGAATCCGACCAATTCAGCCGGCCACGCATCATTCTGTTCGGTGTATTTGGTTAGCCTCCTCTGAATAACTTTCTCAAGTAGTTTGCCTACGCAGGATGTTAGTGATATTGGGCGGAGATTCTCCAAGCCCGGTGGTTTTCCCTGCTTGTGGATTAGGGTGATCTTAGCCCTCTTCCACTCTTGGGGTACTTGACCACTCTCCCACACCTGATTTAAATATTTGGTTAGGGCATTGATCGATTCGTCGTCCAGATTTGCGAGCATCTTGTTATTAACGAAGTCCGGCCCGGGGGCCGAGCGTCTTTTTAGGCCGTGCAGCTCCGCTCTGACTTCTGCCACTGTTATAGACGCGTCAAGCTCGCTGTTCGCCGGTCCGTTGTAATCTCTGTAATGCGCTGTGGCGGGGGGAGCTACGTACATGGACTTGAGCTTGTCAATGAGCTGTTTGTCCGTACCCTTAAAGTTATACCTCGCCTTGACCTGTTCTATATTGGCGACCGTTTTGGACTTAGTCGGGTCTATCAGGAACCTGAGCAGTTGCCACGTCTTGGCCCCATTCATGGTGCCCTCCATCTCGTCGCATTTGTTATCCCAACGTTGCGACTCGAGTTTCCGGGCGTATTTTTCTATTTCGACGTTGTGTCTGGCTATCTCTGTCCTGAGATTGCGGTTCCACTTTTGCTTTTTGAGCTTCTTCGTTAGCTCTTCTTTCTTTTTGAACATGCCGAATAGCCTGCTATCCATCGCCTCAGGCAGAGCTTCGCCTTTAATTTCTTCGGTGGCCTCGTTGACATGGGTAATTAATTGGGCGGCCCAATTTTGAATGCACTCTATATCTCCAATTTCTTCCCGTTCTCTGATCTGTCTGAATTTATCCCAATCCACTTGGGTGTCCGTCCGACACACAGCGCGCTTAACGCTCACTTTCCTACTTAGTTCTACCTCTAGCACGTAGTGGTCGCTACCTAGATCCTGATGCTTGTTCGTCCACTTGACTATGCCAGTTCTATGGCAGAGAGTCAAGTCCGGGTTTGTGTCCGCTGACACACTGTTGCCCACCCTCGTCGGGCATCTAATGTCGTTAGCGATGTAGAGGTTTGACTCAGTGATATCTTCCAACAGCGTTTGACCCTTCGGGCTGCTGGTCGTGTAACCCCATTCTCGATGTCTGGCATTAAAATCGCCGGCTATTATTAGTGGGTTCTTACCTGCCAGGCTAATCGCTCTCTTAAATATCGGGCTAAACCTCGCCTTCGTGCACTTCGGGGAGCTGTACACATTGAGTAGAAATATGCTGCCTCCGTTCTTTTTACCGGTCAGGATTTCCACAAAGACCGTTTCGGTCTCCCTGTTACCTACTTCGTGCTGGACGACGGCGACGTTGTTTTTGACGTACGTCACGACCCGTGTTTTACTTCCCTTCCCGCTATCGTAGCTTTTGTACCCCGAAAGCTTCCATACACCTCGCGTTTCCTGCAGAGCCATTGCCAAAGGCTGTGTGTTCTGGCTAGCTACGTACTGTTGCAAGAGCCATCGCCTCATTGACAACGACCGGCAATTCCATTGCCAAATTTTAGACGTTTTGGGATCCATTATGATTTTGATATTGTATACCCGATGCGTTGCAAAGGGCTTGAAGCATCTTTTCTAGCACTCCAAATCTCGCCTCAAGTTTCTTATTCAGGTTCAATTCGAAGTCTATGATTTCATCCTTGACTAATTTTCTAAAAGCCACGTGCTTTCTGGCTTGTCCAATTACACTAGTGTCGTCTGATTTACGTTTCGCAGGTGTAGCCTGATCGATATTCATTTCATCTGAGTCGTCACTGTCCCTGCCACAATTGCTCTCGCTTGCCCCACCGGGGCCCCGTATGACGGGCGGCCTGAGCATCGGAGGTGCCGGTGCAGGTGTAGCTTTCGCCTCTTTTAACTCTTTAATTACCTCGACTAGGGATTTGAGGGTTTCTTTAATCTCTTTGATGTCGTCTTTAATGATTCTGATTTCTTTGCTATGCTCGGCTTGAGTCTGTTGTAATTCCGAAAGTTCAAAGTTTTTTTCTTTGGAGACCCCGCTAGCGAAGCTGACCGACTTACCGCCTGCGTTAACTTCGTCATTCGTCTTTTCTTGTCCGGCCGGCGTCTCCCCGGACTTCGGCCAGTGGTTCTTGTCGTCCTTGGGTGGCGGTGATTGTGGCGGCCCCCTGTTCTTGCTCTTGGATCTGGGTTCATCTCTGGTGACGGATGCGCTGGAGTCTCTCGCACGGCCCGTTGTGCCCGCGGCGTCGCCTCTTCCTCTCGATCTGCCCCGGGTTTTCGTTGGCTCTTGCTGCTTGTTTTGACCCTGGGTGGCTTCTTTCTCTGCTTGTCGGACTTTGAGAATGTGCGGGGTCCGGTACATGCTTCTGCAGCGGTTGTGCCCCGGGGGGTGGCAGCCGCCGCACAGTAGGCATTGCGGCTCGCAATTTTGTTCGTGCCCCTCCGGTGGATTAAGCATTCTGCACCCTCGGCATCGAGGGCTGGTGGGGTCCGGGCAGACGTCCGACCGATGTCCTAGGTTGCCGCATGCGTAGCACACATCGAATTTCTTTTTGTAGAGGTTGCACCGGTATAGCAATCCGTTGAACCACACCTCTCGCGGGACTTCTTGGTCTTCGAAAATGATGAGCACGGTTTTAGACTTTTTCCCGAGCCTCCTCGCTCCAATGTAGCCAGGGTTATCTCTGAGTCCCTGCCGAATTTCCTCCTCCGTGACGTCCGGCGGAACGTCGTATATGACGCCCTTACCGCCCTCCGGCATGGCCGCGTGAGCAGTTGCGTCTATCTCAATTGGCCCGATTTTTATGGTCGTAATTTGTTTGTACCGCTTTGCCCTGCCGAGCTCCGGGGTCATAATTAGTAGGGACTGATTCTTCGGGTTGGCGATGAATCTGTCTTCCCCGTTCAGGTTGAGGCCTGCAGCCGTAACCAGGACCTGGCGCAGCTTCGGTCCCGCTTTCCTTGTCAGCTGATCGGCGCCGCCGTGCGGTCGCAGCACTACGCGGAACATCTCCTTCGGTATTTTCGATCTGACCGTGACTACGGATCTCTCGGCGAATGACCTTCCTATCGCTTTTTGCCGTGATTTGGCGGCCTCGGTCCCTTCGCTCCCCTTCACGGGTGCCTCCTTCTTCGCTTGGGACGCTGCGTCGCATTCCTTCACATATCTGCCTCCTTGTCGGCGGAACCATGAATTTTCTTCTAAGGCCTCAACCGCCTCCATATTTCCGTCCTTACTAGTGTCAGAGTTCGGCTGGTAGCTCTGATTTTCCTCGCCCTGCCAGTCCATGCCGTTAACGCTCCGAGGGTCTTCCCTCGAGGGCGGCTAGGCCGGACGCTAGGCTCGGACGCTAGGCTTAACTTGGCGGCGTTGTTGCTCCGAACTTCAAAGTATCGTAAAACCAAATTGGTGGTCCCACCTTTTAGAGAGTTGGTTCCACCACCGGAACGGTAGCGGTTGCAATTGCGGCCTACAACAGATAAAAATGCAGTGGCAGGCTATCATCATGCTTGCGTGGTTGCCTGGAGAGCGCCACCGCTAGTAGATAGTGAGCGATAATGATAGCGGCAAATAGTGATAATGACGGCGGTGATAATGACAGATGACTGACGGTGACACCATCACCTGGCGACGTCCTGACAAATGGCGATATCCTGACTGGATGCGACCTCATAACGACGTCAAATCCGGTCATGTCTAATAATTGGAACTGACGTCAGGATGACATCACATCCGGTCATGACGTCACCAATAGTCACGACGTTGACGTCCCCAGGCGATTCACGCATATACCATAGAGAAACATGTTTCTCTATGCATATACGAAGTTTACCCTGCCAGGCGTCCGATCCAAGCATCCGTGTGGCGCCTTTCATTAAGCGCTTCCTCGAACGCCGCACCACAGCATACAGAAGCAGACATCGCACATCAGGCATCAGCGGTGGTATGGTATGTGGTTATTTAAGTCGAAAGTCTTTCTAGGCTTAAGGAATGAAATCCCATGCGCGACGGTTGTGCGCGAGATCTGTCATATTCCACGAGATTTCACGAGATTAGTCCTTCTCTATAGCATTCCTGTCATCTGCAATACTAAAGTTTTTCCGGTTCCGCCTTGCGTGGAGTGCGGACGCGCTTCACGTCGGCTCCGTGCGAAGACGGCGAAATTCGCCAGTAGCCCGAACCTGTGGCCTATTTTTCACCAACAAGAGCCCTGTGAAGGTGAGCGCCACGCCCATACCAATTATAGGCACGATCTGGCCAGTTTTCGGGCCCCCACGGCCTATTTCGCCTTGAGCCGCCGCGTCGCCCGAGCTAGGCCTGGCTCCGCTGGGAGCTAGGCCTACTCCGAACGCGACCTCCAAGCACAAAGTCATCATGAAGGTGCAAGTGCCAGGCGAAGCTATTGACCCTCGGGACTTCAATCCGCGGGACTGCACTCACATCCTCAGCGTTCCCGCCCGCACCCAGGAGCAACAGCAGATTCACCAGATCTCCGCCATGCAGACCGATCAGGCAGACAAGCCTACCACTGACGCTGGAGCGGCATCATCTGCCACCCCAAATACTATCAAGGCCCAGGCATCCGAGCAGCTGCGCGCCGCCCGCGCGCTGCCGCACAAAGGTCACGACAGCAGCCGCCACTGCCAATTGAAGATTACAAGGTGATTTTCCGCTCCCGTGGAGGGCTTCACCAATTGAAGATTACAAGGTGATTTTCCGCTCCCGTGGAGGGCTTCACCTTACTACAGTACCATATCACGACAGCGGCGCGTCTCAATCTTGAACGCCACTGCTTCACTCGAGGAGCCCACCCGCACCCAGCTACTCGTTCATCCCACCAATAACACGTGTACAGTGAGCACGCCACACCAGACCGACGCACTTATGCTGGGACAAATCACCAAAATTAATTACCAAGTAACCGACTACGACGTAGCAGCCTACATCGCTCCCACAGACGGCGCGGTGAAAGGAGTAATCTTGAACGCTTACTGGAATGAAACCCCCAGGGAGCTACTGGAGGATCTCGTGAACAGCAATCCCCGTGCTCCAATAGTGGACGCTCGACGCATGGGTGCCACTCGATCAATATCAATTACTTTTAGAGAAGGACCGGTTCCTCGCACAGTTATTTACGGCGGGGGACTCCACAGGTGCACCCCTTACAGAGAGGCCACGTGGACGCTTGTATCAACTGCAGACAGCCAGGCCACAGGACAGATGTGTGCACGCTGGCACGTACGAATAACTGCCCGAGGTGTGGGAAACCACATCCCAAGGAAACTATCCTTTCCTGCACTCCGGAATGTATTTTATGCGGAGAAGCACACATGACGGGTACGGGGAGATGCAAGGCTAAAGGGCGAAGACCTGCAACCAACCCTGCAACTCAACACCTCTCTCGTAAGGACAAGCTGCCCGGAGACGCTACTCGGAAGATAGCACTCAACGCCACTCGCTCCACAGAACGCGCAAAGGACCCACAAAAGATGTCTTGGGCCGACCGAGCAGCTGAAGTCATCTCTAAACAAACCCCGCCACTCCAGCCACATCAGGAGGATTCACGCGACAAGGAGCTCAAGGCCCTTCGGGAAGAGGTAAACCGCCTTTCCTCCCGAATACAGACCCCACACCAACCCTCCTAATCCACCCTCCTTCCCCAAGCTGTACCTCCAGCCTTTTCTCCAAGATCCCCAGCCACGCAACCACCGCCCAAAAAGAAACGTACATCAGAACCCCCACCTGTCACACATGATGCTCTTGAGCAAGTTGAGGCAAAATTTGAATCAAAGCTAAACGCTTTAGAAGCCCGGATAGATTCCAAAATCGACTCCCTCTTCACCCAACTCGAGAACAAAATTAACTCGATGTTCTCACGCTTGGTTCATACGCTCGACATGAGAATGACCAGCATAGACACCCGCATTCAAACCTTAGAGAACACGCAAACCGTTATCCTGAAGCACATCAATCTCCAACTACCTCCTCTTCATCCCTCGCAACCACCACCCTCTTCAACGCCTAGCGCACTTGGCTCCCAATCTCTCCACTATAGCGGGGCAGCAACTTAATTTACCCATTCTCCAGTGGAATTGCCGCGGCTTCCGGGGCAAGCTTGCGCCTTTCCAATTACTCGTTCCCATCCTCACCCCGCCACCCCAAATCATCCTTCTCCAGGATACGGCCACCAGAGCATCACTGTCTAGTTTTATGCTCTACCACTCAGATACCACGGACAAACCCAGGGTGTCCGCTCTTATTCACCGTTCAATCACCCACCAAACAACACTACGTCAGAGACACCCTGCGTTATCACGGAAATAATGCATCACCCACACAGAGTGCCCTCCATCTTCACTGCCAATATATACCACCCCCCATCTCATTCGATGTCTTCCCTGGAGACGCTCTTGCGTGACCTCCACCTACTCGCTGGCAAGCACCCTCTCCTCACCGGAGGGGACTTCAACTGCCAACACACCGACTGGGGGTATAGTTATACTACGGGCCGTGGTCGACGCCTCTGGTCCTTAGTCCAGGAGCTGCGCCTCACTGCACACAATAATTTCCACACACCCACGCGGATCGGCACCAGCGTTAGCATGGACACCAGTCCGGACCTGACGCTAAGTCGCTTCCTCGGTGGCGTCACCTGGACAAGAACACAACACACACTGGGAAGCGATCACTACATCATTAACATCTCGCTCCCCTTTAAACAATCCCGCCACATACACATCACCCACAAACTGGTGAACTGGGACGCCATCCGCGCATTGCGGAAGGACGAAACAAACACAACTATCACGGACATCGAAGAGTGGGTAGAATCACTTATGACCGATGTCCAACACAATACCCGGCTAATTACAACCACACAGGACACCCCCACTCTAGATTCCCGCCTCGCCCACCTATGGGAGGCGTACCACAGCTTACTCGAGCGTTGGAAACGCCACAAGTTAAACAGAACGCTTAAAAAGCGACTGGCCGCACTGTAGACGCAGATACAACACGCAGAGCAGGTCTGCCGCTCTTATTGGAGGCAAGTTTGCGACGGACTCGCCGGAAAACTGTCCACCAAGCGAGCTTGGCAACTTCTGAGACATCTCATAGATCCAACACAGCCCAAAGCCGCTACACAACACCATGTTACAAGCCTCGTACACACACACAACAGCGACCCGGACGCTCTCATTGACACACTTCAGCGAACATACACCTCACCCGGCACATCCGACTCCATGCTCCCCTACTCAGGAAAACCTAACCCGGAATTAGATGCTGATATTTCGGAAACGGAGGTAAGAGTGGCCCTCCTGACGCTCCGCACAAATTAAGCATCGGGACTGGACAAAATCTCCAATTCTATACTCCGCAACCTCGATGACAAATCAATCACACAGATTACAGACTACTTCAACAAATGCTGGGTGGAGGGCACCCTCCACCAGTCCTGGCGACAGGCCAAGGTAATATTTATACCAAAAGCGAACAAGCCTGTTAAACTAGAAAACCTGCGCCCAATCTCGCTCACCTCATGTCTCGGGAAACGTTTCGAGCACGTGGCACTTGCGAGATTGACACTTCACATAGCGGACAATGACCTTTACCCACACAGCATGGTGGGATTCCGCCACCATCTCTCCGCTCAGGACGCCATGCTGCAGCTCACTCACGACATCTTCGACCCGGCTATCCCGGGCCACACAAAGGCAGTCCTGGCTTTGGATCTGTCTAAAGCTTTTGATCGCGTCGAACATCAGGCGATCATGACTGCTCTCTCTCCTCTGAACATAGGTGTACGGATGTACACTTATATCCAGGCTTTTTTAACGGATCGCATGGCTGAGGTTCATTTCGGCCCCCTTACCTCCCAACCCTACACCCTCAGGAGCGTCGGTACTCCACAGGGTTCCGTACTCTCTTCTTTCCTGTTCAACGCCACGCTGATTCCATTCGCCCGAAAACTGTCCACGATACCTCATCTTAAACATACCCTTTATGCGGACGACATCACACTATGGACCACACACGGTAGTGATGGCGACATAGAGGGTACCTTGCAAAGCGCCGCATCCCTCACACAAGAACACGCCCAGAGCATCGGACTCTCATGCCCCCCAGAGAAGTCTGAGCTACTTATACATCGCCCCACGACCCGCGGATGCCCCACCACACCGATTGTCATCGAAGTCGATGGCCATCCCGCCCCAGAGGTGAATATGCTCCGGGTTCTGGGACTTCACATCCAGAACAATGGCAAAAACACCTTAACTCTCAAGAAACTAAAGCGGGTGACAGGCGCGATATCGCATCTCATCCGACGAGTTTCAGGCCATCCCAGAGGCATGAAGGAGAACGACCTATGTCGTCTAATTCACGCCTTCGTCCTCAGCCGTTTCTTATACACAGTCCCCTATCTCCGACTCAACAGACAGGAAATGGACGCCTTGGACGTCATGTTGCGCACGGCGTTAAAGACGGCCCTACATCTCCCAATTATTACTTCCACAGAACGCCTTCTACAGCTTGGCCTCCACAACACTATTGGGGATCTTGCGGAGGCCCATCGTCAAGCCCGATACTTGCGTCTCACCCAGACCTCCACCGGTCGCCATGTCCTGGCGACTTTAGACATTCGTGTCCCAGCGAATGACCCTATCCTCCTTCCCATACCTCTCCCCCTCCACCAAGACCTTCTCATCAAGCCTCTCTCTCGCAACATGCACCCCCAGTATAACGAGCAACGCCGCCGAGCCCGAGCAGCGGCGCTCCACAAATACTACGGCTCCGAAACGGACGCCGTATGGGTGGACGCCGCATGCACGAATGAGGGAGCGGTATTGGCCGTCACAAATTCCTTCCTGCAGCCTGCTGCTACTGTCCCCCTCCCCTCGGTCAACTCGGAGGCAGCCGAGGAAGCAGCCATCGCCTACGCCCTTGTACACACGGAAGCACGCTACATAATTTCCGACTCGAAAACTGCGCTACTAAATTTTGCGCGTGGTAGAGTTCACATTTCTGCGTTCAGCATACTGAGCTCGCCCGCCGCTAACCCACCCCGCTATGTGGAGCTGATATGGGTGCCTGCGCACTCCGGGAATCCCGGTAACGAGGCCGCCAATGCGTTAGCCCGAGGTTCTTTAAACCGGGCGCCGGCGGCCTCCAATCCGGGATTCACGCGCGATCGCATGCACTCCTCCAGTGAGCTAACGCAGGCCTATCGGGCCGAGCGACTACTCTATCCTCCACCTCACCCATCTTTAGACAACTACCACCAGACGCTCTGGCGACGACTTGAGTGCGGCACACGTGTCCTGGATTTCAAGCGGCCTCATTTCAACGTGTACTTCCTGGACGAACCTGGTGTGAAGACGCATTTTCTTGGACCACGGAACTGTCGAGTGCTGACCAGTGGCCCCCTTTTTTCGCATTCATCGCCATCTGTCTGCACGGGCTGCAACTACACCAACGGTTATCTATTGTCTACATCTTGTGGGCGGATGCAATTTGAGTGCGGCACATTTTGGCAGCAGCGGCAACGGGACACGGACACCAAATAACTCTGCTCTGCATTTTACAGTGGCGATGCTTGGCATGCCTGCGGTCTTTTTGAAGACACATTTCTGAGGCGGCGACGTGTCCTGGATTTCAAGCGGCATCATTTCAACGTGTACTTCCTGGACGAACCTGGTGTGAAGACGCGTTTTCTTGGACCACGGAACGGTCGAGTGCTGACCAGCGGTCCCCTTTTTTCGCATTCATCGCCATCTGTCTGCACGGGCTGCAACTACACCAACAGTTATCTATAGTCTACATCTTGTGGGCGGATGCAATTTGAGTGCGGCACATTTTGGCAGCAGCGGCAACGGGACACGGACACCAAATAACTCTGCTCTGCATTTTACAGGTTGGTGCTATTCTTTGGCATTTATAAAACCGAGCCAGGTTGATCGCGTTGCCGTTGCTGCCAGAAAAGTGTCTTTTGTCTTGCATATTGTTGCTTTGGACTTGTGTTGCACCTGCCATTTGGATATGCATGCCGCCTGTAACCACGAGCGATAGAACTGAGCTGATGTTAGGCGTCGTTCATAAGGCCTTCCACTACTAGACTTTCATTTATCTTAGTTAACGGTGTATGCAGTGTGTACGAGTATAAATTTGTAACTGGGTAGCATTCGATACGGTGTAGATTACCATGAATGAAGAACTGAATCCCCTTTTATCGCTAAGTGAGGGGCTGAGCGAGAAGCCTCCTGGCACAGTAAAAGAGCTAGCGAAGACTCTAGTCGACCTTGTGCAGAAACTTGAGTCTGCAACTACTTTCATTAGAGCTGACATCAGAGCTGTTGCAGCTGATAACAAGGTTGCGCTCAGCGAACTACAAGAAGTTAAGGATTCCATGACACACATGAACTCGGTTTTTGAAGGCTTGCGTGTAGATGTACAGAATGTTGTGCAGGACCTGACAGCTGTCAAGAATGAGCAGGCAGAGCACCGGAAGGAGACTTTGCGACTACGTAAAGAACTAAGTGAAACGCGAAGGGAGGTAGTCGAATTGAAACAGTATTCTCGCCGAAACAACATTGAAATCAAAGGTGTGCCGCAGTGCGCTGAAGAATCACTACCTGACATGATGCTTCAGATAGCGAGTCACCTAAATGCTGATCTTAAAGCAGAGGATATCGATGTCATTCATCGCGTTCCTACCAAAAAGAAAGATCAATCAAACATTGTCGTGAAGTTTTTCTCTGGAACGGTTCGTGACCAGCTGGTACAAAAGGCAAGAAGACAAAGGCTCTCTACTTCAGTCTTAGGGTTCGAGGAGGGGAATCCGCTCTTCCTGAATGAACACCTATGCCCGGAGTACAAGATTCTCCTTGGTAAAGCGGTACAACAGAAAAAAGACAAGGGCTGGAAGTTTGCCTGGGTGTCACAAGGCAAGATTCTAATGCGGAAAAGTGAAAACTCCCATGTTTTTCATATAGCTTGCGAAGAGGACTTAGCTGTAGTTGTCTGAAAGTGGTTTACCAGTTTTATTTTATAACTTCATCTAACAACCATGGCTTTCACGGTTGAACAAGTAAACAATGTATTTACAAAAGGCTCACGCTTTTCCTTACTTCATTGTAACGTCCGTAGTGTTCAAAAAAACCTTGACTTACTTCTAGCATTTGTATCTGAACACGAGTTTAAATTTGATGTTATAGCTCTATCAGAAACCTGGCTGAGAAAGGGTGATGAACTTTCTATTCCTGGATACAACTTTGTATCAAGCCCTAGAGAAGATAACCGACGTGGTGCAGGGTGGGACTGTTAGTTAAATCTACTATATTGTTTAACATTATACCTGAATGTGGGACCAGGAATATAAATGTTGATTCACTATTCATTACATTGTCTGGAGGAATATCGGTTGGTGTCATATATAGACCCCCAAACTCTGATATGACCCAGTTTTTAGACTTCATGGAGAGAATACTGAGCGATATAGCGGACAAACCAATGGGCTCTGTTTTAATCACGGGCGACATGAACATCGACGTATCTTCTAGCATATGCAGCGACTACGCATTTTTGTTGAAATCATAACTTTGAGAATTTAATTTCTGATCCAACAAGGATCACCGCTACATCAGCAACTGTAATTGATCACTTAATATGCAATGGTACGGACAATGTCTTAGTAGGGGTGTACAATACCACTATAACAGATCACTCGCCAATCTTCTGCCTGCTGCCCATGAATATGAACACTCCCATTCGAAACAGGTCTGCACCAATTGCGCGAATTGATTATCAACTATTGCAGGAGAAAATATACAATTTAGATTTCAACAACGTGTATCATACAAATGTACACACTGAATTTGAAAATTTTGTTGAGGCTCTTGAGTCTGCCATATCGCAATGCACATCATGCACTACCCGCAGGTACGAACAACCTTTGTGCCCGTGGATGAATGAGAACATACTTGAGGCTATAAAAGAGAAGGATAAATGGTATCATAAGTGGAAGCGTCAGAAAGAAAACGTTTACTATTCAAAAAAGTTCAAATCCTCCAGAAACCATGTAGTGGCATTAATACGGATTAGAAAGAAAGAATACAACTCTATGCTAATAAAGAGAGCACAAGGAAACAGCCGGAAAATGTGGGACGTAGTCAACAATGTGATCGGTAGACAATTAAAACAGCACGTAGTTCCTGAACACATTGATGAAAACACAGTTGATAGGTTTAATAATTACTTCACAAACATCGGCCCAGAGCTTGCAGCTAATATCCCTAATCTATCGTGCTCTGTTAATGACCCGCGTGTTCATGACACTTTCTTACTGCAAGCCATTGACGATTGTGAAATCACAGCAATCGTGAAAACTCTCGCCGCAAACAAGGCAACAGGACATGACGGGATTACAGTGAGAGCGTTAAAAGACAACATTCACCATCTTGCACCATTCCTGGCAACACTAATGAATCACGCAATTTACGAAGGTATTTATCCGAATATTTTGAAGATCGCTAGAGTTACACCAGTTTACAAAAAAGGGGATTGTAATGATCCAGGCAGTTACCGTCCAATCTCGGTTTTGAGTATCACTAACACTGTGTTCGAAAAACTTATCGCAAAGCAACTAAATGACTACTTGGAGAAAACTAGAATCATATCTCACTGTCAACATGGCTTCAGGAGTAACAGGTCTACATCTACAGCAGTAATGGCATTGTCTCAGGAGCTATGTTCATCTTTGCATAATATTGAAATGTCCATAGCCTTGTTCCTAGACGTAAAGAAAGCATTTGATACTGTTAATCATAACATTTTAATTCAGAAGCTAGAGCACTATGGTTTTAGGGATTCCACTCTTGATTTCTTTACTAGCTACCTTACCAACAGAAAACAATTTGTTCATCTAAAACACTTCAAATCATCTCGACAAGCTGTCTGTGCTGGAGTGCCCCAGGGGTCAGTTTTAGGCCCTGTGCTGTTTTCTATTTATGTCAACGACTTTCCTCTCTGTTTGCAGAATTCAAAAACGGTGATGTACGCTGATGACACTGCAATAGTTTTTACAGGCAAAACTCTAACTGAAATTGAGGCTAAGACACGCGATTTAAGAAACATCTCTGCATGGTTTAAGGCAAATAAAATGACATTAAATGCTGTGAAAACAAAGTACATCCTGTTTAGGTCAAGGCACAAACATATCACAGATACGCGATTACATATTTACCTCGACAATGTTTTAATCGAGCAAGTTGACACCATTAAATACCTCGGCGTAACCCTAGATAAGAACCTTAATTGGCATGAACATATTGATAGCCTGTGTTCCAGGCTTGCTTCAGCTTGTTACATTCTATATAAAACACGGGGGCTGCTAGACATATCTGTGCTGAAGATAATCTATTTTTCTCTTTTTCACTGCCATTTGACGTATTGCTGTGAGTCATGGGCTAGCACATACAGATCTTACATTCATCAAGTTATCTCTTTGCAGAAAAGAGCACTAAGAATATTAACATACTCTAATAGGTATCAGTCCAGTGCTCCTTTGTTCAATAGGTTACAGGTTTTGCAGTTTCCATTGTTATATGAAATGAGAATCGCAGTGTTAGTAAATAACATTATACAAAATAACTACCGGCTTTCAATTAATATTTTTGTGTTGCCTATCAGGAGCACTAGAAATGCTAGCAATATTAACTTTAATTACCCGGTAACCCGCAATGCCTATGGTCAGCGCCTAATTCAATACTGCGGGGCGAAAATATGGAATAGTGTACCACTCGAAATTAAAATGGCTAACAATTTCCTGTTTTCAGTTAAGCGCTTATACTTCTCGATGATTGAGAATTATGTTTGTTGATCTTTTTATATCTGCTGTTGAGTGTTGCTCGCTATTACTTTGTTCACTGATCATTTATAACCGAGTCTTATGTTGGTGTCTTCTGTTGCTGTTATAACAAATGTGTACAATGGGCCTATACTAGCTTCGGCTATTGGCCCAGCAGTTTTTGCAAACGTTTTGTATATGTTATGTGAAAATAAAGAAAAAAAAAACGCGCACCATCCCGTCCCCTTATAGTGCGTCTCGCTACCACCACACCCTCACCAATCCCTCCTGCACCCTTTGCAACAACCCCATCGCCACCCTCGCCCACATCCTGTTCCAATGCCCGGCGGATCCTCCCCCGCGGGGTCTAGAGCACCTTACCACCTGGGAGGACTGGGAGACCCTGCTGCACTCTGAGGACCCGGTTCGGCAGAAGATCACCACAGACTGGGCTGCCGACGTCATGAACCTTAGGAACATGAACGTTTGAGTGTAGTGGGGCCGTGCGGGGGCCCAGGGGCATGCATGCCCCAAACTCCTCTGTTTTAATAAAGTTATTACTACCACCACCCTGCGATACTAAAAATGTGCGCGAAAGAACGCCATGCGACTGGGACGACGGGGCATCGTCCAAACACACTTGCCGGAGTGTGTGACACTGCGCCTTTTCTTGCCTGTAAACCAATGATAATTATGTGTAGAGGCAAACGATGAGAGGCAAATGATGGGAGGGGAAGGGTAGGCTTTCGCCATTATCCTCTAAAGGCGACGTCTAAGAGACACTCAAGTTGTTTATTATTATTATTGATCATGCCCCACCACGGTGGTTCGCTGGTTAGAGCGTTCGGCAGCTGAGCTTCATGCACAAGCATTCCCGTCTCCGTGGCCGCGATTTTGTACGAAAGCAGTCATTCGGAGGTTCAGAGTCCAGCGAAATCGTCTCACGCAACCGTTCTTTACGTAGTGTTAAGGATTACGTTCAACTAGAACTTTCAGGTTCCACTAGAAATGTCGACACCAGGGACTCGCATCGATGAAGTAGTAGTGAGTCAATTCCCGTTCAACGATAGCTGTATTGGTACTTGTAAATATTTGCATCTAGTCCATCGGTTTGTGATAGACAAAGGTACCTTGCACTCTCTGTAGAAAAGAAAATCTGCGTGCTCCACTAGCGTGTCTTGTGATAAGCATTCTGAAGGCTTGATACTTGGCGGCTTAGGTCCGTGTGTAGTGACCATGCCATTATGTAATGTGAATACATCAGATATTATATGTCTGGAATAATACCTAGTTGCCAGCTCAAAGCTAGAAGCAGCTTGTTAAAGTTTACCCATTTTTACACTGAAGTGCCCAACACGTTCTTTATCTATTCGTATGGAGGTGGAACGATCTGCTAAGAATGATCTGACAAGTCTACATACTCTGGGAGGAAAACGAAGCCAGCGTTGAATGCCTAGAATTGCTGAATGGCTGATGTCCTCGTCATCCTGCGGGCATCCATTGTTCAAATGGTACGAATTGTGAGAGTCGTCCTCCTTTAATTTCTTGATCAAAGGTGATTCAATCCATCCTCAGTACCCAAGTGAGGCGAAAGCCAATCTGAACTGGGGGGTACCAGTTGTATCGCTCAAGTCACCATGATAGGCGTATAGTTACTATGCGTTCTAGTAGCTTGCAACGTGTGGACGTAAGCGCTGTTGGGCGAAGCTTGCTTAACTTAGTGGGATGCTTTCTGAGCTTACGGAGTGGCACCACTTCAGCATGTGTCCAAGGGATCAGGACATCTCCAGAGGTCAAATTGTGTTAAGGACTGCAAGTAGCCACTATAAAGCTGGCTGTTCAGTATTCTTAATCACTTTATGTCAGTCTATCCGGCCCTGGAGTATCACGCGATTTCGTGTGCTCAATAGCTGCAATAAACTCGGCCATTTACCCTATAGATCCTCTTTGCTTAGCACTTGACCCGCTTTTGACGGGAGAATATTCGGGCTGGCGAATGGGGGTTAAATCTGGGAAATATCTGGAAATAAATTTTCGACCACAACTGATGCAAACTGCCTTGGCATCTGTTCAGATTCTACACAGGCGTTGCTTGCGGCGTCCTTTGAACACTTGCCGATTTACATGGACCGAAAGGTGCGCCATATTGGTAGAGTAGTAGACGTGGCGTTTAGAGATTCGCAGCAGTCCTGCCATCGCTGAAGAGAAAGGCGCTTCTCATGTCAGCTAGAACCTCAGTTTGGCTGTAAACATTGAATAAATACAACGCCACTTTGCCAGGAGGTTTGAGCGTAGCACTACAGCGTACGTTTGGGATGCTCGGGTACGAGTATAGGCAAGGAAGCAAGAATGCGGTGGTAGAGAATTTGTTTCTTGTGGAAGCAATGCCTACACTGGACGGTTACCTATACGCAGTCGTGGACAAATTTCGCCGGTCTTGTTGACGAAACACCGGTAGTTTCATTATAACACATGACGGTGGTGGCTCTTCAATGCTCCATCCATATTTAGGAAACTGAAGGAACGATAGCAACTAGCACCTTTTTGAGCTGTTGAGCAGCTCCACAGGAGAAAACGTGGCAGGTGCCTGTGGTTTATAAGGGGCAAGCGAGGGTGAGCAGGTGATTGAGACGCAGTAGGAGGGCTTTAAAAACGGCGATTGGACGATCGTGAAAAAAAGGCTTGTCCTTGGGAGAGGCGTTAACCCTGCTCCTACAGAAGTGTAAGCTGCTTACTTAATTCGACAAATCGTCTATAGGTTCATCAGCGAGGTTCGATTTTTTAGATCTTCTAGAGGGGTATGCTTTTCCGTGTTTAAATAATTGAGCATAGGTTGGGTCGTGCAGCAACCTTCGTTTACAGCATATTTTGCGGTGGTCTCATTTTCGTTAAGCTGCAGTTCAATACGGTTCGATGTTGACAAGGCTGCTTGGTTTGTTGGATTTAACGTCCCAAAGCGACTAAGGCTATGAGAGACGTAGTAGTGGAGGGCCCAGGAAGTTTTGACTACCTGGGGTTCTTTAACGTGCACTGACCTCACACATAACATGGGCTTCAATCGTTTCGCCAACAGCGAAAAGCGGAAGCCGAGACCGGGATTCGATCCTGCATCTTTGGGCAAATTAGATGAGTGCCCTACTATTGCACCACCTCGGCAGGGTAATGCTGAGAATGGATCATTTGTTGGCTGTGGTATTGGCTTGAGGCGATGAACCTGGGATTGCATACGGCGGTTTTCTATGGCGCGGCCATTTACTGGGCTGCCTTTTAAAGTAATATCATGGCCGTCCTAGCGCGAACGCCACACCTATATTCTATGGGCGCTGGATAGGAGCAGGAAGCTCTCATGTGATCTAGGTGGAAGCACCGTTAACAATGCACCACTCCGGGTATGCGCAAGCGGTCCTGCAGAATACACCCATAAAATGAGGTGTTAGCCGGAGGAGACAAGGCCCTTGAAGCGTTACTAGGCATGCAGTACGCCCGTGCTCATGTAGCACGCCTTTACTGCCTTGTCTGTAGAATATTCCACTAGACGCAATATCATTGGGGGCGACGTCCGGGTCGACAGCCGACACGACACAAAGCCGAAAGTCCAATCCAGATAGCAGATAAGGCTGTACTGTCAAGGCGGTCGTATCAGGAGTATAAGAGGCAGATAGAGTTTTCAATTCCGGGAGCTAATGAATGCCGGAAAGGAAGCGCACCAAAATGCTTATACTGTCCGTGGGGCATTGAATATGGAAGCCTTGAAATCCTGTTGTTATAAGGCGTTGGTTCAGTGTTGCTTGGAGACGATGGGCAAATGTTACCATAAAGCACTCACGCGGTTTGACCACCGCATTATAGAGCGGTGGCAGTTCAAGCTGGGAAGTACCTTCTCTTCTGCGCAGTTTCTAATCGGAACATCACTAATCGGAACATCATAGCAGACGAGGCTCACTGCAGCAGTAGGAATTGTGGGCATGTCCTTGCTTTCGCTTGCTTTGTCATTCTTCCGGCGTATCACACTTTGCTGAAGGTAATTTCCAGTCGTTACTGAAGCATTGCTGCGTGATATCTAGCGGAGACCTGAGGGGAACGCCGAGAAAAATGTGGTAACGCTAAACTATTGATGACTCCATGCATTAACTCCAATGCGATGAAAAAGAGCCTTGCGGGTGATCATGCAGAGCAGAAGTGCAAGTAACAATGATCCAAAGAACACACTGACAAACACGGCTAGCGCATATACTAGTCCTGTTTTTCATGCGCTACTCCTGTTTTTATGTGTGTTGTTTGTGCCCTTGATTTCCTTTGGTTCTGCTCTGCATGATGCCTCACCGACTCGCCCAAACGAAGGTATTAAACGTTGCGGGTGACCTCACATCTATCCTGCAGAATATTACCTTTGGAGAAAATGTTAACTTGTGACGGATGTTTGCCATTGTGATTGGTTCCGTGCACAAAGGCATTTGTAAATTTGTGCGCTCGCGGACGTTGGCTACATGCGTCACTATCGTTGTCGGTCGCCGTTCTGTGAGCAAGGCCTTTCATATCGAGAGGGCACAGCTTTATGCTTTCTACCATGGTTAAGTATCATTGAGAAAACGAAACTACAGTTTGGTGTGGCATGGTAACTTGTCAAATATTCTCTAGCTTCGAGCAGCATTTTTCTGGCATTTAAAGCGAATCAGCCGCTACCGCATAGCTGTAAGTTTGTATCCAAATGACGATTTATTCTATCGTAGCAACACTAGCAGACACAACTTGACAAAATAAGTACAGCTTAAATGCTTGAGGCGAATCTAGTTCTTATATAAGCCAAGTAGTTACCATATACACTGTTCCATCACGAAGGAGCTAACTGCGCGATGAAATGTTGAAACGGAATCTGTGTTTTCATCAGGTTTGTGTGCCGAGAACCTAATTCTGTCTCCGACGTGTCAGCAAATTTTTCCGCATCCATAGAACGTCATACGCAACACGTAAGACTGGTGTTGACTGCTGATGTTCAGCCTACTTGTGTACTGTCTCTGGTGTATTCGTGTTAGCCTTAATTGGACGCGAAGTTACAACCGCTAGAATGCTTTTCGATTCTACGTTTGATTCAAGCTTCTAACATACTGTTTGGAAGCCTATGCGATACACGCCAGCACTCTACATCCACCAATAGCGGAGATATGATTCCAAATTGTGTATGTTCTTAAGGCATCAGAGAGGGTAGCGTTGCTCATAAAGTACCACTGCGCTTCACGTATCTTTGCTGCAGGCGAACAAGATGAGATACTAGCAGATGATCCCAGTTAAGTTAGGCTTTTTGAATTTGCAAGAAATGCTAAATTTGCAGGTCTTGGTTATCGGGTTTAACGTACGAATACAACGCATGGGCATTAAATGAAGGCTTTGGGAACGGCTAGGTCACATATATTAGGTCACCCAGACTTTTGCTGCAAAATGGATCACGAAAATTCAAGTGCACTCACGTCGGGCAAAATAACGCTTTTGGAGCCGAGGTTGAATTCGCCACTTTGGTACAAGCCGCTGAACAGTGCCACGTAGAAATAGTAGAATAACATGGAGGACCTAATAATTACCCAGGAAATATTAGAGCTTAGACCTTAATTTCTGAAATGTAGGTGGAAGGCTGTCTCGATCTTAGTCGTACGCATAAAAAAAAAAGTGAATCCTTGAATAACCCAAGTTATTTACCTAAAATTCAGAATTACCGAACAAAGGATGGGCGAAAATGAACATTTTCTACATAGCTGCTCCAGAAATATTCCCGAACTAATCCGTACACCAACCACACCCTTTTTCCGTATTTGTGACGAGAGTTTCTTTCACAAGCCAAGCCAAGCACTAGGCAAGGCAGTGGAGTGTAGTAATTTGAAACCGGTTGGTATCCGGATGAAGAAATGGTAGGAATTAAACCTAGTTAAATGCTTTAACCTAGTTAAAGCTTTTGAGCTCAGATGGGAGTTGATGGGAACGATGACGTGCTATGCGTGACCCGGGTAAATGCTGCAGCTAAACATATGGGGAAATCGGCTTTGGAGATAACTACGAAAATAAAGAAAACCATTTGACGATACCCACTTTGTTCCCTAGTAGCTTTGCGGGGAAACCCCGTTTTCGATTACACTGTGATCGGATGTTCCTTTTTTTTTTTTACTCGCGAGGTTGAGAGATGTGAGTCACAACATTCGTGACTAGGTTTAACGGCGCGAAGGCGTGCTTCCGCGATTTAACTATATCGATCAAGAATGAATCATTGCTATGCCCGGCTATTGTATGCCTTGATTTCTGCCGCACACGCCAGTAAAACGCTTTCTACGGCAACTGGTTGAGAGAGATCATTTACCATTTACTTTCACGGAGCAGGAATGTTGGACGATTGCTTTCACGCTTGAAAAATGAGCTGCCACTGTCGAGAACGCGAAACAGTGCGCAACGCGACAGTACAGGGCGGATGACACGAGCAGTGTAAGCTGAAAGCTCACCTCGGCTGCAGCCATGTTGCGCTGTTCGAGAGATTCGTGCCACGCAACTGCGTAGAATGGGTGCACGATTACGCCACGTCCAACGTTCTGTGCCGTCACAGCAACCAGCAAGACCACGCCGTCAGCACTGCTTCTTCTTCTTCTTGAACTTTGAAACGTAGTCACTGCCTCAGGTTGCACGCGCTTCTTCCTCTTCTACGCACACCTCTGTTAACTAGCACAGCAGCGACGCTGTCTTGTCAATTCGCATGGTGCATGTTGGTTTCCCAGAACTTGTGGATAGAAAATAGGAAACTATCACCCCCTTGCTTTCCGAAGACGGTTTATTCCCACAAATGAATGGAAGGTGTTCGATTTAAAAAAAAAAAAGAGAAGGTTTCAACGCTGCTGAAGCGAATGTGGAGCGAAAGCATTAGCTGCAGGTGACCGAGCATTGCATCGAACACAACCAGCATTGCATTCTTCTTTTTCGTCTTCGTCTTCCGCAGTGCCATGGTGTTATGCTGTCACGGTGCCACACCGACGGCTTGAAACACTAGCGGATTGCAGCTTTTGATACAAAAAGGAGTCACAAACATTCAACCAAATATACATAAATTACTCTTCTGTAAACCTTGCAAAAAAAGTTACTAATTTGTAAGGGAACAAGCACTCGTTTTTGTCGCTTTCTCGAAGAAAAACTGGTAAATAATTTAGGAATGTCGGTGGAGGTACAGACGGTTCGAACATAGTATATGGTGGTCAGAGATATTGCTGCTCTGCATTAGGAATTCAGATGTTTGAAATTCCCACTTCAGCATAGAAGCCCAGATGAAGAGCACAAGTGAAGTAAGTACAGATTTATAGGGGAAATAAAAGGCGGGGGGAGTGGGGAAGGTGATCAGTAGCTGTGCCCAAGACCATGAAAACTCCTGACGGCGCAGGGCCATGTCACGACTAAAGTTTGGATGTGCGACGCGCAGGCATGCGCGCATACATACAGACACGCATGCACGCGCGCACAGAAAGACAATGTTTTTTTTTTTTTCATTTTAAAAAGTTTCGTTATTTATTTATTTTTTTTTTAGTGTCAGCCTGGCGATGAAGTCACCGCTAAGCTTGAACGCCGTTCTTGAAACCTGATGTGTCCCTTTGTGTATTCGGCAGAATGCGCTTTTTGTGATAATGCTTGTCTCCGGCCTACGTTTGTCACACTGCCTCTTTCGTGCCCGCATCTCGGTATTTTCGTGCTGCCTAAATCTCATCACCTCTGCACGCGTAGCTTTCGCCTAAGCCTTCTAAGCTTCCGACTTACTTGGCCGAACACATGGCCGAGGCCTAGACGTATATGCACGATCCGTTCTAGTAGAAGACGACGACGACTCATACGGATGTCCCTCAATGGCAGATGACAGCGCATTCATCACACACGAGCTTCAAGAAGCGCGTCCGCTCCACGTCAATTTATACCAGAACACCGTACATTTTACACTGGCTGCGGCATCTGTCGTGGCAGCGCAGTACGATCGCGGGCTTCCGGTGGGCGCTGCTTGCTGATGCTAAAACTGCATTCGAGAAAAACGCAAAAATAGCGGGAATGTACTTCGGTACTCGCTTAGTATTTCTGTAATAGTTCTTTTCTAATCATACAGCTGTTCATTAGTATACAATCGTACGGAAAAAGCATGCACTCGACGCGCCTTTACTCGCAGTATCAACGTTGTTCTTTAGTGGATATTTATCCCCAATAATGATCGGTAGCGTGCACGTCCCGCAGTCTGAAGGGCCGAAGTTCGATTTCACATACGCTCGAAAAGATTTGTAATTCCTTGCTTCTTCGAAGACTTTCGCGTTACAATTAGGGAGGAAAATGATGCTGGCACTGGGCATTCTGCTACGCGGGGCTCCTTGCGATGTCGCGTTAAAACATAGAGCAGTCATCGCGCTTCAACAGGTTAGACAAGGTAATTAATTAATCGAAACGAAAAATAGATAGTGCGAAATATCTGTACTTCAGGAAACTAAATGATAAAAAAGGACTCGAAAGTATTTGGGGGAAATACAGAAAGGTAAGCGTACGTGACGCAGTAGGAATAAACGCACTTTCTCACAACTATAAGGTGTCATCCGATGATATTGCTAAAACTATTTGTTTTAATGAATGTTTTCACTCGGTGGTTTAGACCGCAGTTTTTATGCGTGCGTTCAGCGGCTGATCAAAGGCAGATGAACTTCCGCCATTGTTTAGCTACGTCGCCATTCCTTTCAGTGGGAATGGGTGAGAGTGAGTCACGAGCCGGAGAAAGGTTCTGAGGAGAGAGAGCAGAGCCGGCAGCTTTGTGGTGCTCGCTCGAAGCGCTTCATTTTCGTATGCAAATCCTATAGCTCGTGAGGAAAAGAAGAGTGCTTTGTAACTGCATAATAACACAGGCGGTTCCAAGATTCTCTGCCTCAATATAGTGACAAAATGCTTAAAAAGGTGCGCTGAAATTTCTAATTAGGGGGTATAATAATTGTATTTGGAATATTTTACCTCAAGGGATCTTCAGAAGGTGATGTGTGAGTGCTGAGCCATTGATGGCATCCGCGAATGCAGTGATGTCGGTTTCGAAGCTCTGTTAAAAAGTATATATGAAAACTTGGCACCCCGCTCGGATACTATTTCACTTCGCGTATCAAAACGCTGTCCATGACGAATGGCGTCATATCTTCACCTTACATACACTAAACTTATTTACGCTGGGTTGCTACCAGGTGACTGAAAAATGGCACAAGTAGTTCCGGTTTAGAAGGGAGGTGAAAAAAAAAGACATTTCATGCAAAATATTACAGTATGTTCCACGAAAGGAAATAAACATTTATTGCAAAGTAGAATATGAATTGATGATGAACTCCTTCTTTTCAAACGAAGGATTCCATTGAAAGATTTTAGCATAAATGTGTGATTCGTTTCTTTTTTGAAGAACTCAGGAGCATAAAGGAATTCTCCGGTACAAAACGAATCATTTAGTTCTATCACAACGGAGCATCCCAGGTGGATAAAAATGGGTAAACAGACGGTATTTTTCACTCCTTAATTAAAAGGCCTTCGCCATGGCTTGTCACCTACTGCTGCTTCACAAACTTTATACGCCAAATTTTAGTCTAGTGTAGGGCGAATCGTTTAGTGGTTACTTGCTGCAGCTCTGTCTCTGGTTATAATGAAAGGTGCTACTTTGGCCTAGTGCATGGTCACATCGAGCGTTCATCAGGGCTCAGATTTGGAGCCAGTATTTTTAGCTTTCTTTAGCGATGTCTTTGACAAATATCGTCATGTTTACGTTTTTTTGCCGATGACTTCCGTGTTAAAAGCAACAAAAAAATGAGCGGGGTTATCGTGATTTGCTAACTGACCCTTGCCTCTTAGTGTGAGAAGTTGAAAATGCAACTAAATACAAAAATGATACATCTGTCCTTCAAGAATAGGCAGAGAAACTAGAGGCTTGTTATTTTTCAACACTGACATTAATAACTAGCGATCTATCTATAAATATTTGGGCGTGACGTTTTCGTGTGACTTCTCATTATTCTCATGTCAATATTATAATTGAGAAGGCTTCCAGAGAGAAAAATGCCATCCAACGAATACTAAAATCCTAACGTCCTACACGTTAAACGCTGCGTATGTTTGTTCGACCACGCTTGAAGTACGCTTGTTGTGTCCGCGACCCTCCACAAAGCATTTTTAGTGCCTAAAACGAAGGTAAGCAAAATAGAGAAGAAAAGGTTCGTTGTAAGGTGGTGCAATTGCGAACGGAGGGCTGGACTAAAATGAAAAATCGTCTGGAATTGTAAGAGCACTCCTCCTGCTGAAGAAAAGTTCGATTGAAATTTTCTATTCATAATACCTAACAGGCCCAGTTCTGATCATAGAGAAAGAGCATGTAAACTCATAAAGACTAGAATAAAACTAAAAAACTAAACACCGACGCAGCTCAGAGACAGCAAACTGAATAGAGAGCTAAAAACAATACAAGAGTACACTTCATAACACCAATACTCAACGTGCTAATATACAACGCAGGAAGAAAAAAGTAACCATGAAACGCAACCCAAGACGTATTTTTTTCAAATACGGTGGATAAATGTAATTGAAATACGTACACTGCAGAAAGAAAACCAGCTTGACAGTTGAATGGAACCAGCCGTAAGCCAAAGCCACGAGAATTTGATGAATGGTATCATGGCGAGTAATGGTTGGACAACTTATCTCGAAATATGTAGCGGTTAATTATAGAACCAGTAATATCAGGAAGATCGTTTCAATGTAATATGGTCAGAGACAGCGCAAATGAATTGAAGGCCAGAGTAGCATCACTGACGTGTGTAAAACTTTGCCGATTAGATGTAGCTGCTGGGATCTTCTTGAAAGAGCACAAAGCTCAAGGTTACTTGTAAAGGCGCTGAAGTGCGGATATCTAATGACTCAAGGCTAAGGTCACGTTTTACTAAGGTTAAAGTCCCGCGCTTGCGCTGAGATTATAGTTTTTGGTTACGAATCTGGCGCCTCAATTCTGGAAGGTTTCAGCCATATGTAATGGTGTTCAAGTCACCAAACAGATAACGCAAATTTGAGATGGTGATGTAGATGGGATGGGTAGGCCGATTTACGGATGTTATAACGTGAATTACGTAAACCTCGACGCCAAGATTGAAGCGAAAGGTTTACTACGCCAGGTAGAGCCGCGCTTTGCATGTTCTGATTATTTGACCTTCATTTGACCTTCAAGGAGCAGGAAGACAAGTTGGCTATGCGGTTGAGATGTCCACACAAAATGTGACAGATACTATGCTTTTTCTTTCCTGTAAAGCAACAGAAATTGTCAGTGTGCTCGTGTGATGATTAATCATGTCACCATAGCTAAATCTTTCAGCCAAATCTTATCGACCACTATGGTGTCGCACCGCACCTTGACCCTTTGACTTTTGACGTTCGATGACGGTTGAAGGACCTTTGACCTCGTAACTTTGAGTTTGGTGTGACCTTTTAAATATGGCTTGCGAGAGTGATAAAAGGGGCGGAGTCTTGCGATTGGTCATGTGATTGGCATCACAATTTCACTGCGTGTCGGAAACAGCTATGATATCAGCGGCGCTGGGCTATATGTGCGCGGAGCAATCACTCCTCGACTCAGAGTCAGCCATGGTAGATAACGGAGACGGCATTGCACTCAGCTCTGTGCAAAGATGTCGTTTAGCGCTTGCTCAGTGGGGATCCTACATAGATCTAGAGTTCACGAAAGAAGCGCTACTGTTTATATTTATCATCACCCAAGTTGAAACCATGGCTCACTACTTGTCTGACCATAAATCTGTGTACATTGTGCCTAGCCAGAATGGTAGTTCCAGCTAAGATTAGGGAGAGCCACAAGTTGAAATTATGTCTGAACAAAGAGTTCTACGAAACGTAATCATGTTTCGAAGCTTTCGCTTAATACCATGTGCGAATGTGCTAAACATCTGCTAATTCTTCTACCCTTGTAGAATTAGTCCAGACGGCTGTGATGTGAGAAGAACACTTCATGGTTGGTGTGAGATGAACGCCAAGGTGTTTGTGCGTTATGTCAAGGGTGATCGGATGTTACTCAAGTATTAAGCCAATATTCTGTTACTTTAGATGTATACCAACTAAACCAGATTTCACCAGAAAATTAATAACATTTATTAAGCGAAATAATTTATAGAGAAGAATAGATCTTATGACATTAAAATACAGGAACATGGTGCTAAAAGCTCTGTTATGCTTCTTTTTTACGAGAACGGCAACAGAGCGGAATCATTTGTCTTTTATCCAAGTGTGCTGCATTAAGAAATGTGCTTTTTTTCCTGATGCAGCACTCTTGCTTAAAAGCCCAATGGCAAAGAAGAGCGTTTATGAATAAATGGAAGAAAGAACTTCTCCCGACCTTGTCGTCTGAGTTGAAACAGATGGCCTCCTATCTGCACAGTTTATACAATTTGCTTGTTATGGTGTACATAGTATTCGGCCGGTGGCAAATCGTTTTTCTACCTTCGATACCTCTCTATATAAATCTTTTGTGAAACAAAAAAGCGCTGCCTGTTCGGAAAGCAATATTAGGTAATATTGGCTGCTTAAGATTACGCTATGTCATGTACTACTACGTACCTACAGTAACGTGTCTGTGAATTATGTCGATGGCAAGTTTGTGGACTGCTTCAGTCGCCTTTTCACCCATGGCGAAATCGAAGTGGAACAAGTCTGGTGGAGGAACGACATGATGGAGAACTATTCGGTGTCCCATTCTCTTGACGAGGTCCGCTACATCCTGGGAGCTGGCAAATGCATCTCCTTCTGACGAGAAAAAAGCAAAGGAAGTACGGATCCGTTCCAAAGGGTAGGATGGCGGCGTTGCCTGTGAACACAAGTTGCAAGGGTCGTATAAAGAAACATATAAAGGAAAAGATTGCGTCAGAGACATGGCAAAAGACTCAGAATATTATGGGAAGATTGCTGTGGCATATGATTGCTCTAAAAGGGCCCTACTATTATGCAGCACAAATATTCTAGTAAACTGAATAGCGTCTTTGAAATCTCTGCACAGTGCGCTACATATAAGAGAATAACAATGTTTTTCCTGTTCTTAGTAAACACGGGCTTCCGGTTCAACATCAGGGGCAGTAGTGCAAAGTCGAATTCTCAGTTTGGGAGACAAGAAGTCAATGTGAAAGAGATGGTGAAAAGAGTCTCCAACTACTGACCCTGTTTTTAATTTACATAACTCGTACCATAGAGAGAAATGTTGTAAGGGTTGCACGTAAGGTAGAGTTTATGATAATCTTCCGTTGTGCGTTTTCGTCTTTCTTTAGGCACGCGTTATCCTTGCGATGTTTGCAAAGGTCTGCGCTTGGTAAATAATCTGCATTTTTTTTCAATATACAATCTTCAATTACAGTCAGCTTTATTGATTTTCGCTGCAATGTGCTCGTGCATACAATCATAGAGAGGGGTCAAGCGGCCTTTTCATGACCTGAAACTGGATGCTATATTTTGTGCCAGCATCCAAGGCTTCACTGAGCAGTCGAGTATTTTTAGTACTGGAAAGTGAGGTGCTAGTTCTGGATGCCATGTGCAAACTTCACTGGCAGATTTACCCTGTGGTTAAGTTACTCGGCCTTCCTAAGCAAATTAAAATACTCCAACTAGTCTTTTGAGTACTGATATATTTCCGAGTTGCTTGTAGAATATTTATGATGTCATCAAAATCATCTCGGCGTTCCACATAATTATCCATGGCGCAACCGCAGGAGTACATTTCTTTGTTGTAATATATATGTGCATTCACCTAAGTCCGAATAAATAGTATTGCATTGTAACGGAAATAGGAGTGCCAGAGCATTGGAGCCTGTACAAGTGAAGATTATAAAAGTTGAATCCAGTATGCCCGCCCCCCCCTCTACCCCCTTTTCTGAAGCGGAGGGCAGAACAAAGAAGCAATTTCTTATTTTCTATGTTCTGTTCTTTATCTTTTCCAAGAACATAATTGCTATCGCCCTCGCTTTTCTCTTTTTGTGTTTCCTTAGTTGGAGTTTCAGTACCAAGACACGCTGTAGTTCTGCTAAAGCATGCAGTCAGTACATGAGCAGCTGCAAGGTAGTAAAATGCACCATGCTTCTAGCTTAGCATTTGGAGAGCATAAACTCGACAGAATGACTTCATATACTCTCGTTAATATACTCTAGATGTTGCATTCCATGTTTTTTGTAATGTACTCAAGGAAGGCCTCATGTGCATGTGGCTGGTGGCACATATGATAATGGTATACAGAGTAAAAAAAGAAAAGCTTCTAAATATTAGTATGCCCCCAATACGTGTATGCTTGTCAGTAATTATGTCAAGAACACAAAGAATCATAAGCGTTTGACCTGCGAATAGCGGCGAAAATTCTCCGTTGTGCCGTGATCATACATCATGAAGTGTCCGGTGCGGTATATCTGAAAAAAATTTGGACGCAGTATATCAGTGCCCCGGGGACAAACAAATTCGATTATGTGTGGCCCATAAGAATATACGCGATACCTTTCTTCTATTTCCCTGATCTGCCCTGCGACACATTGTATGCAGCCATAAGCTGATCACTGATCGATGTCAGACACAGAACCGCACATCCCATTTTAATCAAACTGTGAGGGCGCGCGAGGGCCGCTCGGGTCCAGGAGACATAGACCAAGGCAGGTTCTGCGCCAGAAATAGAGATCTCTGCACAGGTGACTTGAATCAAGGAGCGTGACGGGTTGCCCTGCGAGGTTTACGGGGCCTTCGCTTCCCGCACACTCTCCGTTGCCGGATACTCCGTCTATCTGCCAACTATTTGGGCGCAACAGGCCGATATATGGTTTTTAAAAACGAGAGGCCGTTTCCAGCTTGCTAGCATTACCTCCAAAAAAAGTCTAGTTTCGCGAAGTCGCTGTCGAAGTCTGCGACATCCTGGGAAGCGCTACGACCACGCGTCTATACGACAAACTCAAAAAGGCAGCCGTTTAGAACGCACTTTATATCAGAGTGCAAGCGGCTACTGCTGTAGCTGCTCGCGTCCGAGCTGAGCGACCGCCGTCCACCGCAACTTCCCTACATGAAGGCCCGCTCGGTGATCTTAGAGCTACTACTGCGCATAGCTTCTCATGGAGTTCTTTCTGCGGCTACTTCTGCCTTCAGTACGGATGTTACTAGCGGATGCTACTGAAGAGGCACTTACCACCCTAGATTCTCACGCGTATGCGTACTGGGTAGGACCTGGCACGTGCCACCAGGGCCTACCCAGCGTATTGTTTGATTGGTCCATAGCGTTGTACAATCCACCGAGGCCTGTTTCAACGCCATCGGCGACGTTGCCTTCCGAATGTAATGAACTGCGCCAATACATAAGTTATCTCTGTGGCTTTATGCCGGCGTCCTTCGGTAGGTCAGGCAATGTATTTCCAAGCCTAGTTTCTGTTCTGAGCCACTATGGAGATTGCGCTTTCGCTACAATGTCCCCCATTCCACCTCGCATTCCACCCCCATTCCACACCGTCATCACATTGGTAAAGTTGCCGAACTATCACCAATGTCCATGAATGGCCCCTTCAACAGTGAAGAAAGACGTCATGAGGAATAATGAAGCAAGGTATGCGCTGCGCAGGCAATAAAGAAAGTTCTACAAAAATCTCGACAGGTCCTATCACAAAACTACGCCTTACCACACTCATTTTAAAGTTCGTAAGACCCGCCGAGTTATTAGCGTGTATGGGGAGAAATAGAGAGAACCGTTTTCATTGAAAACAGGGACTTTAGCCGGCATGTAGGATCCACTGGCTTGATCCTTTATGTAGAAAAAGGAATAGGGAAAAGAAAGACCGAATAAGGCCCTGTGGAAAATAAAATAACCAAAGAGGCGACGAGAAATGCTTGCTAAGCTCACCGTAGAGTAATGCTATAATATAAAAATAATGTAAAACGATGTGATGCACAGCCTGATAAATCAGCATAAAACGTTATCAGCGTAAAACATTCATGATGGTAATATGCAAGATGAATGTAGAGCTTGTGGAGATGTCTAATATATTTTAATACGCAAATAAAATGTTAATTGCATGTTCCTGTTGCCTAAGGACCTAAAATACTCTCCAATGCTAGAGGCAGTGCAGAAAACTTCTCCATGCAATGTTCATAGCAAGGATGGGCGTCATCATGCCCAGTGTAAACAGGATATGTTCCGCAATCTTGATCGAGCCGCACTTGTAACAATACGGACTGTTCCAGCGACCGAAACGGAGCAATAAGGCGTTTGTAAATGCACAGTTCAGCCTAAGGCAGCAATCGTTTCCAGATAGCAAGAAATTTTTAGACGCAGTCTTCCCCTTAATAAGGGTTGATGTGTAAAAACATTGGTAGTGTCGGCAAGTTCCAGGACAGATGCTTTTGATCGGAAGATAAACATTTTATATTTTAGGAATCATCAAATTTTGTCAACAAAACTGGAATGTATATATGAGGCTGGTGGCCTTTACGGGCCCGCTTCTTGTGCGTGTTTATTGGCCAGAACGTCACAGTGAGCTTGCATCCACTGAAAACCTATGCTGAGGCCTGTAGCAGTGCGCAAAGGATGTAGATTCTCAATGTCAAGGAAACATGGTGGTGACGGTGGTAGTGGTTATTTATTGTATATACAAAAGCCCCGGTATCTGCTATCTGATATCTGAAACACCTGAACTGGAGCGGCGGAAATAAAGGGATAGCGAGGAAGAGGTAGAGGAAATCAGAGGTGAGCGATCGGGAGAAAGAAAAGGGTAGGTAAAAATAAAAGAAATATATACACTATGGTACAGTATACAGTAGTTTTCTTGAGGCCCACCCGCAATTGTCTTAGGTCACTGAGCACTTCGCACATTGGGCGAGCCTCCGCAATAGCTCTGCATCCAGGCAACTGTTCACTACGCATGTACTTGCACACTGTACAAAACACTGAAGCCGCCGTGGCCGACCGGTCGTTATTGTCATTGTCCGAAATAGCACACGCGGTAAGATGGATTTGATGGATTTGGAGTGTATTTGCACACATGCACTGAAGGTAGTAGAAAGCCCATCGACAAGGGGTTCTGCGCAGGGCATATTAAACAGGTTCTTTAATGCCGGCAAGCTGAGTTGTCATACAGAATGTCTACCACTGCAACTGATAAAAAAAGGACATGACCATTTAAGGGCACATAAAGGCCGCATGAAAAAGTTTCTTGAGTGGTTGGACCTTTGGTGATGGCATATATAAGTAGGAGAGAGCAGTTTGTATATGCTTTGCCTAAGGAATTCGGTTCTTTACATTTACACCTGGACCAAACTTAATCATTTTAGAAGGGAAGGTTTCCAGAAAGTAAATGTCAGAAACAGTTGTTTGCGAGGCTGATTATAGTTTAAAGGTGGAAGCTACAGCTACACAGTTTGATCAAAGCTAGAGTTACAGTAAATTCGGCGGACAGGGTATAAAAATTGCTTCCTTTGCTGATGTGGTTACGTTTAGATTCCTAGGCCGCAATCACATCCAGCGGGAGAGATCGTGCTTGCGCCAGTGCTTCTGATACAGAGGAATCTACTGCAAGTCCAAGGCATATCCGCAGGCAGTTGTTCTGCGCAGCCACGATTGAAGGTAATCTTTGAAGCACCGGTAGATAGTAGTGCAGAATCATTCAACGTAAGGTTTTTGAAGCAGACCCATAGATCGGCAGTTGTAGCCCAACCGTGTTCTCGCCATGAATCTGAAAAGCTGAGATGTCGTAATGATCCCCTTTTAGGGTTTTCTGATTTGAGGCGACTACGAGAGTTCACTTTTTATAGTAACGCCCGGGATCCGCTGAGTGCGTATATAAGGTAGTGAAAATCCACCTAATTAAAGGCTTTAACCCTTCTGAAACTTTTTATCAGGAGTGAAAGCGCCCCCGCAGTGGCTCAGTAGCTAAGACGCTCGGGAACTGAACCCGAGTAGCCGGGTTTCAGTCAAACCACGGTGGCCGCGTTTCCATGGAGGCGGAATGCAGAGGTGTCTATCTCGTGTTTGATGCGGGTGCGCGTTAAATTTCTCCATGCGGTCGAAATTGTGAAGCCACCCACTAAGCGAGCTCCTTCTCATTCTTTCGGTTCACGTAGCCCGTCTTGAGGTAAGTTCAGTTGTCCACGGAGATTGGTTTGAATTCGGTCTTGTTTTAAGGTCATTGAGTGGGATTCAGGCGAAGTTCGACTGTACATGGAGAAGCAGAACTTTCGCTATAAGCTAACCGAACAAAACGTTAGGATTGAGTCCTCAATACCCGGGGAAGCGTATGATAAAGCGATATACACAATGGCCCCCTTTGTATAAGAAAAGCTGCTCTCAGATTGCTTTGGCTTTCAGCCTCTCACCATTTGGGTGTTCGTCACATGTCATTTGAGGAAACTTTCGACCTTACAAAAGGCCGAAAAAGCGACAATTGACGCACTAAGTCAGAAATATAAACGCATCAGGCAGGCTGAATTTGATTTATGCAACTCAAAAAAAGATTTTTTTTGCAAGCAGTGAGCTGGTGACAGCAGAATTTGTTTCAAATTCCAGCCTTGAATGCATAAAGCCACTGTTGGAAACAACATTCATGTTCACAGGTAAATGTTCGAGGCAGCATTTCGTTTGAAAAACATAATCCTGTTTTGTTTTTTGTGTTTTAGTGAAAGAAGCCGCAACATATTTGATACCTGATGAAAGTGATGCAAGTTTTGGAAGCTTGTGCCGACGGGGTAGTGGCTAGCGTACATCGGCAAGCGAGTCTGGAAGAGAGGAAACGTCATTAGCGCTATATGTTGTTTACTAAATATCTGTGAACTTCGTCACCCCGCTTTGCCAGAAATCCTGAACGAGCTGAGTGTTTCAACCAGACATTCTTAATACTGTCTTCGCATATCGAATAGCTAACATGACCATAAAAATACTTGCACATGGTCCCTCGATGTGCTAGAAGTTCACTGCTATATTATATGAAAAAGGATTCCCATGATTTGCGATGCGAGTCTTTGCTGTTCGGGACGAGCGGAAAAAGTAAAAGTTAGAAATAATTTCTTTTATTTGGAGGATTACACAATTCCGAACAGTTTGTTTACAAGGTTATATCTTAAAATATTCAGAAATATTGTAAAGACACTACATAGTGGTGGGCTTTAACCGCAGTGAGAAATTCTGCACTAATTATAGGCCTTTATTCCCATCAATGATGTCCCAAATTTAATTTTATAAATTGAAGAACAGAGTTAGCAACTAGCCAAATTGCCAAAACGTGTGCTTTCGTGGTAGAAAAAAAAAAGAAACGCCAAAACTCCCAGACATGTCCAAATTGTTCGTGCGCTTTCGGTGGCGGCTTGCAAACGTTGTGAGGCTCATAATAAAAAGCAATGGTTTGCTACACGACATCCAGTATGCTATTTCCAATTTGCAGGCTGGCTTACGTAGCAGCGTGCGATTTCATTGGCTTTTGTTTTATCGCAGAGCGAACAATTCTGGGGTCGGGGAAGAGTGCACAATGTATTTCGTTCACTGTGAAATATGACGAAGGAAAACGAAAAGAAAAGTATTAATGGATTAGGCAGAGCCACTTAAAACAAAAATTAACTTTCGGCCCATTTCAGATAATACTGGAACAACCAGCGGTTATTAGTAGCCTGCACATGAGAATGACATGCTTTAAATTTAAAACTTCGCTCCATAGCAAGCTTCTGTCTTGAAGCAAGCTGCCGTTGAAACCAACCTGGTGTGGTTTCGTGCATTTACTAAATTATCTTTTCAATTCATGTGCACTATAAATTATATTCCTAAAAATAATTTTAAGATAATCTTCACCACATGAAAGTTCGTGCTTTGGCAAGGTAGCTTCGCACTAATTCATTCGCATAGCCTAGAAACCGAGTTCTTCAGGCTCCCAACTACTAATTGATCTGCTTCAGCCCCTCTCTTATCGCCACGTGGAGTTTCCCACAGAAAATACGTGCTATGCCTACGCAAAGAGATAATGACTTTATGGCAGTGACCTCTGATAACACCTTCCATCCCTCTGAACGGAAACTAAAGCGGTTAGGCTCACAAGGAAAGCACTTTGGCATCAGACCGTCGAGTGAACAGCACTTGCGAGTAGTCCAGTACAGCTCTGTGGGCAATATTCGCCCCTTAAAAGAGCAACAATATGGTGCCAAGTACCCCTGGAAGTGCAACATTGATAACGCAACCAGGTATAAAATCTGAAGGCTTGGAAGCAAAGACAGAGGCGTACAACCTAAAAACAGTCTCTACGAGGAGCAGGGCGCACACAACGGCGGTTTCATTCTTTTCTGTGGAACGCCATAAGGCGATATAGCTTCTTTTACGTAACAGAGGTAGAATGATTTGCTCCGAGATATCACGACCGTACAATGCTCACCATGCATGCACCGAAAATCTACAGAGGCCATGATGACAGTGCATTTCAATTGTTTAGGGTTATCGTTTTGTTTGCACCAGCATTGGGAGGCCGCCCACAAGTGGACAGTGCTTGTTGGACGCAGTCCTCTTTACTAGTCAAGACTAAATGTCTGTATATTTTGAAACTTACTTGGTAGACAAAAATGTTGCTGTAAATATCACAGGCTTCTTGGCAACGCAATGAAGAAAGAAAATGTTAAACGCAATTATTTAACTGGCGCTTATGTGTGGTGCTCGAGAAAACAATTTAAGGGTTGACAAACGTTTCCCCATTGCGCGGGCATTCTATAAGATTTCAGCGACTACTCGCAATTAGTCTCAGCTAGAAATAGAAATAAATGTCGCTGCAACAGCAGAGGCTGCGTAGGAAAAGCTGAGAGTAAATTGACATGATCCAATCAAATAACACCACCGGCGGAACATGAACATGGATTTCATTGCCGTCACTCACAGCCTACCTTGTTCAACTGGTGAGAGCTGGTGAATAAACATGACGTAATAATCCAAGGGCAGAAAAACGTTGGAGCATTCTGACATCCAAACGCCACAAGGGGACTTAGATGAATGTATCCTCCTTCGTTTCCAGGATCTATATCCAGCTGTAAACGACACAAAAGCATACTTATCACTGCAGCATACTGCAGAATATAGAGAGAAAGTAAATTTTTATTAGAGGAAAGGTAGTCAGGTTGACATTTGCTTTTAAATGCTAGATGCAAACAAATAAAGATTTTGAAGTTTGATTAAATCTTGTTTATACAACAACTTTCTTTGTATAAATACCTGTTTCAGCCAGGGAAATGTGTCTTTTGGAATGTTGCCCCCGCACTGGCTTCATTTTCTTCGCTCGTAACGCGTTTTCATTTTACTCATATGTACTCTATTTTTTTGTTCAAATGCATCTGTGAAATCACCTCAATTAGGTCTGCTATATGGGGCATCACTTATCAGGATTGAGCGCAACCAATGTGTTTGAGGTTTGGGGCTCAAAACACACCGCAGCGGGACCAGTAGGAGGTGAGATGTCATGGCAGGGGCAGACAGGGAGGAGAGGTAAAGACAGACGTGAATATCTGCACCTTTGTTACATAATTAAATAGTCAAAAGTCACAGAGGAGAGCAGAGCCGCTGGTGGCTATAATTTCACCCTTTAAAAGCCATTTTCTGCTCCTAGCTCCCTAGCCGGGGACATGCAGTTTATATCGAGAAGTCCGGTCAGTAGGACACACGCGAACATCTGAGGTTCGGCCCACTGCCAGGTGGTGGGACTTCTTGCGAAGCTTCACGTACGCCAACGTAAACAGGGAACACCTGTTGAACATATTAAAAGAAGAAGGTATCAGTTATGAGATAATAGAGTTCCTACAGGAAATATACCGGGATAACAAAGTAGAAATTACATGGGAAGGGATAAGATGTACGGAAGATGTCAAAGTATGCAAAGGATTAAGACAAGGCTGTCTTCTATCACCGCTGCTGTTCATGCTTTTTGTGTTAAACCTGGAAAGGAGTACAACGGAGGATACAAGAAAGTAACCTTGGTTTTAACCTGTCGTATAGATTAGGTGGAAAGGCGGTAGAGCAGCGCCTCCCCGGTTTGATGTATGCAGACGATATTGTGCTACTAGCTGAGAGTCTGAAAGAATTGCAAACTCTAGTTAAGTATTGCGGAGACGAATTGGATGCTCTAGGCTTCAGTTTTAGCGCTGTTAAGTCGGGTTTGATTATCTTCAACGGCTCAACTGATCAGAGTCTTAACTACAAGAGAGATAACTACAAGGCCATGAAATACCCACAGCAGCAGAATGTAAATATCTGGGGGTATGCGTAAACGAAGGATTGGCATACATTGGAAAGCATGAGCAATCACTTAAGGCCAAAGGGCGAAGAAATTCCGGGATAATGAAGCATAGGGCATTGTGGGAATACAACAGGCACGAGGTTTTGAGGGGTATTTGGAAAGGAAATATAGTGCCCGGGCTAACATTCGGAAATGCGGTTTTGTGCCTAAAATCAGTGGTACAGTCGACATTAGAAATAAATCAAAGAGCCGTTGGACGATTAGCAATAGGTGCCCACGGCAACACCACAAATGAGGCTACAGGGAGATATGGGCTGGGCATCTTTCGAAGTTTGGGAAGCTCAGAGTAAAGTATTATATGAGGAACGCCTGAGGAATTTGGAAAGGAACAGATGGGCAGCTAAAGTATTTAAATACCTATACTTAAAAAGCGTTGACTCACAATGGAGGAAAAGAACTAGGAAACTAACTAGTAAGTATGCTAGTCACAAGTACAGAGAAATAAAGAGCGTTAAGCAACAGGTGAAAAACACAGAAGGTAAAAATTGGATAAATTCGATGGAAAAGAAACAGAGTGTGGAATTATACCGAAAAGTGGAAAAGGCACGTCAGGAAGGAAGCTTTCTTTGATAACTAAAGAGGGAGTGCCCTATTTTTTGAAGCTAGATAAGAGTGCCTTAGAACACGCAGCTACAAAAAGAGATTTAACAATGAAGATGACGCATGTGCCGTATGTGGTGACTCCAGTCAAACAATTGACATAATTATACTCGAATGTAATGGTATCCATCCGGAAGTCGATGCAGGCGCAGTCACTGTTCCTGAAGCTCTGGGGTTTAGAGATACCAGTGGCCAGGTGAATAAACCGGCGGTGGAAGCTAGCAAAAAAGGATTGGAAGATTGGTGGCTTAAAAGCAGATAAGTGAGATAATGTTATTAATGTAGAAACAAAAATTTAAAAAATAGAATGATCGTATAGTTAACCAACCTAAAACAATTCAAAGTGCTGTGCAGAATACAGACAAGGGCATTCAACTATGGGCCGTCCAGCAGGCCCGGGGTGCGCTCGAAAAGCACGAGCCTCACAACCAACCACAAACGGGCCAAATGAGGTAGTGCAGAGTAGGGCTTAACCCCGGATAGACGCTTGGCCAGCGTCACGATGCTTTAAGGCGGGGGTCCCCCGGTGGCCATCTTGGAATTAGTTCAAATTCGGCCACCAGGCTACGCCACTGATTCAGGACTGAGAAAGTGCCTACGGCCTTGCCCCCAGTTGGCCGAGGGACCCAACCTTTGCTTTGTAGAGAAGCTTTATTTTGTTGGAGGGTGGGTTTTCAAAGCCCCATTCTTCTCCCCGCCGTGAGCAGGGGGAAGCGTTCCCCTGTTCCTAGCTTCACTACAGCAGATAGCAGGACTGCGGGATGCTAGCTTGCCTTACCACGGCTGAACTTGAGCGGCGACGAGGACCGCCGCCGCTCGATTCGGCCATGACCGAATGTGCGTAACGTGAATGAAAAGTACCACCTCGTTTTGTTGTTGTTCACTGTTCTGGATAAATTGGAAGCTTGAAAGAGTTGATGATACATCGTCGACATACGTTCACGATAGCTCAAGTGGATACCAAAAATGGAAAGGTGCGATGTGATGGAAGATATTTATGTGGCCCTTGTATACTATACTTTGACTCACAAGAGATTTGCCCCACTGCGAAAGGCAGGGGCTCCGTGGCCCATTCAGATGCGCACTGTAATAGGTAATTGTGCTCCGACGCACCTCTCGAATCGGCAAGGGTGACAGTGGGAGCACAATTGCCTATTATAGGTGGTGTGGATAGCGGTTATTCAAACAAAAGGAATTAAAAGAGTGCTGCCGGCCGCTTCAACTGCTATCTAAAATCTGAAGCGCCCAGGCTGCAGCCGGCGGGAAAGCAAAATGATGGGGAGAGGAAAGCGAGGGAAAGTGCAGAGGGGAGCTATAGCAAGAAAGTACAGGGGGAGCTTTGTACATTATTTACAAAGTACAAGAAAAAAAGGAAAACGCGTTCGCCTCGCTCGCGCGCAAGTGTCTAAGTGCTCTTGGTGCATGGCGCCCCGGCCTTTCGCAGTACTAAAAACATTTTGTGAGACGAAGTATACATCTTTGGTTGTTTCGTCATGAACTCTGGCTGAAATCGGCACCTGTATTGTCTTTCCTTTGATACCCATCTTTTGAGCTGTTATTACTTTTGAAGTTATAGCAATTATAGTAGGATATTCTTGCGAGCTCTCTGGCGCAGAACTACTTTTATCAAACGTTATTGCAAATAATAAAGTTGAAATAAAGTCGGTTTCAGTCAACAGTAATCATTTTCTTTTTTATTTTTTTAGTTCGGGCTTTTCTAACCATAGAAACTGACGTTGGTAACCTAATGGGCCGAGAAAAGGGCGATGGCCAATTTAATTTTTTCCTTAGAGAGGAGAGTCGGCATTGCGAAATAGGTGTGAAGTATACCTACCAAACGGGTAAGCACCACGCAGCTGCCGCAATGCATTCAGGCTAAATTTTTGGGGAAATGAAGTGGAGAGGGGAGAGTAGCAGGCAGTTATGAGGCAACGTCGCCAGTAGAAGCGGGTTAGTTTCGCATGCGCGTTAAGGCCGGAATACATGGTGCACTTTTTTCCACGATTTTCGCGCGTCGCGAACTGCCGCGCCGACGCGACGCCCAGCTCGAGATACATGGAACGACGAAGCGGCGCGAGCGCCGCCGCGGATCCCTCGATGCGAAAGCAAATGCAGCAGCGAGCGGAAATAACCGCAGAGCGAGGTACGTGAGAGAAGCGACGCTGTTTCTTGTGGTAAAATCCCGATAGTGCTCATTCTAATGCTACTGTGCTAAATGTAGAAAGCGTACATAGGTGCGCAAGGATTTGGCTCGCTCGAATGAACGAAGATACTTCGGAATGCCCGCTCGGATACCAGCGGCACGGTTTTCTTTTTCTGTTTTATTTTTACAAATTTCACTCCAGGGAGCAAACAAACACACAACGATCCGAGAGTAGGTCGTATACTCACAAAAAAGAGACATTCCGTGCTTGATTAAGCGTTTATTTTTACGATAATCACATTTCTGCGGCCAAACTGCCCCATACCTCGTCAGCCATAGCGGCCATGTTGACAGCGGTCGCTCAAACCGGAAATGCCAGCTTTCTGTGCTCCTATTAGCTCGCGTCGACAGTAGTTTCCGGTTCGAGAGGACGCCGCGCCGCCCGCGCGTCAAATATCCGGCAGGGCCAGATCGGTGGCGGCGCGCATTTTTTCTCGAGTGCGCGCCGTCGGGCGTAAAACTATAGTGCCTAGAAAGTATATTCTAGGTACTGTAGTAAAACGCCGGTTTGACGCTGCAAAAACGCTCCATGTATTCCGGCCTTTAGACCGCTCCTTCTCGACCCTTCCCCTTTGAATCTCCTCTGTACTCTTCAATGGTTAGAGGTACGTCTTTGCTGCATTGCGAATCCAGTGTACTTTCTATATATTTATTTACTTATTTATTTATGCACTGCCAGCATCACCTGCTTTCACAACAAGCATAGAACGGCAATCACTCGCGCTAACCACGGTAACATGCATAACTGCAGCTGCCACTGAGGCATTCTTTGGAGTCAAAGGATTCGTTTCTGTCGTTGTATGTGCAACAAAAGAATAATGCAAGACGTCCCTTCGGTTACTTACTGCCCCTAGAATTTGTCCGGACATGTACTTCCTCGCGCTGCCCTGATGTGGCCATTTGGCGTGCTGAACAGCTTTCTTTTTTTGTTTTAGAGCCCAGCTCTTTGGCGCCCGTTCCTGCGTTTCGCGTCGCCGTCTGCGTTGACCCTCGTACCCAGCTGCGCAGCCAGGGCAGCGCACGCTCCTGCCACCATTCGCCGCTGCGTGTCCCCCCCCCCCCCCCTATCTTTTTCCTTTGTGGCGGCGACGGTGTACTCCGGTGTAAGTGGATCACGGTGCATACATCCTAAGCCGAAACGCAGAGCCACGCTGACTTGACTCACTAGCGGCGTCAGCGGCATCAGTCAGTCGCTGCTATCTCTTCGCTGCGCAACGCTCCTACAGGTCCACACGCTTCCTTCCGCGAACTCCTGATCCACAAAGCTTCCTTCATGACAGTCAAGAACTGTTAGTGGAGTGTTTCTTGAAGAAATACGTGTGAAAAATAAAATAAAAAAAGTTGTCTGTAACTGTACATACATGTCTTGCTCTAAATCTTTGCCCCAATCTATCGAAAAGCTGAAACAGCCAATGAGATACGCTCAAATTTCGCATTAGGAAGTAACGTAATCGTCGGTAATTTTTCTGTTGTAATAAAAGCAGAAAAAAACAAACACGCGCGCTGATATATGTGGGTGTGCGTACTCACATTTTCATAACGCGCTGACCGCTTTCTTTTTTCCCTGGTGGGGGTGGGGGGGTGGAGGCATTTTCATTAAAACACACGAGGCTATATAGCGTTGACGGTAAGCTAACCGCCCCTCCCCCTTCCCCATTTTTGTTTTTATTTAGAATAGCAGCTTGGGCATGCTGGTTATGCATCTTGAGGTAACAGCGCGGAACGTGGACGGGAGCACAAGGTCAGAAGACGACACAACGAATAGATTGATGTTTTAGATTGAGCTCCTTGTGCTATATATAGCAACATGAGCAGGTGGGCTGAAGGCGAATGCACCAGCGCTGGTAGTAAGCGTACATTGGTAATGGTACTCCAGCTATAATAACTACCGCGAGCTGTAGTTTCAAGTCAGTCAGCGCTCTTGTTGCGACATTTTTAGCTATAATGTGCGTTGAGAAAGTGGACTGCCATACTAGCAGCACTCGAGAGCGTGAGCGCAACATGATTTTTCTGAAATATATGCAAAATATATGTAATGCCTCCCTGAGGGGCAATGTAAATAAAATAAATAAATAAACATATTCTGAGCAATAAGACGACCAGAACAGTGAGACATCACGAGCAGTTATCTAAATATGCGCCGCTTTGCAACTAGCACATGTGTTTCTTGACAATGATTTCATAATTTGAAATTTACCAGCCCCGAATTCTTTTTACTTGTCTGGGGATCGTACAGTAAGATACCCTTGTAGATTCATCTGCGGTTCCAATGAAGATGGGGAAGAAGGGGGGGGGGGGGGATCGCCCCATTTAGACAAGTACTGGAGAACCTACACTGTTTGCAAACATTGTCCCCACGAATGTGTGAAGCGATTGTTTCATCATTGATGAAAAAAACAACAACAGAAAAATAGCCCGAGGACACAGTACGGAAAATCGAAGAACTGACAAAAATGGCTGCCAAACCTCACATGGGGAATGCACCTGCATGTTCGTGGTGCTGGCTCGCTCACCCTCTCGCGCGGACTGAGAAAATTTGAAAACCGTGAAGAAAAGTATTCTGTGAAGAAAAGAAGCAGGGGGAGCTAAGCCTTCAGGACGAGAAGAACGGAGTAGGGGACAGCCGCGCGGTCCCAACCCCTCGCTAGTTTCCGACGCGTGTAGCACGCGCCAGATATCTGGCTGGGACAGATCACAGCATCAGAGCTCGCGATGCACGCAGGCGCGGCGCGCATGCGCAGACCGGCTTTGGCTGACGCGTGCGACGACGTCAGCGCGGCAGTGCATGACGCATGTGTGTTTGGAGTCGGGGCTTATGTATTCCAGTAGTTCCCTTCACCCCACGCCACTCTACCCCCAACATGACGCAATTTTGGATGTACTTTGGGGAAGTGGTATGCCTTTATGCTTTCTTCAATCGCCACACAGTGAGAGAAAAAACTTGACGAATGCTAAGCAGCACAGGCATCGGAATGGGTTCATTTTCCCAGTGCATGCCCAGATTATTGTGGTCAATTTTGATCATTCTAGTCTGAATTTACTAGCTTTTGTAGGCTTACAAAAAGCGGCTGTGAGCTTTAGGCACACTGTCTCTCTGCAATGCTGTTTCTTGGGCTAGTTGGTGGAGTTTGCTCATTTTGACAAAGCGCAAAAAAGAGGTAGGGATGGTCGAGAGACATGGGACAAAGCGCTTTGCCTGTCCCTTGTGCCTGTATATTTTTAGCCCTTGCCCAAAATGACCAGTCCCTGTCCTTCTCTCTTCCTCTATCATGAGGTCAATCATGGTGGCAATTCGTTGACCTCACCCCAATGTTTTGTTGTTTCAGTATGCCATGCAGCGTTTCAGCAGGATTAGAGTTGAACAATGGCAGAGCTGGTTCAGGCCACTTGTTGCACCTGACCCTTATCCTCCTGCTTTTTTGTCCACACAAGAATTCCTTAGAATGACTTTACAATCAGTCGGCTGATGTATGCTCGTGAACGTTCAAGATGCAAGTTGATAGACCCTTGAAGCAATTTGTCTAAACCAAGAAAATGGCAGATGCTGCGAATATTTGGACAGTTTCTTCTGCGGCGATGCTGTTTCAAGTCATTTTGTTTCTTGAACATTATGGTTCCATTCTCTCCCATTTATTTCCAATTTTATCATTGCAAAGGAGTGGGAATTTGGCTTCCTATCACTAAAAAAAAAGTAGTCTGCAAGGCGTGGTCGCCGTTTGTTATCTGCGCACAGCAAAAATGGGTGATGTTCGCTACACGTGTGAACGAAGCTATAGCGATAACTCGACGCGGTCAACTGTGAGTTTCACTGCAAGGTCTCGACATATAGCAGTCTACATCGAATTGACGTGGTATTGTTATCAAAAATCCTTTCGAAACGGATTGAACAGGTTCAGCCCAGTTCGTGAATGTGCCTTCGTGCAAGACTCAGGCTCCTATCTCCTGAGGGAAGCAACAACTGCTGCCTTGGTAGACCTTGCCGCGTGTCTTCTGCGTGTTTGCTTGGAATTGCTTTCGCACTGCTAGCTGTGCTACTACGCTTATATTTCTGAATCGTTTTGAGTAAGACCACGTGGCTCCTTGATGCTAAGCAGTAAGGATTACAACTAGCGTTAGTCTTTGGTTTTATTTTCTTTTACTGCTTTGCATGTTTGTTATCGGAAATGCTTTCAGTAAAAAAAGAAAAATGCCGCTGGTGACCTCGATGTCAAAACTGCGCGCCGAATCAGACTGTCATGTGATTTCCGCTTCACACATCGTCGCATATTTCATTTCGGTGGTGCCAATCGACATTCAGCCATTCGGAGGCAAAAATTCTGAGCCTTCTCTAGTTTACTTTACTAAAACCAACTGACGTGTTCGAAGGTGTGAAGAAGACGATGTCCTACGTCAAAACCAAACGCAACGTTTATTTACTTTTTTTTTCGGTACAAAAAAGGAATGAGGTGCAAGAAACACCCAAAAAGCTTGCAATTTCACCGCGATGACTAATCGGGGATGACCATGTGCGCTCGTAAAGGGAGGCTATCATTGTGCTAATAAATACGTTCGATTTTTTTAATTGTGGCAGTCTAAAAACAGCGGCAATGTGCGTGTGCCGCGATGGATATCAGTACTCTGTTCTGCACGACCGCCCGATACAGACGAGCGCTTCATTCCGTCAACCCACAACATGCACTAAATGTCCGCGAAAGCGTTTACGGTGCATTGCATAATAATAATAATAATAATAATAATAATAATAATAATAATAATAATAATAATAATAATAATAATAATAATAATAATAATAATAATAATAATAATAATAATAATAATAATAATAATAATAATAATAATAATAATAATAATAATCAATCAATCAATCAATCTTTATTTAATGTGCGCAGGAACAACCATGTGGTCTTTGTGCTGCAGCACAAAAAAAAAATGAAAAAGCACAAACATGTTTACACACACAGAGAGAACACAAAAAAAAGAAATAAATAATACATGAAATGAAACTGAGACGAAAAGTATCACGGAAATTAAGCAAACAATGAGTATCATCACTTATATACACAGTGAGAAAATTTTTTAGCACACCAGGAAATAAAGAAAAAAAAAAAGAACGGTAGGTAGAAGAGAAAGAAAAAAAAAAACAGATGACTGACATTGATTATAGTAATATAGAAATATACATAAAATAAACAACCATTCCAGGCGCAACAAGTGCATGGTACTTAAAACACAGGCTAGAAATACAGAATAATACAATAAAGAAGTAAAATTAAACAAGGGACAGTAAGATTCGAATATAAAGTTTAAAGTTGAAATATAAGAAAGAAACGGATAAAAAGTAGTTCACGATAGAGACAGCATTGAACAGGAGAAAAAGCAAAAAGTGAAGTAAATACAATTTAAGGCTAGAAAGTGGGAGTTATATGTGATAAAGTACTATTTAGAATACAACGCTACGAACATCCAATGTAAATGAACAGAGCGAGTTTTGGAAGATGTCAAGGTGAGGACAAAAAGAGTTAAATAACCACTGCATCCTGTCCAGAGAGGAGTGGGAATGAAGAGGAGAAACCTGAAATGGTCTGAATTCCCTCATGCTCTTTCGCGGAACGCGCAATAGGATGTACTCTAAGAGCTGAGGGCACATAATGTGGCCATGAAGGAGTTTGTACAGAAATATGATATCAAGTCTGATACGACGGCAGTGAAGGGAAGGAAGATTCAGTTGGGCGCTCCTGGTGGAGCGAGAGGGGGAAGTTGCGCAAGGAAAGCGATAATAAAATATCCGTAAAAATTTTTTTTGTACTCTGTCAACTATGTCCAAGTTCGATTTGCAAGTGCCATTCCAAACAACCGACGCATACTCCAAGACCGGCAGGCATATGGACAGGTACAGTTTTAGGAACGGAAGTGGAGTATGGAACTCTCTCGAAAGTCTGCAAACGAATCCGAGTGTGCGCATAGCCCGCTGAGCAATGCGTTTAGTGTGAGAGGAGAAGCTGAGGGTGCGGTCAAAAAGTACACCAAGGTCATTAATTTCATCAACCCTATCCAACAGCACAGAATTCACAGAATAATGGTACAGAAACCTATGTGTTTTACGAGTAAAGGACACAACCCTAGTTTTGGAAGAATTGAGGGTAAGTCGATTCATCGCACACCAATCAGAAAAAGCAGATATGTCCGATTGCAACAACACGCAATCTTGAAAAGAATGTATTACCTTGAATATTTTTATATCATCAGCATAAAGAAGAAACGAGGAGTTCTTTATCGCCGAGGAAACATCATTAATAAAAACGGAGAAGAGAAGCGGGCCTAGTACTGAACCTTGAGGAACTCCACTCGTTGCAGGGTAAACGAAAGAAGTCTGTCCATTGACACTGACAAATCAGAAGCGATCAAGGAGATAGTTGCGTAGGAGGGCTACGAGAGAGACTTCAACGCCAGAGAGTAGAAGTTTTTCAAGAAGTTATGAGTGAGTAACAACGTCGAAAGCTTTGCTCATATCACAGTACACAGTGTCAACCTGACCCCTCTGAAGGACCGCTGCAGAGGCATACGTCATAAACGTGACTAGGTTGGTAGAAGTAGAGCGACCCGACATGAAGCCATGTTGATTCGGTACTATGATATGTTTGAGATGGAAGGAAAGTACGCTGTGCAAAGCTAATTCGAAAAGCTTAGAGGTTGCACATACAAGAGAAATCGGACGATAATTGGAAACATCAGATTTGTTTCCAGACTTGAAGACAGGAAACACGCGTGCCATTTTCCACACGCGAGGAAAGGCAGCATTTTTTAAACAGTTATTAAATATGGCAGTCAGTACTGGTACGAAGATATAACTGAAGGCTTTTATTATGGCAGCTGGAATGCCATCAGGTCCAGGAGACAAAGATGGTCTCAGACGCTTAAGACTCTCAGTTATCAACTCCTCGTCAAAGAGAATGGAATTAGATAGTGCACCAGATGGGAGGCAAACGGAATCACAATGTGGATGTTTGTAAACGGAGGAAAAATGTTGTGCAAAACTGTCGGCAACATCCCGAATTTCCGAACCCTGAGAGTCAACTAAGCTGATACTTAAATCTGATTTAATGGAACGCTTGCGAACGTAACGCCAGAACTGACTAGGAGGATTTGAGGCATACCTCTCTAAAGACTCAAGATAGGAGTCGTAGTCCCGCTTGTATAAGCGTTTGCAAAGAGAACGCACACGGCGAAACTCATCTGCCCAATTGTGAAACCCAGGGCGTTTCGCTTTACGATGGGCCCGTTCCTTGAGCTTTAACGCCGTTATTAGTTCCCTTGAAAACCAGGAAGGGAACTTCCTACGCGTAGGAGTATGCAAAGGTATGTACCGACGCATACCATCAAGAACTATTTCTGTAAAGCGACTGACTTGTCCATCTGAATCATTAATGTCATTTAAAAGGGACCAGTCGACGGAAGAGAAGAAATTGAAAAGACCGACATAATCACCACAGTAATAATAATAATAATAGTAATAATAATAATAATAATAATCAATCAATCTTTATTTAATGTGCGTAGGAACAACCATGTGGTCTTTGTGCTGCAGCACAAATAAAAAAAAAGAAACAAAAATGAAAAAGCACAAACATGTTTACACACACAGAGAGAACACAAAAAAAGAAATAAATAGTACATGAAATGAAACTGAGACGAAAAGTATCACGGAAAGTAAGCAAACAATGTGTAGCATCACTTATATACACAGTGAGAGAATGTTTTAGCACACCAGGAAATAAAGAAAAAAAAAGAACGGTAGATAGAAGAGAAAAAAAGAACAACAAATAACTGACATTGATTATAGTAATATAGAAATATACATAAAATAAGCAACCATTCCAGGCGCAACAAGTGCATGGTACGTAAAACACAGGCTAGAAATACAGAATAATACAATAAAGAAGTAAAATTAAACAAGGGACAGTAAGATTCGAATATAAAGTTTAAAGTTGAAATATAAGAAAGAAACGGATAAAAAGTAGTTCACGATAGAGACAGCATTGAACAGGAGAAAAAGCAAGAAGTGAAGTAAATACAATTTAAGGCTAGAAAGTAGGAGTTTTAAGTGATAAAGTACTATTTAGAATACAACGCTACGAACATCCAATGTAAATTAACAGAGCGAGTTTTGGAAGATGTCAAGGTGAGGACAAAAAGAGTTAAATAACCACTGCATCCTGTCCAGAGGGGAGTGGGAATGAAGAGGAGAAACCTGAAATGGTCTGAATTCCCTCATGCTCTTTTGCGGAACGCGCAGTAGGATGTACTCTAAGAGCTGAGGGCACATAATGTGGCCATGAAGGAGTTTGTACAGAAATATGATATCAAGTCTGATACGACGGCAGTGAAGGGTAGGAAGATTCAGTTGGGCGCTCCTGGTGGAGCGAGAGGGGGAAGTTGCGCAAGGAAAGCGATAATGAAATATCCGTAAAAATTTTTTTTGTACTCTGTCAACCTTTTCCAAGTTCGATTTGCAAGTGCCATTCCAAACAACCGACGCATACTCCAAGACCGGCAGGCATATGGACAGGTACAGTTTTAGGAACGGAAGTGGAGTATGGAACTCTCTCGAAAGTCTGCAAACGAATCCGAGTGTGCGCATAGCCCGCTGAGCAATGCGGTTAATTATGACAGGAGAAGCTGAGGGTGCGGTCAAAAAGTACACCAAGGTCATTAATTTCATCAACCCTATCCAACAGCACGGAATTCACAGAATAATGGTACAGAAACCTATGTGTTTTACGAGTAAAGGACACAACCCTAGTTTTGGAAGAATTGAGGGTAAGTCGATTCATCGCACACCAATCAGAAAAAGCAGATATGTCCGATTGCAACAACACGCAATCTTGAAAAGAATGTATTACCTTGAATATTTTTATATCATCAGCATAAAGAAGAAACGAGGAGTTCTTTATCGCCGAGGAAACATCATTAATAAAAACGGAGAAGAGAAGCGGGCCTAGTACTGAACCTTGAGGAACTCCACTCGTTGCAGGGTAAACGAAAGAAGTCTGTCCATTGACACTGACAAAGCAGAAGCGATCAAGGAGATAGTTGCGTAGGAGGGCTACGAGAGAGACTTCAACGCCAGAGAGTAGAAGTTTTTCAAGAAGTTATGAGTGAGTAACAACGTCGAAAGCTTTGCTCATATCACAGTACACAGTGTCAACCTGACCCCTCTGAAGGACCGCTGCAGAGGCATACGTCATAAACGTGACTAGGTTGGTAGAAGTAGAGCGACCCGACATGAAGCCATGTTGATTCGGTACTATGATATGTTTGAGATGGAAGGAAAGTACGCTGTGCAAAGCTAATTCGAAAAGCTTAGAGGTTGCACATACAAGAGAAATCGGACGATAATTGGAAACATCAGATTTGTTTCCAGACTTGAAGACAGGAAACACGCGTGCCATTTTCCACACGCGAGGAAAGGCAGCATTTTTTAAACAGTTATTAAATATGGCAGTCAGTACTGGTACGAAGATATAACTGAAGGCTTTTATTATGGCGGCTGCAATGCCATCAGGTCCAGGAGACAAAGATGGTCTCAGACGCTTGAGACTCTCAGTTATCAACTCCTCGTCAAAGAGAATGGAATTAGATAGTGCACCAGATGGGAGGCAAACGGAATCACAATGTGGATGTTTGTAAACGGAGGAAAGATGTTGTGCAAAACTGTCGGCAACATCCCGAATTTCCGAACACTGAGAGTCAACTAAGTTGATACTTAAATCTGATTTAACGGAACGCTTCCGAACGTAACGCAAGAACTGACTAGGACGATTTGAGGCATTCCTCTCTAAAGACTCAAGATAGGAGTCGTAGTTCCGCTTGTATAAGCGTTTGCAAAGAGAACGCACACGGCGAAACTCATCTGCCCAATTGTGAAACCCAGGGCGTTTCGCTTTACGATGGGCCCGTTCCTTGAGCTTTAACGCCGTTATTAGTTCCCTTGAAAACCAGGAAGGGAACTTCCTACGCGTAGGAGTATGCAAAGGTAAATAATAATAATAATAATAATAATAATAATAATAATAATAATAATAATAATAATAATAATAATAATAATAATAATAATAATAATAATAATAATAATAATAATAATAATAATAATAATAATAATAATAATAATAATAATAATAATAATAATATTAATAATATTAATAATAATAATAATCAATCAATCAATCAATCTTTATTTATTTAATGTGCGCAGGAACAACCATGTGGTCTTTGTGCTGCAGCACAAATAAAAAAAAAAGAAACAAAAATGAAAAAGCACAAACATGTTTACACACACAAAGAGAACACAAAAAAAGAAATAAATAATACATGAAATGAAACAGACGAAAAGCATCACGGAAAGTAAGCAAACAATGAGTAGCATCACTTATATACACAGTGAGAGAATTTTTTAGCACACCAGGAAATAAAGAAAAAAAAAACGAACGGTAGATAGAAGACAAAAAAAAAACAACAACAAATAACTGACATTGATTATAGTAATACAGAAATATACATAAAATAAACAACCCTTCCAGGCGCAACAAGTGCATGGTACTTAAAACACAGGCTAGAAATACAGAATAATACAATAAAGAAGTAAAATTGAACAAGGGGCAGTAAGATTCGAATATAAAGTTTAAAGTTGAAATATAAGTAAGAAACGGATAAAAAGTAGTTCACGATACAGACAGCATTGAACAGGAGAAAAAGCAAGAAGTGAAGTAAATACAATTTAAGGCTAGAAAGTGGGAGTTTTAAGTGATAAAGTACTATTTAGAATACAACGCTACGAACATCCAATGTAAATTAACAGAGCGAGTTTTGGAAGATGTCAAGGTGAGGACAAAAAGAGTTAAATAACCACTGCATCCTGTCCAGAGGGGAGTGGGAATGAAGAGGAGAAACCTGAAATGGTCTGAATTCCCTCATGCTCTTTTGCGGAACGCGCAGTAGGATGTACTCTAAGAGCTGAGGGCACATAATGTGGCCATGAAGGAGTTTGTACAGAAATATGATATCAAGTCTGATACGACGGCAGTGAAGGGTAGGAAGATTCAGTTGGGCGCTCCTGGTGGAGCGAGAGGGGGAAGTTGCGCAAGGAAAGCGATAATGAAATATCCGTAAAAATTTTTTTTGTACTCTGTCAACCTTTTCCAAGTTCGATTTGCAAGTGCCATTCCAAACAACCGACGCATACTCCAAGACCGGCAGGCATATGGACAGGTACAGTTTTAGGAACGGAAGTGGAGTATGGAACTCTCTCGAAACTCTGCAAACGAATCCGAGTGTGCGCATAGCCCGCTGAGCAATGCGGTTAATTATGAGAGGAGAAGCTGAGGGTGCGGTCAAAAAGTACACCAAGGTCATTAATTTCATCAACCCTATCCAACAGCACGGAATTCACAGAATAATGGTACAGAAACCTATGTGTTTTACGAGTAAAGGACACAACCCTAGTTTTGGAAGAATTGAGGGTAAGTCGATTCATCGCACACCAATCAGAAAAAGCAGATATGTCCGATTGCAACAACACGCAATCTTGAAAAGAATGTATTACCTTGAATATTTTTATATCATCAGCATAAAGAAGAAACGAGGAGTTCTTTATCGCTGAGGAAACATCATTAATAAAAACGGAGAAGAGAAGCGGGCCTAGTACTGAACCTTGAGGAACTCCACTCGTTGCAGGGTAAACGAAAGAAGTCTGTCCATTGACACTGACAAATCAGAAGCGATCAAGGAGATAGTTGCGTAGGAGGGCTACGAGAGAGACTTCAACGCCAGAGAGTAGAAGTTTTTCAAGAAGTTATGAGTGAGTAACAACGTCGAAAGCTTTGCTCATATCACAGTACACAGTGTCAACCTGACCCCTCTGAAGGACTGCTGCAGAGGCATACGTCATAAACGTGACTAGGTTGGTAGAAGTAGAGCGACCCGACATGAAGCCATGTTGATTCGGTACTATGATATGTTTGAGATGGAAGGAAAGTACGCTGTGCAAAGCTAATTCGAAAAGCTTAGAGGTTGCACATACAAGAGAAATCGGACGATAATTGGAAACATCAGATTTGTTTCCAGACTTGAAGACAGGAAACACGCGTGCCATTTTCCACACGCGAGGAAAGGCAGCATTTTTTAAACAGTTATTAAATATGGCAGTCAGTACTGGTACGAAGATATAACTGAAGGCTTTTATTATGGCGGCTGCAATGCCATCAGTTCCAGGAGACAAAGATGGTCTCAGACGCTTAAGACTCTCAGTTATCAACTCCTCGTCAAAGAGAATGGAATTAGATAGTGCACCAGATGGGAGGCAAACGGAATCACAATGTGGATGTTTGTAAACGGAGGAAAGATGTTGTGCAAAACTGTCGGCAACATCCCGAATTTCCGAACACTGAGAGTCAACTAAGTTGATACTTAAATCTGATTTAACGGAACGCTTCCGAACGTAACGCAAGAACTGACTAGGACGATTTGAGGCATTCCTCTCTAAAGACTCAAGATAGGAGTCGTAGTTCCGCTTGTATAAGCGTTTGCAAAGAGAACGCACACGGCGAAACTCATCTGCCCAATTGTGAAACCCAGGGCGTTTCGCTTTACGATGGGCCCGTTCCTTGAGCTTTAACGCCGTTATTAGTTCCCTTGAAAACCAGGAAGGGAACTTCCTACGCGTAGGAGTATGCAAAGGTAAATAATAATAATAATAATAATAATAATAATAATAATAATAATAATAATAATAATAATAATAATAATAATAATAATAATAATAATAATAATAATAATAATAATAATAATATTAATAATAATAATATTAATAATATTAATAATAATAATAATCAATCAATCAATCAATCTTTATTTATTTAATGTGCGCAGGAACAACCATGTGGTCTTTGTGCTGCAGCACAAATAAAAAAAAAAAGAAACAAAAATGAAAAAGCACAAACATGTTTACACACACAAAGAGAACACAAAAAAAGAAATAAATAATACATGAAATGAAACAGACGAAAAGCATCACGGAAAGTAAGCAAACAATGAGTAGCATCACTTATATACACAGTGAGAGAATTTTTTAGCACACCAGGAAATAAAGAAAAAAAAACGAACGGTAGATAGAAGACAAAAAAAAAACAACAACAAATAACTGACATTGATTATAGTAATACAGAAATATACATAAAATAAACAACCCTTCCAGGCGCAACAAGTGCATGGTACTTAAAACACAGGCTAGAAATACAGAATAATACAATAAAGAAGTAAAATTGAACAAGGGGCAGTAAGATTCGAATATAAAGTTTAAAGTTGAAATATAAGTAAGAAACGGATAAAAAGTAGTTCACGATACAGACAGCATTGAACAGGAGAAAAAGCAAGAAGTGAAGTAAATACAATTTAAGGCTAGAAAGTGGGAGTTTTAAGTGATAAAGTACTATTTAGAATACAACGCTACGAACATCCAATGTAAATTAACAGAGCGAGTTTTGGAAGATGTCAAGGTGAGGACAAAAAGAGTTAAATAACCACTGCATCCTGTCCAGAGGGGAGTGGGAATGAAGAGGAGAAACCTGAAATGGTCTGAATTCCCTCATGCTCTTTTGCGGAACGCGCAGTAGGATGTACTCTAAGAGCTGAGGGCACATAATGTGGCCATGAAGGAGTTTGTACAGAAATATGATATCAAGTCTGATACGACGGCAGTGAAGGGTAGGAAGATTCAGTTGGGCGCTCCTGGTGGAGCGAGAGGGGGAAGTTGCGCAAGGAAAGCGATAATGAAATATCCGTAAAAATTTTTTTTGTACTCTGTCAACCTTTTCCAAGTTCGATTTGCAAGTGCCATTCCAAACAACCGACGCATACTCCAAGACCGGCAGGCATATGGACAGGTACAGTTTTAGGAACGGAAGTGGAGTATGGAACTCTCTCGAAAGTCTGCAAACGAATCCGAGTGTGCGCATAGCCCGCTGAGCAATGCGGTTAATTATGAGAGGAGAAGCTGAGGGTGCGGTCAAAAAGTACACCAAGGTCATTAATTTCATCAACCCTATCCAACAGCACGGAATTCACAGAATAATGGCAGAGAAAGCTATGTGTTTTACGAGTAAAGGACACAACCCTAGTTTTGGAAGAATTGAGGGTAAGTCGATTCATCGCACACCAATCAGAAAAAGCAGATATGTCCAATTGCAACAACACGCAATCTTGAAAAGGATGTATTACCTTGAATATTTTTATATCATCAGCATAAAGAAGAAACGAGGAGTTCTTTATCGCTGCGGAAACATCATTAATAAAAACGGAGAAGAGAAGCGGGCCTAGTACTGAACCTTGAGGAACTCCACTCGTTGCAGGGTAAACGAAAGAAGTCTGTCCATTGACATTGACAAAGCAGAAGCGATCAAGGAGATAGTTGCGTAGGAGGGCTACGAGTGAGACTTCAACTCCAGAGAGTAGAAGTTTTTCAAGAAGTAGTGAGTGAGTAACAACGTCGAAAGCTTTGCTCATATCACAGTACACAGTATCAACCTGACCCCTCTGAAGAACAGCTGCAGAGGCATACGTCATAAACGTGACAAGGTTGGTAGAAGTAGAGCGGCCCGACATGAAGCCATGTTGATTCGGTACTATGATATGTTTGAGATGGAAGGAAAGTACGCTGTGCAAAGCTAATTCGAACAGCTTAGAGGTTGCACATAGAAGAGAAATCGGACGATAATTGGAAACATCAGATTTGTTTCCAGACTTGAAGACAGGAAACACGCGTGCCATTTTCCACACGCGAGGAAAGGCAGCATTTTTTAAACAGTTATTAAATATGGCAGTCAGTACTGGTACGAAGATATAACTGAAGGCTTTTATTATGGCAGCTGGAATGCCATCAGGTCCAGGAGACAAAGATGGTCTCAGACGCTTAAGACTCTCAGTTATCAACTCCTCGTCAAAGAGAATGGAATTAGATAGTGCACCAGATGGGAGGCAAACGGAATCACAATGTGGATGTTTGTAAACGGAGGAAAAATGTTGTGCAAAACTGTCGGCAACATCCCGAATTTCCGAACCCTCAGAGTCAACTAAGCTGATACTTAAATCTGATTTAATGGAACGCTTGCGAACGTAACGCCAGAACTGACTAGGACGATAATAATAATAATAATAATAATAATAATAATAATAATAATAATAATAATAATAATAATAATAATAATAATAATAATAATAATAATAATAATAATAATAATAATAATAATAATAATAATAATAATAATAATAATAATAATAATAATAATAATAATAATAATAATAATAATAATAATAATAATAATAATAATAATAATAATAATAATAATAATAATAATAATAATAATAATAATAATAATGATAATAATAATAATAATCAATCAATCAATCTTTATTTAATGTGCGCAGGAACAACCATGTGGTCTTTGTGCTGCAGCACAAAAAAAAATGAAAAAGCACAAACATGTTTACACACACAGAGAGAACACAAAAAAAAGAAATAAATAATACATGAAATGAAACTGAGACGAAAAGTATCACGGAAATTAAGCAAACAATGAGTATCATCACTTATATACACAGTGAGAGAATTTTTTAGCACACCAGGAAATAAAGAAAAAAAAAAGAACGGTAGGTAGAAGAGAAAAAAAAAACAGATGACTGACATTGATTATAGTAATATAGAAATATACATAAAATAAACAACCATTCCAGGCGCAACAAGTGCATGGTACTTAAAACACAGGCTAGAAATACAGAATAATACAATAAAGAAGTAAAATTGAACAAGGGACAGTAAGATTCGAATATAAAGTTTAAAGTTGAAATATAAGCAAGAAGCGGATAAAAAGTAGTTCACGATAGAGACAGCATTGAACAGGAGAAAAAGCAAAAAGTGAAGTAAATACAATTTAAGGCTAGAAAGTGGGAGTTATATGTGATAAAGTACTATTTAGAATACAACGCTACGAACATCCAATGTAAATGAACAGAGCGAGTTTTGGAAGATGTCAAGGTGAGGACAAAAAGAGTTAAATAACCACTGCATCCTGTCCAGAGGGGAGTGGGAATGAAGAGGAGAAACCTGAAATGGTCTGAATTCCCTCATGCTCTTTCGCGGAACGCGCAGTAGGATGTACTCTAAGAGCTGAGGGCACATAATGTGGCCATGAAGGAGTTTGTACAGAAATATGATATCAAGTCTGATACGACGGCAGTGAAGGGAAGGAAGATTCAGTTGGGCGCTCCTGGTGGAGCGAGAAGGGGAAGTTGCGAAAGGAAAGCGATAATGAAATATCCGTAAAAATTTTTTTTTTGTACTCTGTCAACCTTGTCCAAGTTCGATTTGCAAGTGCCATTCCAAACAACCGACGCATACTCCAAGACCGGGAGGCATATGGACAGGTACAGTTTTAGGAACGGAAGTGGAGTATGGAACTCTCTCGAAAGTCTGCAAACGAATCCGAGTGTGCGCATAGCCCGCTGAGCAATGCGTTTAGTGTGAGAGGAGAAGCTGAGGGTGCGGTCAAAAAGTACACCAAGGTCATTAATTTCATCAACCCTATCCAACAGCACAGAATTGACAGAATAATGGTAGAGAAAGCTATGTGTTTTACGAGTAAAGGACACAACCCTAGTTTTGGAAGAATTGAGGGTAAGTCGATTCATCGCACACCAATCAGAAAAAGCAGATATGTCCGATTGCAACAACACGCAATCTTGAAAAGAATGTATTACCTTGAAATAATAATAATAATAATAATAATAATAATGCTGATAATGATAATAATAATAATGATAATAATTAATATTAATAATATTATTGTTATTATTATTATTATTATTATTATTATTATTATTATTATTATTATTATTATTATTATTATTATTATTATTATTATTATTATTATTATTATTATTATTATTATTATTATTATTATATTTTCGTCTCTAAACTCAGTCCCGACACTACATCTGTAGACCTTACCAACCATCTAAAATCTGTGAATATTACCCCCTTTCCTGCCGGCAGCTGAAAACAAGGTACGACTCCTACTCGTCCTTCCACATTGAAGTTGATGAAGAATCCTACAGTAAGCTTGTTGAGCCTTCGATGTGGCCGATGGGTTGCATATACAAGGACTTCCGTGGGAAGCTTTACAACGATATGCTTCATCCCTCTGAACTGATGCAAAATTGCAGTGGCCCCTAATTTGGATATCTATTATCAAAACGCCCGAGGTCTTCGGACTAAGGGACCTGAATTTTTTTCTAGCGTCTTGTCCTCTTATTATACCGCTGTTGTGGTTACCGAAACCTGGCTGTCAAGTGATATTCCTTCCAATGATTTCTTTCCAAATAATTACTCTGTTTTTCGTAGCGACCGCCCTGAAACAGGTCCCAAATCAAGAGGAGGTGGAGTGCTCATTGCTATTGACAGTTTTGTGAAGTGTGTTCGACGTTCCGATCTGGAAACTTTTGAAGAATGTGTGTGGCTCGAGCTCACTTTAAATCGACATGAAAAACTTTTACTTGCAGCTTTCTACATTCCTCCGAATCTTCCTCCTCCAGCCTATGATAATGTTCTGCTCTCAATCGAACATGTTATAACCCGTCATAGCAAACACAAACTTCTTATTTTAGGCGATTTTAATACTCCTGGTATCAACCGGAACTCATTTATTTCTTCTCACAACAATCATTACATATTAAGTAAGTGTAACGCTCTACTTGATTTTATAGCCTCTAACTCTTTGCAGCAACACAATTTCATTGAAAACTGCTGTGGCAATATTCTTGACATCTGTCTATAGAATTTTGAAAGTGTTCGAGTCAGATATACCGCTTACTCGCTGTGACAAATTTCACCCTCCGTTTCTAGTTACTACTGCTGTCTCTGCCTCACATTCTACTAATTCAGATCGGGTGAGGAATTCGCCCCGTTTCGCGTATGCACATGGTGATTATGTCGGTCTTTTCAATTTCTTCTCTTCCGTCGACTGGTCCCTTTTAAATGACAATAATGATTCAGATGGACAAGTCAGTCGCTTTACAGAAATTGTTCTTGATGGTATGCGTCGGTACATACCTTTGCATACTCCTACGCGTAGGAAGTTCCCTTCCTGGTTTTCAAGGGAACTAATAACGGCGTTAAAACTCAAGGAACGGGCCCATCGTAAAGCGAAATGCCCTGGGTTTCACAATTGCACAATTGGGCAGATGAGTTTCGCCGTGTGCGTTCTCTTTGCAAATGCTTATACAAGCGGGACTATGACTCATATCTTGAGTCTTTAGAGAGGAGTGCCTCAAATCGTCCTAGTCAGTTCTGGCGTTACGTTCGCAAGCGTTCCATTAAATCAGATCTAAGTATCAGCTTAGTTGACTCTCAGGGTTCGGAAATTCGGGATGTTGCCGACAGTTTTGCCCAACATTTTTCCTCCGTTTATAAACATCCACATTGTGATTCCGTTTGCCTCCCATCTGGTGCACTATCTAATTCCATTCTCTTTGACGAGGAGTTGATAACTGAGAGTCTTAAGCGTCTGAGACCTTCTTTGTCTCCTGGACCTGATGGCGTTCCAGCTGCCATAATAAAAGCCTTCAGTTATATCTTTGTACCAGTACTGACTGCCATATTTAATAACTGTTTAAAAAATGCTGCCTTTCCTCGCGTGTGGAAAATGGCACGCGTGTTTCCTGTCTTCAAGTCTGGAAACAAATCTGATGTTTCCAATTATCGTCCGATTTCTCTTCTATGTGCAACTTTTAAGCTTTTCGAATTAGCTTTGCACAGCGTAATTTCCTTCCATCTCAAACATATCATAGTACCGAATCAACATGGCTTCATGTCGGGTCGCTCTACTTCTACCAACCTAGTCACGTTTATGACGTATGCCTCTGCAGCAGTCCTTCAGAGGGGTCAGGTTGACACTGTGTACTGTGATATGAGCAAAGCTTTCGACGTTGTTACTCACTCACTACTTCTTGAAAAACTTCTACTCTCTGGCGTTGAAGTCTCACTCGTAGCCCTCCTACGAAACTATCTCCTTGATCGCTTCTGCTTTGTCAGTGTCAATGGACAGACTTCTTTCGTTTACCCTGCAACGAGTGGAGTTCCTCAAGGTTCAGTACTAGGCCCGCTTCTCTTCTCCGTTTTTATTAATGATGTTTCCTCGGCGATAAAGAACTCCTCGTTTCTTCTTTATGCTGATGATATAAAAATATTCAAGGTAATACATTCTTTTCAAGATTGCTTGTTGTTGCAATCGGACATATCTGCTTTTTCTGATTGGTGTGCGAAGAATCGACTTACCCTCAATTCTACCAAAACTAGGGTTGTGTCCTTTACTGATAAAACACATAGCTTTCTCTACCATTATTCTGTGAATTCTGTGCTGTTGGACAGGGTTGATGAAATTAATGACCTTGGTGTACTTTTTGACCGCACCCTCAGCTTCTCCTCTCACACTAAACGCATTGCTCAGCGGGTTATGCGCACACTCGGTTTCGTTTGCAGACTTTCGAGAGAGTTCCATACTCCACTTCTGTTCCTAAAACTGTACCTGTCCATATGCTTGCCGGTCTTGGAGTATGCGTCGGTTGTTTGGAATGGCACTTGAAAATCGAACTTGGAAAAGGTTGACAGAGTACAAAAAAAATTTTTACGGATATTTCATTATCGCTTTCCTTGCGCAACTTGCCCCTCTCGCTCCACCAGGAGCGCCCAACTGAATCTTCCTTCTCTTCACTGCCGTCGTATCAGACTTGATATCATATTTCTGTACAAACTCCTTCATGGCCACATTATGTGCCCTCAGCTCTTAGAGTACATCCTACTGCGCGTTCCGCGAAAGAGCATGAGGGAATTCAGACCAATTGCAGGTTTCTCCTCTTCATTCCCACTCCCCTCTGGACAGGATGCAGTGGTTATTTAACTCTTTTTGTCCTCACCTTGACATCTTCCAAAACTCGCTCTGTTCATTTACAATGGATGTTCGTAGCGTTGTATTCGAAATAGTACTGTATCACATATAACTCCCACTTTCTAGCCTTAATATTGTATTTACTTCACTTTTTGTTTTTTCTCCTGTTCAATGCTGTCTTTATCTTGAACTACTTTTTATCCGTTTCTTACTTATATTTCAACTTCAAACTTTATATTCGAATGTTACTGTCCCTTGTTCAATTTTACTTCTTTATTGTTTTATTCTGTATTTCTTGCCTGTGTTTTAAGTACCATGCACTTGTTGCGCCTGGAATGGTTGCTTATTTTATGTATATTTCTATAGTACTATAATCAATGTCAGTTATTTGTTGCTGTTCTTTTTTTCTCTTCTATCTACCGTTCTTTTTTTTTTCTTTATTCCCTGGTGTGCTAAAACATTCTCTCACTGTGTATATAAGTGATGCTACACATTGTTTGCTTACTTTCCGTGATACTTTTCGTCTCAGTTTCATTTCATGTACTATTTATTTCTTTTTTTGTGTTCTCTCTGTGTGTGTAAACATGTTTGTGCTTTTTCATTTTTGTTTCTTTTTTTTTATTTGTGCTGCAGCACAAAGACCACATGGTTGTTCCTGCGCACATTAAATAAAGATTGATTGATTGATTAATATTATTATTATTATTATTATTATTATTATTATTATTATTATTATTATTATTATTATTATTATTATTATTATTATTATTATTATTATTATTATTATTATTATTATTATTATTATTATTATTATTATTATTATTAAAACAGACCCCTGGCCTTGAAAAATGAATCCACGGCTTCGAGGCTTACTATTTTGAGCATAGCGTAGACGCACATAGAAGTAGAGAGTGCCGGCTGCGCACGCGCATTAGCACTACTTGGCCCCACTAATGCCACTGCGTGTGCGCCGAAGGAATCCGGTAATTCGGTTTACATGTAGGCAAGACTTTTCTCTTGTCACTGTGAAATGCGCCCAGCTGCCCTCTCGGCGTTACTTTATGTTACGCTGTCTGCAGTCGAAACTTCTCTCTTTCGATGCAGCGTAGTGCGGTCAACTGTCCCACCTTTGCGAAGATGTCCAACACGCTTCGTAAGTGATCAAATACAATTAGACAGACGTACAACAGCTCTTACGCTTCATTATCGTTTCATTACTGTGATTATAGGTGATGACGTCCGGTTTTTGATTATCAATGAGGACATATTTATAATGTTTATAAGCATGAAAAGCACTGAACCAAAACAGTGTACATTCTCATTTCAGCTAACGCTCGACATTCGGTTCAGCAGCGTCGAATTCCTTCGTTCCTTTTTTTTTTTTTTTTATCTGTGCTCCGTATGCGACGTCGTCCTTTTGCAGTTGTGTTTCTTGTAGCGGCTGCGAAGCTACATTCAAAACGATGCTTTTCGAGAGGACAGCTGCACCTAAGCACACGTGTGTCACTGAAAGCTCTAGGGAACAGAGCACGCACCAACGAAGATGTGAAGGAGACAACCGCTCGATACCGCTGGCCGAAACTATTTCTTTTGGTCTACTGTCCTATATTCCTTTTTCGACCAATATTTGAGAGTCGCATGACGCACATAACATCTAAACGGTGCATCATACGCGTGGTACGCCAGCTGGCGTATCGTGATGTCACGTGCGAGCATTTTGCCAGCACACCATTCAGCATAACGTGGCGATATTCGTAGCACTCGCTGTCAAACACATAATGTCTAGATTCTGCGAGAAATACCACTGGACCAACCGCGCGCACGGATGAAGAACCTCGTCCAAGCAACCTGGAATCTGTAAAGGCATGTCTTAATTTTGATAAATTTGCACTTTTGTCGCCAGCCGAAAAGCAAGCCCGAGACATGTAAATTTACCGGAAGATTCTGCGCATTCTGTTTGGTTTTTGCTAGCCGTGTCACTTGCTATCCGAGCCTGAAGCGCCTAGCGAAATATGAATGCGTGAGGGAAAAAGTACAGGGCCAGAAGTATATTAAGAAAAGCACAAAATAGCGCAAAGCCCCTCAGCGATTGGGCGTGAAGGTTAGCGGCTTAGCACTGCAGGCGAGCGTCCACTGTTCGCATACAATGCAGGGGTGCAAAGGGCGATGCGGTGACCATGTGCAGGTTCTTCGTGCGAGCGAATAGCCCCCGCATAAACCACAGTGTATGCGCGCAAAACATGAGCAAGCACGCAGCGTGCGTGTCATGTCTTGTCACCTAAAAAAAACTTTCACTCCGCGGTCCTTCCCTAATGAACTTTTTGTGTTTCCACTTTGAGTAGATGCGTCTCCTTGTGCTAAGAACCAGTGGTGTCTCGCACCACGTCCTCGATCGATCGAGTGGTGCCTCCAGGTATTTATTCATTCCTTTCACTCCACTGACACTCTCTGCTTTCCTCTAGATCACAAATTGTAGCCTCTGCATCAGGTGAGAGAGTTGTCGAAATTCTTCCTCTATGGAATGTTTGAAACCGGATCTGCTGCAGAAAGAAGTTGTTTCGACAGGCAATGAATTCTTGAAAAGTGTGACACTCACCTCACAAGCAGCAATGCAAATAGCAACAAGCAAAACGCTTCACAGCACTTCACAGCACCAATGTAGTAATAGGTGGGTTGCAGAAACCTAGAAGTCAGCAGAGCGAAATCCCTTCACCATGGCAGCCAAACCTGTTTTGAAGGCAGAAGTTGGGTGCAGCGCAGAATACTTCTATGTCCAGCCTGGTGTCATGCGCAAACGTGTTGAGCAGAATTCCTTCACAATTGAGAGCCTGGAGGAGGTAGGGGCAGGGGAGGTGTTGGAATGGCACTCACAAACGGAGGGGTTCCTAATCCCATAATTGCGACAAGAATAGGGGTGCAGGAAATGGACATGGCCATTATTGCCACAATAGACGTCTCCTGCACTGCACCTGATTTCTGCCCCCAAAACAGGTTTGGACGCCATGGTGAAGGGGTTTTTGCACTGTAGAGAAGCTGACTTCTAGGTTTCTTGACTGGCTTCAATACTTTGAAGGAGTGCAGTCACGCGCATCTCCTGGTAATTAAATGAACTCACAATTTCGCTGCTTTTACCTAGATGGCGCTAGCAGTAAAAAGCCTTTAATGAGCAAATACAGGTGCAAATACTAATTATCACCATGGTTTGTGCTTCTTCTTTTAACTGTATTTTACAGTAATACAATATTAAAAGGAAGCCGACTCAAACAAGGCTGACGTTGTTGAGTATGGCGGCCTTCTCGATTGAATGCCGTGTAGGAAAAATTGATTATATTTGAAGGCTCAGTATAATCGTGCTAATTGTATAAAGCGCAATTTGCGCTTATTTTGACCAAGAACCACTATTCTAGTTTCGCCATGCATGATTCCGAGGCTGTAGAATGAGCGGTTTTCCTGGTAAAGCTATGCGATGTGAGGTAGTAATACGGAAATCTTCAAATTGGGAAGGCAATAACAAACAAACTAGCGAATAAATTTCGATGAAATTTCGTATACTGAACTATCATAATGTGCGCCCGAAGTGGTGAAACTTTTCCTGATGTGCACGTTGATAAAGCGCAGATATTCGTGCCCAAAATAGCCAAACATTACCATGTTTAAAAGGCTTCCGATCAAATACTGATTAAATTAAAACTAATTATGCGTTATTTCACCGAAGATAAATACCCATTCTATGTATGGGCCAAAGGAAACTGTTCTAAGTGCAGCAGTTTCTTCAGCAAATTAATCCGAAGTAGGGTATATCAACGACGCTAGCGAATTTGTCATCTTCAATACCACCTCTCATGCAGTTGATAACGTTGGCACACTAAAGCAGCGCATATCATTTGACAGAGCGCATATTAAGCTTTCGAATGATGCCTACATTGTGATGTTCGAAAACGAACAACGAGCAGAATGTGCACGCAAACATTGCCTAAAATGGCACATTCGCGCTGCCGGAGTGGGACCCCCGCCTTAACCCGTCGTTTGTCGGCTCCCTAATAAAGTTACACACACACACACACACGCACACACACGCACACACACGCACACACACACACACACACACACACACACACACACACACACACACACACACACACACACACACACACACACACACACACACACACACACACACACACACACACACACACACACACACACACACACACACACACACACACACACACACACACACACACACACACACACGCACACACACACACACACACACACACACACACACACACACACACACACACACACACACACACATAGGATATAGGGAGAAAAATGAGCATGATAGCTACTGCTACCACCCCGTTTCCAAGGTGACGCTCCTATATTCCATCCATCCATCCATCCATCCATCCATCCATCCATCCATCCATTTGGCGAGGGGGAACTTCCTTGGATGCGACCTTGTGCAGGCGGTAGAAACTCAGCCGCAAGTTGAAGCCGAAAAGTCCGTCGTCGGCAAAGTTCGATTTCCCACCGATACTTCCCGTAATGTCACGCGCCTGTCTGGCGAACTTGGCGAGCGGTGTCAATGCTGCCTACCTTCTTTGTGGAGAGATAAGTTCTTCTGGCCTCATTCGCGCCATTAGGTTTTTTACGAGGTTTATTTACGCGTAGGGAAGTTAGGATGCGCTGAATATTAGCACACGCAGAGCGGACAGGCCCAGCTTCCTCTTCTGCCTCTCCCGCCACACCTTATCTTCCTCCACTACAGGACTGCGGAGGGCGTGACACTGCCTTCTTCGCAGACGATTCCCGCCGGCGAGTCAAGGTTCGTCACGTTGATAGCAGTGCTTATGGGGGCCGCTTCAGCTACTTGCGTCTTGCGATAACGGCGGCCTTAGGTGGTCAGGCAAGAGACTTCAAAGCGGAGTGCGCTGAGAAGTTCCAGTACAGCGAAGGGGCCAGTATGCTGATGCAACAGTTTCTGGAGCAAGCCGCGCTTACGCAGTGGCGTCCAAAGCCACACCAAGCCACCAGGGGCCTAATTTATCTTGGTGACGCTTGTCGTAACATTGCTGGTAGCGGTTGGGAGGTTAGTATGCGAAGTCTAGCGAGTCGACGAGCTTCTGCGTGAGAAGACTGCTTCATTAAGAACTGCGTTGTTAAGAATGCCACAGCTTGCGCAACAAAAAAGAAGCGTTCCTAGTTGTTGCCGCAGCGGGTGTCAGTCAGGATTAAGACTTAAATGTGTCTCCCCCTTCCGCTCCGACGAGGTGGCTGACAGCCACATTACGACGTGAATATGGAACGCCCGTCTTCGTCGTCATCACCTCGGCGCCTTGGATGACCGCTGTAACAGCCTTTGTATACCCCCCCCCCCCCCCCCCTGTCGTCGCCGCCACTTTAGTGCCTAGACTACCGCCGCTCATTGGCGCCTGCTTGAATCATGTTGTCAGTTGCTGTAAGCGCCGCGTGAGCCACGGCTTCAGCCACAGCCACATCAACACTGGTCAATAAGCACATTTTTCCGTGCCTTATGCTCCGGTTTTTCGTGGAAAATGTCCCCGAAACAGATGAGGTGTCTCCTGTTCCTTTTCGTCTTGTGTTTCGCGCTGCTTTAAGATGAGTCCAATCCAACTCGCCCTGTTTTCTATACTTGTGAACTACATTTACAAACTTAAACATGCGCATCGAAAATTTTGAAGAAAATCAAACAATACGCCACTGTGAGATGAAGGCTCAAAATCACCTGGTAATAGTTTCTTGGCTCACACAATTGCCTTCATTCCTGGACACTCTCCGCGGTGTTGATACTAGTGGTGGTGGAGGCGAGAAGTAATTTTCTTACGGGGGTTTTAGCTTGTGTGCACATGATGTAAATCGTGCTCGACCTACACGTGCTTTAACTGCTTAATTGAGGCTTTGGGCATGACACGTAATTTGATAACCCCAACATACATCCGAGAAATAAAGACGAGACTTGAGGAACTTCAAACTCACCTCATCCCTTTTTTTTCCATGATGACCGTTTTGCGCATCCTCTTATTTAAAGACCATCCCCAAAAAAGCTCCACAGAGAAGTGTGTTATGAAAGATTAGTGGTTAAGAAAACAGCTAAGTGCATGCTTTCACGGAGCATTTGGAGATCTAGCACACGGGATACATTGATGTTTCGTACGCTTGAATGTGCAGCTTTACTGTCCCCCTATTATTTTCTCATTTCGCGGCAGAAGACTGGCAGAGCATGAAAAAAATATTAAAAATTCAAAACTTTTTGCCCAATTGTTCATTGTACTTTGCTCGCCTGCCCCCCTTCCCCTGGAATCTTCAATATGACTGACGCCTTCCAGGGATCGAACCCTTCAAACTATATTTTGACCATTTCTACGCAGCTAAGAATCTGGAATATTCAATTTTTGTGAGCATTATGTATAGTTAACAGAATGCAAATAAAAGGTAAATTTCACCGGCGTTCTCGATTCATTTTCAAAGCTTATGAAATCTAAATGCAGGACACGTTACAATCTGATGTGAGATTTCGTTTCGATACTCCAGTTTCTTCCAACGGCTTGTACATTTTTATCCATGTAGGATATAACCAGTTAAGTCAATTATTTGCTTATTCGTGGCTTGATATTGAAATTCACATATCTGTGCGCAGTTTTCATTCCACACTTCATTTACGAAAATGTAGGCGCATGACGTATGCATTACGTTTTTGTAAAATATGTTTTCTCGTGAACAGCACTACAAAAAACTTTTTCCTTCTTCCCGCTGTTTTCATTTATAGGATGATTTCGGAATTGCAGGGAAGAAGCACACACATCCTTTCTTATGTCAAAATTGCTTAATTTGAGAATTACTAAACATAGGTGTTTTCAGCTTTAGTGCTGAAGTGAGAAAAAAACTCGCTCTTTTGTGGAAACCAACTGAATCTCTATATATTAAGGTCACCTGTATATACCGATAGTGCAGATATTTCCCTACCAACCACGTGGTTCTGTCCAGACTACAGCGTGTGTGCCTGTTATTACCACTGAATAGTTTGCTCTGTGCCTCAAGCAACCATTTACACAAACAACATATTATCCAGATTATTATCAAATGCCTCATAAAGGCTAATTTACAATTGGCACTAGCCACCAATATTCTTTTGCTTGTTTTTGGAAAGTTTTGTAGAAATTGTAGGGATGAGTCCAAATTGCGGCACGCAGAATAGCGAGAAGATATTAGGTGTCGCATTTTTTACCAAGATGCAATCGACGGTACGAAGCACGTATAAAGAGATATCGATAATGCGAAACTACTCTCTGCCACCGTGTCAAAGAGCTAGCCGCCAGTACCTCTCTGGCTTAATAAAGGTACCGCAACCTATGATGATATACATTCTGCTGGCTACGTATTGTTACATCTGTCTTGAACAATGAAGAAGACGATGATGAATAACGGAAAGACGGAAGCGACCTTTGAATTTCAATCCTTACAGGTCTGGTTTTGCACTTTCTCCAGTCGGCGCATTTTGCGGTGAACAGGAATCATTAGATCACTTATTATTGTTTTGCCGATGCTTCACTACGTTGCGAAGACAGTTGATGGAAAGGCCATTGCAGCAGCTTCGCCTCAGCTTAGGTAGCCCGATATTGTTATCATTTGGCGCCAACATCCTTGGACACAGTCACTAGTCTTGTCAACGCAAAGCAAAACTGTTTACTGGAATCAAATCGTTTGCCTTGCTAAATATTTAAACATCACTTGTTCTACAATTACATGTAAATCTCTCGTATTTTATTTATTTCAATTTTTGTTTCCTTTCATCTACCCCTCAAATCACTTTTCTTTTTTTTTTCATGTGAGTATACTTCAAAACGTTTTGCTACCCAATTCTTAGGCGATACCCCTGCGATGTGCATATGTTATGGGGTAAACAACAACAACGAGAAGGTTAGTGCCCAACGGAACCTTCCCGCGTCTTCAGCTGTTGTGTTCCTTGCCACGTGTCATCTTGGTGGAGGTAAATCAAGATTCCGGTGAACACAAAATAGCCAATTTACGCTGTGAAAAACTGGATTTGCGTAGTGGCCGCCACCTACCTGGGCTCACAACGACGCCAACAACGACCACAATGACCTCCGAGGTAGCCCCTACCATTGCAGCAACATCGGCGCAGCCCGTCGTACTCACGAAGATCCGCCACTCCCATCTTTCATGGCGAAGACAAGCAAGACGTTGACAACTGGCTGGATGAGTACGAGCGCTGCAGCAGAAATGATCACTGGGACGCGACCATCATGCTGGCGAACATAATTTTCTATTTGGCGGGTACAGCTCGCACGTAGTTTCAAAACCGCGAACAAAAGCTAGTGACCTAGGAAATCTGTAAACAAAAGCTTCAGGACTTGTTCGGGAAGCAGATTGGGCGGGCTCTCGCAGCACAAACTAAACTTTGTACTCGCACCCAATCCCTTACGTGATCCTGCCTTGCCTATATTCAAGACGTGCTTTCGTTGTGCGGCAAGGTGAACAGCTACATGCCGGAAAGTGACAAGGTAGGGCATATCCTCAAGGGTATCGCGGATGATGCGTTCAACATCCTCTTCTGCGCGGATTGCTCTACCATCGACTCGGTGCTTTAGTCTGTCAAAAATTCGAGCAGGATAAACAACGACATATTGTACATCGCTTTGTGCGCCCTTCCGAACACGGCGGCTACATCAAGCTGCGATGACCTGGCGACTTTGAAACAGCCTTCTCATCCAGCGAACATGACTGATCATCCGGAGAGAACTCGAAGTCTTGGCTCCTGCACCACTCACGTCTCCGCTAAACGACACCGTGGCCATGACCCATGCCGCTGTTCGCCAGGAACTTCCAAACGTCGGCCTCTCCTCCAGTCCCGTGTAGCCATCGTCACCATCGCACGCTTTTCGTGTAGTGGCTGCTGCTGCCGCCAGCAATTCCTCACGTCGCTACATTAGTAGCAATCTTGCAGGGTGGCGCACATCAGACTACAGGCCAATTTGCTTCATTTGCTGTCGCGCCGGTCACACATCGCGTTATTGCCGTAGCCGTACCCTCTTCGCTCCTTGCTCCTATTACAGTGCCGACCGTCGATACTACCATAGACTTAGACGCTTCCCTGCCTAACCAGAGGAGTCCCGCACCGCCTATGATGGGCCTGGACATTATCTTCCTCAACCAGATGAGCCTCACAACGAAACCGCCCCCACTGCACGTCGTTCAAGCCGATCTCCATCTCCACTGGCTCGTCGATCCCGTTCACCGGTAAAAAGTGCAGAACTCTGGAGTGAGGCTGCATTACCCACCTGGACTGTCAACTCAGAACTTACCCTCGCACCCAGACGTAACCTCATTGATATTTATGAGGACGGAGTCTCAGTTTCTGCCCTTATTTACACTGGTGCCCCCATTTCTTTCTAAGTTCCTCGCTCCGTCGACGCCTCAAGGAAGTCCTCACGGCCGCTACCTCGTCTATTGCTCGTGTTGCTGATGGCAACACAGCTGCTGGCATTGGTATGTGTATTGCGAGAATTACCATTGCCGACTGCCCCATCCCTGTGCTATTTACAGTCCTATCCAGTTACTCTCAAGACTGCACATTCCGTGCTCAATGAGTGTCCTTCTGGACTGCTTCATCTAGACCTACCAGTCTGTCTTGATAAGCAAGCTTCTGAAACTTAACCGCTCCGTTTCCGCTCCGCTACATTTACTCGCCTGCCACCAGAAGATGCAGTGTATGCGCTCATGTCGCCTTTCCCCTCCATTCCTGATGGCGACTACGTTGTTTGCACTATAACGGACGTGACTCTGCCGCGTAAAATCGCTCTCCCTCATAATATCGTGCACCTAAAGAATAACAACGCTTATATTCCCGCCTTGAACTTCGGCCTTTTTGCGCACGCTCTTCTGAAGGCATTACTCTCGCCGAACTGACCCCACTGTCTGACGTTATAGCGGCCGCTCTTTTACCTGACCTTACTGCTAGAGTGTGGACACGACCTGCACCGTCCCCATCTCCACAGGCCCGTATATCAGGAATGGTGGCACCTAGCTTGCACCCTGATCGGCCTACAGCTCTTACGAGCTTCCTGACTTCGTACAGCGATACTGGAGACGCCAGCCCAATTCACAAAGGACCTTACCATGTCACCATTTCTGAACGCCGCCTCGAACAAGATGAAGTAGACAGGATGTTAGCAAAAAACAGTATAGAGCCTTCGAGCAGCCCCTGGGCGTCGCCTGTCGTGCCTGGTAAAAAAGACAACACTTGGAAGTCTTGCGTTGATTACCGACACCTCAACAAAATTGCAAAGAAGGACGCTTGTCCACTCCCCAGGATAGATGATGCCCTTGACTCCTTGCATGATGCCAGCTATTTGACTTCGATTGATCTTTGTTCTGATTATTGCCATATCGCAGTCGACGAACGGGACCGCGAGAAGACCGCCTTCGTCACTCCCGATGGCCTGTAGCAATTCAAGCTGATGCCCTTCGGCGCGGCTGCAAATGAACGACGTGCTTGTGATATTTAGATGACGTCATTGTATTTTCGTCTTCATTCAAAAGCCATCTCCATCGCCTTGATGCCATTCTTGGAATCTGCCGAAGAGCTGGCCTTCACCTGAACTCGAAGAAGTGTAGCTTCGGCCAACGTGAACTCAAGGTGCTCAGACACTTGGTCGACACGCCGTGGCGTTCAACCCGACCCCGAGAAAATTCGTGCTGTAAGTGCATTTCCTACATCCCGCTTTACCAGTGACGTGCGTAGTTTTCTTGGAGTTGCTCCTATTTTTGGCGGTTTGTCCCGAACTTTGCGGAGACGGCTCGACCCCTCACCATTCTTCTGAAGAACGGCGTTCTCTTTCGCTGGGACCAAGAATAATCTCAAGCCTTCTCTGCGCTCATTGCGGCCCTCAACAATCCACCCATCCTGACAAACTTCAATCCCATGGCGCTAACGGAGGTTCGCAAAGATGCCAGTGGTCACGGTATTGGTGCCGTTCTCGCCCAACAGCAGGCAGGTCGCACTCGCGTCATTGCTTATACCAGTCGTCTCCTTACTGCGGCTGATCGGAATTATCCGGTCACAGAACGTGAGTGTTTAGCCCTCGTGTTGGCATTACAAAGTTTCGCCCTTACTTGTTTGGCAGCCCGTTCTCCGTTATCACCGACCACCACGCCTTATGTTGGCTTTCTACGTTGAAGGACCCTACTGGTCGCCTGGCTCGTCGGGCCCTGCGCCTTCAGGAACACATCTTTTCTGCCGTCCACTAGTCCAGCCGTCCACTTGTGCTCCAAAGGGGCACCTTATATCGGCAGAATATGCGACCAGATGGCACCGAGCTTCTGCTCGTAGTCCACGAACACCTGCGTGCCATCGTTCATCAGCGCCCACTGCGGGCCGTCTTGGCGTATCTCGTACGTACGACAGTGTCGGCTGTCGCTTTTTTTGGCCAGGCCTCTACTGCTCTGTTCGTCGTTACATGGCTTATTGTGGCCGGTGTCAGCGACGGAAGAAGCCTCCAGTTGTGCCTGCTGGCTCCATGCAGCCGATCGACATCCCAATTGACCCGTTTTCCCGCATTGGCCTTGATCTCCTCGGGCCTTTCCCACTGTATGCTTCGAGGAATGAATGGATTGCGGTGACCACGGATTACACTACGCGCTACGCTATCACACGAGTAATACCAACCAGCTGTGTAACTGACGTGGCTTCGTTTCTTCACCACGAGGTCATCCTATTTCATGGTGCTCCGCGCCAGCTGCCACTGACCATGGCCATTGCTTTCTTGCTCGAGTAGTCGACGAAATTCTCCAGTACTGCTTCACTAAGCACTAGTCCACCACCGCCTACCACCCACAAACGAATAATTTCAGCGAACGCCTCAACCGCACGTTAATGGACATGCTGTCAATGTATGTATCGGACGATCACCGTGACAGGGATATATATGTAACATTCGCAATTAAGTCTTCCCGTCACGATGCAATGGGCTACAAGCCCTTCTATCTTCTATTCGGCCGAGACCCTGCACTTCCATTTGACAGTACACTGCCTCCCACCACTAAAGACAGTTCCTACGCTCGTGAAGCAATATCCCGAGCTGACGCTGCCCGTGCTATAGCTCGCCGGCGACTGGGTTCCTCCCAAAACTAAAAAACGCAGCCATGATTCTCATCACAATGTTTTACACTACTCTCCGGGCTCTCTCACCATGCTACCAGGATCTACGGCCCGTCACTCCCGTGACATATATACGAGATCACACCTGTGCATCTGCCACGACAGTCCGCTATGCTGCGTACCGAGATGGTTTATGTGACCCCAATGAGCCGAACTATACTGCCGTACTTCACCGACGTAGTACGCACCGGGACGGTGCTGTTCGGTGGGAAGGAGGGTGACATACTACATATGTCTTGAACATTGCAGAAGACAACGGAAAGAAAGAAAGAGATAAAAAACGGAAAGAAAGAAGGAAGACGAAGCGGTAGCAACAATCATTGGTGCTACGAGAAGGTTGGTGCTCGACGGAACCTTCACGCGTTTTCAGCTGTTGTGTTGCTTGCCACGTATCGGTATCTTTAAAATAAATGTTTAATTGCGTACTCTGCACGCTATCTGCGTTTGCGAAACATTGATTATTATTTCACTTTACTCTTAGCTAACAAAATACTGGAAAATATGATGTATTTTCATTTTATTTTATTTTTCTAACTACGAGTCTATCCCAACACGGTGGTAAGAATTTTTGCGGAAACCTAATGAAACGCACTTGAGGATTTATTTGGAAAGGTATTGCTTTTTGCCCAGAATAATATCTGTGGTTCAATTATATATTCCTTATATTGATAATGCAATGAATAGTAAAAAGTGTTTGCACAATAGAGGAAGATGGCGGCTATTCGCGTTCAGAAAGTCTTGATTCTTCAAAATAAAAAGGTTCACTCAACTTCCTGTCTCTGCAGACTCATGTCATTCCATCTGTAATGCACTGGGACCAAATGCGAGGTTAAGGAAAAATGCGTCTGGAACTTTAGTTCTACAGTGTATTCACGCGTAGTTAGGCGCTGCACATATGCGTTCTCTCTCTGGAATGCCTCCTCTTTTGACAACACATTTAGTCCATCGGGTAGTAAGCTTCCATATTCATTCGCATACCAATCATTTTCAGGTAATATAGAGAAGCAACATATTTACCACTTGTACTTGATACCAATAATGGGCCTGCGACACATGGTCCCAGTGATAATGCTTGTGTTTTGTGTGCAAACTTTCTTATCAATCCCACGGAGTGTGAACCGACTCCGGCCGCGTAAGCATACCCGCTTCTCTAGCTGTTTTCGTTTAGGGGGACATCGAACACTGATTGAATTTATCCGGTCGGACGATAAGAATGGGACAAAATTCACTGCCAATTATTGCAACGTGCTTACTAAACGCCACTGTGGTACCCACCAACCTTCACCTATTTAAAACTGTCAGCATGCTGTGCTACGTCACCGACTCGCACTTATGTGCAGAAAGTGGAGCAAGACTAATTATTTCAGGATGAACCAAAAATTTTTCCCTCAAGGAATACGCGGACATTTGAACAAGCAGACCTACTGGCGGGTTGAAGAGGGACGATGCTGAGCAGAGATGCGGCGTACAGGGTAGTCCAATTTTATCTATAACACACTGCTTTCAAAACGTCATTGTGTCAGACCCGGCCACGCAAAAAAAGCTAAATGCAGGCCGTGCCAAGCATCACCTTCGGGCCCGTCCGAGCTTGCTTTGTTTTGATATGCGCCTGCCTGTCATAAAACAGCGCGCGCATTGGGCATAAATCGCGGATACGTTGTTCTCTTAATAATACCTCTCAGAGGAAATACAGAAGGGCCGGAAAAAAAGAGGCCATCGCAACATCGCGTTCCATTTTTATATATGGTAACTTTATTTTGTAACCACAAGCGACTCATTTAATTGGACAGAACAATGGCACGTTTTTGTCATGTGGAAGAAAGTTCAAAAAAACGCCCACAGAACGATTTTGTACCCTCATTTGCTAAGTCTGACCACAGCTGCAACTGACATGCTTGTGAGCCGGTGTAAAAACGAATCAGTGCTGCTGCCTACTTTACGAAGCAGGGAAACTTCTGTCACTTTCTTGGCCTCGAGCATCTTTTTTTGAACGTTTCCGAAGCGCACGAAGTTCTGTTCTTTGTCTTCACATAGAGCTGAATGTTTTAACTCATTCAAGGCAATATGAAACAAGCCGACCCGATAAACTGCAAACCAATTGATTCGTTTAGTAGCAGCAATTTTATAAAAATCCTTGTCATATTTCTAGAATGAGACTTGTTTCAATACTTCTGTGTAAGGGGTTACAAACATCGTTCAATAAAAGGGAGCTCGAAATAAAATAAAGCGAAATACAAAAACGTACTCCCAAGTGGCGGATTTCTAGTGTGGAATGCTGGCCTTGCGTATTCAAACGACAGCTTTCTTCACGCCCTCAAGTAATTATTGGATCAAAAAGATTTTTTTCTTCTGCAGCATCATTTACTGATTGAAAAAGCTCCACTAAAAACTTTGCAAAACAAATTTCGACGGAAGCGATCGGGTTGCTAGGTAAATATTTCCGTACAAGTTATAATTCACACAACTACATAATCTAATTTCTTTTAAATTTTCGTCACATATTGAGCCGTAAATGCTTAAATTATTCGTCCTTGCCAAATAGTTCTTAGACTGTTCTCTCTTTCCTTTTCAGTACATCTAGAGGAACGTCCTCTCCCAGACTACTTGCTGTCGTCTGTGACAGGTGGCATCCCGCGGAACACCACCTGTCATGCTTGTTAGGTGAAGGATTCGCACATATTCCAACAACTCTTCGCCAAAGCTGTACAACAATCGAATATATAGCGTTCCGAATCTATAGACTTGAAAACTCCGTCATACACTCGATATTAAAGAGATATTCTTTCGGAATCTGCCAGAAAATATTTTTCGAACTTTTTTTTAGGAGCACAGTGGCAGGGGTTCAAATGCATTCTCCGCCCTCTTCGTACCGGGTATATGAGTGAGTGAGAGAGAAGACTTTATTTGCACCGACATAGACCTCGGGGCAGGGGCTCAGCCAGGGGGAGGGTCTCCTTGCCGGCTCTCCTGTGCCGTGGCCGCAGAGAAGGTCTTGCAGTAAGCCTCCTCTGCCAGGCGTAGGACGATCGTTTGTTCATCCGCATTTGGGCTGCGGATGTAGGACTCCCAGGTAATTTGACCAAGGGTATCAGTTTCTTTAGCTCCCGGAAAATCGGGGCATTGCAGATTAGGTGATTTTGACTCAGAGTTTCGTTGCAGAGATGGCAAGCCTCTGGGTCCCCTGTCAACTCATTATGCAGAGTAACAGGAGGAAAGAAAACCGGGTATATGATTAGGCGCTCTCATGCCCATTCAAACTAGGTGCCCATTCAATGGGAAACTCCGTGAAATGTATTTAACAAAGTTACAGGGACCTAGCTCATTTTGTCAGCATGAAACGTCCCTTCGCGCCTTTCAGTCACCGAGAGATCAATATTGGATGACTGAGAGATCGATGGTCGTGGTGGCAGGGGTAACGTCGAATCGCCTACCCTCCCTCTCCTGATTATCAACACTACTTGGGCTTCGCTTTCTTCTTTGGAACCGCAAGGCTGGTCCGTGAGCACGCCATGTCGCAGGACAGAATTTGGTGCCCGGGCTGATAGGCCTCGGCCAAAGAGAGGACAGCTGCCCCGGTGGCAAGCCAGCTTTGTGTGGAGGCTGTACATCCGCGGAGTCGTGCTGCTGAAATCCCCGCGCCGCTGCTGTCAGGGCAATGATGAGGGGGCGAAGGCCGCTAGCCCCTAATCTGGTCACCAATCCCCTGTTACGCCCGTAGCTTGCTGCTCTCCTATGACTACGCCGATGTCTTGCAGGTCGTAAATCAGGGCGGCAGGCTCTGTCCCTCGATGCAACAGGTGCCTTGCAGAGCTCCGCTTAGAGGAACCACGCCGGCCTTTGTACACTCATGGGCGGCGTACTTTGGCATTAGGCCTCTAGCAACACTCGGCTTTGCGTCAGCAGTTTGTAATGTGGCGACCTCACCGATTTCAAATATTTTTCCTCCGTCTGCGAGGGTGCTCGCTCATTAGAATTGTCTTTGCGGGGCGTCTTGCGTTTCTCCATCGTAAACTCGAGTGTTTAGGCAATCGACATCACCAGCGCTGCAGCGTGCGTGATTTCACGCTCAGAGCACTTTACATTAGTTCAGCGATCTCGTAGGCTGCGAGTGCTACAGAACCGCAGTTTTCATGATTTCACGCGGATAGCATTTTTCCACGAAAGTGAGTTCGCTGGGTTTGAGTGTTGTAGGATGCCTGTAGAGACTTATCTGGGTTTTCCTGGTTTCCGAGTTACACGGATTCGCCGTTTGGCGCGACAGCTCACAGCAGGGAAATAACCTTGGGAACCATGAAAGGTCCCACCCATCTGGGCGCACAATACATCGCGATCTTACTGCCGCGTCGTTGAGTGCGCAGTTGCACTCGAGGACCGTGTCGCCCCGTGAGACTCAAAATCTTTGCGCACGCAGTCCAGTCATAGCTAGCCACCTAACTTGCAGTGTTACCACGGCTGCAGTTCGCCTTTCCAATGGCATTTGTCGTGTAATCGCTTTGCCTTGTCGAAATTTTGCAGGCCCTTGCGCTTATCAGCACAGCGAAGGAAATTGCAGAGTCCACTAGTTATGTGATATCGCATAAGAATCTTGGAGCGGCTTTATAATTTGATCTGGGCGCTCTCTAGTTTGCTCGAAGTAGCTCTGTGGCACTCATCTGAGACGTCGTTGCCTAGCGCGTATTGTAGCAAAACCTAAGGATACATCAGCATTAACTCACTCGCAGCCATTCCAGGTACACTAAAGTTCATTAAAGCCAATAGGACTACAAGTGGCTTTTCCCCGCGAATTGGTCTGAAAAGTAGGATGATTCTGTACCTTGAATAAGACTTGTGATCTCTTATGAGAAATAATGAGCTTCATACCAACTTTTGACAAGCATTTACTGGTCAAAGTAACCTCAAGGGCTGGTCCTGCTCTTACGGGATACACGCGCTCTGAAAGCTTCGACGAAAGGGTACTCTCCGCTGGGAGTTCGTTTCCCAGATTAATTATCACCAGTCCTAGTAATGTCGCATTTGCGTCCACATATTCACACTTTGTTCGAATGGCATCTGCCTGCTCGTGAACTAACCTGCCGAATGCGCGAGTACTCACAGCGTATACATGAAACGCTGCACTCATCTTGGTTCTCGAGTCTCCAGAGCAGCTGAACCTTGAACCCGCGCTCGGTGTGCTTCAGCAGTGTTCGCTTCCGCATTTCCACCTTTAAGGCATACACGGTACGAAGACAATTGGCAAAACAGACTTATCACAGTGTGGGTTCTGGGCGGAAGTAGTACCGCAGGTCCAACTGGCCGACCTTTCTGGGCGGGTTGGAAGGAGTAGCGTCGGCGACTGGTAGTAGGTTATTAGTATATTGGGATCTCCTAGAGATTGACTCGGTCGGCGGACCACCCCTGCGGTCATGAGAAGCCTATGGCAGCTGGCTAGGCTTCGCATACTGGCTAGTATCTCGAACGGACAAATCGAATAACTTCCTTGCTAACATTTCATCATTCTTCATGAACTATCCTCTCCAACTGGACTCCCAGCGGGCTTTGCGTTGGTGAGCCTTTTTATTGGGGTTCTCAATGTTCGTGCTCGGCTCTCTTAGCCATAAGCCGCGCCGCTAGTTCGGACAACGTCAGTGGCAAGGAAAAACGGCACACCAAGGCACAACCAGCGGAACTATATGTTTATTGAGAGTTCCAAAGTTCATACGCGGAGGTAGAAGCATTCACGCTCTCTGACAGCGCCTGCACTGCCGTGCCGTGGCTGTCCGTGGAGATGAGAGGGGAAGGGACGGGTGCCGCCCGCCGCGCTCCGCCTGTTATTCACGCTACCTGTGAATCATGATAACTGGTGGCAGCGGTGGGATGGACAAGTCAGTTACGGGCTCCAAAGGACCTCGGCAGCAACAGGACTGACTGCCACTAGGTACAGCGGCAGAGTGAATGCCTGAGATTCACCTCACAGTTTGCCAGACCACACTAGCAAAGGAAATCACTAGGAGAAATTGTGATTTTCATGAAGATAGGTTTCAGGCGATATTGATTTTGTTGTATTATGGTCATATTGACGGCGTGGTTTGCACTACACAGTGTTAGGTCACAATGAAGAAGTTCAAGATACAGGACATTCTCGAGATTTGCGAGGACTTGAGAATTTCGCTGGGTTCTGTGAAACAAAAAAGATTATCTGGAGTTTATGATCCGTGAGGCTGGGATGATTGACGAGGCTGGAGATACTTGTGAAATGATTGTAGATATGCAAGAGCTTCGTGCAGAGAAGGAAAGTCAACGTGAGGAACAGAAGAAACTGGGCCGAGAGTGAGCATGTTCTGAAAATAAACTACATTGAAAACGCTTTGAGCCGTGCGGGTAGAGCTTGATCTAGCCCTGTATCCTCGGCCGAGAACAGGTGAGCTCAACAATGAAGGATTCTGTCCCATTGTACAGCATAGAAGACGACATTTCACTCTTGGTAAATTACGAGTGTGCACGCGGAAATTGCCTTTCAATAAAAATGCTTGTGAAGAGACTGCTTCGTTTCCTTCCCGGCAAGGCGGTTAAAGCAGGGGCGCGTCTGCAGAAAGTGACAGCGATGACTACGACAAAGTAAATAAAGGCACGTCCTAGATTAAGGCGGATATGTTTCGGGATACGTTCGTTTCAGAAGGCTTGAGAAACAAAAGTTAGGGCGCGAGAAAAAAGCTCCTTGTCGCTTAATCTACGGATTGTTTTTTACAGATACTGTGTGAACCTACCCGACCTATGCTGTTTAATGTTTCGGCAAGATGCAAAGGTGCTCCGAAGGGCCAGGATAGGATTAGTTCAAATGCCTGTTGCCACTTCAGGTCTGCTGTGTCACTTAGACGGCGGCCGAGATGGGCGCGGTATCAGGAAGGCTAAGTGAAGCGCACAGCAAAGTTCAAGAGAATACTAATGTTTTTTTCTGCAAGAGTAAAGAAAAAACGCAGTTAGACGCTACTTTGCCCGCAGTTGTTTTTGTAGCCAAAGGTACATTAGCAACGAACTTGCGATTTCGCTGTGGCGGTGCTCCGAGGAGGCAAAGAGCCGGTGCCAAGCAAACGCCACAGCTGGCATACGTCACGTGCTCGCCGTGCTATCTGGCAATCAAGAAGTAACCAGAAGAATTGTCGTCTTTAATGCAACAACAATATAGCTAGACAAACAGACTAACCTGGACTTGCAATAAGATTAAGATGGAATATCCGAGCTAAGCCGCTTCCAATTTTGCGCTGGGCCTATCTGCTTATTAAAAAAATTTTGTCTCCATTGGAAATCGAACCTCCATACCTCGGATCCCCAGTCAAGCGCTTTAAACAACTGCGCGACGACCGGGGTGGTGAGCAGCACTTCTTAATTCTCCCTCTCAAGCATGAAGATGATAGCTGTGACGATGATAGGCTAGTCAGAGGCACATTTTGGGCGAGCGTGTAAAATGCACAGAATTGGGTTGAACTAGATACTGGACTGAATTGGATTGGACTCGTTTGGGCTGGTTTGAATTGGACAGGTTTGGATTGGACTGTATTTGACTGTAACGAACTGTACTTGATTGCACTGGATTTCCTGGATTTGATTAGACTGGATTTGTTTGGATTGTATCAAATTAGACTGAATTTGATTGGATTACACTGGACTGGACAGGATTAGATTGAATTCGAGAGGGGTAGGCAGTCCATCGTCAGGCACACATGCTTTCGCTACGTATATCCTGGCCTAGCTGTGAAAGAGCCAAGCTTTTTAGTGGTGCTACCCTCAGGAAAACTTCATCGAAAGGCTTCTTCAGTTTCGGTTGGGTTGTTTCAGAGCATGCATTTTTATTAGTTTCCCAATATGAACTCATAACTACCAAGCTTTCAGTTTGTGTGAATTTTTTTTTGCGACCTGTGCATCCTAGGTGCTTTTAATTTTGGCCAAGGCAACAGAATGGTGCGTCTTAACGGTATGTTGGTTCATTAGGTTAAGCATTGCGGCAAAAGTCAAAGCATTCCTCGATAAGTCAAGTCGTCCCTCTCTTGCCCGATACCTTCCGAGAAGCAAAGAAAAAGCGTATTCATCGCTCTTAATGAGCTAAAAGCTTTGCCAAACGCCCTGGATAGGCCCAGAGCAGAACTTCTTTATTGGTATGCTCCTTGTGTTTGCTGAAAATCGTTTATGGTCATTGAGATGTACGCTGGATTTTTGTGCTCTCGCAGTCTTGCATCTCTTGGTCTGGCGGTATGAGTGGTTTTCTAATGGAATTTGTTCTTGTTGGCTGTGGCTTCGGTCCTGTTTTCTTGTCAGGCTAGCCCCAAATAGAGATGGGCAGCCGAAATCCTTCGTTGGTGACAAGGCACTGCGCGTCTTTGTTGGTACGGCAGCGGGCAACTGCAGTATAATTATTTCGGCACGCACAACCAGCTGAGCTGCATGCTAACAGTTCACGTTCCTGCGCATTGTCTGTCGGCTCATGCGCTGTTGTGCCAGGCCAGTCAGGCTTCCACCAGACTGTGTAGAGTCATCGTTTCTCTGTACGGGAGTCTCTCCTTCCTCTTTTGCTCCCCCTGGTTTAGCGAGTACGATAGGAAAGTGACCTCTGCAAGCGGGAGAGAGGGAAGGGGCCTGCTGCACCATGGGCGTAGCCGAGATGTGCGGGTGATTAGTGGACACCTGTTGCCGTCGGTTTCAAACCGGATTCGGGAACCTGTGGCCTTTTGCCTGAGACCCTGGATTCCCATCGCTGCTTTTCTAGTCCCGACTGCCTGTTATAAGTGACAACGTGGGCGGAACCGGCTGAGAGGAGGATGTTATCGCCTTTTAGAGAAAGGGTGTGCTCTTGGGACCAAAGAGGGCAAGTTGGAGTTTGAGAGACTTTCAACTCAGGAAGGCTGTAGTCCTGCTATCCAAGTTCCTTCGATCTTCGCTCCATGCTGGGCATAGCTGTATAAAGCCTTTTTGCGTTTGCTCATCTCAACACCGTCTCCGAACGATTTCTTCCTTTCAGTCCTCACCCTAGAACTACGCTAACCGTGAATCACGATAACCCACACGTCGAAACACGCCGGTCATTGCCATAGCAACAGTGGTGGCGAAATTGAATGCCCAATAGAGAAATGTTTTCGCATTACCGCAAGTAAGGAGCTTAAAGTGTTCAAGCAGAATTTTTTGCTTTGTGAGGATAATAACTCAGATCGCAGAGAAAAAGGTCGATTATTTCTTGGTCAAAAGAGCAACGCCAGAAGTTGCTTTTTTGACCCGGAATGCATGATACATATCGAAACTTCTACGTTCTCTCCATGCCTTGTTGTGTTCATGAGAAATATCCTGTAGTTGAGAATCTCTCCACTACCTCCTACTTTCCTTTCTCCATGAAAATAACCGATGCTACGGGACTTCACACTCTAGTTACGCTTTCCTGCGCTCCTGTAATATCTGCCTCCATTCACACCGTTCGTTTATCCCTGTATTATTACTGGCGCTAAAGAAAGGCAAGGCTTAACAGCTTTTTTTACCTTAAGGAAATTTACCAGTGCTGCACCGTTTCCACCGAAATATTGGGCTTTCAATGCGTCTCATTAGTTGAATATGGTGCTAATGAGTAATAACCGTTATGTTATGGAGGAAGACGCAAAAGTATACGCAGCCATGACCCTGAAGTTATTCCTCTTAGTCTAATGCCGACACTCGTGAGCAAACGCGAACTGATTGGGTAATTGACTGACAACTTCTAGAAACTGGATAAATGAGTCATTAGAGAATCCTTTTGCATGTAAAAATTATCAACTTACTGCAATCTGCCGGAGCATTTCTAGTACCAGTGGTATCGGGTGTCCTAGGTGGGTAATGTTCCCCACTGGAGCGTATCCCACGACCAGCTCGACCTGAGGGACAAATGAGAAGAACTTGGTGCATTGCATTACATTAAATTTTTTACTTTCGAAAAAAACAACCCTGGAAGCAGTGCTGTATTAGGCTAATAGAACAGAAATAGAAAACGATAGCAGCTAAGCTAGAAACGCCTCTCATACAAACATGTTTTGTTCGGTAGGAAGCCAGGTTTTTCGTAGCGCCTAAATTTAATGCATTCCTATGTCACCAGCGTCTAGGCTCCTGAACAATATACTCTGGCGATTATTATTGAAAATGGCCAACTGGGCTTTATGAATTTCTCAGGTTTCAGAATAATCATATTTATCTACCAACCACAGACGAATATAACACTGGATCAAACGTGTTTTGAGCGGATAGCGGAGGGCGAACATGGACCATTGGGCGGCAAGGAAATAATGGTCGGCAGTCTAACGAATCGCATTATTTGTCCACGTGTGAGCAAAAAAAAAAAAAATGTCCCCCTTTGATAGCTTAGCCTAAACATTGGCGCTTCCCCTCTTAGCCTTATTGAGGCTAGTTCCTCTACTTTGAAAGCAATTCCTCCTCCCACTCACCATATCTGTGATAGAACCATCTAGGAAAGGGAAGATATTTGTTTTGGGAATAAAGTTTTTTCGTATATTTTGATAATTTCTCTTATAGAATTAGTAAACGCTTCGGAAAATATTTCGATACTGCCCCATTTGTACCACGAAATATGCAGTTAACGCAATAGTGTTGAATGCTACGTTTTGTGAGAATATAAACATCGCCGTTTTGAGCTTCGGCTTTGCGAGTGAAAAAGCGAGGGCATAGATCTTGGAGGTGATAGCTCGTAGCTGCCATTGCTGGTCTCTAACTGGTCGTAGGGTTCCGCGGCGCCATGCGACCACCTGGCATGACGGATTTGGCGGCAGCTGCCAACACAGGCTTCCAAGTGCAGGGAATTAGAACCCTCTATAATACTTGCTTTCCGACTCAGACCTGCTACCTCTAGACCACGAAGGCACTCTCGCATGGTTTGCTTAAGTGAGGTTTATGGCATCTTGTCATCTTGTCCCTCATATAATATCGCAGCATATGATTGTATGCTGAATAGTATTTGTGTCATATGTAGATGATAAGAAACAAAGGAATTAGTACTTAGACGAGCAGTTAAGTATAGAACAACACCGATCTGGGACGTAAGCGCGATGCGGTGGCGCTTCTGTCGCCAGGCTGGGCCGGTTGAGGGTGAAAACTAGGCTTAGCGCCCACAGGAATACATGGACCCGAAAAATTTGAAAACGATTTTGTAATTTCACGGGGCACATATGATCACGCTCTTCTTTACGGAGCAACCATGAACATCCTAGAACATATCACGCAAGTATGAAATCTCATTAACGAGGCGAAAGGTTTTTAAAATACCTCGAAACGTATGCGGGTGCGAGTTGTGAGGGTGATCCATAGAAACACATTTAAACACCACTTACCGCAACATTTTCCTCGGTTCAGCAGTGTTGAACCCTTCTCATTTTTTGGTGAACGTCTTGTATCACGCCCCGACATCATGTTGCATGGCACACTACATTCTCTTGCAAGTACTGCAAGTCTGACGACTTGCGGGACCGTTCACAGCACAATAAACTGACCGCACACAGTTGCAGACGGCAATGCACCACCGGCGCTGTCGCTAGCAGACGCTCCAAAGCTGGAGGCGGCCGCGGTGGATATCGCCAGCAGCGCTGTCATCTGCTGCAATGCGCAGCTCTCGTTCGGTTCGTATTGTCGTACGGAATTGGATAACTGCCTTTTAAATGTAATTCTGTCTAGGATGTATCACTTGAGGGACAGAATTATCAAGCTAATTTACTCCATGCGGCAGCATATCAGACTGTAAAAAAACTACGTGATTCGCTACATGAGCAATTTGGAGGTGTCTGGATCCATAACATAGATTATTCGGGGAGTTTTAAAAATAGAGGGCCTCCGCAATGACGCAGCATACTTCTTCAAAGCACTGACCAATGTTTGATGACCGGCCATCAAATCTGGTGCTCTGCGAAACGAGAAAAACGTTGCGGTAAGTTGCGTTGAAGAGTTGAAGAGTGAAGTTGAATGGGCATTTCCACCCTTGCTAAGAACAAAGCCAGCGGAATTGATGGAATTCCGGCTGAGTTGCTTCAAAACCTCAACCATGACTCTGTTAACGTTCTGTATGCATTATGTCCGCAAATTTGGACAACCCTGCAGTGGCCACAGGATTGGAGGAGGTCAGTTTACATCCCCATTCCAAAGAAAGACAGTGCCAAATATAGTTCCAACTACCGCACGATCGCGCTTATTTCACATGCTAGAAAGGTGATGTTGAAAATTTTCCAAGGTAGGCTGCAGCACTATGTGGATCGGGATCTTCCGTACGTGCAAGCTGGGTTTCGCAAGGGCAGATAAACTAGAAACCAGATTGCCAACCTTCGCTGGATCATGGAAAGAGCAAGAGAGTTCCAGAAATCCATCTACTTCTGCTTTATTGATTATGCGAAAGCGTTTGACTGCGTAGATCACAGCGGATTGTGGCAAGCTCTCCAAGAGATGGGAGTTCCAATTCACCTTATCTGCCTCCTCAGGAACCTGTACGAAAAGCAAGAGGCCATAGTTAGAACTGGGCATGGTCATACTGATTGGTTTCCGATTGAGAAAGGAGTGAGGCAAGGCTGCATACTGTCGCCCTGCCTATTTAATCTATGTGCTGAGTGAATCATAAGGAAGGCCTGTCTGGACGAGTTTTCAGCTGGAGTGAAGATTGCCGGTAAACGTATCAACAACCTTAGATATGCAGATGATACCACTTTAATGGCAGAAAGTTAAGTGGAACTCAAGAGACTTCTGATGCGCGTACAAGAAGAGAGTGAGAAGTTTGGGCTTAAACTGAAAATTAAAAAGACAAAGATCATGGCGTCTTGCCCTATCAAGTCCTGGAGCATCAAGGGACAAGAAGTGCAAGCTGTGACAGATTTTCTCTTCTTGGGCTCCAAGATTACCCCGGAAGGCGACTGCAGCCATGAAATTAGGAGACGCCTGCTTCTGGGAAAGAGTGCCATGACTAGCCTTGACCGCCTAGTAAAGAACAGAGACATTAGACTGCCAAGCGAGATCTGTATAACTTGTGTTATAGTCTTTCCAGTTGTCATGTATGGATGCGAGAGTTGAACTGTGAAGAAGGCTGACCGCCGAAGAATTGACGCGTTTAAATTGTGGTGCTGGCGGAGACTCTTGAGAGTTCCTTGGACTGCCAGAAGATCAAATCAGTCCATATTGTCGACCATAAACCCTGACTGCTCATTGGAGGGTCAAATTCTGAAGTTAAAGCTCAGCTACTTTGGTCATCTGATGAGAAGAGAGGAGTCGTTGGAGAAATATTTGATGTTGGGAAAGGTTGAGGGTCACCGGAGAAGGGGTAGGCAGCGAACGCGATGGTTAGATGGCATGCTCGAGGCGCAGCAGATGAAGTTATGTGATGTTAGGGAAATAGTGAGAGACCGGAAAGCGTGGCGTGATATGGCCCATAGGGTCACAATGAGTCGGACACGACTAAACGACTGAACTGAACTGAAGTTGCGTTTACTTGTGTTTTTATGAGTCGCCCTGCCAACTCGCACCCCCATACGTTTCCCGGTGTTTTAAAAATACTTCGCCTCAGTCCTGAGATTTCATACTTTCACGATCTGTTTTATGATGTTCACAGTTACTCTGCACCGAATAAGTACATCATAGGTGTCTTGTGAAATTAAAAAAACTGCTTAGAAATATTTCAGTTCCATGTATTTATATGAGCGCTAACCCTATTTTTCACCCCCAGTCGGTTGCGACGCCGCGAGCGCCCCCTTTGTTTGTAAACATGGTGTTGGTCTATACGTCCGCGAGTTAGAATGCGCAGATGATGCTGCGGACGGCAGCCGTCAGTTTGTTGCTTCATACGCTCAAAGGCGGAACTTAAGTATCCCTCCCGCCAGGTTTTGTCATCCTTTCTCGTTGTGACTTTGCGAGGAAGGGATGGCAGGTTTTGTAAGTTTAAAGTGCATTTATTAAAATATACATTTTTGGAGGCTTGTGAACGTTTATTTCAGAACCTGCATTGTTGTAAGCAAAAAAAAAAGTTTCCCGGGTTCGCCTCATTCCTTCTGTAGAAGCCCAACTAAAATAAACGCTTGAGTGAATGTCTTTTTGAAGACTCAAAAGCAGAATTCTGCGTTGCTGGTATCATAAGACTAACGAGGAAAAAGGACGTGGTAAACTTCTTTTTATCCAAGTCAAATTAACTGAATAATAATAATTATGCTTCATTGAACCATTTGACGACTGCATCCGGTAGATTCTGAGCAAACTACAGTGTGCATATATAAAAATTAGCAACCTATTCTTGGTAAAATTGTCGGGCTGTAGTTGAAAAGCTTTATTGAAGAGCTGGAATAAACTAAAACATTACAAGCTAATTCAATAGCTATAGCTTTTTTCGAAGGGCCTTGAAACGGCACTTCCAATAATCTAAAGCATGACATCCACGAAGGATGTCCTTGTGAGGATTTTTAGTCGCATTTAAAAGATTTACGTGGAGGATATCAATTACAAATAATTAAAATAATACTCCTAGCGCCCGTTTGGTACCGACTACGGCGACAGCTTCCCGTGTGTTCCCTTCAGTACAAAGTCATAAAGGCTTGCTAGGTGCGCCCACTCACGGCATGCTCTCAGGAGACGCAGGTTGATCGGTGTGCGGACGGGCACCGCCGTGACTTGTCTTCATTTTGTCTTGCATGCCGGTGTTCGGTTAGTTGAGGGAGAAGAGGAAGGACGTCATTTTCGACTTTTATTATGTTCGGTGCTAATCAAGCCTGATTAAATATTTTGCTCTGCTGAAATGAGTGATAGCCAATGGGATACCGTTTGCTCGTGCGCGTTTTCTAGTTTTAGTAAAAGGTTTTCATATGGAATCGAAGGCTATTCTATGTCTAGTTTTGAAAAATAGCTTTCAAAGCTCTTTAGATCCACTAGTATATATGTTCTCAGCTACCACCTCTAACATGCAAACTGCAGACTAGCTTATCACAAAGCAATTATTCGCCGCTGCCCTATCAAGTCCAGGCAAAATCATAATAAACGGCTAGGCGCTCAAATAACAATACTGACTGTTTCATAGTGGACGGCATTTTGATCCTAAATAACTCCAGGTTACATGCAGAATGCGTGCAATATACGGTAAACTAGCTGAGCAAACCACCTGAATGCTCAACGCATGTGTAATGTTCGTGATTTGTACAAACATGGTGCCGCGCCACCGCCAGTGTACCTACATGCCAACTCTTTGTGCACGCCTGCATAAGAAGACCGTAGTGTTTTACTGTGAGGCAGCTTTCTCCGAAATGGTTTTCTGCCACCTCTCGACATCGCATCATTCATTTTCATTTGGTTTGGTTTTTTGGTTTGTGAGGTTTCAAGTCCCAAAGCGACTAAGGCTGTGAAAAATGGCTCAGGTGAGCGTTACCGAAGTTTCGACCACCTGTGCTTCTTTTACGTGTATTAACATCCAACAGCACACGAACGCCTTGATTTCGCCTCCATCGAAAAGCGGCCGCAGCGCCCGGGATTCGATCCCGTATCCTTGGGCACAGATGCTGAGCGCCTTAACCGCTGCACCACCCCGGCTCCATCAGTCACTTGAAAGTGTACGGCGCTAAGGAGTTTTTTTTTTCTGTTATGGGATTTTTCGATCGCGAAAATGAAGACATCAGCGGACCGAAGTTGCTTGGAACACTCAAGTTCCGCCTTGAAGGGCATGAAGCGATAGCGTATGCTAACAGCCCGCATTTAAAGCCCCGCTATAATCAGGCCGTATAAACTAGTCTGCGCGACTTATAGGGGCAATGTGAAAACAGGAGTCCTCGCAGGCTGCTGATATTGCCCTCCCATGCCAATGGAGAGGCCCGTGTTGGCAGCTCACGCCAAATGGTACATCATGCAACCCTACATACACTCAATTCGCGAACATGTCAACTACCAGCTACCGCCTGCCAATGCCATGATTTTGGTTTGTCGTTCAGGAAGCCAACGCCGACACTAGTTGTGGTGTAACGGGGGACAATTAAGCTCCGCTTTTAAGAGTATGACGCGATAGAGTAGGCTAGCAGACCACATATACAGCCCTGCTTTAACCAAGCAATCTAAACCTATCTGCCTAACTTACGTTTAGCGTGCCTCACTCGGCATCCAAGAGCATTGCAAGGGCGATTCTTGTTCAACGTTCCCACCTCAAATGAGCAACGCGGGTTGGGAGTCCCTTGCGACATTTTGATATCATTTGGTCTCGTTAAGGAGCACAAAGCGTCGAAGAACATGTGTTCTGTCACACCAGCTGGCGTCTACAACCTGCCAGTGCCATATCCGTGCTTTTCGATCACAACGCTGGAGACCGAGTGTCTGGGCAATGAAACCTTTAGCATTATCCCTTTAAATAGAACCATTTCCATAATCAGCACGTCTTCACCGCAGTGTAAAAGGCTAAATGAATTCATCACATAGAAGTGGACAAAATCAAACTTACAAGTGTATTTAACAAATGGTAATAAAATTGTAAACAGAAACGGCGCGCACTTTCTAAGTTGTAATAAGGAAGTAATTGCTTAATGGCGTCCAACCGAGGGCAGCCATACGGCCGCAAGGAAAGCCCATAAAACTTTTTCAGGAACATCAAAGTTAAGGAAACATTCATCCTGATGCGGACTTCAAGCACGGGACTAGACCTCTGCCCGTTCAAGGCTTTCGCTGTAGCAGCTGAGCTGGTCAGGACTGCCAGAAGATGAGACGTTAGGATAGAACAAATTGATCAATAGCTTCCACGGAGAACTGTGTTGGTCCAATGTTCAGGACAATCCCCCAAGGTGGAACAAATTTCTAGTAACGGCAGTAATTATTCACTGACATCGTTCCAATCGCATCCAAACAGCTGCAATACAGCAAAGCTTTCCCACAAGAAAACGCACAGTGATCCAAACAACTTTTATGGCCTTACAACCACACTTTCACATAATACATTAAATGCATTTTGATTTAAAGAGATACGCGTGCTTGCTTTTAAATTTTCAATTGTTTCAAAACTGTTTGTTGTGTAGGGCACCTGTAATATAATTATTTTTCTCTACTCTATTGCTCGCAATCTCTAATGTAGTTTGAAAAGTAAAATGTAAGCATTATTGCAACTGGGATAACGCGAACTTGGCGACAAACACTGGCGTATATTTTATTTCCTCGAATCATAAGGGTAATGGCCAAGCTGCCTGAAAACTGCACTTGCGCAAATTTTTGAAATTGAGAGCCGGATTGGTATGCATTTAAATGGGAGGAATTTGGCCCAACAGCATGTCGAAGCTTCATATTTAGGAATCTTCAGCTCCCGCCCTTAGGAGCCCTTTGGATAACTTCCAATTGAGATTGAAAAGCCTCCGGGGTAAACCAATGAACTCCTCGTATAAAATGCGTGCGTTGAGGTACTATGTAGTGTCGTTGCCACCGTCCTCACAATGAAATCTAGAATAAAAACTGGGGGCACACCTAAGATCCGTCTTCGAGGGTTAATTGCCCTCCTCCCCTCACGCGTACGTGCCTTTATTACCGACTTAATCATTAACACCCTATATACCCACTAACAAGCATTCGTAATGGACCCCTTCCTATTCAGAAGACCACGCAACGTCGATAATTAGGTAATCAATGTATTAGGTAAAAATCCCCCAAGGAGTTTGAACAAGACAGCGTGACCTGAGAACACTGTGTCTAAAACAGTCTCATCGGGTCCTCAAAAACTGTATTCTGATCTAACCTTTCCGTGCCATTCAGTGCAAAGATGAAGGGAAGCCCCGATAGGCAGCGCCTACGAACATTACTACTAAAGTTGGCGCCTACCGACTTGTGAAAACCATTTCATCTTCTGACAACAGACAACATAGTGACCAGTCAGGGCACAACCATCTCACGTGCCATATAACAACTTTTAGAACCATGCGCGCAATTTTTCGCACGTAAAACCCGTGGAAGATATTCTAAACAACTGGTTTCTTAAAACTATAGCAATAAAATGCCTGAGAAGAGTACAAAAATAACTAAAGGTTTATATTCCAATTTATATATTGGAAGAAACTACATGATAATAAGCGGTATATGACAAATAGTAGTATAATAAATGCAACTTTTCTCTAATCGTTCGCTTAATTTTTATGGTCTGCAAATTGTCCACTACACGTTTATGGTTAAGTAGTTGTAGCAGTAAGCATGTGCTCGTTTTCGTATAGCGTGAATAACTGCACGGTCGGAACTCACTTTTTCGTTGTACTCAGGCTGCATTGAAAGCAGCACCAGTGAAATGGTTACTCCCTGAGATAGGGCAAAGAGCGTCAGCTTGGTGGCGCCGGTGGCGTTCAGCACGTGGTCGATGCCAGCAGCCAGATCGTAACGTCCAATCTCGTCGAAGCTGCATGCGAAGCCATGCAGTCAGTAGCTTTACTGACTGTGTTAGCGAAAGCATTACAAAAGTGTTGTCAGGCTGGCCATAAGCCATAGCGAACTGGCTGGCGGGTTGCGGATTCGTATTCGCTTTTAACAATGAACAGAACCAGGTGTGCATACGTGCAGGCAAATTAAAAGTAAGTATTTGAGCTGAAGGCTGATTCCGAAGATTTAAAATACCACTTGGATCGAGCTGCATCGTAAATTCAGCTTTCACTAAAACTGTGAAACGAGTTGCCGCTTGATATTCACCTTGTACTATTACAGTTACCCCATTCTAATGATTAAGACTAATTTAATTGTAAACAATGGTTTTTTATACTTTGCAGCGCCAAAACCATGCAACACAATTTTCGGCATCACTATTCTGATTTCAGTATCCATCTGAGGACAGATGCTACAGAAAGTGCTCACCCGGGAGCACGTTTCAATTTAGACGCCACTAGTCTTAATTGCGCCGGGGTAAATTTTTCTATTTCCAATCCGCAACTTTCTGCAATAAACACATCTCTTCTCTCTGAGAGACGAGACATGACCATATGTAGTCATGTAGTCATACATTGACATGATCATTCAGTTATTTTGCTTTTTAATAAGATTGGGATGGAACTGGTTATCAGTTCGCTTTCAGTGTAGCATCATTATTGAAATCTCGGGAAGGAAAAGGATCTACTTGAGTAAAACGACACCAGTTTAACTGAGTACCATGAATAATTTTATTGACAACCTCGAGCAATATAACAGCACTTTTAAAGATTGTTTCCGTGTTGCTGAGTGTTTTTGATGGATGTAGATGATTCACCATCTCTTTAAATAGGGTAAAACAAAGAATCAGAATGCGCGTCTAATAAACATCAACTGTCTAGATCGAAGTATTTTCGGGTTATGGCAATGGGCTTTAATCAAAAAAATAACTAAGGCTAAAACAAAAAAACAGTAGTCACGGTGCTAGCGTACCGCATTCGTCAGTGTACTATTTCTTCAACTTTCTGACAGCATAAAAAATATTGCAAACGCATATTATGAGCCTATACATTCTCCCTGATAATCAAAGTATTATTTATGCACTTTATTTGTGTTCTTAAACAAAATATTCATATTACTACTAGGCAACATTTGGGCCATACTGTGCGCTCATTTGGGACCAAAGAAACGAAGTGATGTCCCCTTCAAAAAAGAAAACCATATACATGCGATAGTGCCTGTACCTTTTATCGTGAATATTTACACTATCTATAAGCGCCGCTAATATTTAAGAACTGTAATAATTTCCAGAGAGGCCCCACAAGGAAGTTATTGATGCAGAGATCTTGGCCTGGCATTAGCATGCAAAGGGCCTGAAAATGACATACTGCACCGAGGTATAAAAGAACACTAAAGAACACTTTTATACTCACTAAGGCATAAACGTATTCCAACAAAAACTTGGAGCATGCTACGCAATTGGGTTTCTATGGGAAACGGGTGGACCACTTACCTCCATTTCCAGTATTTCCCATCTTCTTTGGACAGTGTTCTGTGATACGAATACTGCGCCGACTCTCTCACGTTCATTGCCCAGACGTCAAAACCGTCATCAGCAAGGAGGAAACCTGAGTAGGTAGAAACAAAGTTACAGGTTCTTCGGTCAGTATTGTGGGGCAAGCCAGTTGCAGAACTGAAAAAGGTTTCTAATGAAAATATAAAATATCTAAGAAGCACTTTATGGCTCATTAAGAATGTAGGAGGCCGACTGCAGTAAAAACTTTGCATATGAGCGCGGAAAAAACAGAAACAAAACAGTAAACAAAGGCTTCAGAGGACAAAGTAGCGGTAGCCCATTTAAAAAAAAAAACAAAACAAACTGTTTGGATTGCGCATGTGATGAGTCGCGCATGTAACTAGAAGCATTTTCTCCATCGTCCCCGCGCTTGAACTCTCCTTCTCTTTTAGCGTGTCGCACGTTCCGGTGCGGCCTAAAGTAAACGGAGCACGCTTTTTCCTTGTAGCATTTTTCACACGTTGCATAATTGAAACTAGAAGTCGTAGCATTTGCGAACCGGTTGTAAACTGCAGTGCCCTTTCGCTTGGACAAATATTGATTTTTTTTTTGTTACCTCCAGTTTAGAAGGCGTGATTTTAATTAGACAGGAAAAGCCTACTTCGTCTACTTACGTCCACACCAGTACATCTCACATATTTTGAACGAAGTCTCAGCCCGCAATTTTCACCCTTTGTTGTACGTGATAGGAACATGCTGTTCAACTGTCATTCCTTGAACTACCTGATAAATGAAAATTACGATCAGCCTTTTAACAATAATGCCCGTGCACACCGGTTATCCCTATCCGCAGACCTAGCTGCGTAATAGAGACTTTATTGCTACTCGCAGGTTGGCTTTGTGCCTGCAGAAGTCGCATGGTGTTGCACTTCGTGATTAATGATGGAATGTTGAGACGAAAAAGTTTTCAAAGAGAGGGTTGGTGTGGTTAGCTATTAAAGGGTTTTCTTGAATACAGACGTGGTTGACAGCATTGCTAACTAATTCCTATCTCTTAAGCAATAAGCTGACCTTGCTTTCCTTCTCCATAGACTACAATAACTATATTCGAGTTTGAAAAATAGGCACGATTGGTCTGCCCAGTCAGGTAATTTAATGATACACCTTTATATTCACAATATAGTGCGTAATCATACAATCATAGGTAATTACGTAATGTCGGCATCCAATTTACCAAACATAACTAAGCATGGCCGCACGAATTCAGATATAAACACGTGTTCTGGCTATGTTTTTAAATTCTGCTATATTCAGGTCCATTTCTGGAAGCCCTGATGAACTTCCGTACATTATACTCCTTTATCTCTCTGTAAGACTGTTTAAACGGAAGCTACTCATAGTTTCGGTGTCAAAACAATCGCACTGTTTTCCAATCTTGACAGTCTGGTAGCTCCTGAGGGCAGTAGGGTTACACGGAAGGAAAGGAGGTTTCAACAAAGCATTTCACTGCCACTTCCTGCCGTCTAGCGGCAATGCAAAATATCAGCTGTTCTCACCAGCGTCCAGAATGTTCCTTACAAGACTGCCGGTATCGTATACAGGTGCCCACCATAAAAATGGATCACTTCGCATGTAGTACTTCAGATGTCGTCCAAACTTTGTGAGCCTCCAAGACTTGCCGTCTTATTTGTGAAAAAGCACAGGCAAGCCATTACACGGGCTATTCGTCTCTTCGATTTGTCTCACATGTGCAGTGTATTCAATAGTTGCAATTTGCGCTTCCGGGGCAGCATTATAAGTCAAGGAAAACCGAACCCAGTTACTGGTGGAGGTAAGAGTCAACGAGAGATGGAGTCTTGTTGAGGCTTAGTGTTAGACGTCGAAGGTGTTCTACACCTGCAGTGTCGCTATAGCCACCTGGGCCGAAGTTAGCTACAGAGCACATGTTTGCAAAACGTGGTATGGGGAATATGGACGTCGAATGGGAACGAGGAAAAAGGATATTTAAAATAACCATAAGTGTCGAGGCAACTTTGGCGTGCAGGGCAAAAGTAGAGACGTTGTATGGAAGACCGGTAACAAGTGAGAAGTGAGTTGGAATGGTCGGGTTGGAAAATGCGAAAAAGAAGGCGCAATATATATGAAGGCTTAACCCTGTTATTCTCTCATATAAAAAGCTAGTTGGGATACACTCATTACCTACGACGGCTGGATCACTGTGCATACATCTCAACGTGAATACAATGAGTTGCCGTCATGTATGGCACAGAATACAAAGCAGTCAACGCATGACTAAAGCATACAGTCAGAAACTATATAGCGGCCATCGAGTGTCTTATTTACCTTACAGATGATGCGCAAAAACCGATACCTGTAGTTTCTGAATAACGTACTTTTTCACGGCGTTACTAAAAACTGGATTTGCACTATAGTGCCTGGCGGGTGGTTTCTTTATTTCCATCGCAATAGTTGTCCGTCGGTGAAAATGTTATTCGGGCAGAGATATGCATTACTGCGAAGGTAGTCTCGGCTCTAAATGAAGACGCTGTGACACATAATATTTCTAGTCAAATTGACATGTGGTTTCTAGATTTTAAGAACACCTTGTCAGAAATTTAAAACTGAATTTTAATCTCGAATGCCTTCAAGCCAGCAGAAAGCTCAGCCAAATAAAATACCGGTCAGCTTCAGTTCACCTTTACCTAATTTGCAGGGTACATCAGAACAGTTCTTTGGGCCGTTACATTCTTACATTTAAAGTTTTTATATATCTAATACTGTGTAACAAAGAACATGGATTTTCCGTATAATTCACACTAGACGCGATATGAACATTATCTCGACATTGTACATGCGACAGCCGTGTCACTCACACAGTTCTGCCCGCCTTTTGGATAAGAAAAAGCTTCCAAGGTTTTACTAGCAGTTTGTTCATACATTTTGCTTAGGATTGATAAGAAACACAAAATTGGCTCAGAATTGGTGCAAGCAATGCAATAGTCAACAAAAATCATGCGCTTATTGTAAGTCAGATTTTTTAAAATGCGAATGCACTATTTTACGAGATCTAACCCGGACTTCAGGATTTGCGTGGCCTAATACTGAGTGTGACCTTGCCAAACCAAGCAGCAGCGGCTCCCTAGCTCGTAGTCAAGCGCCAACTTACCATCGCTGACCCAAAGGAGGCTGCACAAACGAAGATAGTGAGGGGGCTGCGAATCCAGCCTCTGTAATAGGCGTGTTGATGGACGCTGAAAACGTCCTCTAAATCATGCAATGGGACACGGCTCATCATCGAACTGGCAGGGCGACAGGATTGGCTCGCTCTCGTGACAATGACATTCACTGAACCCAAAACAGGATGCGACTGGCATCTTGCTGCCAACGATGGTTGCCTGCATAAGCGCCCCGCGCGATTGGGACGTCGCATCAAACTACACCAGATTGGAAAGTGAGCCGTGTCCTTCTACTGTTTCGGCCGAATTGCATCGTGTACGGCTGTTGGAAAAGGAGAGGCGACGCCGTAAACGTGAACACGTAGCTTAATGTGTGTATATCCCAAAACGTAACCAAATCAGAACTTAGACCAAAGAAAACAAAAACAAATTAGACCAAGAGCTAAACCAAATTGAACCGTGCTTTCGCAAGTCGAACTCGGAAACGTTGGTTGCAACAATGGTAATTTTCTTCTCATATATATGTGAGATCCCCAAAGAAAGAAATTTCGTGCGCTAGCTAGAGAGCATACAAAGATATCAGATCAGGTTTACCTTTTCCGAGTACGAGAGGCAGGAAGGAAATATTGCGTGTGTCTCGCCTGCGCTCTGTGTACCCTCCTATGTTTATTCTCCTCATTTGAGTTTTTATTGAACATAAGCAACAAACTAGCCGCACCTCAACTCTTCTAAAGATTATTCGATACCACTGATCAACACATATCCTACTCCAAATTTTCACAAAAAAGTTGTTGACAATCCGTCTCAGATGGCTTCAGATAACATGTTTAAAAATAGCTTTCAATAAAACTTCTAAATCTACCCACTTCATGGACTGCCGCGCACAATAGATGCTCGTTAAAATCACTATATCTACTTACAGTAGTTTGAAATGGTTAATTTCTTGCACAGTTAAATAGCGGGCCTCACTGCTGTGCCAATTTAAATGGCTCGCTAATTGTTTAGAACATGTGTAGCAGACATTTCCTTTATTTTCTTTGGATTGGCTATTTTGTTGCAACAGTTCACTGCTTATTTTAATTATATTAATGTTTTGAGTACTGGTAACCCTTCTTTTGCTTTGTGACAATGCTCACGTCTTCGTAAGCTTCTATTCGGGTTGTAACCCAATTCTTTTCTCTCGTGTGTCCTCCATTCTAGCTGACGGCGAATTTAGTCGCCCATTCTTCTTAGTCATACCGGTTGGAATGATCACGTATTGTGTCGATCACTGATGATCTTGCATGTTACCCACCACGGCTGTTCCGAGCTTTCATTGAATTCAGAAAAGTACATAAAATAATTTCTTGGTGTACAAAAAATCGCAACACACGAGAGAAAACAAATGCTGCTAAAGAGCAACTCAATAAAGGAGAGTTCAAAATGCATTGTGTTGCGTAATTGCATTTTGCTATGCTTCAAGGGCAGGGCAACTCTCTTGTATAATACGCAATGTTGCGTCTCATACAAGACAGGTCATTAAAAGGCCACGTATATCCTGTATGAGGGGAGTACACTGAAGCAGTATATTAAGCGGCTTCAGATCGCGAAAATATTAGTTAAGAGCCACCTCAAGGGAAATCTGAGCAGTTTAGTTTAGAAGTTGAAAATGTTTATCGCATTCCTACACGTGACATGATACCCTGCACATCAACTGTAGTTCAAATAATAGTACGTAGTTAGCATCTTACTAGACGCTACAGCTCAGGATCCTTCACGGAGTTGCTTACCTGCACTCTGCGATGGGTAATTCAAGAACCACATGTCCGAGGACGCCATAAGAGCCGGAAGAAGCAGCACTGGGTAGCGGCACAGCCTACCTCGTTCACAGGTGTCGCGGGAGTAACGCCCGTGACGAATTCTGTCAACTTCCAGCACATACCCGTCTTCCGTGTTGGCATAGCTGATGTCGCACGGGTATCCAAAGTGCCTTATCAACTGACACTGCGCAGACAGTGACGCAGAAAAAAGCTGATGGAGAAAGTTGCCTATTTCTGTTAATGATTACAGACCCTCTTTAGCTCAATGACTAATATGATTGCTAGGTTTTTACTCTGCAAAGAAATGCTTGTCTCCCTAAACTCTGTTATTTCCAACAACCTTGGTGGGAGCTTGAATTATTATGAGGACTAGCGGGTAAGGACTGTCTCCGACTAATGATCTCAAGCAAATCATGCACATTAGCACCACAATAAGTGGCTATTTGCGGTGGAAAGACAAAAATAAGTCCGACCCCCTGCCTGTTCAAGGGCAAAAATAAGAGCACATCTGTGTCACTTACGAGTTAAAATAATTAACAAGCGTGGTATCACGAAAAGCATCCTCGTGGTATACGACTTGATGTTTAGATGCCGGAAATTTATGCTCGCAAGAGGTGACAATTCATGCTCCCGAGCTACTTAAAGGCAAAGCCTTTCTTAGCTCATGGGCAGCGAAAGTACCCACAGGAAATGTCAACGCGAGCTAGCACTTGAAGGAAGAAACCTGTCTCTACCCAGAGTCTAAACAAAATCCCTCAGATCCTCAGCCGAGCACGCAAACCACTACTCCACGCTGGGCTCGTGAGAATTCTCATTGTCTAGCCTGAGGATAAAAGTAGCGATGACAATGACGATGCACCTAGTTATAATTATAATCATGATAGTAGCGATGAGACTGACAATGCAGTTAGCGGTAATGATAATCGGGATAGTAACGATGACAATGACGCTACAGTTAGGGATAATGTAACATTGACAGTAACGATAAGAATCAGGGTGCATTTAGTTGATTATGGTAATAGTAATGATAACGATGTTAGTGATACTGGTAAGGATGATATTGACGATTCAGTTGGTAAAAACAGTCCCGTAAAGTGGCTTTCACCATTTACACTCGTAAGCACACTGCAATTTTTTTAATACTGCCACTTCTTAGCTATAAAATTCCTGAGAGTTACAGCCAGTTATCTGCTGGCTTACAATTCGTATGAATGTAAATTTTGGATGGCTATCGTTTTGAGACTCAAAGAAACAAGGGGGTATATAATTTTTTCATACTAGCTCACGGAGCCAGCATGCGCGAGAACGCCGTCAATGAAAACAAAACCAAAAATAAATATGCTTAGGAAGTACAGACTGAGCTGTAGTGCTTAATCTCGAAACATTCCCGACATTGTACTGTCTGACTTTCACCTTTGCATTTGGCGGATCCAAAACTTAGCAGAACGAGAGCTTCATTCGCCCCTTGATGACAAAGCTTCATAACAGGAAAAATATGCGGCGAAGCAGTCACGTGCCACTTAAATTCATGTCACATAATTTCACATAATTTCGGAAGTACTACAAAGGTGTGGTAGATAATGCATTGCATTCATGTTGAATTTGATCTATTTTAATGGACAGTGCTTAAGGGGAAAAATGAGGGGCATTATGTTTTGGGCGCTGCTCTATTATCCTCAGCAACATGCCAATGGAGGTGAAAGGCAAAGTTCACGGCAAAAAAAAAATGCACTGGCGCTGCTGTGTGCGAGCTTACCTATATGTGAAGAAGGTACGGCATTAATATAGGAGCAGCAGAAAGCTGCCAAACCTTGTTGCTATCAGAAAAGACGGAAACATAATGTATAGAGACTTGAAATATTTCAGACTTTCAATCTTTTTTTCCTGCATAAAGACATTTAAATGATCAGTTATGGAACGCATCACAAATACGTGACATTGATTTACAGGAATAATATTTTCCGTTCAACAAAGTGACCATGGTTTTTGAAAAATGTGCATTAGAAAGCTACTGTTCAAATAGAGCATTGCTTCTTGTAGTGCGGCCTAAACGTCTCACTAAGCACTGTTCTGTCTTTTTGCTGACTTTCTGTCCTATCAGTGCATGTCTTGAGCGTGCATTCATCTGTCCAGTCTTTTTTATTCACTATAGCAATAAAGGCTAGACGCTTATATCATAACCCTATGCTCATCATAACATCTAGTCATAATTTGCTTACGGGTGTCATGCGGGCTTGCAAGACCAGTTCATCCTCGGTACGCACAGTTAGGAGCAAAATCAGCGACACAAGCACGACAAATATCGGGGTCAAACCGCACACATCGGCCACCATGATTGCGTGAAGCTTTCGGCCTGCTCACAACGAATAAACGTTTTCAGTCGCCGCGTGTCATCTGATGCTTCATGATTGCACGTTTTTTCTTTTTGCTTACCTCTAGCGATCTCCAGCACCTGCAGTGCACATGTGCAAGAGTGCAGCCATTGTACTTCCAGCAGATATTTCACTGATGTATCGCTCTTAACCGCTTGCGCCATTCTGTGTCCAAACTTCCACTCACTCTCACGTACGAGCGCAATTCGGACTGGCGGTGTAATTTACAAAGGTTTTTCTAAATACGTTTTCGTGGTTATTACAAGCTGAGAAAACTAAGTAAAAGTGATTCAGGGTACTTGAATCAGTGGCATGAGATGCAGAAGTAGATCATTGTGGTGAGAGGTAGATCGGGGACAGATTACGTGGATTAAGGTGACAGTAATCGACTATCTGTAAAAGACCATGTGAATGCGAATGTGACGTCAAACTGATTTTTCAGATCCATTTTTTTCCGACGTCACCGAGTTCAGTGCATGATCGAGCATATAAGAATCCGCCTAAAGACAATAAAAACTACTGTTGAGCTAACGTAATCATTGAAGCCGAAAAGATAAATAGTTCAGGTTGCGCGTGTGTAAGCCCACCTTCCATTCTCCTCTCAGATAAAGAGCTCGTCTTTCTAAGGAATTGATACTGTTGGCACATGTGATTCCTGTTTTTCTGGAGTATAAATATGATGCTTCAGGAGAATAAAATTTGTTGGAAGTTAGCGGTCGTGGTGTTCGTCTCTCGTCTCTTGTGTCCTCGTCTTTTGCTGCGCTATAGTGTATTGGAATCATATACCAACAAGCCCCAAAAACCACGATCCTGTACATGATGTCTGCTTTGCTGTAAAACCTACCTGCACAGACCGGATATGGGTAACTGTCATTGTTAAATACAAAAGCTTATAGGCAATTCAATAAACACCATGTGCACTACACATTTTGGAAGCTTTTCCAAAGTATTGTGCTTTACTTTAAAACGTTTTAAGTACAGGTGCAATGGCACTTACTATAATCTTACGACGTTAAGTTCTACAATGTGTGTTAGCCTTTGTATGCATAAGTGAAGTATTGAATAGCTAGTCTGCTTTTTCAGTAAGAAACGACGAGGCACCGGCGATGAGTGTCCGCAAAAGCATTTTTATTGCCTTTGGATTCAATTTCATTTCTTCAGCGTTGGTGCTTTCCGGGCTGCGGTGTTCTGCTTCTGCGGTCACAACTTCAAAAGGGCGGCCATAGAGGTAAGTACGAATTCTGGGTAGCACCCAAACTATTCCCAAACACTCGTTTGCAGTGACTGAGTAATTTTACCCTGCCTTTGTGAGCGTTCGGCTTGCATAGACGAAGCGCCGAGACCGACAACACTGCAGTCTTTGTGTACTGCAGTAGGAGCCGCCAGGTCGAAGTAATGCAAGACGAGCGGTGTTGAGGGGATGTGGCGCAACCCATTGAAGGCGTCGCCGCATGACGTTGACCTGATCGAAATGTCGGAACTGCCTGACAGAATCTATTCATTATTCATTAATCTATTTATCATTTATCCATCCATCCGTCCGTCCGTCCGTCCGTCCGTCCGTCCGTCCGTCCGTCCATCCATCCATCCATCCATCCATCCATCCATCCATCCATCCATCCATCCATCCATCCATCCATCCATCCATCCATCCATCCGTCCGTCCGTCCGTCCGTCTGACCATCCATCCATCCATCCATCCATCCATCCATCCATCCATCCATCCATCCATCCATCCATCCATCCATCCATCCATCCATCCATCCATCCATCCATCCATCCATCCATCCATCCATCCATTCATCCATCCATCCGTTCATCCATCCATCCGTCCGTCCGTCCGTCCGTCCGTCCGTCCGTCCGTCCGTCCGTCCGTCCGTCCGTCCGTCCGTCCAGGAAGCTGTGAGGCAACGGAGGCAAAGTTTCGAATAAACCGACGTAAGTAAGAGCACAGGCCTAGGAAGCTTCGCAGTTCTTTGGTGGATCTCGGTGGGGGAAAGGCACTGGTAGCAAGAAGTTTGCCTTGGTGTGGAGAAACTACTTCCTTTGAGAAAACGTGCCCTGAAGTGGTCAGTTGACGGGCAGAAAAACATTTTTTCAAGTTGAACTTCAAGCCGGAATTGGAAAGGCAATTCAAGACGTGCTTCTGGCGGTAGAGATGAATGTCGATGTGAGGAGAGAAGACGATGTCGTCGAGATAGCACAGGCAGGTCTTCCATTTCAGTCCACGCAAAAGTGTGTTCATCACCTCCCAAATTTCAAAGGAGCGTTCCAAAAGCCGAAAGGCATAACAGAAAATTCGTATTAGCCGGGGGGGGGGAACAAAGGCAGTTTTAGAGGTGGTGGTGAAAGTGTTTAATAAAATATAGAGTTACATGAAGATTTCTCTGGGGTCAGGCTTAGTGCCCTTCCCCTCACAAACACTAGGTGGAGTCCCTAGTACGGGACCCCAGTGGCTTCCGCTGCCGCCATTGCCAGTTTGACCAAGGCCTTTTGAGCCTTCAGGTCGGAGCAGGCGAGTAGGGTTGCCTCCCTCTTCTCCCGGGTGGTGTTTTGGTTTGGTGCAAAGGCAGGGTTGGAGGGGCACTCCCACACCATGTGGAAAAGGTCTGAGGACATTTCCCCGCAGTGCGGGCACTCCCCGGAGAAGGCACTGTCAAAGTGTTTAAGTGACGCCGGGCACATCATGGTATTCGTAAGGAGGCGCAGAAACACGCGTTCCTCCGCTCTTGTTAACCCTTTACACAGGTGGGGGTAAATATTGTGTCTGTTTTGGTACAGCTGTGTAATTTCTCTGAAAGTGTAGGCTGGTGTGAATTCTTGAGGAGGAAGGAGACGAGGTTGCCCGGTTAGAAAGCGCGCGGGCGGCGGCATCTGCTGCCTCGTTTCCTCCAAGCCCAGAATGGGCCGGAGCCCAGACTATCAAGCGGAGGGATAGACTTTCCACGTACGAGCTGCTTTGCAGTAGTCGGTAGGCCACGTCCGAGCTGTTTTGTAGTAGCCGATAGGCCAGGTACAGGACCCAACCCTGCTGAAAGTTCCTACCCGCCCCTCGCGAGTCCGTTATGATTGTTTTGGAATCATAGTGTGTTGCTGCTAACGCGATGGCAACCTCCTCTGCCTGTGTTACGCTTCGGGCTTTAAATGTGAGCCCGTTTACCGTTTTGGACTCGTGGATCACTGCCGCCATGTACCACCCGCCTTGGTGCGGGCCGGACGCGTCCACATAGTACACTCCGGGTTTCCCTTCGTAGTGATGAGCTAAAGCCTGTGCCCTGGCCATGCGCCTACCCTCGTGGTCGTCCTTGGACATATTAGTGGGGAGTGGTTTTACGTGCAGGGCGTATCGCCGCTCCTGGGGAAGACTTACTCTTTCCTCGGTTACAGTCGTGTGTTGTATGTGTAGACGGGTTAATAGGCGACGCCCCGACGGTGTCTGCGATAGTCGCGTGTATTGGCTCGTGAGGTGGACTTCTCGCAGCTCCTCGAACAAGTTCGTCATACCCAGACCTTGGAGTCTCAGGTTCGACGTGGGTATAGGGAGGTCGAGGACCTTCTTCGTTATTTTGCGCGTGATCACCTCGATGGTGCTCTCGTCGTGTTTCTTGAGGTGGAGATAGGGGGTCGAGTACAGGATTCTGCTCGTTACAAAGGCATTGGCCAGTCGTAGAGCATCTTTGCTTCTCAGTCCCCCTTTCGTGTTTGAGACTCTGCGGACCATTCGGCCCACCTGGTCTCCCACCTTTTTTAGCTTGTCGAGCGTGGTCGTCGCTAGCTTACGCTGGTGAATGAAAAGGCCCAGTACTCTAATTTCCTCTCTCTCAGGTATTGGTTCTGATGCAAGCCGCAATTTTATCTTGTCTGTGCATTTTTTGGAGGGAAGAATTCGTATTTTTGTGGTGAGCACTGAAGACCGCATGTTTTCGCGTACTCATTCACAGCGGTGGCTGCCTCCTGCAAGCTGGCCTCCATTTCTCCGAGAGAGCCCCGCGTGGCCCATATGGAGATGTTGTCCGCGTACAGCGCGTACTGCACACCCGAGACTTTCTCCAAGTGGACCGGGAGATTCTTCATTGCCATGTTGAAAAGCAGCGGGGATAGCACCGCTCCCTGTGGTGTACCTCTCGTGCCTAATAGAAAGGGACCATGGTCTGCGTTTTGGATCCTCACGTAGGCCTGTCTGTCTGAGAGGAAGCGTTTTATATATACTCGAACGCGTTCTTTCCACACCCCGTCTCCGAAAGGTGTGTCAGGATGGCCTCGGGCGTCACATTATCGAAGGCTCCCTTCAGATCTAGGGCCAGCACTATCTTATCCCCGTTCGGATGTTCTATCAGATTTAATATGTCTTTGCTAAGCTGTAGCAGGACGTCCTGAGCCGATTTATTTGGCTTGAAGCCATACATCGAGTCGGCGAAGACTCGCTTATTATTTTCAAGATACTCGGAAAGTCTGTCTCTGACCATTGTTTCCATCAATTTGCCCACGCACGACGTGAGAGACAGGGGCCTGAGATTGTCCGTATCTATGGCTTTGCCTGCCTCAGGAATGAAAGTTATGAGTGCCGTCTTCCATTCGGTGGGAAGAGGAACTTCGCCCGTCCAGATCGAATTGAAGTGTTCTAGAAGGGATTGGTACGCGTGCTCTGGTAGGTTTGTTAGGAGTTTTACCGTGGTCCCATTCCTTCCTGGCGCGGTCCCGCGTTTTATTCTCGCTAGGGCTGCCTTGAGCTCGTATAGTTTGAAAGGTTAATCTAGCTCAACATTTTAGTCTTCACTGTACCTGTAAGCTTCTCCCCTTGGGACTTGGGTTGTGCTCACTTCTCCCCATGGGTCTTGGGTTGTGGTCAAGTACTGGTCTCGGAGCGTCACCGCTAGCTAGGCCGTATTTCCTTGAAATGCGTGTATCGCTCTCTGCAGGTGTTTCTGCGACTCGGTGGGCGTCTAGTTTGGATCTATGAGAGCTTGGAAGAGACGCCTTGTGTTTTTGCCAGGCATCTGCCTAAATGCCGTGTTGCACCTCTCTACCCAGTTAGCGTCCGCGAGTTGCGCCGAGTATTCTGCCGCCTCTTTTGTTATCGCCGCGATCCGGGGTTTTAGCTTCCGGTTATGCTTCTGCTTGCGCCATCTTTTAACCATGCTGCGCCTGGCTTCCCAGAGGTGGAGGAGGTGCGTGTCCACATCCGTCACCGCCTCAGAGAGCTTTACCCGCGTTTCCGTCGAACGGAGACTGGTCAGCAGCTGTTTGGTCCAGGCATGGTCTCCCTGCTCCTGGATAGAACTAACATTATATTCTTTTCTGAATTTTGCCCAGTCCGGCATCCTAGTCTGCCTTGTCGGTCTGGTAAGGGGTTTAGTGCGGATCGTCACGTTGATCAGACAGTGGTCGCTACCGAATGTTTCCTCCGTATCCGTCCACACCCACTCGGCTCGCGTGTTTCGAAAAGTTAAGTCCGGACAAGTGTCCCTCTGTGCAGAGTTCCCAGTTCGTGTGGGGTACGCCGGGTCGGTGTGTAGGGTTAGGCCTAATGTGGACCCTGCTTCCGCTAGCTTCCGTCCTCGTATGTCCTCTCGGTTGTAGCCCCATGAGAGGCTCTGTGCATTGAAATCTCCTAACACTAGTAACGGATCTCGTCCCGGTTCCCTGATACCCCTACTCAGGAGTGTAGAGAAGGTTACATTTTTTGCTCTAGGTGGGCAGTACACGTTCAGGATGTGGAGCGGCGGATCATCCTTTTTTATGGACAGGATACTCACCATCACGTATGAAAAGCTGACTTGTAATTCCAGATCTATCAAATTTGCTGTGACACTTTTGTGCACGAAGATGCATGTTAGGGGATCGAGTTGGAACGTTTTGTAGTTTGTGAGGCTTTGTAGTTTGTGAGGCTCGCGTTCCCGCCTGGCTCCTGTACGGCCACCACTCCCGGAGTATGCTCGTACGTGGAAAGGTGCATCCTAGGTCCGCTCTCTTAGTCTTTGATTTAAAGCCTCGACTATTCCACTGTGTTAAAAGTATAGGACTCTCCTTAGTTCGTCCCGCCATGTTGTGCCTGGAAATTGTTATGCTGGAGGGAAAACTGCTGAAGCTTCTCACCCTCACTGATCACCCTACGCATCTTGTGAGTTATGGGATTCGTGGGTCTCCTTGTGTTAGCATACTTGCGAATCGTCATCGCTTTCGCTATCTGTCGTGATACTATGGAGGGAATGGATTCCTGTATCTTCCTCATCATAGCTTCTAGTTTGTTTCCCATGCTAGGCTCTGCGTCGCTTTCCATCGCCTCCTCTTGCTGAGGCGGCTGAGATTTGTAGTTAGTTCGAATAGCAGCTTGGGCATGTTGGTTATGCATGTTGGTTAGGAAGACACAACAGCGCTCGTTGTGTCGTCCTCTAATCTTGTGCTCCCGTCCACGTTCCGCGCTGTTACCTCAAGAGGCTGAGATTTAGCTAGGGAAGTTTCTAGTTTGCTGGTTAGCAGCTCTATTTGAGCTTTTAGGGCTGCTATCTGTTTTCTTAATTCAATATCTTCCAAATTTATGTAGGTGGAGAGGTAGTATTGGAAGGAGGAGGGGAGACCCCACTCACCTGCTCCTTCTCGTTCTTGACCATGCTGGCCCAGTTCCTCTCTTGATTGTTTTGTTTCGAATCCATGTTAATCGAAGGGGGCGGGAGATTCTCGCTCCCTCTTTTCTTTTTCGTGGTTTTCTTCTTTTTCTTGTTCTCGTTAATGGGTTGTTGCTGCTCGTTCCTTCGGATTTCGTAGTGCAGTCTTTAGAGTTCGTGGCGTGTTCGCCGCCACATACCGCACATTTTGGATTGCACACGTGATGGGCCCGCACCCCGTCCACAAACGGAGCTTGCGTTCCGCAGAGTCCGCAGTTTTCTTGCCTCGGTGTCGGGCAGGCTTCTGCCCTATGTCCCACCATGCCACACAGGTTACAAGCTGGTATGGTGCGACGGTAAGTGGCTATCGGTACAACTTGCGCGTTTTACAGCACAGCTCTGGGCTTGTACTTCCCTTCGAAGGTGACCCTTGCTTTGTTCGAAGTGCCGAACTTTCGGATCTCAAGGATTTTGCTCGCTCCGCGAAAGCTTCTCACCTTCCCTCGTAGGGATTCGGTGGTCTCCAGATTGGCCACAGTGATACCTCGGTGTACCACGTTAACCTCACTTTGCCTTACGTGTCCACGAAGATAGAAGTCTTGCCCTTGCGTTCGGATTGCAAAGTCGCCGACAAGTCGGTCTGCCGCATGGATGCTCGACGTGCCTACGATGATCACGTTTTGGTCCGGGGACACTCTGAAATAAAAATTGTCTACTTCGGCCTCCCCGACTCGCTGTCGTAGGGCTAGGCCCAACTCGCCGTGTTCCAAATTTTTCACGTTTGTGGCCGTTAGTGGCTTGATGTTTAGCACTACGTCGTATGGTCTGAATCTGTACAGAAACTTGGGCTTCCATGCAGCTCTGACTTGAGTTGGGCCTCCGGTTGCGCGCTCACAGGGTTCTGAGTCGGATTGCGCGTGGGGGCCTCCGTGTGCTGACGTGGCCTTCCTTTGCGCGCTGGCTTGGAGTTTCTGTGCTCTCTTTTAAAAAGCACGGATCACATTTTCACTGCAGGCTTGCTCTCGGCTGGTCTGCGGCAAGGTTTTCCATGTCATGCCTTTCGGGTCGTAGCCGCGTTGTTGGTTGGCGTTTGCCATGTTCGCCGGGAGCGGCCTTCCCGCTGTGGGACGCCGGCGTTCTGCCGCTAGGCTGAGCCACGGTTCCACAACGGATGGAAGCAAAAGCGCTCCAAAAAGTCCAAAACTCGGTCCACCGTGTTGAGAGTGGTCTCCCTGCGTCGGTCGCCGCTTCCATCGGGACCTGCCAATATCCGGAACCTAAATCTAGCGAGGAAAAGAACTCAGGCCATTGAAAACAGTTCAGCGCGTCGTGAATGCGCACAAGAGGGTAAACGTCTTTCTTCGTAATCTTAAGTCGCCGGTAGTCTACATAGGAGCTGATGGAGTCATCCTCCTTTTTAATGAGCACAACAGACGAAGCCCTGGGGCTCAATGGTGCCGTTATGGAGCACCTGGGTTAGTTTGCGGGTTTTAACGTCTCAAAGCGACTCAGGTTATGGATCACGCCGTAGTGGAGAGCTCCGGAATGTTCGACCACCTTAAGGTGCACTAACATCGAAATGCACACGGGCGCCTTTCTTCTCGCCTCCATCGAAAAGCGGCATCCGCAGACTATATTCGACACCGCATCCTTGGGCACAGTAATCGAGCATCCTAATCACTGCACCACCACGGTGAGATACGAGCATCTGGTCTACTTGCTATTCAATAACCTGGCACTCGGTACACAGGATAGGGTGGCTGCTGCAGTGGTGCACGGGCTCCGGTGTCGTTCTAATAAGTGACAGTTGAACTTTGGGCCAGGGAATTTTGATGGGATTCTAAGTATGGGCGAATTGTTGAAGTAGTTCAAGAAGGGCTTTCTCTGAGGCGTAGGAAGATTGGCGTTGATGGAGTGATGGAACTCGTCTGCGGAATAGGCAGCGGGTGCAGAAAGTGATGGGCTGAGCGCAGTCATGGTGAGGGGCGGCTCGTCGTCAGTTTCGTCACGGAGAAGAGATGCGGTAAGTTGTAGGCTCCCGATACATTCACTGCGGCCTAAAGCAGTGGGTAGGGAAAGAAGTTAGAGACCTAGAGCACAGAGAAGCCTATAGAAATGGTAGGTGCAGTATATGGAAAATGAAGGCACTTTAGGCACAAAAAAGTATGTGCTGGCATGAAGTGGAAAGTTTTATTGCATACAGAGTCAAAGCGATATTTACAAGCAGAGAAGAGGGAGCAATGTCAAAGTTTTCAGCTACTAGGGCTCTAGCTCGTAGACTAGAAGAAGCGTTTTCTAGTACCGGCTCGGGCAGCACAGAAAACCCGACTTCAGCGCGTGGAAAATTGATTACAGCGGTGTGACGGGACAGGCAATCCCAGCCTAAGATAACAGCGTGTGAAGGACTTGGCAGCATGAAGAACTAAATTGTATAAATGGAATTCTGGACTACTACCAAAGCAGTGCACGCTGCTAAAGGTTTTATTTGCTGAACAGGGGAGGTTTGCAAAGAAATCCCTGCAAATGGCGTCTTGACTTTTTTTAAACAGTCACAAAGTTGTACGTCCATTATCGAAATCGCAGCAACGGTGCTGCCATTGAGGGCCATGACACAAACACCCTCGACCGTAACTGCATTAAGGTTGGCTGGTGATGGATGAGGACATCAGTAGGTCGACAGTGGCGCAGCGGTGCAGTGACGTAGTTCCCTCCTCAGCACGTGCGGCCTCTAGTTTACATCGCGAGTTTTCTGCCGACGTCGCATCACAAAGGCGGAGTGGCGTCGTGGCGACGGTGAGTGGCAGTCGGAGAGGGCAGAGTGGTTAGATGAGAAAGGACGGCTTGCTGTAGGCTCAGTAGGGGCAGAATACTGAGGCGTTGAAGACCAGTACCCTGAACCTTGGGTAGGTGGTGCTGACCCTGGGAGACGGTTTAAACAATACCGGACAATATGCCCCTAGCCTGTCCACAAGTTCAGCAAACTGGCCGGTTATCTATTGTGCGCTAGGTATAGCGCGGTCTGGTAGTCGGTGGAAAATAGGGTGCTGGCGCTTCTACAGGCACTGATGGTATATTGTAATTTGGCTGCCGAGGTCTTACAGCAATGCCGGCGTAGGTCAAGGGACCGGCGAAAGGCGTTGGGATGACTTCGTCATATTTCATAGGAACGGCGACAGGTCTTGGAACGGTGTCGGCGTAAGCCAGAGAAGCAGCAGCGACAACTGATGGTGTATGTACGCATGGAAGCGGGTCAGCATTCTGCTCCTGAATAGCCGGCCTCAATGCTGGCGAGGCCGGGTTTTGAGGGCTAGGAAGCACAGAAAGCTGTTGCGCCACCTCTTCACGAATGAATGCTTTTTTGCTGCAGAAACGAGGGGTTGTCCGCTGGAGGCGTCAGTCTGGTAAGCGATTAAACCTGTGCTTGGGGCTGAAGCGTCACCACCCTGTGCTTGCGCAGCTCTATGATCTGACAGCGTGATGACTTCAGTGACTGTACGCAAGTCATGCGCTAAGAATATCTGGAAGGAGTCCTCGAGAGATGCACCAAGGCAAAATGTGTTTGATCGTATCATCCTCTGACATGATGGCTTTCACATGTTTGGACAGGTCGATTTCTATATAGCTTGTAAAGCTTTTACCGACCGGCAGCGGCTGTTCATGGAAGTGCTGTTAGCAATTTTGTGACAGCCGGGCGACCAGACTTCTGCGAACGTTGTTTTGAAGGCAGACCACGTACGGATGTTGCTTTCGTGGTAGCAGCCAACCATGAAAGCAACATGATTCATGGATTCATGATTGGGGGTGAACAAGTTAGCCACGTTGGTGAGGTAAACTGTAGCATTGTTCAGTTTTCTTTCTTTCTCCCATTTAATATAGAATCTGACCCGTTCGTAAAAAAATGAGCCAAACGTCGACATCATTTTTATCGCTCCCGCTGAAGGTAGCCGGGTTCCGCTGGCGAAGCGAGCAGGCGCAGATGAAAGCTGTACGCACTTTGATGCTTTGATGTTGTACATCGTCTGGCATTATAAGTGCAGAGAGAGTGCGTTTAAGGAGATCTAAGACCGACGTTTCCACCCAGCACCTCCACCAAATGTAGAAGGGTGTCTATTACTGGTACTTGGACTCTAGACGCACGGCAGGAAGAGCCGGCGTAATGGAAGGTCAAACGCACACCCCGTTAGCGGTACCGCTGAAGACAGCGCGCGGAGTCTTCATAATTGCATGTGCATACATTCTCATGTTTACAATGCATACATTCAACAGTCTGTCCTTGCCTCCGTCAATCTATCAGCCCATCATGATAATCAACATCATCATTGTCCCTCCATCCACCCTAGAGGTTGCAGTGAAGGCGTCGCCGCGCCCCTACGTTGCCATGGAAACGATAGGAACGATAGACAAGAACCAATGTTTCTCGTGTCAGTGCGGACAGCATACATTCCCTAATACCACACACCCCTCAAACAGCAGCAAAAATAAGCGATTGGCCTTCCCTTCAATACACTTCATTAAAGACAGTTCTTCATGTGAAGGTCTAGACTCTCGGTTTTTATAGCACTTGTATTGACTTCAAAGCGAACAACTTGGATTTAATTGCATCTAAACACGTTTTTGGGATCACTTTTAATTATCCCAAGCTCAGATAAACCTTTTAGGGCCACCTCCATTGTGCTATGGCTATTCTTGGCGTCTGCGGACGAGCTGGCCTTCAGTTGAACTCCAAGAAGTGTTGCATTGGTCGCCGGGAACTCAAGGTCCTAGGGCATTTGGTCAACACCCATGGCATCCAGCCGGACCCCGACAAAATTCGCGCTGTAAGGGATTTCCCTATACCGAAATCTCGCAGCGACGTGCGTAGCTTCCTCCGACGTTGCTCATATTTCCGGCAATTTGTACCAAACTTCGCGGAAAGCGCCCGTCAATTTACGCATTTTCTGAAAAAAGAGGTATCCTTTTTCAGGGACCACGAACAATCGACCGCCATCGCCGCTCTTATTGGCCACTTCTCCAGTCCCCCAGTGTTGGCTCACTTCGATCCATCAGCGCCCACAGAAGTACGCACCGACGCAAGTGGTCACAGAATTGGTGCCGTACTCGCACAACGTCAGCTCGGTTCCCCTCGCGTCATCGCCTATGCCAGCCGATGCCTCTCTGCCGCCGAACAGAATTAGTCCATAACTGAACGTGAGTGCGTAGCCCTAGTTTGGGCCATTACGACGTTCCGCCCTCACTTGTATGGGCGGCCATTCACAGTAGTCACTGACCCCTACGCATTGTGTTGGCTTTCTACACTCAAAGACCCTACTGGCCACCTTGGGCGTTGAGCCTTTCGCCTTCAGGAGTACAATTTTTCAGTGGTCTATAAGTCTGGCCAGTTGCATCGAGACGCCGATTGCCTGTCCCGTCATCCAGTCGGCCCACCAAGCCAACCTGAATGTGCCAATGACGCTTGCGCGCTCTCTATTTCTGACTTTTCCAACATTCGCCGTGAGCAACGCCAGGACCCTCCGCTTCGCGAAATTATCAATCGTCTCAGCGCCTATCACAATGACCCTTCCCTTCGTTTGTTAGTCCACCACGACGCCTTATACTGGCACAATATGTGACCGGATGACCTCGACTTTCTACTAGTAGTGCCTCACCACCTACGCACAGCCGTCCTTGAATAGCTTCACGACGTTCCCACAGCGGGTCATCTAGACGTCTCTCGCACATACGACAGTGTGCGCCGTCGGTTCTTTTGGCCAGACTTATACCGCGCAGTACGCCGCTACGTGACTGCTTGTGACCGCGATCAAAACCGAATAAAGCCTTCAGTTTTACCAGCTCGACTTCTGCAACTGATCGACATCCCCAGAGACCCATTTTCTGAAGTGGATTTGGATGTTTTAGGGCCTTTTCCACTTTCCGTATCGGGGAACAAACGGATTGCGGTCGCCACTGATTACACCACACGCTACGCGGTCACACGAGCAATACCAACCAGTTGTGCAACTGATGTCGCTGCTTTCCTCATCAACGACGTTATATTCGTCTACGGAGCTACCCGCCCACTGCTCACTGACCGTGGCCGTTGCTTTCTTGCGCGTATAGTCGACAAGATCCGACGATTGTACAATGTTCGTCATTCTTTCACGACTGCCTACCATCCACAGACGAACGGGCTTACCGAACGACTTAACCGGACACTGACTGACATGCTGTCTATGTATGTTTCTGATGACCCCCGTGACTGAGACATAACGCTGCCGTTTGTGACATTTACATACAATTCGTCGCTTCACGACACTACCAGCTACTCCCCCTTCTATCTTCTATACAGCCGTGAACCTCTGCTTCCTTTTGACCGCCTGCTCCCGTCTGTCACCGCAGCCAGCTCATATGCTCGTGAAGCCATAACCCGAGCTGATGCTGCCCGCTTTCTTGCTCTAAACCGACTCGCAGCCTCCCAGCACTCCCAGAAACGTCGCTATGATTTCTGTCATCGCAACACCCATTATTCTTGCGCGTCTCTTGTGCTGTTTTGGACCCCAGCTCGCCGCGTCGGCCTCTCGAAAAAGCATTTGTCCCGTTATACAGGACCCTATCGTATTTTGCTACAAGTGACTCCAGTGACACACAAAATTGCGCCCTTGCATCCCGCACGCCATACCTCTACACCACGCACTGAGACGGTCCATGTTGCACGCCTAAAGCCGTACTACACTGGTTTGGACGGTAGTACGCAGCGGGAAGGTGCTTTTCATCCGGCGGGGTAATGTTACGTTAGGCGGCGCATGCACTGATATGCGCACAAGAAGGAAAAAGAAGACTCTCGAGAGTTTTGGCGAAGCGGTGTACCGTTGCAGCCGGGAGGTTAATAATACGCGGGTACCAACATAGTCGGTGATTGCCACATTTGCGGGAACTTCATGCCCGTCAGAGATAAAAGCATGGCCATTTATCTTCCGTGTGGATCCTCTTGATTCTAAGCCACTGCAGTGCACTAATTGCTGGCGATATGGTCACAGTGCTCGTGGTTGTAAGTCCTCCGTGCGGTGTTCCAAATGTGGCGATGGTCATCATTCGTCATCATGTTCACAACAACACGACAAATGCTGCCTTTGCGGTGGAGCCCACGCTGCAAACTCCTTGGAGTGTCCATCTCGAAAACAGGAGCTGCAAATTCTAGAGGTAATAGATAGAAAACGCTGTTCGCGTCATGACGCTGTAATAGAAGTTAAGGACCGATTACACGGTTATGCAGGTGTGTCAGCCCGATCAGGTGTGCCTCTGGATGCATCAATCTCAAAGGCGATAATGACTGCAGTGGAAGCATCAATGAATAAAATGGTCGACCGAATAGTTGCTACTGTCACAGAGTGTTTTTCTAACGTTCTGGCAGTTCAGCTAACGCAAGCCCTGCAATCAGGAACAGCCCCTTTCATAACAAATATGCCCTCTGAAAGCTCTCAACTGCTTGAAAGCACTACTGTTGCTTCGCCTAACAAGGCTGCTCTCCCAGATGACGATGAAAACATTGATGACGCAGAGATGGTAGAATCAGATGTGAGAATTCTAAGACGGTGTGGGTCTCCCATGTCCAATCATTCTTCTCCGCGGTCCCAACCAAAATCAAAGAAACATCAGCATACATTAAAGCCAAAGGATAATATTTTGGGGCAGGCAGTTGCGGCTGCCAAGATTTCACAATCATAGGGGCACTAAGAGTTATCCAGTGGAACTGTCGTTCAATTCTAACAGCTTCAACAGATTTAGTTTACATTTCTTCTCAATATAATCCACACATAATTATTTTGCAAGAAACTTGGCTAACAGCCGAAAAGCATTTCTATTTACAAAATTATCATTCATTCCGACAAAATCGCCAATCAAAAGGAGGAGGTTTAATTATATTTGTCTGTACAAAATTCTGTCACAGGGCTAAGATTTCTTTCCAGTTATCTTCTATAGATTGTGAGTTATTGGCCCTAGACTTTGAAATTCCAGGGCACTGTCCGTTTTCCTTAGTGAATGCTTATTTCCCTAGCGGTGTACAAGATACAAAACCTCTAGATCTGCTATTAGTTAATTGTCGAAACTCAGTTCTTCTGGCTGGTGATTTTAATTCGCATCATGTGTCATGGGGCTACAAGACAGATAGTTGTGGCAAGCGTCTTTGGGATTGGATAACAAATAATAACTTTTCCTGTAGAAATTCGGGTTCGGCCACATTTATAAGAAAACACAGTCAATCTGTGTTAGATTTAACTTTTACCTCTCCCAGTCTCTTCGTTAATAATTGGTCGACACTTGATTGTGGCACCTCTAGTGACCGCATACCGATTGCGTTTGAGGTTAATCACCCTGTAACTCCAGCGACTTGTCAGTTGAAGTCATTTATCAACTATAATAACTTTCAGTCAACGTTACGCTCTAATCTTGAGTCATTGACTAACACGGATGAAGAAGAAAAATCAAAACGCTTATGCTCGGTGATTGAGGATTGCCGTAAGAAGTCTGAGATCTTGGTACGGAGCTCAAAGGGGAATACTTCAGCTGATTGGTGGAATGCTGATTGTTCCCGAGATTACAGACGTAGAAAGGCGGCATGGAAAAAGCTTCTCCACCACCAATGCCCGAAAAACTGGCAGGATTACAAGTTCATTGCAGCTACTTTTAAACGTACAGTTGCAAAAGCGAAGGACGAGTATGATGCTAAGCATTTTGATTTCCTCTCTAAATCTGGCAATCGAACTGCTCTTTTTGGTTTTTTACGCTCGCGGAAAAAGATTCCGCAAGCACAAAATCTACATTCCTTTATTTTGACTCCACATGAAGCAATAGACACAATTGAAACAATTGCCAAAGGACTGGAGAAGCGTTTCTCGTCTGCACTTCCTTCGGGCTCAATACCTGTAATGCCAATGGAACCAGTTAATTATGATCCCCAAATTTCCGTTTCTGAGCTTTCTCCTATAGTTATGAGATTACCAGCCGCTGCTCCCGGTCCTGATAAAGTAACTTCAAAAATGTTAAAAATTCTTTTTGACGAGTCACCTCAGACGTTATTAGAGCTAGTAAATTATTCCATTAAACATGCTTGGATACACCCAGAATGGAAACTTGCCAAAATAATTCCTTTACTTAAGAATAAAGGCGGTGCCTTGTCCATTGATAATATTAGACCAATTGCATTAACATCAAACATTGTAAAATTAATTGAAAGAGTCATACTTATACGTGTTTCGGAATTCATGAATAAAGAAAATATCCTCAGCCCTTGCCAAATTGGTTTCCGTCAAAATTGTTCCATCTGGAATGCGCATGCTGATCTCGAAAGTCGAGTTCCTTTAGCGTGACGCCAAAAAATGTACGCTGCCTTGATAACGCTAGATATAGCCAAGGCCTATGATAGCGTTTAGCATAGCATTCTATTGCAAAAATTGAAATCTCTTCAGTTTCCACATTATTTAGTAGCCTGGATATCTGAATTCCTCAAAAACCGAGAGTTTTACTGTGCACTAAATGGCGTCCATTCTGGCAGATATAAGCAAGCCAGGGGAGTGCCGCAAGGAGCAGTCCTTTCACCAGTCCTTTTCAACATACTACTCAGCTCAATACCAGTTAATTATGACGTTCGCACTTACGTATATGCGGATGATATTGCGTTTTTTGCAACTGCATCGGATATTCAATCCCTTTATCTCCACTTGCAAACTTACCTAAACTCTATTGAGAATTGGTTGTGTGGCTTGCGTCTCACATTAAATGTCAACAAAAGCGCAGTCCTCGTATTTAACATAAAATATTCTGTAAGTCTGTCTGTAATGTATCAGCAGCAAATAATACCACAGGTTAAATCATTAAAGTATTTAGGGGTCACTTATGATGATAATCTTTCATGGCAGCCCCACATTAACCATATTGCTACGAAAGGGGCTCGGGCCGTGGGTATGTTGCGCCGAATTAGTCGTCCCAGGTCTGGAATGCGGAGAGATGTCCTTTTAATGATTTATATTATGTATGTGCGTCCAATTTTAGAGTTTGGTTCAGTCTTGTTTTCTGGATCAGCAACTTATAAAATTCGACCGCTAGTTCTGTTGGAGCGAGAAGCACTTAGGTTGTGTCTGGGACTTCCAAAATTTGTTGCCAACAATGTGCTCTACCTTGAAGCCCGGATTCCACCCTTGATATATAGATTACAAATTCTAACCGTTCAGACGTACTTAAGGATATATGAATCAGAGTTTCACCGATCTATGTCTATTTTTTGCTGTCAACCGACCTCCTTTTTCGGTGTCCATTGGTCTAAATTTCACACCCCGCAGGTAGTTATGGTCAAAAATTTGCTGGACCCTTTAAATGTTTCCCTTCCTAGTATTCTACCCATACAAACCATCGGTTCATCTATTAAAATTGTCTTTGACGACATATTCCCGAATAATGCTAAAAACTTATCATCCGTTATTCTAAACGGATTATTAGAAGACCATTTAAGAAGTCTTTCTGCTAGTTTAGTTGTAGCTACTGACGCATCTCAAAGTAATGAAAAGGCGGGTGTGGGTATATATTGTCCACATTTAGACTGGTCTTTTTCTGTCCGGCTTCCGGACTTCACCCCAATTTTTGAGGCAGAGTTTCTGGCGGTGGTACTCGCTTTACGAAAATTAGACTCCTCTTTTTCTAAAGTGGCAGTAATTTCCGACTCTCTATCCTTGTGTTCATCTCTCTCTTCGTCGGTGGATTCTGCAATAGTAAAAACCTTTGTCTCCCTGATCCCTAAACATTTGAAAATTGTACACATGGTATGGGTTCCAGGCCACAGCAATGTGACTTTAAATGAATATGCTGACAATTTGGCAAAGGAGTCCCTTAATGGCCCCGTATTATCTATCCTTCCGGCGACCGCATACATCACCGCAGCGAGGTTTCGAAGAAACGTCCTATTAAATATGAAAAATGGACATCTTTTAAGATCTGATGACTACCTGCATCTAAATTATTCTTGGAATAGAAAATTATGTCATTCACGGCAACTTGAGGTTTCACTAACAAGGCTGCGATGCCGTATCCCACCTTTAAATTTCTATCTTTACAGGTCTGGTTTGGCACTGTCTCCCGTCTGCGCATTTTGCGGTGAACAAGAAACATTAGATTACTTTTTATTGTTTTGCCGCCGCTTTACTACGCTGAGAAAACAGTTGATGGAAAGGCTATTGCAACAGCTTGGCCTTAGTTTAAGCAGCCCGACATTGTTATCATTTGGCGCCACAATCCTTGGGCACAGTCACAGGTCTGTGTTTACCGCCATGCAAAATTTTTTACTGGACTCAAATCGTTTGCCTTGCTAAATATTTAAACATCACTTGTTCTAAAATTGTAGTGTCAATCTCCCGTGAGTGATACCACTTTTCATTTTATATTTCACTTATTTCCCGTTTTGTTTCCTTTGCTCTACCCCTCAAATCATTTTTTTTATGCAAGTATATTAAAAAAAAAATTCTTTGCTACCCAATTCTTGGCCGATCCCCCTCTGTGGGTATGTGCCATAAGTTATTTGGACAACAACAACAACAACGAGGACGACGTTCGAGCAGTGTCGGCTGGTGCCTGCAGGAAAGGCCTGTTGTGTGAAAGCCTTTTCTACCGTCTCCGCTCTCTGCAACCTCAAGCTGAACTACCCCAGTAACAATATCTTGACTTCCTGCAACGCATTCACCAAAAACTCACAAGCATAATGCTTTTCTCGAAAAACAAATCAAAACAGTGGCACCTAATGTTCCATACTATATTTCTTCACTTTAATACAAACTGCCTTTTCGCCCTTAGTTGATATATGTTCTTGACTTTATAATTCCTGTAATGCTCCGTGTTCTTAATTCATGAAGTTAGTTATTTTCTCGATTACTTATCAATTGTAATGAGTCCAACCATATTGTTACTCGTAATTATATTTGACAGCGGTCTGAAATGAAAGACACCAGCAGGTTTTATTTTTCAACGAACCTTTTTTTTTACTTGGCTGTGAGAAATGTTGCACTACCTAACAAAGACAAGGAACCGTATCACTGCTTGGCCATGCAAGGCAAAACATTTTTACTAATTTACGCTGGTGTGTCTGTGGACGACATCAATGGCATATTTATGTAGGATTTCAGTCGCCCTGAACCCACTGCAAAAATCAAAATGATAGAGGCCTGGATAGGGAACAATATGGTGTAAAGCATTTCGGGCAGGCATTTTGGCTGTCAAGTCGGAGATGTCCTTTGGGCTGGAGAAATGGTCCTCTTCTGAGCAGAAGATAGCAAAGGTAGTTCGGATCCGTTACAGCTCGTAGGGTGGTGGCGTCGCCTGTGAGGAGTAGTGATATAGATGAGAATTAGCAGCATATTGAAATAACGAGAAAATTTTTACACAGGTTAAATGAACGACCTAGCAGTGAGGAACACATTGCTTGATGCTGCAAGGGGTTCCTTAAGAGGACAATTGCTGTCGGGCTAGTCGGTTTTCCATAGTGTTTTCAGCGCGAGAGGAGCCCTAGCGCGAGGGCTCTTCTCGCGCAACTGCCGACCTTCTTCGCAACACTATAACGAGATTGTTTTAGAAAACTTAGAGCAGCCTTGGAGCTCGGGCGAATCGAAAACATGGGAGAGTGTGCCAAAGCGCTCAATAAACACGTCAGAGAGGCGACAAAGACGCTAAAAGGCGAGACAGCTCCCTAGATAGCAGACGTCGGCTGCTCCAAATGAGGGAGGCATGCGAAATATGGAAAGTAGATTAAAGAAGCAAAAATTGAACCGCAGTCTTAGGAAGAGGATTATGAAACACGGCAAAGGAATTAAAGAATGCGCATTCAAGCTATTCGTGCAGAACTGGGGCAGTAGGTGCAATGAAAAGGAGGGAGTCATGAATCCCTCCAGGAGGTGGTGCATGTTCCGACATTTGCTGGACCCACGAAAATTGAAAACGCAATCTGAGATTACACTAGCGAAGCCCCGCTACCGTGGTGCATTGGTTAAGATGCCGGTCTGTGGTTGTTGTTGCGACGTAGGAAGAAGTGAGTCAACTTTACTGTCTGACCGAAATGGCTCTTCTCTACCCGAGGTTCTCCCCTCTATAGGAGAGGCGCCTTGGGGCAGGTGAGAATCCGCTTCAGATGCTGGCCAAAATCTCCTGGATCTCGGCAGTCTCTTCAGCCATTCGAACCGCTAGTAGCTGGTGCTCCGGGATTGAGTTTCCAACAAAGCCTCCCAAGCTTTTCCACTATCAATTTTGTTTGCCCTGCCGGTGGAATGCAAACAGTCCCATATTATATGGTTCAGGGTGCCCCTCCGCCTGCAAATCCTGCAGCCCTCATCTTCAAAATCTCGGAATATATATTTGTTTAACACCAGATTTGGATAAACATGTGCTTGCATATGCCTCCATGTCGTCATCTGTTTCCTTTCTAGAGTCTTGTCTGGAGGGGGTAGGTTCAAGGAAATGCACAGGCCTGCTACTGGCCCTATAGCTGAGCAACGTCCGCTACCTCGTGTGGACAGAGGAGAAAATAGAAAAGAAAGGAAGAGAAAGAAGAGAGAGAGAAAAAAAGACGCCCGTCGCCACAGCCGTCGTTTGCCACCGAATCGGTGGTGGGTGCATTGACTACTAAAATAGATAAAAATTCGGTGGCCGGCTAGCCCCCGCAGCAAGCGGCGTTGACCTACTAGTCCCAGCCCCGTAGGGAGGGTGACTGTTCTTGGTCCTGATGGGGTTGCGACAGGCAGGTCGCTAGCCTGCCACCGAATTTTTATCTGTTGTAAGCCATCATTGCACAAGCAATCCATTCGGTGGTGAACGACGGCTGTTCCGGGGCGCATCTTTCTCTCCCTTTTAATTTTCTTCCTCCTCTGCCCTCTTATGTCCACCATCTAAGCGGTCGTGGGTGCAATGACGGTACTCTCCCCTGAAGGGGCTGGTACAGGCTGGTAACCACCGCTTGCGGCGGGGGCTGCTTGCCGCCGAATTTTTATCTGTTTTATGTCGTCATTGCATCCGCCACCGCTTTGATGGTGGACTACGGCTGTTGTTGCGGCGCGCGTCTTTCTCTCCTTCTACCTTTTCTTTCTTCTCTATTTTCTCTTCTGTCTGCACGAGGCAGTGGAGGTGGAAGGAGAGAAAGACGCGCGCCACAATAACAGCCGTCGTCCACGATAAGAGTTTCTTCTCTATTTTCTCTTCCGTCTCCACAAGGCAGTGGAGGTGGTGCCCTGCCGGGGTGGTGCAGTTGTAAGACGCCTTCTACGGTGCCGGAGTACCCGGGTTCGAACCCGACCTCGGTGGCTGCGTTTCGATGGAGGTGAAACGAAGAGTCGTCCGTGTGCAGTGCGATGTCAGCGCACGTTAAAGATCCCCAGGTGGTCGAAATTACCCCGTAGCCCTCAACTACGGCTCCTCTTTCTCTCTTTCCACTTTCACTCCCATTTTCCTCCCTTCCCTTGCGGCTCAGTTGCGGTGTCCACAGGAAACAGTGAGACATTTACTGTGCCTTTCCATTAGTATAAATTAATCAGTTCCTACAGCCACAACAACAATAAATGACGGCCTACAATAGATAAAAATTCGATAGCTGGCTGGCCCCCGCCGCTAGCGGCATTGACCTACCTTCCCAGTTCCGTAGGGCCATGAACTGCCACCCGTTGTTGTTGCTGTGGCTGTAGGAAAAAGGGAAAGAAAAGGCACGGGCCTGCTACTGGCTCTGTAGCTGAGCCACCTCCGATGCCTAAAAACTGATTTAAAACTGATTTATTTATAGGAAGAGGAAGGCGCGGTAACTATTTCACTTGTTTTCTGTGGACACCGCAATCGCGCCGTAAGGAAAGGGAGGAAGGTGGGAGTGAAAGTGGAAAGAGAGAAAGAGGAGCCGTAGAGGTGGGCTACGGAGTAATTTCGACCCCCTGGGGATCTTTAACGTGCGCTGACATCGCACAGCACACGGACGCCTCTTCGTTTCGACACCTCCGCTGCCTCGTGCAGATAGAATATAGAGAAGAAAGAAAAGGCAGAGGGAAAGAAAGACGCGCGCCGCAACAACAGCCATGTTCCACCACCAGCGGTGGGGTGGACAATGACGGCCTACAACAGATAAAAATTAGGTGTCAGGCTAGCCCCCGCCGCAAGCCGCGGTGACCCACCTGTACCAGCCCCATCAGGGAAGAGCAACTGCCACCCGCGTTAAGATCCCCAGGGGGTCGAAATTACTCCGCGGCCCTCCGCTACGGCGCACTCTTCAATTTTACCTGTTTCACTTTCACCTTCCTCCTCTCTCTTACGCCACGGGTTGGGTGTGCACAGAGAAAGTGTGACAGATACTGCGCCTTTCAGTTCCTGTGAATCAATTAGTAACAAAATAAAGTGAAAACCTTTAATTACTCATACTTGCGGCCATGACCCTCTTCCTCAGGCCCCGAAAAGTGCACACTTCTTCGTTGTAACGATCACCTGGTGACGGAATAAACAATCATGGCCTAGACCTTGAAATGCACTTAATTATACTCATGGCCTAGACCTTTAAATGCACTTAATTATACTCCCCTTGCCCCTCCGGGATGGTGCAGTGGTAAGACGCCTGACTACTGCGCCGGAGTACCCGGGTTCGATGCCGACCGCGGCGGCTATGTTTTGATGGAGACGAAACGAAGAGGCGTCCGTGTGCTGCGCGAGGCCACGAAAAGTGCACACTTCTTCGTTGTAACGATCACCTAGTGACGTGATAATCATGGCCTAGATCGTGAAATGCACATAATTATACTCCCCTTGCCCCGCCGTGGTGGTGCAGTGGTAAGACGCCCGACTACTGTGCCGGAGTACCCGGGTTCGATGCCGACCGCGGCGGCTGCGTTTCGATGGAGACGAAACGAAGAGGCGTCCGTGTACTGCGTGGAGTCAGCGCACGTTAAAGATCTCCAGGTGGGAGAAATTACTCCGTAGCCATCCCAATACAGCTCTCCCTTTCTCTCGTTCCCCTTTCACTCCTACCTCTCTCCATTCCCTTACTGAGCTGCTCAGGCGTCCACAGTTACAAGTGTGACAGATACTGCGCCGTTCCCTTCCTGTGAATCAATTATTATTATTATTATTATACTCCCGATGGCTGTTCTGGGGAAGGTGATTAAAAATTAAATAAATCCTGTCTCCACCGGAACAGAGCCTCCATCCCTTGGATCCCCAGCCGAGCGCTTTAACCAACTTCGCCCCGCCAGGGATTGTTTCCAGGTGCAAAACGTATTGCTAAAACACGTCAGCAACGCATTTGCTGATATATGACAGGTTTAAAATTTTTTCGACAGCTCCAGTTCATCAAGCACTGTAATCTATGTTGGCTTGTCAGGAAGTACTCGACACGCTGCTCTGAACCGTATAACATATTCAATGAAGGGCTGACGTACAGATCGCATTGCGATATCTGCTTTGTTGTACTGCATCCTGGTTTTGCACAAACTTTGGAGGACCAGGAACATACTAGCATCAAATGGAATGTCATCTGCTAGTACATGCAAGAACCTAATGTCATAGGGATGTATCGAAAACTCCTTAATGTTCTTTGACGGATATCCGAGAAAAACCTGCCATCTCAACAATCCAAAAACGGTTCTTTTGTTTCAGGTTTTTTACTGATGAAAGAGTTAGTCGATCAAGGGATGAAAAGGCCATTGTCATGCATGTATGTTATGGCTAAACTTTGTTAGTATGAGTTGGAAGAAAAAGGTTTTTACTGACGATAAGATTGACATTCGTGTGCCTCTCGAGGACATCTCCCCTTGGGCCGCCACAGTGCACCACACGGTACATCGCCACTGGCATCATTATGCCTACTAAGTCTTTATAAATGTTTGCCTCATGATATGTTTCGGGTAGTCTATATAGCACCGCGCATTTCTCTGCCTGTAAGAGAGCGCCACTTTAGACTGGTGCGCCCTCACTGCTCCACTAATGATTTCAGACCATGAAACAAATTTGGGCAGCAGACGGCCCAACCGTAATTGAATGACTGTACTACACTCCGAATGCTATGACGTGCTGGAACTAGATCTTGTGAGGGCTTTTGATTGCGTATCGCACGAAGCCCGTTTTTCAATTCTATACCATTCCAATGTGGGCTTCGCAATTGCGGGGGGGGGGGGGGGGGGCTTTAGAATGGCATATTTTCATTGCTCATCGAGTATTATTGTAAATGGAGAGCTTACTGAAACAGCCACGTAAGACCGTCAGTGAGACAGGGATGCCTCTGTCATCCGTGCTGTTCGCTGCCTACCTGAACCTCTTTGCTCAGTCATTCTCAAAAGTGGACGCATACGAGTTTTCATGCCGTTGGCTGCACATGTTGAAGCCTTAGCTTATGCCGAAGACATTGCTGCATTTTGCTCAACAAGCAAACTGTAAGCGCAATGACAGCTGTTGTTCAAAACTACTGCAGATCGACTGGCGCACAAATAAACCAGAATAAAAGTTACGGGTTTTGAAATGGGACTGGAACGAAACGCCAAATTACTATTCCCAACATCAGTGGTCCAACATTCCTGCAATGTACTTTGGTGTGTTACATGAGTGTTATCAAAATCCAGACGCTTACTGTAATGAGCAGGCCACAAAGCTGAATAAAAAGGCCAAAGCATGACAGGGACGGCAGCTCTCAATGTTTTCGCTTGCCAGCGCGCCGTCCGCAACCTTTTTCTTATATCTAAAATAGGGTACGTGATAAGTGTGTTGTGAGCGTCGCGGTGCAATATCCAAAAACTTCATGGAGAGTTTGCTGTATTGCCCCGCCGGGGTAGTACAGTGGTAAGACGCCCGACTACTGTCCGGAATTCTCGATTTCGAACCCGACCTCGGTGGCTGTGTTTCGATAGAGGCAAAACGAAGTTGCGTCCGTGTGCTGTGCGATGTCAACGAACGTTAAAGATCTCCAGGTGGTCGAAATTACTCCGAAGCCCTCCAATACGGCTCCTATTTCTCTCGTTTCACTTTAACTCCCACCTTACGCCCTTCCCTCACGGCGCGGTTCAGGCGTTCACAGACACAAGTGTGAGAGATACTGCGCCTTTCCTTTCCTGTGAACCAATTATTAGGATTATTATGATTATTTGCTGTGTTCATACCGACCTCTGCTTGGGAAATGTCAAGTTCAACAAACGTGCATTTAAATGTTAAACAAGGAGGGCTTGGTCAAGTGCATTTAGTTTTGCGCCATGGCCGGGGTCATGAAGCACGCATCATACGTCTCCTTGTCTACCGTGAGGATGGCAGTAGGGATGACAATGACGTGCAATAGTGATAATGACAATGATGACTTTACCAATAATAATGAGGGTGCATTCAGTTGATAACGATAATGAAAGCAAACGTGATGCACGTGTGCGCCAGCAACGCTTAGGCTTTCGCATTTGCATACTGCAGATTCCACAGTACTCTTGGACTGTTTAAATACCCAAAAGCCAGGCGCTCGTTCAAGAACGACGACGCGGAGTTTATGTATAAGTTTATAAAAACACATTGCTGACACCCCTCCTCTTTCCGAAGTACGATGGGGCGCTCAGCGATGTCATAGACGCTTCCGTTACAGAGGCGAAGGTGCGAACAGATATTGTCTGACTCAAAACCAAATCCGCCACGGGTCCTGACAGGGTTACTTATAAAATGCTTACAAATCTAGATGATGACTCGACCAGATACCTATCAAAGTATATCAAAGACGAGCAAGCTGCCGAGACAGAGAATCTTAGGCAAATTTCCCTGAAGTCTTACGAACGACAATTGATGGAGCACTTCGTGCACACGTGGTTGGCGGCCTTCAAGGAGCAGAAAAATATGTGGCCACACGAGATGGTCGGATTTAGACCACGCGTATGCACGCAGGACGTGATGTTCCGACTGAAAGATAACATCGTGGACTCGCACGAGACGCGAATGTAATCTCAGTGCTAAACTCACGAAACGTTTGATAACTTCCAACCTTACGCAAATAAACGAGCTCAACGAGCTCGGAATAGGGAAGAAAGCATACACCCGCATCAAGGACTTTCTGTCGGGCTCGACTATTTGCATATGCTTGGGAAATTTAAAATCACCTATGATAGAACTGGGAAGCAGTTGGAGGCCACAAGGCTCGTTGCCATCTTTCCGCTTTAACATGCCAATGCGAAAGCTGCCAGACAAACTCACTGAGTTGGCACAGCTTAAATTTAGTATCAGCGCGAATGAGCTCAATTTTTGGGTAAACCAGGGGAGCGATTCGGAATTGGAGAACCTACTGCAGTTTGTTACTTACATAATTGTCAAGCTTGGAGCTGACAGGGTGCTCGCGTGGTCACCGCAAAAGTCGGAACTCTGCTTATATCTCAAAGTCCCTCCGAGGCACAACACTGACTGACATAAATTTATGATTGAGGTGGCAGGTACAGAAATGCCCCAGGTAAAACATATTAAATTATAAGGGTTGATTCTCCCGGCTAATTGGTACAATGGAGAGATAATAAAGAAGCTGGAGCATCACACGATACCTACTCTAGGCCTAATTAGGCGCATAGCAGTCAAAGGAAGATGACTGAAAGGGAAACCTCACTTGCACAAGCATACGTGATTAGCAGAATGAGCTACGCGACGCCATACTTGGATATAAAAGATGCGGAAAGGGACTGCATAGGCGCCCTCACACCCAAATGCATTAAGAGAGCACTAGGGCTATATACGTGTAAATCAACGGAGCGACTGCTTGCTTTAGGAGTACACAATAAGTAGAGAAAGTTAGCAGAGATGGTTAAAGTCTAAATAAATAGACTTAGCGCGACGAATATGGGCGAGGTAATTCTTGCGAAAGTAGAAATAAACCCGCAGAAAGGATAGATAAAGAAAGTGGACATACAAAGGGAGATAAGGAACGCCCTGGTAATGTATGCACCTGAAGTTTATTAAAGAATGAAGAGAGGAGCCAGCCGTGCACTTAAAGCTAGTTGCCTACATTGATGCGGCCAGATGCCGAAGCAGGGAGGTGGTGGCTTCCTTCGTAACGGCCGAGGAGGGCCCGCCTACGCTGCGGTTGTCCGGGGAAGCTGTATACAGGGTTCGGAAGAAGTGGCTCTACCACTTTATTTCTGGGAAGCCATGGGACCCCACAACTACTGTGGTAACAATAAGCGGTTGCTAAATTGTGTGGAAATAATCGACAACTATCGATTTCATGAAGGCTGGTACGCCCGTTATGCCCAAAATTGAATAACAAAGAAGCTGCTGCATAGAGGCGCTTATACTATAATATTTATACGAATCCGGTCTTCGCGTACCATATTTTCGCCGAGAAGATAGAGCATAATAGATGTTAGTCATTGTGAGGCGAGCGGGACTTTCGACTACATAATATAGGAATGCCCACACTCTCCGGGGGTGCGAAACCTGCTGCGAAACCCGGACCCTGATTTCTAACGGAACATCATCCATCTCGCGGAGGAGGTCTGCTAAGGCCTGCCAATCAGCCTTTAACGAGGCGGCCGCCATCTCCCAGGACTGCCTGCTAGGGGCGGGGTTGATCGCCTTTTTCTGGTGGAAAATAGTTTTTTCAATAATGTATAGGCGTAAATCGCCTGGTGAAGTCACTGGTCATGACCAGATGTGACGTCGTGATGACGTCCGTATCGATTATAAACATGACCAGATGTGACATCTTGATGACTTACCATTCTGTCATGGCGTCATGTCCTGCCATGGCCGATGACATCACAATCATTCACGAGTGCTGACGTCACTGTCCCTGTTATCAACTGTCTCTGTCATCAACACTATCATTATGGTCACTAACTGCCACTATCACTAACCACAACTAACCATCATTATCGATCACTATCCACAACAGAGTTTTCTGACAGATTCAAACGTAAACAGAACTCGGTGCAATCCCGTGGTATCCCGCGGAACCTTGCGAAGAAGCGTGACACGTCTCACACACGCAAATTAGGAAGTTACGCGATGCAAACCCTCGGGCTCTAGCGGAAGGTAGCCACTAAAGGAAGATGCCACAACGAGAGAAATTTACTAAAAATAATGCAGGCATGCGTAATGAACAGAATCAGTTTCGCCACGCCCTACCTAGACATCAAGGCCGGAGAAAAAAAGAAATTAGACTGCCTGATCCGAAGATGCGTTAAGAAGGCACTAGGACTTTCCATGGGTATTTCGAGCGAACGACTGCTTGAACTCGGGGTGCATAACACGTGGGCAGAATTGGCGGAGGCGGTGCGAGTCTTTCAGTTAGAGAGGACTGAGCACGACCGAGACGGGCAGAGTGATCCTTGTAAATGTAAGCCTCAACCCAGATAGACAAGTTAAAAAACAGTCACAATTAGTAGGAAAAGTATGAACACCTTGGTAGCCCCCCCCCCCTTCCCTAGAAACATGCATCCAGAATGTAATGTCGAAAGAAGGGCCAAACGAGCCGAACCTCTAAAGCGACGCTCGAAGAACATGGGAGCGAAGGAAGTAGTCTATGTTGATGCGGCAAGTGGCAGAACAGATGCGGCGGTAGCCTCGGTACTCGATGGCCGAGGGGCGCCGGTATCCGGGCAGCCATCAAAGGCCGCAACATGGAGACTGCGGAGCAAGTTGCGATAGCGCTAGCTTGCGTAGGAACGGAAGCCAAGTTCATAATTAGCGACAGCAAAACTGGCATTCAAAATTTTGGAAAGGGGAGGATATCATCGGCACCAGCCAGTATCCTCATCCAAAGAATGCTGAATAGGAAAACTCAATTTGCACACCCGCTCACGCTGCCATCCCAGGTAACGAGGCGGCTCACAAGCTGGCCCGAGCTCTCTACTTCCGGGTAGGCGTCGAGCCCACCGAATACTGGGCATACTACGATTGTCTGCAAACTTACGGGCAGGTCATTGACCATTATAAATTGGGACCTAGACTGGTACCCCCGCCAGATGTCAGCCTAAATAATCGAGAAGCTGTCGCATGGAGGCGGCTACAAACTAATACCTTCATGAACCCGGTCTGGGCGTTTCACGCGCTACCAAACTTTAGGGACAATGATCGGTTCAAACGCCCTAAGGCGAGGGGGACTTCGACCACGTAATTTGGGAGTGCCCACAATCTCGAGGGATAGGACGAAATATAACAAGTAGAGAAGCTTGGGATACTCTTCTGCGAAGCGCGGACCTTGCGATCCAGAACCGCACCGTCCATCTGGGGGAAGAGGCTGCAACAAGCCAGGGGCTACCTGCCAGCCTCTAATCCACGGGAACACGACTCCCCGTCTTCCCCGGCACGCATGCCGGGACCGGGAAACAGGACGCCCATTTCCGATGGAAATTAAAGTTGTGCAACCAACCAACCAACAATGAGCTCATAAAGGCTTTCGCCTTAAGCAGTTTACAGGAAAGGAAAAGCGCTGCATCTTTCACATTTTTCTGTGGATACCTTAACCCGCACTCCAAGGCAGACACAAAATTGCAATGAAAGTGGAAAGACGTCATGTAGTTTAAGGCTACCGAGTAATTTCGACATAGGTGGGGATTTTTACAATGCATTGACTTCCCACAGCACGTGGGCGCGGGTTTTGTGGCGAAAGCTGAATTCGCTACGAACAGTTTCGCGTAGCGGGAGGCACAGAGCCGTTGCAACCACATGTGAGGGACGGGTGGCTGCTCTTGGCCCTACGGGGCTGGGGCTGGTAGGTCACTCCCGCTTGCTATAGTGGCTAGCCAGCCACTATATTTTTACCTGTTGTAGGCCATCATTGCACCAGATACCATTTTGGTGGTGGACGACGACTGTTGCGACGCACTACTTCCTCTCCCTCTTCTTCTTCTTTCTCCTCTATTTTCTCTCCTGTCCGCACGAGGCAGCGGAGATGGCTCAGCTACAAAGCCAGTAGCAGGCCCGTGAATTTTCATTTAATTATTTCAGTCGCACAACAGAGCCGTTACCTAGTAACCGCCGCGTATTTGCCGCACCATGTGGTAACCAAGAACAATATTAATAATTGGTTCACAGGAAGAGAAAGGCACAGTATCGGTCACACTGGCTCTGTGGACACCTGAATGGCGCCGTAGAGGAAGGGAGGAAGTTAATAGTGAAAGTGGAAAGAGTGGAGGGCTACGGAGTAATTTCGACCACCTGGGGATCTTCAAGGTGCGCTGACATCACACAGCACATGGACAGCACTTCGTTTCGCCTCCATCGAAAAGCAGCCGCCGTGGTCGGGTTCGAACCCGAGTACGCCGGCACAGTAGTCGGGCAGCCAGAAGAAATCTCGTCTTTAATGCAAGAGCATAGCTAAACAGAGTAAGTAGCGCATCCTAATTCTCCTCTAGCGTGAGGATGATAGTAGTGATGATGACAGGCTTGTCAGTGGCGCATTTCGGGCGAGCTTTTACCCAGCCACTGCCGCTCGATAGACCTATTACGCTTCCATCGAAAGGCCGTGACTCAGCATTGGACAGGATTGTATTGGACCAGATTAGATTGGACTGGATCGGATTGGACTCGGTCGGACTGGTTTGGATTGGACAGATTTGAATTGAATTGAACAGCAGTGGTTCGATTGTATTTCACTGGAATGAACTGTACTTGATTTAATTGGATTTGAATAGATTGCAGTAGTTTGGATTGGATTAGATTACAATGAATTTGACCGGATTACAATGGTTTGAATTGTATTAGATCACACTAGATTGAATGTGATTGCATCGGATTGGAGCGAAGTAGGTAGCCAAGCGCTAGGCACACATGCTTTGGCTTTTTATATCGTGGCCTAGCTGAGCTAATGCACGGCCATTTTTCCTTTTTTTAACAGATTAGGGAGAAAGGAAGGTGCAGCTAATATACTTTTGGGTGAACCCCACTGAATTTTGGACCCATACCTAATTAAATCAAGGTCGCGTGGAGATCGAAATTAGTGCTCGCGAAGAACTGCTAGGTTTTGGGGAAAGGAAGCCGCAGTATACTGTCGGGTTGTCACCACGGTATTGTGGGCACCCACTCCTAATTACGTTGGGGTCACTGGAATGTCAAACGTTGTGCCACGCGAAGACCGGCTGTACCTAGCGTTGCGAAGCTGTCGCTTCAAAAAGTTCATGTCTTTCCTTTTTAACATAGTAATGAGGAAGCTCCTCCGTAAGCTTGGCCATCTCGATGACTTAAAGCTAAACGCGGATGATGTGACCATCTGGATGTGCGAAGGGAACAACTCGTACATCACATCCAGGCTCCAAGAGACAGCAGATATAATCAGCAAACGCGCAGAGGACGTAGGTCTATGCTTTTCGCAAGCAAAAGTGGAGCTCCTGGTAATGACCAGCAGTAGTGGGAAGATAACTCCAGATATCAAAATTAAAGTCAACGGGAACGAAGTCCCGAAAGTAGATGAAATTAGAATATTGGGTATGATTATCAACCGCAGGGGTAGTAACAAAAGTTTGATTAATAAATTAAAAGATCAGGCGGAGCTCGTAGTCAGAGTATTTAAGAAGACGTCCAACAGAAGGAGTGGTCTCACGGAGGCTAGTAGACTCAGACTCGTACAAGCTTTTGTCACGAGCAGAATCTGCTACGCGACTCCATTCTTAAATATCAACAAGACCGAAGAACGCGAATCAAACACCATAATTAAGAGATGCACGAAGTGCGCTCTAGGATTCCCCATAACTACTTCTAACGATATTCTAGAGAAAATGGGGTTGCATAATGAGTGGACAGAGCTAGCTGCGGCGGTTAGGCTGTCCCAGAGAGAGCGACTCGCAGGAACGGCGGCGGGTAGACAAATCCTTGACTGGGTCAACCTACTAGCGCCCGGGGAAGGCGAAAGTGTCAGACTGCTGATAAAACTTGATTCACAATAAGTGGGAGGAATAGGGGAAGTCAGCTAGCGTGCCGCAGGCCCTGGAGACTTTTGGCAACGCCAGCCCATTCGACGGCCTTGAACTGAACGCCAGGGTCATCGCTGGACCTTAGCTTGTCCCAAGCTTCTTTAGAGGGATCAGGCAAGAGTTCTGAGGGAGGCTTATGGGCTTTGCACGCCCAGATCATATGCTCGAAGTTGTCTTTCTCCCAGCAAAACCGGCAGAAGGGATTCATATCCTTGATTATGAATTTTGATATGTTGTTTGAATTGGGGAGGCTGAAGCTGCCTCCACATTACTTGTTATCTGGTCAGTGTTTTATGGTGTGGTGGGAATGTTCTTCTCATTGCTTTGTAATGTGCAGTGTGTTCGTGGTATCATACGGCTGGCTCACCGAAGGGTTCCAGTTCCTCATTTTGCGCCGCCGCTCGGCCAGCTAATTCTCGAGCGTATTGGTGGGCAGTCTCCTTTCCCGCATTCCCCGCATGAGCTGGGGTCCATATTAATTCGATATCTCTCGAGAGAGGAGATTCTCTCATTTCACTGAGTATTTGTGAGGCGGGTTTGGAGACTCTACCTCTAGCAAAGTTACTGATTGCCAGTTTGGAGTCGCTTACTATGGTTGTTGCATGAGTAAAAGTGATGGCCGCGGCGATGGCGGCCTCCTCCGCCACTAGAGGTATGGATGTGGAAACAGTCTTCGCCGGAACGAGTCTCGCTGGGTTAGTGTTGGGCTGTGTGACTCCACATATGGAATATTTGTTAGGGTCTTCCGCGTCTTCTGCGGCGTTGACATAGATGACATCCTGTAGCCGGCTCATGGTTTGTGCAGGCTCTTAGCTCGAGCTTTTGTTCGGCCTTGATGGGCGTGGGGGTTCATGTTCCGAGGAAGAGGTTTGATGGTGATCCTCTTTCGGATATCACGTGGAATAGTTTGAGGGAGGTCTTGTAGGAGTTCGCCCTCAATACCTAATATTTCAAGTATTGTCCTACCGGCGGGCGTGCTGGACAGGCGCCTTATTTGGGCAGTTCATTGTGCTTCATTGAGTTCCTCGTAGCTATTGTGGACCCCGAGTTTGAGAAGCTCTTTGTTGAGAGTCGAGCCAAGCAGGCCAATTGCTGTTTTGTAAGCCATTCTAATGATGGTGTCGATTCTCTCAACTTCGTTTTTTTTTGAGTCTTAAGTACGGGAGGGAGTATGTAATCCTGCTTATGATGAAGGCGTCTATGAGTATGAAGAGGTCGTGTTCTTTAATGCCTCGTTTTCTATTAGTGATTCTTTGTATTAATCTGGCTGTTTGGTGAACCGCCCATTTCAGTTTGTGGATTGCTGGCGCGTTTCCAGAGTTCGTTTGTAGCCTGGGCACCCGGATCTTAATCTCTTGAACCTCTGTTGCTTCCACACCCCTTTATAATGACCGTCGTCAAGGGCGCATTTCTTTTGCCTTTATGAAACACTATAAGCTCCGAATTTTCAGGGGAGCATTCTAGGCCCGCTCTCCTGGCTTCTTCATCGATGACGTCTGCAGCTGCTTGAAGAGCGGCTTCGATTTCACCATGAGAGCCCTTAGTTGCCCACACCGTAATATCGTCCGCGTAGAGGCTGTGCTGTACTCCTGGTATTTTGACGAGTCTGCCCGGGATCTTGATTAATACCAGATTAAAGAAGAACGGAGAGAGAACAGCCCCCGAGGGGTGCCTCTGTTTCCCAGCTTTATAGAGTCGGATTTCAAATTGCCCACGTGCAGTTCCACCGAGCGCTCACTCAGAAATGCCTCGATATAGTTGTAAGCCTTTCGTCCAGGATTAATTTCGTTTAGGTGCTCTAGTATAGTATAATGGGAGACATTGTCAAATAACTTCTTTAGGTTGATAGCCAGGATAGCCTGTGTATTTACCTTTTTAGATCTGTTAATGATGTCATGTGACAGTTGAAGCATGACATCCTGTGTAGAAAGTCCCTTTTTGAAGCCCACCATAGTGTGTGGTAGAAGCGAGTATTCTTCGGCATAATCCTGCAGTCTATTAAGCACAACATGCTTCATTAGCTTACCTAAGCACGAGATAAGCGAAATGGGCTTTAGGTTATCGAGGTTTAACATCTTGTTAGGACCCCGCAGGGGTGGCGCAGTGGTTACGGCATTCGACTACTGTTCCCAAGGACGCGGGATTAAATCCCGGCCTCGGCGGCAGCTGTTCGATGGAGGCAAAAGCAAGGCGCCCGTGCGCTGTGCGATGTCAGTGCACGTTAAAGAACCCCAGGTTGGTCGAAATCTCCGGAGTCCTCCACTACGGCGTCTCTCATAGCCTGAGTTGCTTTGGGACGTTAAACCCTACAAACCAACCAAACCAACCAACCATCTTGTTTGGTTTTGGAATAAAAATCATCTTGGCGTGCTTCGAGGATTGTGGTATGCTGCCACTCTCGCAGCACTCAATCAAGTAATCCGTGAGCGACTTTAGATCTAGATTCCGCAGCATCTTATCATTAATTTTATCTGGTCTAGGCGCAGATTTTGTGTTGAGTTGAGAGAGTGCGGCCCAGATCTCTGCGTCCGAGAAAGGCTCGTCAAGATTTGGGTTGTCGCGTCCCGTGTAGCCCGGGTACAAATCTCCATCTTTGCTGGAGTTTACATATTTATCTTGTAGTGACGATAACAATTGTTCACCGCTTCCGCGATATGCATGGATGATCTGGCCTATAGCGTTTCTGTTGACTGTCTTGGACTGGGCTGGATCAATGAGGTGGCGGAGAAGGCTCTACGTGTTCTTCTTTTCAAGCTACCTGTTAAGTTCGTCGCATACCTGATACCAGTTCTGGCTTGTAAGGTTAATGGCGGGATCTTCAATATCCTCCTCAAGCCATGCTAAGCGTATCTTGACCTTCCGTATAATTCTCTGCTTTTTTATTTCTTCATGAGCGCGTGTCTGGCTTCCCACATGTGCACTAGCCTGGAGTCTGTGATGGTTTGCTCCCAGTTCGTTTCTATGCTACTGGTGTGCTTAAGGGCATCTACGCATATATCGTGGACCCACTTCTCCAAGTCCGAGATGCTGCACGGCGCATCACTATCCCTGTCTTTCTTGAATTTATCCCAGTCGGTGTGCATACAGGAGTTCCATGCCCTCTTATTACGTAAGTTGGTTTGTATTGTAATGGCGAGAATGTAGTGGTCACTGTTAAGGTCTTCCCCAGTATTGAGCCATGTGAGATTGATCGCGTTTCGAGATAGTGACAGATCAGGATTAGTGTCCCTCGATATACTGTTGCCGGTTCTCGTGGATTTGGTAATATCATTCAGTCGCGTGAGGCCCAGCTCCCGAATCTTCCTTAGTATTGCTGTGCCTTTACCATTAGTCTTCGGGTAACCCAATTCAGCGTAATGGGCGTTGAAGTCTCCAACTATGATAAGCTGATTCCCTCTGGCCTTTCTCACAATTTGTCTAGGAGTTTACTTGTTTCCTTGGTGTGATCCTTGGGAGAGCTATATACGTTGAGGATGTAGGTGCTCCGCTGTCCCTTATCGGCGGGAGTGATTTCAACAAGCGCATAATCTAGGTTTACGTCCTCAATTTCATGCTGCGCATAGCTGATATCCTTTTTGACCAGTACAGTCGTTGCTGGATATCTGCGGCTAGTTCTCAGTTGCGTAGCGGTAACATAGCCTGAAAGAGTAGCCACTCTGGAGGGTTCTTGTAGTGCGACAATGTCTGGTTTTGACAGCGGTGTTCTGGATGTGGATCTGTAGGTTGGCCTTCTTGCGTGCGTACCCCCTACAATTCCGCTGCCAGACTGTAATTATTTCCCATTTGGCGGAATCCATGTTTTACTTTGGCTTGTCCCCTCCGCGCCGGATGGAGATACGGTAATTTGCTGCTGTCCCATCACGCCATGCAGTACCGATCCTAAGTGCTTAATCTGCTGATTTGTACTCTCAAGCGCAATCTTAAGTTCTCGCAGAATCTGGGTGGCCTCCTTCTGCCAACGTCCGAGGCCAGCAATGAAGTTCGCAAGTTCTGACACTTTGTCATTTAAGCGCTCTTGTATCTCATTTATTCTTTTACAGAGCGGGACTTTTGGGGTACTCCCTTGGGAGCCATCTTCAATCTTTTTCTTAGTGGTAGGTGTCTCCACCTCCTCATTGGGCGCCGGTCTCATAGTTGGAGAGACGTGATCTGTTTCCATGGGTGGGTTATCTGAAGTTCGCGTAACTAGCTCTTTTTCAGATTGTTCACTTTTGAGTGATTGAATGAGTTTTGTTTGTGTTTTTACAATATTTCTAGTTTATGTATGCGTGAAAGAAGCCTCTCAATAACTCTTGCCTGATCCCTCACCTTATCACCGTTGTCTTCTTTCTTCCAGGAGATGGCTTTGTCATCCGCGACGTTCCAGACATTCTTGGTGTCCCTCTTTTGGCTGGGGTCCCTTGACCTACGTTCGGAATCGCTCCTGCGTTGGTTGGACTTGCTCCTATGCCTTTGCAGAGACGGGAAAGAAAATGAGGAGTCTCTCTGGTAGCCAGCTGCGTTCCGGGTCTCTGGTCTTCCAGTTGGCTGTTGGGAATTGTCAGTGTCGGTCTTCTTGGCGCTTGTCTCTGGTGTTCTGCCTTTGACAAAGCGGAACTTGCAGTTGCTGCTGCCTGTACTATGGGGCCTTTTGCATACAATGCATTGGGTCTTGCAGGTCGGTTTTTGGTTTTCAGGGGTTGGCGGATGGTTATCTCCGCATCAGTGGCATGTCACTTTTTTAGTTTGGGGACATACGTCCTGTCTATGTCCTGTTCTTTTACAGTTGAAACATGCTTCCACCCGGTTGAGAAACAGAGCCACTTTATGCAGGGCTCCCGGATACCGGAGCACTCTGGGAGGCGTCGTAACAGCCACAATGACAACAATGAGGTTGGATTTCCTATACCGTCTTGCGGATATAGCATCAACATCCGGGTTCTTGTGTCTGTAGTTGAGTCTCAGCTGCTCGTCCGATTCCCCGCTGTATTTATTGTGTACTATGCCCTTCACAGAGAGATCCGGAGCTGGTACGTAGGTTTTGACAGGTTACGTCTTGTGGTTGAGGGTAAAGGCCACTACTTTCCTATAGGCTTCTCCACAAGCACTGCTTGGGGTGCTGATAGTAATCGTTTGGTTGACTGGGTGTCGCTGGGCAATATCTTCGAACACTCGGGCGTCCTTGATGTCAGCTGCGCTGCCAATTGCCTGAAGTAGAGTGGCCCCTCCTTTGAGAGGGGAGTCGATCGGAACTTGCGGTCTGAAGACAACCTTGAAATAATCGGTAGGCAGCTGTGGGAGCTGGATCTTCTCCATGAATGGCGCCCTAGCCTTTGTCTGCCGTCTGAGCGTTCATGTTGTCGCCGCCGGCGTTCCTCGCCAATGTGGACGAGACGCCGTCACCATCGGGCTTACTGCTGCCGCTCGGGCCAGCGGCGTTAGGCTTGCGGTAGAACTCCTGGTACTTGAATGAAGTAATCCAGGAAGCGTCTTTAAGCTCTTCTGGGGTGACGGGTTGCCCTTCTATAAACATTTGCATAGCGATGGGTTCCGCGGCCTGTGGGAGACCGAGAAATGCCACAACGACGGCGGGTCTCGCCGCTTTCTTTGCCTTCGTTCGCTACACCAGGCGTGAGACGCACGCTGTCGACACACAGAATGCCATAATGCCCTCCAAAAAGTTTGCACTCACTAATTTTGGCTCTGCCAGGTCCGGGCGCACTCAAGGATCTTGTGAAGCTAAATTAAGGAACGTGGTGTAAACAATTAGGGGTCCAGAGGCCGGAATTCACAGAGCCCATGCGAAGCACGTCCGTTCTCGTTGGTGATACTGTGGTGTCAGAGAAAGCATAGATCGAGAAATCAGCAAGCATCTATACGTCTCGCCCATACCGAAGAACATGCACCCCGTACACGACGAGGGGAGAAGGAAAAGCAGAGCTAAGCACCTCGCTAACAAATTGGACAAACTCCCACCGGGATCGGTCGCCTACACCAATGCAGCGATCGGGAAAGAAGGCGATGCAACCTCGGTCTCTCTATTAGACACCGGGATCGCCATAGCAATCGAAAGAAACCGAGATTTACCACCGGTGGAGGAGGAGGAGATTGCCATTGCCTTTGCAGGACTAGGCGTGAAACACGTCATCAGCGATAGCAAAGCGGCGGTTAGGAATTTTAAAAGTGTAGAGTCAGCAATCATGCTGCAAATATTCTGAACGAGCCGTCTCTCGCCGAAAGCGTGACCCTATCTGGACCCCAGCACACGCCGGTCTCGCCGGCAACGAGGCTGCCCACATGCTCGCCCGTTCCTCGCTACCTCGGGGTGCTGTGGACGCCTCCACAACAACATCTAAAAGTAAAGAATGTATTGGTACGTTTAAGGATGTAACCGACAACCTGAAGAAAGACTGGAGCATATATCCGCCATCGGATAGATCCCCGAGTAAAAAGGAATCACACGACTGGAGAAGACTCCAAGCTCGAAATTTCTTTTCGCCCCTGTGGAGGAGTTGAACGGGTGCCATAGGGAGGAAGAGGGACGGTGCAGGAACCGAAATTTGCAAATTATGTGGCCACGTGGCAACGTCAGATCACATAATATGGAGATGCGTTCGTGCCCCAGGACGCAACTCGATTAAAACTGGTGATGAATGGAAGACCACTCTAAGAAGCTCCGACGAAAAAATTACCGACGATTACGTTACTTCCTAATGCGAAATTTGAGCACAGCAAATAAGCTGTTCCACCTTTTCGATAGATTGAGGCAAAGAAATCGAGCAACACATGTATGCGCTATCACAGATTTTTTTTTTATTTTTCACACGTATTCCTTTAACAAAGAACGGCAGCGGCAGTTTCGGCTCGGGCGGTGCACAGATACAGATCCGCCGCCACCGATCTGGCTCTCTGATTGCCACCGCACAGGGGTTGCATTGGAGGAGGAGCTAAGAAAGGTGGTGGTGGTAACAACTTTTATTGCCACGAAATGAAAGAAATTATTTCGGGCTGGGGCGAGTCTAGGGTGGCCTCCAGTCGGGAGCGACCTCTTGAGCTCGCGTGACGAGGGCCAGTTGCGTAGTTTTCCTTGGGCTGGCCAACAGCTTGACCCATTCCTCCGCTGAGGGAGCTGGCAAGAGTGTCTTTGGAGGGGGATTGCTGGCGCATTCCCACAGTATATGGTCTTGAGTGGCCTGCGTCCCGTCACCGCAGTGCCGGCATGCAGGGTTGAATTCTCCGTTTGTAATTAACGATAGTCGGTAGGGGCTAAGAATGGCCTTTGTTTGTAGGCGTCTGAGTGTCGTGGCTTGCGCCCGGTCGAGGTCGGGGTGAGGGGCGGGGTACGTGCATCTTAGCTCGCGATAAAAGTTTGTTACCTCCGCGTATGTGCGCGGTGCCTCCACAGGCGCGTCCGTTCCCGATAGATCTCCCGTCTCCCGGTTGGTTAAGCCTCGGGCTAGACGGTCGACCCCTTCGTTTCCGGAGTTACCCGCGTGAGCCGGAACCCATACGAGATTGATGTTGTGATTGAGAGATCGGTTGCGCAGAATTCGCGCCGCGAGTGCGCTTACAGAATTTTTGGCGAAATTTTGAACGGCGCTTTTTGAGTCGCTTAGAATAGTTTTGGTGTGGGGATCCGCGATGGCCAGTGCGATAGCTACTTCCTCTGCCTCGCATATGGAGCTAGCATGAAATGTTATAGCGTTAATGAAGGTTGACTTTGGAGTGGCCATACATGCCACGTATGCTCCGTTTTTGATGTGCTGAGCTGCATCCACGTACACTGCTTGTGGATCGTCCTCGTACTGTTTCTCAAGGGTCTGTGCCCTTGTCTTCCTGCGGGCATCATGTCTACCTGGTAGCATGTTTTTGGCTATTGGTTTAACAACTAGTCTACTAGTTATGTCAGCCGATAAATGGGATGTTGCGCACACCTCCTCAGTGGGGTGGATGTGGAGCTTGTCGAGAATTACGCGTCCCGCAAGGCTGCGTGACAGGCGGGTCACTTGTGCTGTCTTATGGGCTTCAATTAGTTCAGATAGTGTGTTAAAAATTCCTAACTGCAGTAGTCGATCTGAGTTAGCGTATACTGGTAAGCTAAGGGCCGCTTTGTATGCTGTTCTAATTATGCTATTAAGTGCATGTTCGTCCCTACGACGCAGATGATAGTACGGGCAAGCGTACATGATTCTGCTTATCATAAAGGCTTGGATAATCCTGCACAGGTCGGCTACTCTCATACCCCTGCGACGTGTGGCAATGCGTCTCACCAGCCCACCTATCTGGTGCGCCGTGAGGCGTAGCCGGCGTATAGCTTCTGTGTTCTGCGTATTATTCTGAATCAACATTCCGAGAACTCTGATCGTGGCTACCGGGGGTATCGGATGGTTGTCAATGTGTAACTGGATAGGTTCTCGAGAATCTGGCTTTACCTGTGAAGCTTGTTTGTTCCTTATAACTAATAGTTCTGATTTAGCCGGTGAACAGGTAAGGCCGTTTTCCTGCACATAAGACTGTACCGTGTCGATAGCTCGTTGTAATGAATCTGTAATATCTCCATCGGAGCCAGAATTGGTCCATATGGTGATGTCGTCGGCGTATATGGAATGATGTATGTGTGGGATATCATCTAACAGACGCGGGAGGCCGCTCATAACGATGTTGAAGAGAAAAGGTGAAAGTACGGCGCCTTGCGGTGTTCCTCTCGTCCCTAGTGTAATTTTGTCGCTAACTTTGTCAACGAAATGGAGCGTAGCCGTACGCGCATTCAGAAAGGCAGCGATGTAGTCGTATGTCCGTTTGCCTACGTGTAACTGTGAGAGGTGATTGAGGATGGAAGCGTGTGACACATTGTCGAAGGCCTTACTCACATCGAGTCCCAGGATGGTTCGCGTGGCTCTTATGCGATTTGTATCTAGAATGTCTTGTTGAATTTGCCACATAATGTCCTGAGTCGAAAGACCTGCTCGAAACCCAATCATGTACGGGGGAAACGTGCCTTCCGCATCGGTGTGCATAAGGAGCCTGTTTAAGACAACGTGTTCCATTACCTTCCCGAGACATGACGTTAGCGAGATTGGGCGGAGGTTCCCCATCTCGAGTCTTTTGCCCGGTTTAGGTATGAAAATAATTTTAGCGTGCTTCCATTCCTCAGGGACGCTGCCCTCTGTCCAGTACCTGTTGAAGAGGTCCGTAAGAGCCTCTACTGACTGGTCTTCTAAATTGCGCAACATCTTATTGGTGATGCAATCTTCCCCCGGTGCCGAGGTGGTGTTAATTTTGTTAAGAGCAGCCCTAATATCTGCTACGGTAAAGACGCTATCCATGCGAGGATTATCCAATCCTGAGTACCCATCTGGCGTGGGTATATCCTGGGAGGTGTTAATGTATTTATCTTTTAAAGTGGTCATGAGCTCTTCGTCGGTGCCTTGGAAAGATTGCGAGATCCTATGTAGGTTCTTGTGGGAATCTGCCTTAGTTCTCGTAGGATCCAGTAAATGTCTAAGTAAAAACCACGTGTTCTTGTTGCCCAGTTGCCCATTAAGGCGGTCGCAAGTCTGATGCCACTGTTCTCGGCTAAGTTCCCACGAGTAAGCCTCGATTTCCTTTTCAAGCCGGGTTAGCCGAATTTTTAAACGTCGGTTATGCTTATTTTACGCCATCGAGCATGGATACTTCCTTGTGCTTCAATCATGTGCACTAGCTTAGCGTCCGGACTGGGGCTGCTGTCCTCAAGGGCAACAGTTTTTGAAGTGCTTGCGGCGTCTTGCAACAGACGCTCCGTCCATTGTCTTAAATCTACTATACTTTCCGCTGGCCTTTGCGAGCGGACCAGTTCGGACACGAACTGGGACCAGTAAAGGCGTCCCAGTTCGTGTGCTTCACTTCCTGGCGACGCATTTTGCAATGCGTAGCTCGGAAAGTGGTACATAGTACATAGTGGTCGCTTCCTATGTTTGTATTTAGGTTTTCCCATCTCGCATCGGGGATATTTCTGGCAAAGGTAAGGTCAGGGCACGTATCCCTGGTTACACTGTTACCAATGCGCGTAGGTTTATCAGGGTCGACGAGTAAGGTATGCCCTAGCGCCTGGGCTGTCTCCCATAATTTAGTTCCCTTTCTACTGTTAACTGAGTAGCCCCATTCTGCATGGGGTGCGTTAAAGTCTCCAACAGTCAGCAACATTCCATTATGAGCGGCTACATGCGCCTTACGGAAGAGTGTGGCTATTTTCGTGCCGTTGTCTTTAGGTGGACTATATACGTTTAGAATGTAAAGGGGAGATTCTGTTCGTTTGTTCGGCAGGATTTGTATAAATGTATGAGAGACCTCCGGTATTTCCAAATCTAATTGGTTTGCAGTTAGATTACGGTGTACAAGTGTAGCTGTGATCGGCCGGCACTCAGCCGACACTTTCTCATTGTATGCTGTATACCCTGCAAGCTTTACTTCTGTATTCGTCTCTTGAAGTGCTATGACTACCGGCCTGTTTGTTTGGGCCAAAACTGCATATTCCAGAGCCTTGCGCTTGGCTCGGAATCCCCTGCAGTTCCATTGCCACACTATAACAGGTGTACTAGCCATCGCGTGTCGGGTAAGGTTCCGCTCGCGCGGGTTGCAATACGCTGGGTCGGAGAATGCTGCTGGGGGACGGACGCGCCGAAGCACCGTCAGCTGGGCGTGAGAATGCTGTGTTGGCGGGAGGCAAAGAGCCTGCATTTGGCGTTGGAGATATCAGATTGCTAGGGGATGCTAGTGCGTTAACCCTGGTTGTAAGCGTGTCGAGTTTAGCTAGGACAGTTTCGAAAGTAGTCGGAAACTTTTCCATTGTGTCAGTGACTTTGTTAAGCTGTGGTATTAATTTCTGGATAGTTTCCTCCACCTTGGCTAGTCTTTGGTCTATTTTTGCAAATCTCTCTTCATAATTACTCTCTAAGTCATCTGTATCTGGCCGAGGTACCGAAGGTGCCTTTCGTTTGTTACGGCGGTTTTGATCTACTTCCATGTCCTCATTGCGGCTGACTTCAAGGCGAGCGCAAGCCACAGACGACTGTTCATTTTTTGATTGCGCATTTGCAGTTTCTAGCTGTTTGATTTTTGCGTTAGACTGAGCTAACTGTTGTTGCAGTTGTCGGACTAACTCTGCCAGCTCCCTTACCTGTGGGTCGGGTGCTCGGCGTTGCTTCTCTGTAAGTGGAGTCTTCCATGCCAAATGTTTGGCAGGTCTTCCTTCTTCTCCGGAGTTGGAGTTGATCCGCGAGCTGCGTCTCTGGGACGATGACCTGCTCCTATCTCTGCTCCCACTGCGTCCACGTAGAGGGGGAAAAGAGTCATCTCTTGGTTCCTGCAGCTGAAGTGGTGGACTTGTGGCGAGGTCAGTTGGGGGACTGCTGCTTTGCAGTGGCGGGAAGGATTCATCCCTTGGAGGTGGTTGTTGGTGGCCGCGTTCTCGGGGACGGGACTGGCGGCCGCTTGGCGAACTGTCTGGGTCAGTGGCAGTGTCCGTGGGGGATATTGAAGATTTGCGCCTGTGGCTAGACACGAAGCGGTATTTGCAGCTTCTGCTGCCTGTTGGATGTGAGCCTTTGCATACGATGCACATGGCTTGGCAGGTAGGTGGTTGGCCGGCTGGTGGGGAGTCGTGAGCGACGCCGCAGCGGCGGCATGTAGGTATTCGTGGTTGGGGGCACACGTCCGCTCGGTGACCCAGCTTGCGACAGTTGAAGCACGCCTCCGGACGAGGCTTCAAAGGGAAGACTTCGAAAGTAAACCCCAAGTACCGCACGTATCGGGGCAGCTCGGTGTTGGCGAACGTAACGACGAAGTGCTGCGTCTTGCCCATACGACGCGCAGCAACGATGGGGAGATCGGGATTTCGAGCGCGGAGCTCAGCCAGGATCTCGGCATCGTTTTCGTAACTGTAGGCTCGGTACAAAATCCCCCGTACGGAATTGTCCGGGGCTGGGGCATAGGCGGCAACCGGGACTACTGTCTTGTCGATGGTGATGGTGCCGATCTTGGCGTAAGACACTGCACGGGCATTGTCAGGCGTGCTCACTGTGATGGTGTTGTTAGTGGGGTGTATGCGGACTTGGTCGGCAGTAACCGCTAGGCGGTGGTCGACGTTGGCGGCTGCGTAGATAGCAAGTGCAAGTCGTGCGGGGCCTACGGTGTGAAGGTTCAGCGTGCCCTGTGGACGGAGGACGATCTTGAGGTGTTCCGAGGGCAGGCGGGGCAGAGGACGCTTTTTGGTCAAAGGTGGAGGGCGTCCGCGTGTCCGCGGATTCGGTACAGTCGATGTCGTGGCTGGCGTCTGGGCCTCGGCAGGTTGTTTCTTGGGCGGAGATGGTCTTCGGTAGAGCTAAGAAAGGAATTAAGTTCGAGCCGGCGCTTTGACAACCGGAGACTCGCAGGAAGAGGGGGGAGGGGGGCGGCGTGTACATCCAGCGGCAAATGATGGGGGCAGAAGCGCGCAGCAAGCGGACAACGTGATAAAGGGAGGAGGGAAGAGATAGCAGCGACTGACTAATGCTGCTGACGCCTATAGTGAGTCAACCCCAGCTGCGGAGTTGGTTTCAGGGACAACGCCGCCGATGCCGACGCAATCAATATGATACCCTCGCTTCCACAGCGCCAAGAACCAGGTCTAGCCGTGGAAAGGTGTTCACGTATTCATCGACGTGCCGGGGCCTGCGTGAAATAACCGGCGCGTCGGCAACTGAAGAGCACCCTATCCGCCACACAGGAACAGGGGGGGGGGGGAACCCTCCCCACCTCTTTCTGCATGGCGGCGACGGTGTTCTTAGCACCCTATCCGCCACACAGGAACAGGGGGGGGACCCTGCCCTCCTCTTTCTGCATGGCGGCGCCGGTGTTCTTAGCACCCTATCCGCCACACAGGAACAGGAGGGGGGACCCCCCTCCTCTTTCTGCATGGCGGCGACGGTGTTCTATCCGCCACACAGGAACAGAGGGGGGGACCCTCCCCTCCTCTTTCTGCATGGCGGCGACGGTGTTCTATGCAGTCAGCCCCGCCGGGGTGGTGCAGTGGTAAGACGCCCGACTACTGTGCCGGAGTACACGGGTTCGAACCCGACCTCGGCGGCTGCGTTTCGATGGAGGAGAAACGAAGAGGCGTCCGTGTGCTGTGCGATGTCAGCGCACGTTAAAGATCCCCAGGTTGTCGAAATTACTCCGTAGCCCTCCACTACGGCTCCTCTTTCTCTCTTTCCACTTTCACTCCCACCTTCCTCCCTTCCCTTACGGCGCGGTTGCGGTGTCCACAAAAAACTGCTGTGCGATGTCAGCGCACGTTAAAGATCCCCAGGTGGTCGAAATTACTCCGTAGCCCTTCCCTACGGCTCCTCTTTCTCTTTTTCCACTTTCACTCCCACCTTCCTCCCTTCCCCAACGGCGCGGTTGCGGTGTCCACAGAAAGCAATTGAGACAGTTACCGTGCCTTTCCCTTCCTATAAATAAATCAGTTTTAAATCAGTCCACAGCAAACAAGTGAGACAGTTACCGTGCCTTTCCCTTCCTATAAATAAAATCAGTCATATTTTCAGTCACGTTGTCTTGACTCTCTAGCGGCGTCAGCGGCATCCAGCGGTATCAATCGGTCGCTGCTAGCGCTGGGGGGATGAAAGGGGAGTGGAGCTGGTTACGAGGCCGACGACGACGCCGACGCCAACCCAGGAACCCAGGAACGGACGCCAAAGAGCTGCGCTCTAAAAACTCAGCAATTCGCCGTCCGTCTGGCGGCCGAGGCTGAAGACCTCTTCTCCAAGACGGGGCCGGGTGTCCTCCGGCCGCGGTGCGACAGACTGCCTCTCCGGAGGCCTGCGTACGGACCCGGAGGTGGCTGCCGCGCCATATTCGGAGGAAATAAATGTTCTTCCTCCTCTCCTCTACATCAGTGTGATGTAAGTCCCCGTCCGTGTGCTGGCCGCGCAGGGGTGGTGCAGTGGTAAGACGCCCGACTACTGTGCCGGAGTACCCGGGTTCGAATCCGACCCCGGCGGCTGCGTTTCGATGGAGGCGAAACGAAGAGGCGTCGTGTGCTGTGCGATGTCAGCGCACGTTAAAGATCCCCAGGTGGTCGAAATTACTCCGTAGCCCTCCACTACGGCTCCTCTTTCTCTCTTTCCACTTTCACTCCCATCTTCCTCCCTTCCCTTACGGCGCGGTTGCGGTGTCCACAAAAAAACAAGTGAGACAGTTACCGCGCCTTTCCCTTCCTATAAATAAATAAATCAGTCCGTGTGCACGTTAAAGATCACCAGGTGGTCGAAATTGCTCCGTAGCCCTCCACTACGGCTTCTCTTTCTCTCTTTCCACTTTCACTCCCACCTTCCTCCCTTCCCTTACGGCGCGATTGCGGTGTCCACAGAAATCAAGTGAGACAGTTACCGCGCCTTTCCCTTCCTATAAATAAATCAGTTAAAGATCCCCTGGTGGTCATCATTGTAGTGGCTGTAGGAAGGAAGAAAAGAAAATGCACGGGCTTGCTACTGGCTTTGTAGCTGAGCCACCTCCGCTGCCTTATGCAGACAGAAGACAAAATAGAGAAAAAAGAAAAGGAAGAGGAAGAGAAAGACGCGCGCCGCAACAACAGCCGTCGTCCACCACCTAAGCAATGGCAGGTGCAATGACGGCCTACAACAGATAAATATTTGGTGGCTGGATAGCCCCCGCCGCAAGCGGCGTTGACCTACCGTCCCAGCCCCGTAGGGCCAGGAACAATTTATTCTGGAGCCTCCATTACCGCTTTCCTTTCTCTCTTTCACCTTTCACTCCCACCTTCTCACCTTTCTTCCTTACTTGCTTCCTTCCTTACCGGTGCCGTTCAGGTATCTACAAAAACAAGTGACAGATAGTGCGCCTTTCCCTTTGTGTGAACCAATTATTATTATTACATGTGCTTGGCGCGCGGTCAATATGATTATCTGATGGCGATATGAATCACTAGATCTATCTGCGCAACATTTTACTCCAGGTACTCTGGCACAAGTAGAAGCACTACGGTACAACAAAGCGACTATTAGTCGACCAGCCTCATCTCATGCGTTGTCGTCCCTTTCCGTGAAAATCATAGAAAAAGACTGCCATCTGGCCCAAGCAAGGTTCGATCATTGCATATCTAGGCGCCTGCATCGAGGGCTTCAGAATGGCAACTGCAGTATATACGTCACTGCAAGAGTACACAAAATACGACTTTAAGGTTTCAGTTCGAGGAACTTGCTTCCTCATTTTATGGTGTACTGGTTGCTATCCAAGAAGCGCTTTGTTTTGTAGTCGCTGTTACTTTGCTTCCTAAGGGCCACATTATCATCCGCTCTGGCACGCTTCAAGCAACACACCTATTTCAACGCGCCAGTCGTAGCCCAGAAATATGCCAGGAAATGCATCCTGTGGTTGCTCTCACCCCCCTGCCTATTCGAAATGAATTCTTCACACGTGACTGGCTGAGCTCACAAAGCTCTGGAGATTCAGAAATAAGCCTCGACACGCTACCCTCATCAAGGCCTTGGTTGGTTGGTTCACAGGAAGGGAAAGGCGCAGTATCTGTCACACTTGCTCTGTTGACACCTCAACCGCGCCGTAAGGGAAGGGAGGAAGGTGGGATTGAAGGTAGAGAGAGAGAAAGGGGAGCTGTAGTGGAGGGCAACGGAGTAATTTCGACCACCTGGGGATCATTAACGTGCGCTGACATCGCACAGCACGCGAACGCCATTTCGTTTCGCCTCCATCGAAACGCAGCCGCCGAGGTCGGGCTCGAACCCGGGAACTCTGGCACAGTAGTCGGGCGTCTTACCACAACGCCACCCCGGCGGGCCTCAGTTCCTGATTATGAACGCTACCTTCCCCCGAACGAGAAACACCTCCGACGCTACAAACGTCCAGCAATCCTCATCCTCCGGTCTTATCCGCGCTGAGGACATTGCACTGAAGAATCTGCGTAGGGGTTGCCCTCACTCCTGCCGTAAGTAGGACATGGCCTCTATTCCGATAGTTATACTCCCGTCAAGGGTGTCCTGTCTGCCACATTCGAGATACTGAGGCAAATAATAACCACTTATATATAATTGTTTGACAGAAAGAAAAAGGCTCACTATCTGTCACACTTGCTGTGTTGACACCTGCACCGCGCCCTAAGGGAAGGGAGATAGGTGGGAGTGAAAGTGGAAAGAGATAAAGGGGATCCATAGTGGAGGGCTACTGAGTAATTTCGACCACAACACGCGGAGGCCACTGTTGTGGGCTTGTCTTGCACTAAAGCGTACGCCACCTGTAAGCAGAGGCGTCCGTGTGCTGTGCGATGTCAGCGCACGTTAAAGATCACCAGGTGGTCTAAATTATTCCGAAGCCCTCCACTACACCTCCTCTTTCTCTCTTTCCACTTTCACTCCCACCTTCCTCCCTTCCCTTACGGCGCGGTTGAGGTGTCCATAGAAAACAAGTGAGACAGTTACCGCGCCTTTCCCTTGCTATAAATCAATCACCTGTCAGCAGCGGAGAACCCCCTACACTCTACCATGTTACATGGGCCTGTCAAGAAACACAGGTAGCACCAATAAACACCACACCAACACCGGAGCAGTGGGAGGCTGCGTTGTCCTGCTCGACGCCTGACGACCAGCTCAAGCTGATTGACAGAGCGCGCAAGACGGCAAAGGCCACTGGGGCCCTGGACTAAGGGCCCCACCAACGCCGGGAGAATTCCCTTTGTGTAAATAAAGTTTTTCATTCATTCATTCTCCCGCCAGAAGCCATCATGATATACTGCCGAGACGCATGGGCCTCATCAGCTTTCCCTTCGCGGCTTCCTTTGAATAGTTAACCTTTCTTGACTTGTTTAACAACTGTTCTTGCTTCTTTCTTACCTCCTTTTATGCGTTAATGCATACTCTTTACTTAAACACAACTTTATCAAAACGCACCTGACTGCTTAAAAAACCTCTTTTCCTTGGATTGCTTGTGCACTTATATACGATGCCGTGCTCGTCTATAGACCTTTGATATTAACATGCTAATATATACAAGGGTACGTCACTCGCGACCAGAATTAACAGACAAATCGATGTTCAGGTCCACTCCAAAATGCAGAAACAATGAAAGCTCACATTCTAGCACAGTCAAATATTGGCGATGATTCAATATATCCGAGTTTAATATAACCGAGATCGAGTATTACCAGCTTAAAATTGCAAATTACAACCAGCCTTCATTTGATCGTGCTCAGAATGTTAGCTTGAGAGTTTAGAGCATGTCCTAACAAATATGGAAATTGATGTGCTTCCTTAGACACATAACAATTTGTTTTTATTGTAAACTCAAAAATGACTTCGTTCATTGCAAGTTTACAGTATCGCTAAAATACCTTTAACTATCTGTATTACACGAATCGTACTGCTCTGATAATAGAGACAACCTATGTAGGTTGTTTGTAAAGGGCATCCCTGAATCACACTGTGCAATCTATCACAATTTCCCGTTGACTGCTCTTTTCCTCTACTTTTCCTGTCTTTAGGTAGTTTAGGTGCCGAACATGCTTTCGGGCAGTTACTGTGCTAACTACCTTTCCTTTTTCGCGTGCTGTAATCACTACTGCCGCGAAGGAGTTTTCTCAAATTCATATAGACGGGGATTGAATTTTATTACGCGAAGGTATTAGGCCCCTTATAGTCCGAGGCCTAGACAAAGCAAAAATAGGGAATTGTGGTCTTGACTTTTAGGACGAGTAAATAACATCCTTAATACGTAAGCATAAAATCTCGCAAAACACAAAATGCAATTATATCAAAGGATAGGTGTTGTAATTATCGCACTTCGAGGAAGCTCGTTCCGGACCGCAATGGAAGGGTAGGAAGGTCCTCAATGTTCATAGAAAACGAAAAGAGATGTCTAAGAGGAAAGCTCCAGAAGTTTTCGACCACCGGGGGTTCTTTACAGTTAACTGACATTACAAAGTACATTGATGCCTTTGCGTTTCTCCTCCATCTAAAAGAGGCTGCAGCGATCGGGTTCAAACAAGGAAGAATAAATTAAACAAATATTTGATGGCCTACTAAAGACATGACTTAATGGAGTGAAAAAATTCGGTGTCTCTAAGCTGTGCACACTTGTGAGTAATTCGTGGATCATAGCGGATCACAAATGAAGGAAGTGACCATGAAATTGACACGGTTACTTAAGATCAAGGTATATTTAGAGATTTGAAAATCAATATGCAGAAGACTAAGGTAATGTTCAACAGCCTCGGGAAGGAACAGCAGTTTACATTAGGTAGCGAAATACTGGAAGTAGTAGGCGAATATGTCTACTTAGGACAGGTAGTAACCGCAGATCCGGACCATGAAAAGGAAATAACAAGAAGAATAAGATTGGGATGGAGCGCATTTGGCAAGCACTCGCAGATTATGACTTGCAGCTTACCGGTATCGCTCAAGAGGAAAGTATACAACAGTTGCATCTTGCCTGTACTCACCTATGGGGCTGAAACGTGGAGGCTAACCAAGAGAGTTCTTCTTAAGTTGAGGACAACCCAGAGGGCTATGGAACGAAAAATGGTAGGGGTAACATTAAGAGATAGAAAGCGTGCAGAGTGAGTCAGAGAAATAACTCAAGTTAACGACATTCTAGTGGAAATTAAGAAGAAGAAATGGACATGGGCAGGACATGTAGTGCGAATAGAGGATAACCGATGGTTGTTGAGGGTAACAAACTGGATTCCAAGGGAAGGAAAGCGTAGCAGGGGGCGGCAGAAAGTTAGGTGGGCGGATGAGATTAAGAAGTTCGCAGGGGTCAAGTGGATGCAGCTAGCACAGAACCGGGTTAAGTGGAGAAATATGGGAGAGGCCTTCGCCCTGCAGTGGGTATAATCAGGCTGCTGCTGCTGCTGCTGATGATGGTATTTAGAGTTCGTTAATCCTGGTGACACAATCCGGGACAACGCAGCTCGCCAGACACCTCTCCCTTTGGCGCCAAAGTTGTGTGGCAACCTCAGTGTGGCAAAAGTGGCGATCGTCATGGCTAGGTTGATTAGATGCTTAGTCAACATTTCGGGCCAAAATGATCAATTTCGAGCCTTACCATACTTCCCCTAACGCCTCCTCAGTGCTGCAGGTCTACTAAAGATCAGAATACTTTCGATGCTGCTCATACATTTAGTGACTTCCACAAGTTCTGTAGGAGACCCAGTACACGGTTTGTAAAATACCTGATTTTTACGATTTTCACGAAGGATGTGCGGCCTTTTTAATGTGGGTTTAGCAAAGTAGACGTTCCTTCTAGACGAGATTATTAGATTAGTTGTCGCTCCCCATTTGTTGATACCCTCTTCATGCGTGAGGAAGAACACTATTGCGGCTTCTACAACAGTCATAATACAATACGTGGAAAAATACCATTAACTCTTCCCATTCAACTAAGGCTTCCCTGGTAAGATTTCTGTGGCACAGCGTTCCCAGCAGAAATAAAATACTTCGTTTTTTTTATATCATTCTGACTCCCGAAAAATACGAGCACCTACAAAAAATTCCTAGACCTATACGGAATAAGCAGTGGAAGAAATTATCTGGGGCTTAGCTTTAGTTAAGCCTGGAAACTGCAGCAATGTCCGCTTGGCTACGCAAAGTGTTTCGCTTGTGATGGTGCACATTGCTAATCTCTTGTGTACCCACGAAATGAAAGGGATATTTTTTAGACGTCTCCAAACGTTATTATTCATTCACAGATTCTTCTTTCTGTAGCCTAATGAACCGCAGCAAGGCCTGCAAGGTCTTGCAACTTGTATGACGTCAATCGCTTGCCGCCGTCCGCAGGTGGCGCCCTGAAGAGCCAACTTGGTCCCCCGTCTCTCGCTCTGGTATGACGTCAGTAGTCACGTGACCTACCACCGCCGCCGCTCGACCGTGGAGCGTAGCGACGGCGCGCCGAAGAGCCGACTTGCTACCACGTCTTTAGCTCTGGTATGACCATGGCCTCCGAGATCACCCTCGCGCGCGTGTTTCTCTCCGGCCGTTCCAATCGGCGCGCGCCCCAGTCAAATGTTGTAAGTTTGTCAGTTCCTCCAGGCGCCACCAGGCGGCAGAGCGCGCCTATGCGTCGATGCATCATCCAGCCCGCTCGCGGCGTATCTCCGCTGGTGGTTCTCTCGTTTTTTTCGCGCGTACATTGACGAAAAATTTGTTACGAGCGTGTAACGTAGCCTTTAATTTTTAGTTGGTTTTCCAGCAAAAACTAACCGCAAGGTGTGTCCGAAATGTTTCACAATTTAAGTGTTGTGTTTACTACCGAAGCACAGTGTTGATGTCCTTGCTGCGTTTACATAATGCGTTCCGTTCTACTTAGAATTTACGCATTGTGCTCGTGTAGAGCTTTCTTTGCTTGTGAAACAGTTACTCGTCAAGACTACCGCATGTGGGTGGTAGTCTTCGAGTGCCTAAAGGTCACTCTTGAAGCCGGCAGTCAAGGTTACGAGCGCATGCTCGAGTGGTCAAAGGCATGCATGTTTCTCAGCTGCAAGGTCTTGTTGCAGTTTGGTGAACTGATGAGAGATTCGTTTTCCTCCCTATTTTTAATCCTAAGGCTTCTGCGCTTGCTTGCAAATATAACAAATTCTAGTGGAGCGTACATCGCTACATTCCATGTGTTGCGTAAATGTCGCTAGCTTATGTTGCTTACTTCGAGAGGTGCTCTTTGTGCAGCAAGACAAGACCATGCCACTGAAACAACGAAGATAATCATAGAAAAGTTGCTTAGGCCACAGCTTATCAACGCAGGAAAAATAGTAATTTATCGAACAGCTTACCGGAAAAAAAAGCAAACTGCTGAGCAAGATAGGAGCTGCGTGTTTAGTCTGGCGAGTTTTATCTTTGCGAATAGAAAACTAGAAAACTACGCAAGTAGTCATCATGTGGTGATTGAATTTTGTAAATAACGAAATGTGTGTGTGTGTACTTCTTGATTGTGCTTGCCCATATTGTTTTTCTCTTTGTCCACCTCATGAGTTTGATTGTGCTTGCCCATATTGTTTTTCTCTTTGTCCACCTCATGAGTTTTGTAAATAAAGAAACATGTCTTTTTTAAATTGCTCACAGTGTTTGCCTCGTAATTTTGTTCAGAAAGTGGCTAGTATCATTACATCCGGCGGATGTTTAGTGCCCTGATAAGTTTCGCATATCAGTGAAAGTTAATGAAAAATTGCTAACTAGTGTGGCAGGCGTGTATGATAGTGCCATTCTATAGTCTAATCATAATTCGTTTGAATTAACACATTTTCTCGGCTTGGTCCTCTACGTGTATAGGCATAGAAGTAAAAATTAAAAATAAAAGCGCTGCACCCAGTCTGTAGCATATGCAAACGAGTGAAAATAAGAAATCAGCTGAAACTCGCGTGATAATTGCGCACATTTATGCTATGGCGGGCCGCGTACTTTAAAAACGAGGTAATATCTTCTCACTTTCGATCGTATAAGCTGATCCTTTTTTAGCGGGATCACTTTCAAAAACCTTGCATATGATGGCAGAGGTGCCTGAGCGTGCCCCGATTACCCTTCGCCTTTATAGAATATTTTTGTTGATTACGCAAGCTTGCCATAAGGCATATTATAAAAACCCATGTAAATTGTTTTCCGTAAGGACTCTATCGAACTTGCGTGCTTATAATCTTGTGAGGCTGCTTTAAAACCGTGCGAGAAAAAAAAAAAAGCTATCGTGAGATGCATCTAAGTAAGCAATAATCAGATGGTTGTGGCGGAACCATTTAGAAAATTACATTCGTGCGATGGATGTTTATGTAAGTCGCCGCACTCGTAAATACTGTATTTAGCGGGTTAATGAACTCGCAAATGTACCGCGACAAAAAGAAAAAAAAAAAGGACGCGGTACCGCAGCAGAGAGCGCCAGAGCACGCATCCATGCTTCGGGCAGGCATGGAGCTTCGGGTGGTCGCTGCCTAACTTTGCGCATGTAGGCCTTATTTTATTAGTACTTTAACGATAGCGAAATTGTTGGCTGCCGTCTTGCCCGTGGCATTTTAAAGCTGGAAGCTCGCCTGTGGTACGAGCGCAAACTGACGAAACTGGTGTTTTATAGTTTGCGCCAAGCTGCGGCGGAACACATGATGCACAGGTGGCGAGCCACCTCTGCACGCCCCTTTTCCAACTTACGCTCTCTCCGGCCGATTGGAACGGCCGGAGAGAAACGTGCGCGCGGAGGTGATCTCGGAGGCCATGGTATGACGTCAGTAGTCCCGTGACCGACGGCTGCCGTCGCTCGACCATGAAGCGTAGCTAGGGCGCGCTGAAGAGCCGACTTGCTACCCTGTCCCTCGCTTTGGTATGACTTCAGTAGTTACATGTCCGACCACCGACCTTGAAGGGTTGGCTCCGGTACGGCGAAAAGGCGAAACCTGGCGTAGTAGTGCTTTCGCAATAAAATGCGAAAGCCTGAGCATTGCTGCTGCACACGGTACACCGCGCGCCCTTTGTCAACACAACTAGCGTTCCCTTGAACGCATCAAATTTCAGTGGTGTTCTATCATTGCTTTACAGGATAGGAAAGGCGCAGTACCTTTCACTCGCGAAATCTCGCTGTCACATTCCTCGAACAACACAGCAACGCTCAGGCTTACAGGTTTCTCCTGTGCAAATTTCGCAGTGCTCTCGCAAATTTCTTCCGACGGGTCACCGTCTACCAATCAGCCGCCACTCTTTCCCATTGCGCCGCTACCCTGTGAAATTGCCTCAGGCATTAAAAAATTCTCATAGGTCACGTGACCAAAACATGAGGTATCACGTGACCACTTTGGACGTCACCAATATTACGGTTGGCTATCTTGACCCCCGTTTCAATTAATTCGCATTTATGCTTCTATTTGCTCCACATGCACCAAATGTGAAATCCAGGATCATGTTTCCACCTTCAATCGCAAATATTCATGTGTTTTTTATTAGCATGGTCGAGTGAGACATAAACGTCTCGACGAATGTCTGGTAACACATCCCTCAAGCATAGTCACGTAAAGCGTGCGCATTAAATCATTCGGCGGGCAAACGCCTAAATGTCACTCTTCGGAAAGCATTGAAAATTCAAAATCATACACTTAACTTGATATTCCTGCCTGGGATTACATAAATACTTGCTTTTTGTATGCGAAAGAAAGCATTCAAAAATTGATCCTGTAAGTCAGCAAATATCTAAATAGTGTAGTTCAAGGCCTGTGGAAGGTTCTGGCTGCTTTATACTTGGCGGATTCACAGTCGACTTGAAAGACATTTTTCGCAATGCGTAGGTCTTTTAAATGTTGCCACGTACTGGTGACAACACCTTAAGAACCAAAGGAGGGCACAGGCGTGATACCACTGAAATTAACTCATTATTGGGCTAACCAGCGCTCACAAAAAAACTAAGAAACTTTGCGGCGGCGAAAGCAACAAACGTGTTATTCGGTGGTCGAACTAGAAATGCCATATGGGATTGCCGTCACATCGACAAACGCTCCATTTAAAGGTGGAGAAGAAACCTCTAGATAACGCAGAAAACGGTGACTAGCACAACCTGGAACACTGCAGAAGCATACGCTGGAATCTCTAAGACCCATATCGGGGCATCTTGTGCGACAATGAAGCTGATGAAGCTGCGCCTCGGTTCACCGAACATGAACAAACAAAGAATACAGAATTGATCCGCGTAACAAAATCAGCGTGATAAGACCACACGCAGGCAGCTATCGAAAAAAGAATAAAGATTTGAATAGATCGAGACGTTACTTCCCTTTTAAAAAGAGCGTCGTGCTTACAGAACAAACATATAAAGGTAAACAAAATACAAAAATAACAGAACTAGGGCTCCTAGCCCATGCAGGGGATAATAAAAGAGCAACTTTGGAGGTGAGGTTGGGTAAGGGCGAAAACCCGAAGATCCGCCGCCGACGACCTGACGCAGCCACTAAATCGCCGCTCCACATGACAACGATGACGAGATCACAACCAGACTTCAAGTAGGCACCGCCGCCCAGCGAAGTGACGACGGTGTGCGCCGGCCGAGACCTACACACAAGACAAAACAGATATCGAAGCCAACGTGCAATACGAACACGCGAATAAGCGACCTTGAAGTTGCTGTCGAGGGTCGCACAGTCACTGCCCTAGTAGGCACCGGAGCTGCTTATTCAGTCATTAGTGTACCGTTTGCCTCCCAGCTCCGAGAGTAACAGCCGCTTGGGATGGCCTGCTGATTCAGACCGCTGGGGCAACCTCATTGCGCCGTCAAGACGACGCACCATAATACTAACAGGGAATGGACGGACGTATCCTATCAGCTTTGTGGTTCTGCAGCAGTGTTCCGGCGCGTGATTCTGGGCATGGGTTTTCTGAATGAGCGCCGAGTGATAATTGACCTTCTGTCAAAGCTCATCACGCTGTTCACGGACAAGGTCATACGTCCCACGATGAAGTTGACGCATCACATCGTTCTAAACATCCTCAACGAAGACATAACCATTCCGCCACATTGAAGCATCATCGGTTGCGTGGCAACGCACACATCGAAATTACCGAAGGCATCATCCAAAGAAGCACACAGTAGCTTTTCGAAAGAGGGCTCGGCATAGCAAGATGTGTCACCCATATCCGAGGACGACAGACGCAGGTACTGGTGACGAACTCCATAAAAATATACAAGCATCTCAACAAGGACATGCCCATCGCCTTCCTCAATGAGATACCGGACAGCCGATACGTCGTCGCCTTTCTTGGCTGACCCAAAGGAAATACGCCCAACCTGTCTAAGGAGTCCACGTTCGACATCAACACAGCACTTCCCCGATACCAGCAACACCAGATTCGCCGTCTTTTTCAAAGCTACAGCGATTGATTTTCTTCACCATCAAAGGTGTGACAGACTCCAATGGCAAAGCACCGCATTAGTACAGACGAAGACACCCCGCCTCTTTGTCAGTGCCCCTACCTTGTATTGGCACGCGAACGTCAATGCCATCCGCGATTGAATTGAGGAAATGCGTCGCGGCGACGTATTTCAGCCACCGAACAGCTCCTGGGCGGCACCAGCCGTCCTGGTGAAGAATTAAGACGGCACGCTTTGCTTCTGTGTTAATTACAGCCGTTTACGCTTCTGTGTTAATTACAGCCGTTTACACATCGTCACGAAGAAGGATATCTGCCCGTTCCCTCGGCCCCGCCGGGGTGGTGCAGTGGTAAGACGCCCGACTACTGTGCCGGAGTTCCCGGGATCGAATCCCGGCCTCGGCGGCTGCGTTTCGATGGAGGCGAAACGAAGTGGCGTCCGTGTGCTGTGCGATGTCAGCGCACGTTAAAGATCCCCAGGTGGTCGAAATTACTCCGTAGCCCTCCACTACGGCCCCCCTTTCTCTCTATCCACTTTCACTCCCACCTTCCTCCCTTCCCTTACGGCGCGGTTCAGGTGTCCACAGAGCAAGTGTGACAGATACTGCGCCTTTCCCTTCCTATGAACCAACCAACCAACCAACCGTTCCCTCGCATCGACGATACTATAAGCCGTCTCTGCAGCGCTTGGTATTTCTCGACCACGGACTTGAATGGCGGGTACGGGCAAATTGCGGTCGACGAAGGAGACCACGAGAGAACGGCGTTCGTAACACCAGACGACCTTTTCGAATTCAAGGTAAATCCATTTGGCTTGTGCTCCTGTAGCCTATACCAGCCATTCGCTGTCGAAAGCCGAAGCAAATTACTGACGACCGATACAGAGTGCCTCGCGATCATCTGGACAACTTCAAAGTTCCGTCCGTACTTATACGGCCGACCATTCAAGGTGGTAAGCGATCACCACGCGCTCTGCTGGCTGGCAAATTTGAAAGACCCCTCCGGCCACCTTGCCCAAAGGAGGCTACGTCTTCATGAATTCGACCTGACAGTTGTCTACAAGTCCAGCCGTGAGCACTCCGATGCTGACTGCTTGTCACAAGCCCCCGTTGATGGGCCACCGAAAAAAGGCGATGAAGACGCCTTTTTGGAACAGATAAGCGCCAGCAGCTTCGCAGAACAACAACGATCTGAAACTAAGCTGAAATCGCTAGCCGATTACTTAGAAGGAAAGACCGCTTCCACTCTTGGTGTGTTCAAGCGTCAGCTGCCGTCCTTCGCCTTACGGAATGACTTCCTTGTGAAGAACTTTGCATCCAGCAGGATCGTTCACCTTCTTGTTGTGCTTATAAACCTCACAGAGGAAATTCTACAGGCGGGTCACGGTGAGCTAACGGCAGGACATCGCGGCCTTGCACGCACTTTGCACCGAATCATGGGAGAAGTTTGGTTTGCTGCGGATGTTTCCCATTGCGTCAAAACATGCCATAAGTGCCAGCGACGCAAGAAACCTCCGACGAGACATGCTGTCCCCCTGAACCCGATACAACTCCTAACTAAACCCTTTCAACAAATTGAGATGGACCTCCTAGGATTCTTCGCAATTTCATTGACGGGAAAAAACTGGATCATCGTGGCCACTGATTACATGACCCGTTACGGCGAAGCAAAAGCTCTGCCTAACGACTCCGCTGCGCCCCAGAAGTGCTCATCACAGACAGGGGAACAGCATTTATGGCGAAGCTAGCTCAAGCCATTATGAAGTACAGCTAGACAAGCCACCGGAGGACGACCGCCTCCCACCCGCAAACAAACGACCTTACAGGACGTTTGGAAATGTAATCAGCGCTGCAGAATCTTCATTGGAGTAATTCGAAAGCACGGATGCTGATGTTGGTTGCTTCTCGTTGCTTCTAGATGCTTACTTCACTTCATGGTTACCAATTTTAGACCGCGGTACTTTTAAATACGGCGCAAGTTTGCGTTACCCCCCCCCCCCCCCCCCCCGTCACAAGCTTGAGTTCACAATAAATCCCTTCTTATTTGCCCATTTAATTATTTGTTAGTTTTATATTGCGCACCAATCCCTTCCTATGTCCTTTTTCCGCACTACTTCAGGTTGCGGGACGTCACATCTTTGACGTCAACCTGATTTACTTATTGAATGAACTATTTTAGTATTTGATACATTCCAATGTGGCGCCAAGCTATTGGCTGATGAGACCATTTTCGCTTTTACTTTTACATTTTTTGCTGAGTAATTACCTAATTAACTTCTTGCCCTAATTTTTTTTTCGGACACATTAAGGCACCCTCTATCTATTGACACCAGTCATTAATTTTTACCACTACTCAATTACTCCCAACTGCTGCGGACAATGCTTACACTTTTTGCCTGTAATAATTACCTAACTTAAAGGCCTAATTATTTTTCCGACACACCATTACGTCACCCTCTATTGATTGGCACCTCTCATAAGTTCCACCACCTCTTAATTACTCACAACTTCTGCGGACACGATTTGGCTGGCGCGGTGTGCTGACGCGGCCTGGGACTGAAATCAAAATCCTGGTCCGCGTCGGGTCCCTTGGGAAATGCCCGTAGAGAAAGCGCGCGGGCGGCGGCGTCGGCTGCCTCATTCCCTTGGAGACTTTGGTGACCTGGAGCCCAAACGAGAGATCGGTACGCGGGATCTGAATCTCGACTGCAATTTTGGTATATGCGGTCAGCTAGGGGAGCAGTCCACCCTTTCTGCACGTTCCGACAAGCCCCTCGCGAGTCGGTTATGATGTATTTGGAGGAGGAGTCAGAGGCTGCGAGGGCGATGCAACCATTATAATAAATGTTTTCACCACCACCACCACCGGCCTGGGGACGCGGTCTGCGGACATCAATCTGTGAACATAGCGAAGTACTGCTTTCGCATTAAAAACTTGCGTACATGCTTGCTATGTACGTCGATGCCGAATACAAGACCTTGGACGCCATCCTGCCGTACTTGGACTTCGCGTATAACACGGCCATCCAGGAGACAACCAGACTTACACCGTTCAAGCCCATGACGACGATCGACACGATGCTGCCGCACGAGACAGAACACACCCCAACGTCGCCGCTTACCTGAAGTGGGCAGAGGAAGCTCGACGAATCGTTCGGTTGCGCATCAAAGACCGGCAACACACCGACGTCCGGCGGTATAGCTTGCGACGACGCGACGCAGAGTACAGACCGGGAGACCAAGTGTGGGTTTGGACGCCGGTACGCCACCGTGCACTGAGTCAAAAACACTAGCGGCGGTACTTCGGCTCATACAAAGTCCATCGGTGCATCGGACCGCTTAATTATAAAGTCAGTCCCGATTGCATGACCACATCTCTGCGGTGCAGGATGCGTCCATAAATCATCCATGTTGTGCTCCTAAAGCCTTTTTACGCGCTCTAAAGGCCCTAACTCTGTTAATTTCGCGTATTTAGTTTATCATCGTGTGTTTGTTTTGTACCTGTTGTGATGGTACATATTTAAGAGAGGAGTAATGCCGCGATCTATTCATATTCACACACCGCTGCCCATCTTCTAGTGCCACCAAGTGGCCGAATGTCTTGGCGCGTGGCTGAGTGTCATCCTCGTCTCGCTCGAGTTTCGCTTGATTAAAAAGGGCCAGCTCGGTTGTTGAGCTGCTTGCTACGTGTGTTGGTGACATTTGGTGGAGGTGCTGGGTAAGATCCCATGTACGTTGCCCCCGAAGACGTCAGTGACGCTGCTCATCAACGCGTGGACGCGACTCCTGTCCATAAAGCCAGCCGTCGCCTCCGAGTCCTACAACCTCAGTTTGAGCCACTGTCCACCCGCTACGAACCATGACATCCACGACGGGCAGCAAGACAAGTCAGAATTCTAGCAACGCCCCACCGTACGTCCTTCTCGCACCTCGATCACCGCCATCATTCCACGGTGACCGGTTCGAGGATGTCGAAGACTGGTTGGCCACTTTTGACCGTGTGGCCGCATTCAACCAATGGGACGACGAGCGGAAGCTAATGAATGTGTACTTCGCGCTGCAAGACTCGGCCAAGACGTGATTTGAGAACCACGAGACGTCCTTCGTCAACTGGGCCGTCTTTCACCGTGAGTTGCTCACAACGTTCAGCTCGAGTACGCGCAAAGAAAACGCAGATATAGCAATTCGTTCGAGGTCTCAGCAGTCAAATGAGAGCGTGGCCATGTTTGTAGAGGACATGACGCGACTTTTCAATCAGGCCGACACTATCATGCCCGAGGCAACGAAAGTACGGCACCTCATGCGCGGGGTGAAGGAGCAGTTGTTCGCTGGCCTCATTCGTGATCCTCCAAGAACTGTCGCAGATTTCGCGAGAGAAGCTACGAGCATGGAACGCTCACTGCAGGAAAGCTGTACCCAATACGGCAGTCAGGCAAGCGTAGCGGCCACACCCTACTGCGCGTCCGTGCCAGCAGCTAGGGACGAGGCATTGCGGGAGCTTGTGAGGAGCATCGTTCGCGAATAACTGCAGAATCTCCACTTGAATGCACCACCTGCAGTGAATTATTCTACCGGAGACGTCATTCGTGATGAAATCCGGCGAGCGGTGCAGCCACCACCAGCACCACAATCAGAGCCATGCATTATGACGTATAGTGATGTCCTAAGTCGACCTGCCCCCGAGCCACATTCATTCCGCCCCGTTGCCGGACCACCGCCTCGCTACCTGCGTCCCGTCGAGCAGCAACAAGATCTGCGCCCCGTCGAGCCACAGCAAGACCAGCGTCCCGCCATCAGCAAGGCACACTTGTGGCGCACACCCAACAGACGGCCGCTCTGTTATCACTGCGGCGAGCCTGGCCACATTCTACGCAATTGCCCATACCAGAGAATGGGCTTAAGAGGATTGCCACCGAACGCGCCTCGACCTCGCTATGGAGAAAGACCACAGGAGATTGAGGAATACCTGGCTGCTAAGGAGATGCACCCGACGTCATAGCAACGGCAGCCGCGATCGTCATTCCCGAGGCGTTCTGGGTCACCCAGTCGATACTCCTCCTCTGGGCAATTCAGAGGCACGTCCCCTCACCGGGAAAACTAAACACGGCGACCTCCGGGGGTGAGGCCACCGCTACGGCTCAGAATAAACAGCCTCCACCCGACGATTTGACGCGACGGCCCGAGCGGCGACGACCCGATCCGACGAACTTACCGACGTGCTGCGAACGCATTGTTTCCGGGGAAATTTTTCTAACTGCCGACAGTTGGGATGTGACCGCACTTGTGGATACCGGCGCCGATTTTTCCGTCATGAGCAGCCAGCTAGTAACGACACTCCGTAAGGTTCTGACGCCTTGGTCTGGGCCAATGATGCGCACTGCCGGTGGCCATGTCATGACGCCGATTGGCATGTGCACTTGCCGCATAGAGATCTGCCGTCTTACTTTCACTGGCACCTTTGCCATATTAAAAGACTGCTGTAAAGATCTGATTCTAGGCATGGATTTTCTGCAAGAGTATGGTGCCGTTATAGACCTTCGGGAGCAGCTCACAGTATCGTTTTCAACCAAGCGAGCCGTTGATAGCAACACGGACTTCCGGAAAACGATGTTGCGCGTCTCTGACGACCACATAACAATCCCTCCGAGAGCGAGCAAGTTCGTCACAGTCAAATGTGATCACAGCACCGACACGCGTGGCATTGCCGAAGCTAACATGTCACTGCTTCTCACTCGACAAGTTTGTGTAGCTCGGGGCCTTGTCGAACTTGTCCGTGGGCAAGCCGAAGTGTCAGTGACAAACTTCACATGTGAACCCCAACATTTGACGCGAACACAACGGTCGCTTATTTTGAGGAACTTGGAGAATGGACAGGCCAGTACGCTTTATCCAACACGTCAGACCTCGATAATGCGAAGTCTACAGCCATTCAGACCGATTTGAACCCACACCTCTTGCCCAGTCAGAAACGCTGCATAGAGAATCTCATCAATTCGTTCCGCGATTGTTTTGCATCAACCTCCAAGGTCCGACAGACGCCACTAACGAAGCACCGAATAATAGTTGCCGACAACCAACTTCCACTATGCCAGCGTCCTTACCGGGTGTCTTCAAAAGAACGTGACGCCATTCGCCGCCAAGTAACAGAAATGCTTCAGGACGACGTTATCCAGCCGTCGACGAGCCCGTGGGCTTCGCCTGTTGTCCTTGTCGGGAAGAAGGATGGAACCTTAAGGTTCTGCGTTGATTATAGACGCCTCAACAACGTCATCAAAAAGGATGTGTACTCCCTGCCGCGCATAGACGACTCCCTCGATCGCCTTCGCCATGCCACTCACTTTTCGTCACTTGACCTCCGCAGTGGATATTGGCAAATAGAGGTTGACGAGCGAGACCGTGAGAAGACCGCTTTTATTACTTGTTCTTTTTTCAACAGCTGCCGGCATGCGGCCGTATCGTCGAAGATTTCTGCCACTCGCATATGCTTCTGCAATGTTCTAGGTTGTGCTAGTCACCTTTTGCAGCTTTATCTACATGTTTGTTTTGCCGCCTTTAAATTGAGCGTTTAATGGTGTAACGGCATTCCTAGTTCGACGACCGAAGAGCATGTTTGTTGCTATCGCCACCGCCGAGTTGCTTTGCTTTTTTGCGGGCGTAAGTCAGCCCTATAAAGCGTTAATTTCAGTACTAGTATCTAGCATCCCGTCTGTGCCCTCCTTTGATGCCTACGGCCTTGTGACACCGCTACGTGAACATATTTGTTTTTTTCGCCTCGGACATCCATGTAGACCATTTTGCAATGTGAATTTATCATGAATAAATTAAGACCTAAATTAGGATAAGATATATTCTAATTTTCAAATACAAGAACAATACGTACCAATCATTATGAAACACTTTTAAAAAAATGAACAACACGCGGACCACGTAATCAAGTAGCCATAAAACGTGTCATTTTGATCTGATGCACACTGAAGCGTAAAGGCAACAGGACAGTGAAATGGGCGCGTCGGTATGAATCTATTTTGTTTGGTCACCACAAGGACGAAGACAGAGACTAAGAAAGGTAGAATAGGTGCTAAGGTGAATTTTTTTAATTGAGGCAATACATTTAGCCAATAAACGCTTACAGCTAATATAGCTTTACTTTTGAGCCTAGCCTTATTTGGGTAAGGTTAGCTGGTATCCATTGCCATTAGGACAAAACCGAGAACTATAAAGTAAGGATATTCTAATTTTCTTCTAACTGCGGTTCTATTTGCGTCAGCACGAAGTGGAAAACATTATTAAGAAAGTAGAAACTGTCGCTTGCGCAAAATTGCATAATATCTCTCCCTTCTGTTTTGCACAAGGAATAAGTGACATAGTAAACCAGCTTCATGCGCTAACCCTAGCAACTGCCCATATTGACAACGTTTATAGACTGGAATTTTGGGTGCATTTTGCTAGACGTAGAAGCCGAATAAATCTCACTTCGTGCAGGTGGAAAGTGCAGGCAGAAACGCAATAGCGGCGAAGCTGTTGCTTTATTACTCGCCACCTCAGACAATACCATATGGCTCGGCCCGTCCCACGTTAATGAGGCGAGTAAATATTATTTTCTAGACAGCGTTTGTGCGTCCACTCGTCTTCCTCCTTGTACGTATCAAATGGATATTTCTAAAATCAAGCTTTATGGTTCGTTTAGAGCTAGCATCAGTCACTAGAACAGAGACATAAACAGCGCTTAGAATACACGCATGCTATGTGCTCACCCATTATCCTTTTCAGCATTCGGCAACAAAGTCATCAGTTCAGTTCAGTTCAGGCGTTCAGTCGTGTCCGACTCTTCGTAACCCTATGGACCATGTCACGCCACGCTTTCCGGTCTCTCACTATCTTCTTAACATCACATAGCTTCATCTGCAATGCCTCGAGAATGCCATCTAACCATCGCGTTCGCTGCCTACCCCTTCTCCGGCGACCCTCAACCTTTCCCAACATCAAATCTTTCTCCAGCGACTCCTCTCTTCTCATCAGATGACCAAAGTAGCTGAGCTTTAACTTTAGAATTTGACCCTGCAATGAGCAGTCAGGGTTTATGGTCGACAATATCGACTGATTTGATCTTCTGGCAGTCCAAGGAACTCTTAAGAGTCTTCGCCAGCACCACAATTCAAACGCGTCAATTCTTCGGCGGTCAGCCTTTTTCACAGTCCAACTCTCGCATCCATACATCACAACTGGAAAGACCATAGCACGAGTTATACGGATCTTGGTTGGCAGACTAATGTCTCTGCTTTTTACTAGGCGGTCAAGGCTAACCATTGTTCTCTTTCCCAGAAGCAGGCGTCTCCTAATTTCATTTCTGCATCTCCTTCCGAGGTAATCTTGGCGCCCAAGAACAGAAAATCTGTCACAGCTTCCACTTCTTGTCCATTGATGCTCCAGGACTTGATAGGGCAAGACGCCATGATCTTCGTCTTTTTAATGTTCAGTTTAAGCCCAAACTTCTCACTCTCTTCTTGTACGCGCATCAGAAGTCTCTTGAGTTCCACTTCACTTTCTGCCATTAAAGTGGTATCATCCGCATATCTAAGGTTGTTGATACGTTTTCCAGCAATCTTCACTCCAGCTGAAGACTCGTCCAGACCGGCCTTCCTCATGATGCACTCTGCATATAGGTTAAATAGGCAGGGCGACAGTATGCAGCCTTGCCTCACCCCTTTCTCAATCGGAAACCAATCAGTAAGACCATGCCCAGTTCTGACTGTGGCCTCTTGCCCTTCATAAAGGTTCCTGAGGAGACAGATGAGGTGAACTCCCATCTCTTGGAGAGCTTGCCACAATCTGCTGTAATCTACGCAGTCAAACGCTTTCGCATAATCAATAAAGCAGAAGTAAATGGGTTTCTGGAACTCTCTTGCTTTTTCCATGATCCAGCGAAGGTTGGCAATTTGGTCTCTAGTTCCTCTGCCCTTGCGAAACCCAGCTTGCACGTCCGGAAGCTCCCGATCCACATACTGCTGCAGCCTACCTTGCAGGATTTTTAACATCACCTTGCTAGCATGCGAAATAAGCGCGATCGTGCGGTAGTTGGAACAATCTTTGGCACTGCCTTTCTTTGGAATGGGGATGTAAACTGACCTCCTCCAATCCTGTGGCCACTGCAGGGTTGTCCAAATCTTTTGACATAATGTATGCAGTGTGTTAACAGCGTCGTGGTTGAGGTTTTGAAGCAACTCAGCTGGAATACCATCAATTCCGCTCGCTTTGTTCTTAGCAAGGCTGGCTAAGGCCCATTCAACTTCACTCTTCAGGATGCCCGGCTCGAGATCAGTAATCACAACCGTCCTATGTTGGGTTTGCACATCCGGGTCCTTCTTGTACAGTTCATCTGTGTATTCCTGCCACCTCTTCTTTATCTCTGAGGTTTCAGTGAGTTCCTTGCCTCGTTTGTCCTTTATCACGCCCAGCTTAGCACAGAAGCTTCCTTTGATATCTTTGATTGTCTTATACAGAGCTCTTGTGTTCCTTAATTGGCTGTTGTCCTCCACTGCTTGACACTATATGTTCAGGAAGGCATTCTTATCTCTCCTTGCTATTTTCTGAAAATCTGCATTGAGAACCTTGTATCTTTCTCTTTCCCCCATACCTTTTGCCATCCTCCTTTCCTCAGCTATTTGCAAAGCCTCTTCGATAACCAGTTTGCTTTTTCCCCTTCATGCATCACTGCCTTGTCGTGGCGGAGGGGCTTGCGAAACTCGATGAAGTCGTGAGCTCTGCTGTGTAGGGCCACCCAAGATAGACAGGTCACGGCAGAGAGTTCTGACAAAATGTGATTCACTGGAGAGGGTAATGGCAACCCACTCCAGTATTTCCTGCCATCAGACTCTGAAGCAATTGATTCTCTCCCCAAAGAATGGTCGGTGAACTTACCTGAGAATACCGACGAATGTTTTCTTCTTTACCGTGGTCATACATTACGAAATCTTGCCTCTGGTACATCTAAAAGAAGTTTAACGCTAGGCGTTAGTGCTTTACCGATAAATGAAAATCTACAAAAAAGAATCGACCAGTCTGCAATGCTGTGGAGACTTGCAGAACGTTTTTAAGTAGCCAACGAAAATATCCGGTAGATTAAAATATTACACAATGCCGCAGTACACGCTCTGGAAAGCTGCGAAAAACAGCAGGAGGTAGAGGAGGCTTCCACCCCTGCCTTATTTCTTGGGCACCTCTCTCATCTGCAACTTTCGTATGTGCCCACCCAGGTTAGCTAGGGACCCCCACTGGTGTCTCAATTGCCGACTTCCTTGGGCTACTTCCACTTTCGCGGCATAGAACGGCTTGGGTTTACTGAAAACTGCATTTCTATGAGTTCAATTGTTACACCTGCCCTCAGGAAAAGCTTTGTGTCTCTTTTTTTTTATGCGTACTAATGAATAAGCGCTCGTTTCGTGTTCCGTTTGCTCTAGCTTCCCAGTAAAAGCACGAAAGAAAACTGCCAATAAAAAGGAAAGGGAAATAGAGACGAAAGGACACGAGAAACGCCATAGTGATGGGCTCCGGAAATTTTGACCACCTTTTTTTAACGTGCACTGATTTCTCACAACACAGGAGAGCCTGATTTTCAGCCTCCATCGAAAAGCGGCCACCATAAACACTGAACCACCGCGGCGGTAAAGGAAAATGTAATTAGGTAAGACGCTTACGAGTTGACATTATAATTAATTTTGGTTAAGGTTGGTAAGTCAAAATTAGGTGCTTAAAGCAATTGTTCGAATTGATTGGGCTTTGAAAAGCATCTTCAGCTACCGCAATGATAAATATCCGCTCCTTTGAAATTTTAGGACTATTTTATCTTATTAAGAGTAATTTTTAGGGACGCTCCCTTTGTTGTTAAGGTGAGCTTCTAAACAAAAAATGAAGGAGCACAAATTGAATTTATCATTGTTTCGACTTCACGAAATTGAAGTTCATTCGATTTAAAAATTGCTAGATATGGATGAAATGATGCATTACAGTTAATATACGAATAAAATACAAATCTGCGAAACATGAGGGGCTTTTTATGAAACATGCGAAACAACCAATAGCCGTAGGCTCCATGGAATGCATAGGTGGGTTTTTCGGGTAATAAATGTGAAGTAATATTATTAATACGAAGACGATTGATATTATAAAATAAAGGAAGAACAACCACGTGACGAAAGATCACAAAGAATACGCTGGGCAGGAATTTCTCTAGAACCTTTCTCCCTTCCTACATCCACGGTATAGTCTACGGCCGCTGACCTAATGGATGACTGAATGAGCGCTTCAAATGTAAGCTCCAACTCGCCCGCCGTCACACTTAATGAGTGAAGTAAGTATGTTCCGACGGGTGTTTTTAATGCTAAGCATTCTATGGCTATGTAGGCGAGTTTGGTGTTGGCATCGCCTTCTCCGAGTTGTAAAGGAGAAACTAGTTGGTGTAAGGCAAAAAAATGGTACCGTCGAATAAGCGGCAAGTAAAGGTGTGCAAGTGACAAAATAGTTGATATGGGCTATTTATTTAAATAATTAGAGCCAACTAACTCAATAAGACATCGAAATAGCCGGGAGGGGAAATGTTAACGTCCAGAGGATGGTTCACGACTTCCGGTGACGTGGGCCTAACTTCCGGCGGCGCGAAATTACAAATGTTTGAACGTGAGCGAGCGGGAAAGGATGTCATTTACGCCCACAAATGGGTGGGAATGATTAGAAACTGCGTAAAAAGTGGTAATCAGCCAACTGCAGTCTGAAACGTTTCGAGAGGAGCGCAGAAATGCGAAAGCCTGAGCATTGCTGCTGCAGAAAGCACATCCCGCGTCCCTTGTCGAGCCTGTTCCACTGAATACATCTAGGTTCACCGGCGTTCTATAATTGCTTTACAGGAAAGTAAAGGCGCAATATCTGTCCTTCGCGGGGTCCTACTTACACGTCTTGCGGACAACAAAGCAACGCCAAGACTTACATAATTCTCCAGTGACCTCGGAAAGTTTTTTATTGGCAGTGGATGTTGGCCTTCTTCGCAATATGCCAAATAAGTCATTCGTGGCCTTTTTGAGTTTTTAAAGCGTCGTATTCTCATGAAAATGCTCATGATTTCAGACAAAGAATTATTACTAAAGATTTTATTTAATGTTTTAATTTCAGGGTAAACGTCACCAAATGACAATCCGCAGAACACTCCAGGCACTATACGATATATACAGGGCTTAAGAACCATTAATTGTTCTTTGAGAGTTCTCAGTGCAAGACTAAATTGCGACATTTGGAGCTTACGCAGAGTGAGGGCTTCGAAACAGCCACAAATACGCCCTTCGGAAAGAGCGAAACAATATGGCTGCGTTTATATACAACTGTGCAGAAGTCTGTGCATTTCAAGAAGTAAGAAGGTAAAGCGTTACGCAACGAAAGCATTGCGCCCGTGAGCTTAGGAAAATTCAGCGCAAAGAGAGCAACAAAATTGGCTGTCTTTCCTTTGTAGCCGGTTACATAAATGTTTTTTTTTAGTACTTCTGCACTGTGCTTTGAGGCTTTTGATGAATACGCACATTATTGCATTTTTTGATTTCACTCTTGCATAAGAGTAGTTCTCATGTGCCGCTATGTGCTGTAAATGTTTAGGATGGCCTTTGTCGCAATGTCAAATAAAATCAAACCTTTATCTTTTACATACTATCGCATACAGGTATGCAAGTATACAGGCGAGGGTGCAAAAGTCGTAGTCCGCACTTGCACTTTGGGTAAAACTAACAGGGGACAGACTACAGCGAATATTTTTCAAAGATTACGTCAGTAGATGCAGCTTTTTCGAATGAATAGCCATGTGAGCTATGCCGCAGGCTTTCTCGAGAAAACATTAGCTCTGCGGCTGCATGCCAATCTCTCTAAATGCTTGATATCTGCGTTTTTTATTTCGTAAAAATTGAAACCAGCCTAATTCGAAACCACTTTCAATTTTAACCGGTGTTACACTGAACAAGTGCAACGAGCAAGGTTTGCTCGATATAAACGTTCGTAATAATAAAGTTAGCCGCAGAGGTTCGTACCATCAATCTGTCTACCTATAGCAACAACAGTCCCGTTAACTATCTACGGCTTTTTACTTTGGTGTAAATATATATTTATGAATATCGGTATCGGAGCGCATTATTTTTCCAAACTGCGTAGTGTTATTGAACAGAGACAGCAGGGTCACAAACAAAAGGTTCATAATTAAGAAAAGTTTTAATTCTCGCCGTAGTTCCAATGACGCCCAGTCGAAAAGAACTACAGAACTGTGTCAAAAATACGACAAAATATCCTGTAGTTCTCTCGTAACCATCATATTTTTCTGTAGTTCTGTAGTTTTTCTGAAGTATATTTCTGTTTGTAGTTCTGTAGCACGTTTCTGCTGTATCTACAGAAATATCTGATGTTACTACAGCATGTTCTGTTGTCACAATAGGTTTCCCTGCAAAAAACCGCACAGAACTTCTGTCGTAACATCAGAAAATTTTTTGTAGTTTTTACCGACTGGGCGTGATAATAAATAAAATACGCGGTAAACTTTACGTGACCACTAAATTTTTACGTCGTTTCTTTTACCCCCATTCAATTTCAGTTTCAGTATATCACAATGAAGAAACAATTTTTACTGTTACCTGACTATAGTGATGAACGTTTTGAAAGCTTGTCCCATAAGGGAAGTGACCCAAGTATATCGGCACGCGTGTCTGAAAAGCAAAACCAATCTTATTGGTTAATATAGACAACGAGTAAAATCAATACAGCTGTCAGTGAGGCTTCACCTAAACTCGAAATTTAGGCTGATTACACAGTACCTGAAAGCTGGAAAATTCAAGCAAATAAAACTTAGAAGTGAGAACTGACAGGCGTCGCCGCCGTATTATTTCATGTAAGAGCATTAGCTGCCTGAGTATATTTAACGAGTTTTGGTTAACGCCGCAGTCGACCCCTATACAACAGCTGTTTGCTTCAGCGTTAGGAAAGTGAGCCTACATCGCCACCCTATGCATATCATGAGATCAAAACATCGTAAGACCTAAAAAAAGAGAAATATAGAAACTAAGCTACAGTTAAAGTCTGCGACGACATTGCACCAATAGCTGGCGCCACTGGTTTGTGGGGTTTAACGTCCTAAAGCGAGTAAGGCTATGAGAGACGCCATAGTGGAGGGCTCTAAAAATTTCGACCTCCTGGGATTCTTTAAAGGTGTATCCACACGACGAACCACGGACTGAGCCGCGGATCGGTGACGTGGTGTCGACCGCGTACGGTCCTTCCCGCTACAGCATCCATAGCCAAAATAGCAGCCGACAAGCCGGACCACGGTGTGGGCCTAAGGGATAGACTATTTACCTTGTAGTTTCATGATACGCTCGTAGCACTCGGCCTCGCATTTTTAGGGCATTGTTTCGAAATGGGAAGCTTTGTGTGCATTTGGACAGTATGTAGATAGAGTACCGGCTTCGTCCACTGGCGCACCTAGATCACTAACTAGTACCTACGTTTGAAAGCATTCCCGATAGGTACCACATCAACATAAGCGGCTGGGTTAACAGTGGTTACGCTTAGCTCCCGATTTTATCCGCAGTTATTCAAATAGCAGTTCACGGTTGCACTTGCAACCTTTGCCCGTTGGCCGATCGCATAACGAAGGTTCATTTACAAATATCTGAGGTGACTATAACACCGTGTTTGGAGGGGTTTCCGACTTGTGTGAAAATAGCGTGCTAAAGGATCGTCCGATGCAGTATTATTTCATTTATTTTCTTATTATTTTATTTATTCATTTATCCTTATTGCCGCGCCTTCTACAAGCTGTCAACGATGGTACGGCAGCGACGGATATCTCTCCTCCGGCATGCGTAGCGGAAGAGGTTTTTCGCGAATAAATTAAGGCATTGCATAAAGGCGAATCCGAACTGACCGCTTCATGAGGATCGTTGGCTCACACACAGTGGCTCGTATAGTGTGAAAACAAGTAAGTTTCTGCTTGCAGCTGCATAGGAGCTGCCGCTTGTGCCGCGCCTGCTCACTGGCCGGTCTTGTACGCTAGCTTCGCTGCTAAGTCCTCGCCCACTTGGCCATGTCTTTCTTTTTGTTTTACAGGACAATGGGTAGACCTTTCCTTTTTAATGGGCAGACCATTTAGTGTAGCGCTAGTGAAGTACAAGCACCATTCGCTGTGGTGCACGAAACAATGCAGGCCTAGCGACGACTAGGCAGTAGCGCGTGGGCAGCCGTCGTCCGCCGCGCTCAAGTAGCTGCGTACCGGCAAGCTCGCAGTAATCTTTGTGGCACATACGTGTTTGTTTGCGAACTTCTCTACTTTCATAATGCTGCTATAGCCAATCCTTTGCGACATTTTTCTACAAACATTTTTTGTAGACCCGTGCGGGACTCGACGAGGCAGCAGTGCTGTAAGGTTGCATCATAGGGTTTTGCTCGAAGTCTTTATAGAAACGCCGTCGGACGCACTCTAGACACTGCCGATCTTACCTGGTGATCTTGAAAACGTTCTCAAAGTGCATTTTGATGGTGGGGGCTAGCTTATTCGATTTAATCGAACGCTAACGCACTTTCTCCGTTTACAGACGCTGCCAGATCCCTGGTCCGCGGTCCGGGAAAAATGCCTAGCCGTTTCTGCCCGCTCCGGTCCGCGGGCCTGGCACGGACCTCATAAACCGGAAGTGGGACTTCACCTGACGCTTGGACCGTGCACCAAAACAGGTCCGTGGTCGGTCGTGCGGATACATCTTAACGTACACTGACATGGCATAGCTCATGGGCGCCTAGCTTTTAGCCTCCGCAAAAAAGCGCCTGCCGAGGCGGGGTTCGATCCCGCATCCTTGGGCGCAGAGTTGAGCGCCCTGACCACTGCGCTACCCCGGTGGAGTTAAACATACATAGCGTCAGTCTGGACAGCATTAATACCATCTATGTGCGTCCTCAATGGTGATCTTTCATGAGTTGATGCTCGATAAACATTTTCGGCAGCGTCGAAAAGCCGGCCTTTTTAATGTTTTCTCACGAGTGCCATTCATGGATGTTTTGAAAGCGGAACGCGAAAGCGGCATAATGTGTAGGAAGGTTACTCAAATGAAACTGCATAAGACAAAAGTGGAATAACTATAACAGTAATAAAATCGTTTGATTGGCTTTTGGCTTTTAACCTCAGGCAGGCAGCGATTCTGGCTATGAGAAAGGCCGTAGTAAAGGCCTTCGGATAATTCGATCACTTGCGGTTCTTTAACCCGCACTGGCATCGCATAGTACATGGATGCCTCCTTTTACGCCTTCATCGAAAAACGCCGCCGCGGCCGGGAATCGAACCCGCATTCTTGGGCACTACATTCGAGCATCGTATATAAGATATTCTTTGATTACTAGGGTTTGCTAAGAGGATGCGCTTGGCTTCCTCCGAGATCTTCTCTTTTCCGAAATTTTAAACAGGAGTTTTGTGGTCGATAATAACACGTTTCACTGCGTACTAACGCTAGCGAGCACTATTGCAACTTCTTCATCTGTGTCTGCGTAGCTGGTGCGTGATGAGGCCATGATCTCGGGGATACCGTTTCCATTGACCACCGCCGAGACTGCCGCTCCATGTTTCCCGCCCAATGCATCAACAATGGCTACTTATTTCGCTGTCTTGTTTCTCATTCTTTTTGCAATGGTTTTTTTTTCTATGTTCTCTACGTTCTTTATTAGGTACCGGGTGCATGTTCCTCGCCAAGGGTGGGATCAATCAGTATTTCCTCGTATCGAAAGGAATGTCTGATTTTTCTTGTAGGCCTCTGTCTGGTTAAAGGCCTATCCAGTCTATGTTTTTCCCGTTTTTGTAATCTTTCTAGCTGCGCGATTCGGACCGCTTCATTAAGTTCCTGCCATCTATTGTGAATCCTCATCTTTTCCAGCTCCTCTGTCGCAATGGATATACGGAGTCGTATTGCCCGCTTGGTGCATTTTCTAATTAGGATGTGAATTCTGTCGCGTTCAACTTTCTTAATATCGAGGAAGGGAGTGGCGTAACATATGCGGCTGATGATGTAAGCCTGCGTCAACTTTAGGAAGCTGCGTTTCTTGTGGCCGTGGCCTCTGAGCGCACTCTTCTAAACATTCCCGTAACCTGCCTTCGACTTTGATTTTTATGTCTGCCTCTTTCTTTTTTCTGCTTTTTGGGTTGCTGATAAAAAGCTCCGATTTCTGCGGAGAGCATGATAGAATCCTGTCGGCTGAGTATTTGACTACTGCATCTGCGGCTGTCTGCAGCTTCCACTCTATCTCAGGGTCACTGCCTCTATTTATCCTGAGATTTATGTCGCCCGCACACATGCTAAAGTTTTAGTTTTCGATTCAGTTTAATATAGGGGAAAGTTTTCTCATTACTATGTTGAACAAAAATGGGGACAAGCGAGAAAGCATACAACTACTTTAGATACTTTCTCTCCAACAGAGAGATAGTCATGAACTTCCAATACATCAAATTTCCTACAACCACACTAGAGAGCAAGAAAATCCCGCAAGTCTATGTCCGGTGGCAATATAGCTGTCAATGAAATGACATCATTACCCGAAACCAAAACTAATGTCACTAGAAATGTAAAACTCCTGTCTCCACCGTGAATGGAACCCCCTTCCTCCGATCCCCAGTCGAACACTTTAACCAACTATGCGGCATCGTGAAACGACATCTTAATTCTCTTTGTCTACCATGAGGATGATAGCTGAAAATAAGTCAATAAATCATGTTTTTACGGAGAATCGAACCTCAATCCGTCGGGGTCCCTAGCCCAGCGCTTTAACCAAACTGCGCCACGCCCGGGATCACGAAGCACACATCATAAACCTCCTTGTCTACAGTGGGGATTACATTAGGGATGACGATGACGATGTATTCAGTGATAGTGACAATGATGGTATTAGTAATCATAATGACGGTGCATTTAGTTGATGATGATGATGTGAGCAAGAGTACTGTGTGCACGAGCAGCTCTCACGTTTTCACATTCATGCAGTGCATATTCTATAGTGCTCTCGGAATTTCATTTCTGTCAGCAATAATAATTATAATCATGATGATTGGTTTTAGAAAAGGGATAGAACTATCTGTCACACGTTCTCTGATTACACCTGTCTCGCGCCGTATGGGAAGGAATGTGGTTGTGAAAGTGGAAAGAGGTGCCCCAGTGAAGGTCTACTGAGTAATTTTGAGCACCTGGGTATCTCGAACGTGCACGGCCTTCGCACTAGCACACGGGCGCCTCTCTGTTCTGCCTCCAATAAAATGCAACAGCCGGTAGTCGGGTTCGAACCAACGCCTCTAAACTAATCAGTATAGGAGACGTTTGAACCCGGTACTCTGGATATTAGTCACGGATATCTTGAGTACTGAATCACTATAGGGGAGAGGGAGTTGTTTAAATAAATAAAAATAAACAAGGTTTTGAGGAAAAGGAAGGCGCAAATCATGTCACACTTTTCCCGCTGACCCATGACCCACGCCGTAAGGGAAGGGTGCTGCCAGAGGCCGCGTAATGAAAAGCACAGGCCATAGTTGGCTGTGGTGGCCAACTATGGTGGCCGATAGGAAGCGCAAGGTGGCCGATATAAGGAAGTGTAACATGGAGAAAATTGAGCATGCTGTAAAGAACGGGGGAAGCCTTAAAGCGGCAAAGAAGAAATTGGGCATAGGCAAAAACCAGATGTATGCGATAAGGGACAAGGCGGGCAACGTCTTCACTAATATGGAAAAGATAGTCAAAGTAGCCGAGGAGTTCTATACAGATCTCTACAGTAGCCAAAGTAGTCAGGACCGTAATGAGATTGGCGGTAGGGAAAAACAGTCAGAAGTTCCACCAGTAACGAAGGACGAGGTCAAGAAAGCATTGGAAACTATGAAAAGGGGGAAATCAGCTGGAGAGGATCAGATAACTACAGATTTGCTGAAGGACGGGGGGGATATCGTGCTAGAAAAACTGGCCACCCTGTATACGCAGTGCCTGGTGTCATCGACGGTACCAGAACCATGGAAGAATGCAAACATTATCCTCATTCACAAGAAAGGGGACTCTAAGGACCTTAAAAATTACAGACCAATTAGCTTACTGTCTGTTACGTATAAGGTATTTACTAAGGTAATCGCTAATAGAATCAGGACAACCTTAGACTGCAATCAAGCAAAGGATCAAGCAGGGTTTCGGAAACGGTACTCTACCATCGATCATATCCATACCATCAATCAGGTGATAGAAAAATGCTCGGAATATGACCAGCCCTTATACATAGCATTCATTGATTACGAAAAAGCATTTGACTCAGTTGAAACCTCGGCGGTGATGCAGGCATTGCGAAATCAGAGGGTAGACGAGCCATGCGTGAAAGTGCTGGAAGATATATATAGTGGCTGCACAGCAACCATAGTTCTGCATAAAGAAAGTAACAAAATTCCCATAAAGAAAGGTGTTAGGCAGGGAGACACAATCTCCCCAGTACTGTTCACAGCTTGTTTAGAGGAAGTATTCAGAGACTTGGAATGGGAGCAGCTAGGGATAAGGATATATGGAGAATACCTCAGTAATCTGCGATTTGCTGATGACATTGCCTTGCTAAGCAACTCGGGGGATGAACTGCAAATAATGATTGATGACCTAGACAGGAAAAGTAGAAAGGTAGGCTTGAAAATCAATATGCAGAAGACTAAGGTAATGTTCAACAGCCTCGGGAAGGAACTGCAGTTTACATTAGGTAGCGAAATACTGGAAGTAGTAGGCGAATATGTCTACTTAGGACAGGTAGTAACCGCAGATCCGGACCACGAAAAGGAAATAACAAGAAGAATAAAATTGGGATGGAGCACATTTGGCAAGCACTCGCAGAATATGACTAGCAGCTTACCGGTATCGCTCAAGAGGAAAGTATACAACAGTTGCATCTTGCCTGTACTCACCTATGGGGCTGAAACTTGGAGGCTAACCAAGAGAGTTCTACTTAAGTTGAGGACCACCCAGAGGGCTATGGAACGAAAAATGGTAGGGGTAACATTAACAGATAGAAAGCGTGCAGAGTGGGTCAGAGAAATAACTCAAGTTACCGACATTCTAGTAGAAATTAAGAAGAAATGGACATGGGCAGGACATGTAGTGCGAAGAGAGGATAACCGATGGTCGCTGAGGGTAACAAACTGGATTCCAAGGGAAGGAAAGCGCAGCAGGGGGCGCAGAAAGTTAGGTGGACAGATGAGATTAAGAAGTTCGCAGGGGTCAAGTGGATGCAGCTAGCACAGAACCGGGTTAAGTGGAGAAATATGGGAGAGGCCTTCGCCCTGCAGTGGGTATAATCAGGCGGATGATGATGATGATGATAGTTGGCTGCAAAATAATTTACGCCACCTGGGGATTTTGATTGTGCATTCACATTGCACAGCTAGCCCAAGGACGTCTCTCCATTTCGCCTGCACCGAAATGCAGTAGCTGGCGATCGGCATTGAAACCGGGGTATCTTTTTCTAGTCGGGCGTCTTAAGCACTGAGACACTGCGACCAGGCTAAATACATTTAAATATAAAGAAATAAAATTATTTACAAGAACGGAAAGGCATCGTATTTGTTAAATTTGTTCTGTCGACACCTGATCCGCTCCTTAAGGGAAGGCAGGATGTTGGGAGCAAAAGCAGAAAAGGAGAAATAGGTGCCGTGGTGGCAGCCTTTAGAGTAATATCTTTAACGTCCACTGACATCATACAGCACACTGACGTCTTTGTAATAATAACAATAATTAGGCTACGGGAAAGGGAAGACGCAGTATCTGTCTCACTTTTTTTATGGACTGATTGATTGAAAGAATGTTCTTGCCACCATAAGAATCCGATCACACCAGCCCCCGGCATGCTAACCTGGCAGACGGGGGCCTCCACCTCAAAGGCTGGCTAGAAGACCTTGGCCTATAATGGATGCCTGAACAGCTACGTACTGGAAGAAGGAATGGCAGGATCGAAAATGGACAGAGAGAAAGAGAAACCCTATAGGAAGGATTCCAGGTGGACGCCTACAGGTAAATAAACTGCATACAATTGTAGATGCATGTGTTGTGGATTAGAATCGCCATATCATATTATCCTGTTACAGATGCCTAAAGAAAAGCGAAAGACGTAACACCTCCATGAAAGTGCTCAAACAATAGATAATTTACAAGTATTTAAAGGCTATTATATGGATATTCTTTTTACGACACATTTTTCTAAATCTGGGTTATGACGACTTCAAAGGCAAAGACGACAAATTTTTAACAAGGACAGCTTTCAAGCAAATAATATAAATTATCTAGCTACATAAAAAATTTGGTTCTTCTCACACCACTTGACAAATTCTGTTTGCTAGTGTCAAAGGCGACTTTGTGTCTTTAGATGAAACGATATGGTAGGAGCTTTAGAACTGAAATAGAATCTCTCTAAAACACGAGCAGAATGTGCTAAGTAAGAAGATGGCAATAAATGCATAAACATTGGCGCTATTGAGTGTGCAAAGAAAATGCAGCAATGATGAATTGGAAGCCTCGATGATTTGGGCGTCCTCAGTAGTTAGTATTTTATGCAATTACTAATAGTTTTAAGGAGAAAGGTTTTAATGACTCATAATCATGGCCATGACCCAGTCCTTCCGGCCACGAGAGGTATCATATTTCTTCGCGAGGTTCTGCGGGATACCTCAAGAGTGTGACATCCTCATGCAAACCGTAATGAGGTGAGAAAGAGTTAAAAATAAATAAATCCTGTCTCCATCGGGAATTGAGCCCTTGGATCTCCAGCCGAGTGTTTTAATGGCCTGTGACACACCAGGGATCGCTGAACGCATATCATAATTTTCCTTTTCTACCGTGAAGATGATAACAGCGATAGACCTTGAAATTAGTGATGATGAGAATGATGAGATCAGCAATGGTATTTCACAGTGCTCTTTATGATAATGATAATGAGAGCAAACGCGATGCACCGTGTCCACCAGCAACGCTTAGGCCTTCTTATTTCTGCAGTGTAGACATTCCAGTGGTTATGAAAGTTTTTCTTTTCGGTTCTTCGAGAATCCGATTGCCTTACCTATTTCTATCATAGATGACTATTTAGGCTGGTATGCCGTAATTGACGTTTGTTGCAGATGAGCGCATTTTCCTCCTTAGTTTTGTTACGAAAGCCATCATGAATGTCCGCGAGAAGTGTCACATTTTTTAGCAAGATTCTGAAGGACACCGCAAGATTGTGACAACATCAACTGGTGACATCATCGTCCATTACGTTACATGACGGCATGATCGAAGACATCACCAGGAGATCCACGCATATACGAAGCTGACCCCGCCGGGCATCGGATCCGGTTAGTGCGGCGCCTTTCATCTGGCGCTTCCTCGAACGCCCCACCACAGAGCATATAGTTGTTTTTAGAATGTTTGCTTATGCTGCAATAAAGAAAAGAAAGAAGCAGATGCAATAAAAAACAAGAAAGGCTTTGAAAGACTTTCGCCTCATCGCACTTTAGTGGTGGAGGTGGCTGCTCCTGGTCCTACGGGACTGTGAATGGGAGGGCTTGTTTTCTAACGGGGGTTTTGCCTGTTGTAGGCCGTCATTGTATTTTTGTACTGTCGCCCTACCTATATTCTGGTGCATCATGAGGAAGGCCGGTATAGACGAGTCTTCAGCTGGAGTGAAGGTTGCTGGAAAACGTATCAACCTTAGATATGCGGATGATACCACTTTATTGGCAGAAATTTAAGTGGAACTCAAGAGACTTCTGATGCGCGTACAAGAAGAGAGTGAGAAGTTTGGACTTAAACTGAAGATTAAAAAGACAAAGATCATAGCGTCTTGCCCTATCAAGTCCTGGAGCATCAAGGGACAAAAAGTGGAAGCTGTGACAGATTTTCTCTTCTTGGGCTCCAAGATTACCCCGGAAGGAGACTGCAGCCATGAAATTAGGAGACGCCTGCCTCCGGGAAAGAGAGACATGGCTAGCCTTGACCGTCTAGTAAAGAGCAGAGACATTAGTCTGCCAACCAAGATCCGTATAACTTGTGCTATGGTCTTTCCAGTTGTGATGTATGGATGCAAGAGTTGGACTGTGAAGAAGGCTGACCGCCGAAGAATTGACGCGTTTGAATTGTGGTGCTGGCGGAGTCTTTTGAGAGTTCCTTGGACTGCCAGAAGATCAAATCAGTCAATATTGTCGACCGTAAGCCCTGACTGCTCATTCGAGGGTCAAATTCTAAAGTTAAAGCTCAGCTACTTTGATCATCTGATGAGAAAAGCGGAGTCGCTGGAGAAAGATTTGATGTTGGGAAAGGTTGAGGGTCACCGGAGAAGGGGTAGGCAGCGAACGCGATGTTTAGATGGCATCCTCGAGGCGCTGCAGATGAAGTTATTCGATGTTAGGAAGATAGTGAGAGCAAGGAAAGCGTGGCGTGATGTGGTCCATAGGGTCACGAAGAGTCGGACACGACTGAACGACTCAACTGAACTGATCAGGTACTTACAAGTAAGCCAAACAAAACCATTTCTGACAAAAATAACATATATGCTTCATATGCGGAACGATTTCCAGAATATATTATTTCCATCTCATCCTTATTACTGTTTGGTAGTTTTTGCCAGATGCAAATTATAACGTGAGCTGCCATATTTTACTCAGTGTCCTGTTTGTATCCTTAAGTAGAAAATAACAGGAAGCCACTAAAACGCGTTTTCGCACAGCGTGATTTTATGTTGCTTTTATGCCTTTTTTCTTTCATGGCAGGCAGCGATTAATGACAACAGCGACAAGTTCGCTCGCCATGCGGGGACTTCTGAGCGGTATCTTGTCAGTTTGAAATCAGCATATAGTAGAATTGAATGTGTCCCCTGGCTGAAGAAAATGTATTAGTGGGGCAGCCTATTACCACTCACCATGTTTCGCTGGTAATAACGCATGAAGAAACATGTATCGACAACCCAAGAGAAGAACGCGTCACCCAAGAGACCGTAGCAATAGTGTAAAACGGGTCGAAGATAGAGGTACGCTCCTTCGTTGTCAGGGTCCATACCAGCCTAAGGAAAGAAGAATGAGCACATATGTTTCATTGCGCTTCTTGTTGAACTTCATCCTTGTCATCAACATCAATGGACTACGCAAAGCTCAGAGCAAATGCCCACTACCACCAACTAACAGGGTGCTTTAATGCTGCAACTGCGTTATTCCCGCTAACATCTGTATCCCACAGTGTGCGATAACCCTGCCCAGCGGTGGTACCCGCGCAGAGGAGGTTGCGCTACGGAGGGTGCGGGTCGGTGTTTCCCTAAAATATGCCGTAGCACGAACATGGCCTCAATACCGATACTCATATCAACGTTCAGGATGTCCTGTCTGCAAGTCAATATGCGGCAAATATCCACCATTTGTGTGTTTGCCCGGCGCTGAAGCCGGCGAGAATTCGGCACTTGATGGTAGTGGGCCTTTCGCCGAATAACCAATCTTCGTAAATTGCACGGACGCAAGGGCCTTAGCATCGTTCTCTCTTCAACTTTTTAGAGCAGCCAATTTTTTTTATTTAATACTCTCAAAATTTTCTTTCTCGATATTCCTGTAATATTAAACAAGAGTATAAAAAAATATCTATACTCGTCGGAATGCTTAACCTTTTTCCTCCTCCCTCTGCTCTTGCCTAGTATTGCTAAGAAAGGCAGCGGCCCGCGAAGGCAATGAAAGCATAAGAAGATAATATTACAGCCTGTTAATTTTTCAGTTATGTAAAAGTAACAGAGCAATTATTTTATGCCCTAATATATAGCTTTTATTCTTTTGTGCGTATTTCCGATGCGTGTAACCTAAGCATTACATTGTTCGCCAGTGTTACCCTCGTGCACTCAAGCGGAGGAATAATAATAATTTTGTGTCACCAGCTTTAGGTGGTAACAAGTAACCATGATATTAAAAGCTCACATGACTTGATTTGTAAAGCCTGAGATGCAACGAAAACACGCTTACGTGGAATCAAGGTAGATTCAAACATTTACACAAGGAAAAAAGATATCAGGTAACTTTGACAAGAACCATGAACATATGCCAAAATAATAAAGAAACACATTCTGCTCTGAATACTGTTTATGAGGCAGCTCGCTAAAGAAATGCGTACATTGTATAGCAACATACAACATAGAAGTAACATGAAATATATCTTCCACTGTAAAAAAACCCATATCATGCAACTGTATTCTCTGGTACTCCTACATTATGTTCGATGACACAAAAGCCAGCAAGGCTTGACGTCAAGGGCACTTAAAATTGCACAGTAAGTCATAACGCATTATTCAACTATGCATCTAGACATCGTGTTTGATACGCAAGCATTTCTCGGCTGATGTATCGCGTGGATAGACATTGTAATTAGAGCCAGTCGTCGTAGCGCGTTCCCACAAACCGATAACAATAAAAAAAGTGTCACTGTCAGGAATCGAACCACCATTCGAAGAGATCAGCATTCTTTGCCCAGGCAGGAGAGCCCTATACTATCGTCGCATTTGTTTTCTCTTAAACAATGTATTTGTTACCCTGCAGCTGATCGCTGCTCATGTAAAACTGCACCACTCGCGTTCTGTGCAGTAAACTTCGCAGTCTTCATCATCTTCCAAGTGCGAACGCTCTCGCGCTGTGCTGTGAACAGCGCCGTCTACATGAAGGTCTATTTGTGCCACTACTTCACTAAAACTAGATAAATACGTCATAGACATGCGCCATTTTGTCGAATGCGGCCAAGGCTGGATAGCGTGACGAGCGAATTTAGCAGACTAGGAGGCGTAAGAGAACTCACAATGCTTTCGTCGTGCTGTACCTAATCAGACTTGTGTACCCCCTGGAATCTTTCATTTATATACTTTTTTTAATAAAAGAATGCATATTATTAGCACAAGTGTAACATATGTTTTTCTTGTGGTCGATTCCGCTAAGGTTAAAAGCATCGGCTATCTTGCCTTCGGATCAAATAATGTGTCTATAATCCATTTATTATTCTTGATTTCGACTAGGATGTCGTAAAACGCAAGCGGTGCTCAATTGAGATATAGAGAAAAACGCATTTAATGAATCGAAAGAAGGAGAGGTTGGCCTGTGGTAAAAGACCCTGGCCTAATTTCATGTGGAAGTACCATAATACTCACTGAATGTTCGAAAGCAAAACGAAATGCAGAAAATGCAACAAAAATAAAGCGTCGTAAAGCAAATATAATATGCAAATATAACATTTTAAGTAGAAATGACAATCTGATGTGCAAAACACGACTGTACTTCGAGTATACAGTACGCATAGAATAGCACGCCACTATTTGTACTCCGAGAAAAGTACGCAGTATGAAGACTGAGAGCTCCTTCAAATGTAGTGACGAGCTACAAATGCAAAATGTGCATCATGCATTCGCTGTTTTGAGCAAAATAAATATCGCGTGTTTTCTTAAAGGAGACCAGAGACACAGTCTTCGTACTCTTATTCTAGGAGTAGGGAGAGAGGCAGGCGGAGGTGGAGGAGGAGGAAGAAGAGGAAAAGTAGAGAACTTTGTTTCAACGAAATATGAAGTAACGATTATTCTCTGAGACGGGATCACCAGTGAAACGTGTCAGAGACTAGATAAGTCCAGCACGACGAGAGGTGAAGAGGAATAGAAATGGCGAAATATCAAGGCATCGAGGCAGGAGAAAATAATGTTCGTGCATTTTTCGTAGTGTCATATATGTGTAGTGTCATATATGGTAGCTTCAAGAGTCCGTAGTTAATCGGTGCTGAGATACATGCATGCAACTGCAAGTGTACGTTTTTTTTAGTGTTGCCTTAGCGAAACTCTATATCGCTCTCGCATTAGAGTAAGGCATGGTAAGGTGATAAGGCAAGGAAATCCCATGCTTAAAGTGTAGAGCAGTCAAGGCGAAGAGCGCTACTTGTGCTTTTTCTGAAGTTGTGCAGGAATCCGACCCTTGGGACAATGTGCGTATAGCCCGTATTCAATCTCTGTATATGGCATATCCTGGTGGGTTACTGGCAGCTTAAGAAGGCGGTGGTTGGAGGGGGTCCTGGATCTAGTGTCCAGTGGGAGAGCTTCTAGGGTCGCTGTACGAAGGAGATCTGTGTAAGGAAGTGTTGTGCTTATCAACCTGGTTTCCACTCGCAATCGATTAACCCTGTCGTTGACCTTAGTTCGAGGTGTGTCTTTGAACATGGTTATAGCCTAAATGTGATACCGCAGTTAGGTAACCCGCGCAGAAAGTCTGCTTGTACGGTACTGAAAGTACTTACAGCTATCTGGTGCAACGTTTCCAGCAATAAGGGCATGGGGTGTTTCATGTGACTGATATTCGCCATTGGAGCATAGGCCACGACAAGGTCCACCTGAAGAACAAATTGTATGAGTCATATACTGTTGAGGACTCGATTCCAAACAAAATATTGCCCATCGAAAGAATGATGGTCTCTGACAGTAAGAAAAAGGGAAGTAATAAAGATAGAATGGAATCGCTACGGATAAATGCTACGCCCTCAATCATTGCAACTTTCTATAAATGTTTTGCCAAAGAAGGCCGCCCTACTCTCGGTGCAGATAAAGGTTTTTCAGTATAATCATGGGAAAGCAGCGCCCCATCCTGTCATCGCGTTATGGCATTTCCCAAATTTGTGAACATGTACCTTTGGTGTCAGGGAATTTCTTAACACCGTGATAAACTGTAATGCTTCAGCTGGCCATCAAGAAGAAAGTAATCTTTTACCGCACGCACTGATTGCCGCAAAGGTTTGTGGATGAAGACTAAAATCTACCGTCTCTTATTTTAGAGACAATTTGACGTGGAGTCATCCCAAATATATATTTTTACTGGAGAAAGGGAGTTTCCAGGTTTGACCAGAGTTGGTCTTCAAAGTGTATCGTTAATCACTGCTGAATAATATCGTTCCCTGCCACAGAAACGATTATTGTAGCTTTCGAGCCTTCACTGCGGGTCAGTGGCATTAGCAGGTCCTCCGAACGATGAAACATTGACCTCATGTTTACTCACTTTGTCATTGTACTCGGGTCGCGTGGACAGTAGCACCAGCACAGTGGTCGCTCCCTGGGACAGGGTGAAGAGCGTCAGCTTCGAGGCACCAGTAGCGTTAAGCACGTGGTCGATGCCTGCAGCGACATCGTAACGCCCCATTTCGTCGAAACTGCGACGCGGAATAAAGACATCGCCAGTCTTGCTACCTGAATACAGTAACAAAAAGTTTCGAGTAGTGCACTGTGTACAGGCAACTACTGGCGAGGAAAGTTTTGGTTACGGCGTTTCTAAAGGGCTATTTTTTAACCTACACCACCTACACCAGTGCAACGAAAATGCATTATAAGCATTGGAAATTTTGCTACACTGGTGAAGCTAGTGTAGGTTAAACCAATGGCCCTACAATGACTGGCTCCTAGCCCAAGGCAAGCGTCTTTTCTTTTACGCCTTTCAAATGTATACAATTTAACTAACGCCTGACACACTCCGCCCTCTCAAGTGAGCATTTGACCGATGATGCGATATTCTCGTCATAGGGACTCACAAACACTCTATACAATAAGCAACATTCGTCATCAATATTATCAATATATTTTTACTGAAAGTGTGAGCATGTTCAAATGCACAATGTGAAGGTGTATAAGTGAACATTAATTCTTGGACTCCGGGCGCAGAATTCGGGACCCGCGAGGAAGCTCGCCATGGCACTGATGATGCAACGTTTCTCTCCACAAGAAAGAATCACCTAAAACAGAATATGAGGGCTTGTACAGCTGCCAACTCTCACCCCCAGGTATGAATAAGTGGGTTAACTGACATCGTCAACTTTGGCCTTAATTGTGAATAGGAGGTTTCCTTTCGGAGGATCAGAGTCGGAGTAATTCATCATGCTTAACATAACTCAAATGTGTCCTGGATTCAGAGAATTATAGATGTCTGTAGGTTTTTGCAGTTTCGAAATAACGATATCTGCAACTTGCTTTGGGTTAGCCCCGTACTGAATTCGACCAAAATCACAAATTTAAGCAGCGGGTCCCTCACAAAATAATGTTCTGTTACACATAGGCTTGACGCAAAGATCGCTACCCGCTCACACACCGACTAATCGCCATTTTTTTCCCTTAAACTATTCCGCTCTTCTTTTCCTCCAGTATTCTTCCTACACCACGACGTTTTAACACTAATTCTATCACTTACCGTAAAATAATAAAAAAAAAACACTTTTGACATTGATTTACCCCAGGCAGACTCGAACATCCCTATCTGGAGCTCGCAATGGCTAATGAAAAAGCGTGACTAAATACAATATTATGGCCTTTTCATGCAGCAAAAATCCAAATCCCGTTGCCAAAAATATTTCTTTCTTACTGACAGCTGGGGAAACTTACAAATAAATCGACATCATGGTGCCGTCAAACCTAAGTTTGAAAGCACACGTCGAGTTTTGCACAAAAAAGCGTCCTCTAATGGCGTGCTTGGATACCTGAAACGCATTTTATTAACTGGCCCGTGTCAAAATTTTATAGCACTTACTTGTTCGCTCAAAGTTAGATTATGTTAAGTGTGGCACGTTTTCACTGCCACGCTTGTTAACGCCATTGATGCTCTGCAGACTCTAGCAGCCCATGTTATTGCACGTAATTAAGTACGTTTGTCCAGCGTCAAAGAAATCAAGAAGAGTATGTCATTAGCCTCTCTTGCTTTGCGCAGGTAAGTATCGCGCCTATGTCTATAATTTTTATTTTGGACAGTATACTCCAATCTTAAACTTGCATCAATCACAGCACCGAACTACAATTGCCCTGCATCGATCATTTGTGCGCAACATTGGCCTTCCTTGTTACCGTAGGGCATCCTCAATATATCCTTTTACTCCAAAACATTGCCGGAGTGGAACCACCTATCAGGAGATATTGTAACTGCAAATGACGGCGATGAGTTTAAGATGATATTTTATTGCTATATTACAGTTACGGTTTAGCATAGCATTTGTTCAATTGGTTTTGAATATGTACGTTTATTTCAGCACTTTTTCTAGAAAGAAATATGCCACATTTATAGTCTCTGACTTTTACCCACTTGGCATGTTCAATTTTGCCACTAATAATGTCGTTGTATGACATATTTTTGGCGTTTACACACAGACCTTTTTAAATGTTGGTTTCTCCGAATTTATTTTATTTGACGCTAATACTCGTGTGAAGTTCAACGTTTTCTACAGATGTAAAATCTTTCAAATAGTTATTTATTGCCACAGTAATACGCACCATATTTGACGCCCGCGCGTGCGCACCGCGCGCGTGCATGCGTGTGTGTGTGTGTGTATGTGTGTGTGTGCGTGTGTGAGCGTGTTCGCTGCCCCTTTTTTTACGCCCCGCCGGAGTGGCGCTGCGGTTAGTGCGCTCGACTTCTCTTCCCAAGGATGTGGGATCGTCTCCCGGCCTCAGCAGCCGTTCGATGCAGGAGAAAAGCTGGGCGTCCTAATGCTGTGCGATGTCAGTGCTTTAAAGAATCCCAAGTGGTCGAAATTTTCGCAGTCCTCCCTGCAGCGTGCCATATAGTCTTATTCGCTTTGGGACGATAAAGCCGAAATATAAGCCTTTTTCTTACGAGTTTATTTTTGCCATTATGTGCCCCTGTCCTCATTACCTTATGGGTTATGAGGCTATCGATAATAAATAAATATCTTGTAAGCACTGCGAGTGAACTTCATCTTCATCTCAGCGTAATAATCATCGGTCATCGTGTCGTGGGAAGAAGACGAAGTGTTGGTGAGCTGTGGCTAGGAGGCAGCTGCTGCTTCGGCCTATCTGAAATAGAAAGGGTAAATTGCTGGTGCATCCTTCTGCTTCACAAGTGGTGGAGGGGAGTCCTGATCGCAGCGTCCTCAACGCGGAACCCTTGGAGCTCCGTTCCAGTCGTGATCTTGGCGGCACATCAACCGCCATGGCGCAGTCACATCCGCCTGCTATGACTTTCGTTCTGGCGTCTGCCGCTACCGATGTACATCCGACGACTGCCCATACCTCCTCTGCACAGCTGATGTGTCATTGAGCCCCTGCTCCTCACCATTTGACCCATCAAACTTGGTCAGTTACCTAACGTTAGCGCGACCGTCCTGTTTTCGCCAGTCTCCACGGTGACGACGTGGAAGACTGGTTAGAACAGTATGATCGGGTCAGTGCTTTTACCGGCTGGGACGCTCCTACGAAGCTACTCAACGTTTCGTTTTACCTTAGTGACATGGCTAAGAAGTGGTTTCTCAACCATGAGGACGCCATTCCTGACTGAAGCTACTCAAAGCCTCGTTTTACCTTAGTGACATGGCTAAGGCATGGTTTCGCAACCATGAGGACGCCATTCCTGACTGGCTTCAGTTCACGACACAGATCCACCACATATTTCAAACTGCTGGTGCTGGTCCGGCCTCTTTCCAAAAGAAGCTGGAGACCCGTGTGCAACTTCCAGGAGAAACATACACATCCTACATTGAAGACCTACTCACCCTTTGCCGGCGAGTCAAGGATACCATGGTCGAAGCTGAACATGTTTGCCATATTTAAAAAAAAATTGTATCTTTTGACTGCACAGATCTAGCTGCTCAAAATCCCGTTACGATTGCAGACATTCGTACCACTTGCCAGCGACTTAACTATCTACAGTCGCGCTGGCTCAACACCATCTGGGATCCGAGCGAAACTAGCGAAGCTGATCTGCGCAACATGATTCGCTCTATATATACGGAAAGAGCTCCACAATAATATTTCGTTCGTGCCTGCTTTCTCACGCCCAACTGTTCAATCTCCTGAGTTGCGTGGCATCATTAAGGTGGAGCTTGCTTCATTCAATCGTCCCACGGCTACAGAACCATCTGCTCCTCCCTACGTTCCGACGTATGCTGAATTCACTGCGGCAACTCCCCCTTGCCCTGCCCATCACGCGCCTGTGCCACACAGCCTCGCCGCACTATCCCCGCGACACCAGTGTATGGTAATTGGCGGTCTCTCCCACATCGTCCAGTATGTTTCTATTGGGGCATCCGCGGTCATGTAACACGCGTCTGTTGCCAACGACTTCGTGATGAGCGTGCGAGCTACGGGTACGTTCGACGTGACGACGCGTAGCAGCTTCCTCCTCGACAGTATTACAGGGATAATGACCTCCATCGCTCTTCCTCTACGTCGACTTCCCCTGACCGGTCTATGACAGCACGGCCATCGCGTCGTCGCTCTCCATTACCCTTTCACCGGTCTTCGTCGCCCCTTCGGCCTCCATTTTCACCTTCTGCCCGCCACACGGAAAACTAACCTATGCATTTTCCGCAGGTAAACTTCTCCGCCCGCCGTCGCTCTAATTCCTCCTCTGCTCCCATCCAACATGTTGACTGTATTTGTTGAAGGAAATGTACTGGAAGCTTTAATTGATACGGGCACTGCTATTTCTATGAAGAACTTGACGTGTTTAAAACTACGAAAAGTGCGCACACCTTACACCGGTCCTCCTTTACCTGCTGCAAATGGACAGAATATTAACCCTTGTGGAGCGTGTACAGCCCGAGTCAATATTGATGGCATCTCGCAATTTATTGGGTTTGCTGTCCTATCTTCTTGTGTCCATCAACTCATCTTTGGTTGGGGTTTCCTCCAAAACGCCTCAGCAGACATTGCGTGTTCTTTTCTCACTATTGATGTCACTGGATGCAACATTTTTGCCAATAGAGACCACCTCCCGCCCGTTTAGTTATGCTTGCTGATCCCGTCCTCTATCCGGGAAACAAAGATATTCCATCTGTGAATTCTGACGCCGTCACCGATGACGACGTCCTGCTTACACTCAGCCCTCGTCTCCCATCAAGAGGTATTATAATCATCGTGTCTCTTCGCTTCTCCAGCGCTTCTTCACTTCTCGCCGCCTTTTTTACAAGTCTGAAGTTTTTTATTGCACGTAAAAGGTTAACAAAACATGAATACAAAAGGAGGTCCCAAAGTCAAGGACTGCACGGGACCTCCTATTATGAATATTGTAAAGAAATATATAATCAGCAGTTGCAAAATTTACACAATATTTCGCATCAGTGAGATGGTGTGAACGAAATGTGAATTTATTTCAGGCACTATTGTTGTAATGAAAACGCTTATACACCTAATCACATAATGAAAACATAAAATACAATTCATAAAAAGATATAAAGGATAACACTGGAACAGTTTATCTTTAAAAAATACGATTAGTGTGATAACAAACATGGACGAAGAGCGGATTTAAAGGCATATATAGTTAATAATTGTTTGATAGATACTGGTAAAAAATTCCAAAAAGTGGTACCAGAGAATCGGACTGCTTGTTTCCCGTAATTAGTGCTTGGTTTAGGCAGCAAGAAGTCATTATTTGTGGCGAAACGTGTGTCGGTACGACGCGGTATTTGATCATTGGTGGTTAGAGAAAATGGAAGTAGCTCTCTAACAGATTTATACATTAAGGTACATAGACTGTAGTCGAATATTTTGTTCACAGAAAGAATACTGTGTGATTGGAGCTAACAAAGGGCATTTTCTGAGTGGTGACTACAAGTAATAATGCGTATAGCTTGATTTTGGATAATTTGCAGGGAAGATAAATGCGAAGGGTACGTGTTTCCCAAGATGGAAATGCAGTACTCAATGTGAGTGTGGATGAACGAGTAATATAGAGAAATGACCGCGGGAATATCAAAATACGGGCGAACTTTATTTAGAACTCTAATGCTATAAGCCATTTTGCAAGAAATAGATGTGATGTGAGTCCGAAATTTCAAATGTTTTTCAAGTTCCACACCTACAAGTGACACATGATCAGAAGCAATGACAGAGTTTGAGCCGATATTAACAAACGGGGTTTCGCAGATAATTTTATGAGGTGAGCTTAAAACTATAAACTAGATTTGGATGCATTAATGAACTGCATATTATCCCGGCACCAGCTGAATACAATGTCTGCATCAGCATTCAGTTTTTCTACCACCTTGTTTTTCTGTGAACCCGAGGTTAGATGGTCGTCTCATCTCCATAAAGAAAACAGTTAGAACTTCTAAGGCACATAGGGAGGTCATTTATCTACAATAAATATAAGAAAGGACCAAGAAGTGAACCTTGTGGAACTCCAATGTTAGTAGTCTTGTATTTTGAATATGTTTCTGATATGAATACCGCTTGTTGTCTTTCGAATAAATAGTGTGACGAGGAAGAAGTGCACGAGGAACATTCCAGCCAGTGGCATCGTGATCGCTGCGCGTGACTGTGTTCGCAGTCGCTGTGCTCGCCGCTGATCTTCCAAGTCCTGCTGATCGAGTCCTGCTGATCTGCTCAATAAACCCCCCACCTTACATTTGGTGGAGCTGCCGGTTAAGATCTATCTTCTCGCCCTGGAACTCCGTAGCCACACATTACCACCTCCTGCGATGCCTGAGGATGTTAACCACTAAGCCGTACAAGTTGGCTCGGCCATCATCTGTCCCAGCTCCCTCCGCCAGCGAGACCCCGCCATCTTCAGCGGCACTGACGACCACTACGTCGAGGACTGGCTCACATCCTATGAGTGAATAAGCGCTTGCAACAAATGGGACGCGGAAACGAAGTGAAGCAACGTGATATTCTATCTCACCGGCGTAGCAAATCGATGGTTTCGGAACCATGAAGTGAGCATTCCATCATGGTCCGCGTTTAAATCCAGCTTCTCTGAAGTTTTCGGCCGTCCGGCTGTGAGGAAACTCCGCGCTGAACAGCGCTTGCGTGCTCGGGCGCAGTAAGTTGGCGAGAATTTCACGAGTTACATCGAGGACGTCGTCGACTTGTGCAAGCGCGTTAACGCACAGATGTCAGAGGCCCTCATGATCAAGCACATTCTGCAAGGCATCGATGACGACGCCCTTCAGATGCTGTCGACTCGAGATATCCACACCGTCGCGGAAGCGGTCAGACTGCGTCAAAGTTATAATGAACTGCGGAAACAAAGGGCCATAACTTGCGCGAGCACCATGCACTCTGAGTCCCTTGCTGGCCTGACAGATGCAAGCGAACATTCTGCTCTCCTGCCACAAATTAAGAGCTTCATTCGGGAAGAAGTTGCTCGACAGCTCTCCCTTATGTCCTGCCATCAAGAACCTTCCTCACACCTAGCTCCCAGTTTGGGCCAAATTATTCAATAACAGTTAGCTGAATCTATTCCTCCAGCCCCTCAATCCATGGCTGTCGCAGCGCCGTTAACATATGCGGCTGTTGCTGCCCGACAACCACCTACTAATGCTCCGCCGCCACCTGCCTACGTTCAGCTGCCTCCTGCGCCTGCGCGAGAACCTGCGCAGTTTATTCGACCAGCTTCAAGACCACGTAATCCCTGGCGCACGACGGATAACCGGCCAATTTGTTACACTTGCGGGCTTGCTGGACACATTTCTCGTTATTGCCGCAACCGTCTCCCAGCGTAGGCACCACCTACTCATGGCTCTGGGTACTGGTCTCCGACGCCTCAGTATTCCACGCCTACTGAGATTCCAGCCTGCCGTCATTTCTCCCCAAACCGCTCAGCCATGTCCGACCGCCTTTCACCGTCGCCGCGACGCCGCTCTATCTCTCCGATGCGGCGTCGACAGAACGCTTCACGTGAGGAAAACTAGCGGCCGCAGTTCCTGAGGCGAGATCTGCGACCCCGTCGAACTTTCCAAGTTCTCATCTGTCTCCGGCCAGCCTTATTGAAGTGGTCGTCGAGGGCGTTGCTGTCATGGCTCTAATTGACACTGGTGCTGCGATTTCGGTAATGAACGCAAAACTATATAGCACTTTAAAGGAAGTGAAGACGCCAATGGCGGGACTTTCGTTGCGAACGGCCAGCGCTCAGCACTACAGCAGCGTTCACCGCTCGAGTAGTTATCCAGAATTGCCTTTATACGATTGCGTTCGTCGTGCTGCCAAGTTGCTCACACGCTGTAATTTTAGGAATTCCTGTCGCGTCACGCTGCTATTATCGATTGTGCTCGAGCTGAAGTAGGGTTCTCGACTGTGCCCGATGCCTTACCAGACGCTAATCAATCAAATTGCTGTGCTAAAGCCCTCGTCGCCGAAGATACCGACCTTCCTCCCTGCTCTTCAGTGCTTGTTCGTGTCGCTTGTGCCTCTGTTAGCGATGACACCGTTCTCTTCAGACCAGTCCATACTTTCCTGCGCCGCAAGTGCCTTCCATTGCCCTACGCAGTGCTCGCCATTTCCGCTGGCCTTTCCATGTTATGGGTCTCTAAGCCATTTAACTCCCCTACTGCTTTAAGCAATGGTGAATGCCTCGGAAGTATCCAGCCAATCGCTTCTCTTCTTATCTCTGAGGAACCTGATGACGCGCTGCACTCTGCCGTGACAGCGCTCAGCCCCCCTTCACCTGCGCCTGTTCCCCCCTCTACAGACGTGTTCCTTCGTTCTATTGACGCCGATCTTCTTCCAGAGCAGCGCATTTGGCTTTTGAACCTGCTACATCACTTTCGCTCCTCCTTAGACTGTCATCAAAGTTCTTTGGGTCAAACTTCTACAGTCACTCATCAGATCGACACCGGCACCTACGCACCACTGCGACAGCGCCCCTATCGTGTGTTTGCAACCGAACGCCAGGCTATTGAAGAGCAAGTCGACCTAATGATCCAGAATGGCGTGATTCAGCCCTCAAGCAGCCCTTGGGCGTCACCTGTCGTCCTCTTAAAAACGAAAGATGGTTCTATCCGATTCTGTGTCGATTATCGCCGCCTTAATAAGATTACGCAAGAGCATGTCTATCCTCTCCCACACACCGACGACGCTCTCGATTGTTTGCAAGGCGCCGAGCTCTTTTCTTCCCTAGATTTACGTTCCGGGTACTGGCAAGTTTCCTTGGAAGCGGCTGATCGCCTCAAAACTGCCTTTGTAACTCCCGACGGCTTGTACAAATTTACAGTTGTGCCGTTTGGCCTTTGTAATGCTCCGGCAACATTTGAGCGGATGATGTACACCATTTTGCGTGGCCTAATGGGGAAGACGTGGCTCTGCTACCTCGATGACATTGTGGTCTTTTCTTCTGACTTTGACACACACCTCCAACATCTGAAGCACGTTTTGACCTGCCTATCTGATGCTGGACTGCAGCTAAATTTGAAAAAAATGTCGTTTTGCCGCCCCCAGCTCACCATTCTCGGCCACGCTGTTTCCAAAGAAGGTGTATCTCCATACCCTGCCAAACTTCGTGCCGTAGCAGCCTTTCCCAAATGACTTCCATCAAAGATCTACTTAGCTTCCTCGGGCTGTGCTCTTACTTTCGCCGCTTTATTATGAATTTTGCTTCCATTGCTGCTCCCTTGACAGAAATTCTGTCCGGCAGTTCCGACCTTTCGTCGTGGTCACCAGCGTGTGACGATGCCTTCAATGCTTTACGCCACATCCTCACGGCACCGCCTGTCCTACGTCACTTTGATCCCACAGCGCCTACTGATGTCCACACAGACGCCAGTGGTATTGGTCTCGGCGCTATGCTCGCTCAGCGCAATTTAGGTTATACTGAATACGTGGTCGCCTATGCTAGCCGTACACTCACGAAGGCTGAATCCAATTACTCTGTCACTGAAAAAGAGTGCTTAGCGATTATTTGGGCTCTTAGTAAATTCCACCCTTACCTCTATGGTCGCCCTTTTGACGTAGTGACGGACCACCATGCGCTTTACTGGCTTTTCTCGCTGAAAGACCCGCCCACCAGACTGGCAAGATGGGCTCTTCGCCTTCAGGAATATGATGTCCTCGTTGTTTACCGCTTCGGCCGCAAGCATCACGACGCCGATGCACTTTCCCGCTGCCCCCTTACAGCTGAAGTCGCGAGCCTTTCCTCTACCGACGATTCCCCTCCATCGCTTCACATCCATGACATGCCGTCAGCGCAGCGACAAGATCCTTGGATAAATTCTATCCTCGATTTTATCTCCAATCCTATAGCTGTTGCTCCATCGCGCGCTCTCCGCCGCCATGCTTCCCACTTCACAATTCGTGATAACCTTCTCTACCGCCGCAACTACTGCGTAGATGGCCGCAAGTGGTTGCTAGTTATTCCCCGGCTGCTAATTTCGCAAATCAGTGGCTGTTTCCACGCTGACCCTCAATCCGGTCACGCGGGCGTCTTCACGACATACACTCGTCTCTGGCTGCCTTACTGCTGGCGGGGCATGTACACATTCGTACACAAGTGCGTTCGCTCATGCCTCACCTGTAAACGTCACAAGCCATCTCCTCAACGTTCTGCTGGAGAGTTGCTGCCGTTACCCAGCACACCACACCCTTTCGACCGCGTCGGCATTGATTTGTACGGGCCGCTTCCCTACACTGCGGCCGGCAACCGCTGGACTATCGTAGCCGTTGATCATGTGACGAGGTATGCAGAAACCGCCGCACTTCCATCTGCCACAGCGTCAGAAGTAGCTTCCTTCATTTTGCAGCGATTTTTTCTTCGTCATGGCACACCTCGAGAGCTGCTCAGCGACAGAGGACACGTTTTCTTGAGTGACGTTGTGAAAGCCTTGCTCACCAAATGCAACATTATTCATAGAACCACCTCCGCCTATCATCCCCAGGCTAATGGCCTCACTGAGCGTTTCAATCGTACCCTTGGTGACATGCTCTCTATGTACGTCTTTTCCAACCACTCAAACTAGGACCTTATCCTTCTTTATGTCACGAACGCATACAATACTGCAACGCAGTCTACTACTGCCTTCTCTCTTTTTTATCTCTTCTACGACTGTAACCCCTCTGCTACAATCGACACCATACTCCCGTAACAGCCAGACATATCAGAGTATACTCCTGCGTCTCAAGCAGCCCAGTATGCGAAAGACTGTCGACAAATTGCCCTCGCGTTTACAGCTAACACCCAGTATCGCCATAAATCCAACCATGACAGCCAACACTCGACACCGGACGTCTCGTCTGGCGCTCTTGTGTGGCTGTGGATACCTTCCAATGTTCCTGGACTGTCTTCAAAACGTTTTGCTAAATACCATGGCCCATACCAAGTTCTGGAGCGCACCTCTGCGGTTAATTATGTGGTGCAACCTGTCACTCCGTCCCATTATCTACACCGGCGCGGACGCGAGATTGTTCACGTCCAGCGCCTGAAACCCTATTACGACCCTGCCGTCTTGCTCATGCCGTAAGTCGCCAGGATGTCTCCTAATCGTCCCGCGCGTAATTGTGAAGAGGAAGAAATGCACGAGGGACATTCCAGCCAGTGGCATCGTGATCGCTTCGCGTGACTGTTCGCTGTCGCTGTGTTCGCCGCAGATCGGCCCAGTCCTGCTGATCGAGTCCTGCTGATCTGCCCAATAAACCCCCATCTTACATTAGCTTTTGATTACTGTAAGGGCATGCCCAGTTATTCCGGTAGCGTCAAGCTGATTGAATAGAATAGTATGGTTAAGTGAGTCAAATGCTTTGGAGAGGTCGATGAATAATGCACCAACGATGTTACCCGCATCAATGAAAGATTTAATTTGATCCTTAAGGGCGATCACAGCTAATTCAGTAGAAAATCCCATTCTAAAACCAAATTGGTTAGGTGAGAGAATGATAAATCTTGATAAATAGCTTTTGCATCAGTTGCTTCCGCCCTGCCTGTTTCTCTTCATCCCATTTACACCTCCGATCACTCTGATTCATTCCCTGTCTCGCTCAGTGCAGCAATTCATCTCAGAATCAGCACCGTCCTGACAGCAGACCGCGCGCATTGCTCACTGTATTGAACAAGCACGCAGACTTGTTCGACGTCAATTCCGACGCATTGAGTGAAACCGCTGCGGCAACTCATCGCATCCACACCAACGGATCAGGCATAGTTAGACGCCGGCAATATTGTGTGTCTTCAACCGAGCGCAAGGTTATTAGAAAATGTTGCTGACATGCTTGTACTCATCATCATTCGCCCATCGTCTAGTTCCTCGTCGTCGCTTGTTGTGGTAGCGCAATAAAGACGGTTTGGTTCGTTTTGTGTAGATTGCGCGCTCTAAATAGAATCACTCGCAAGGATGTGTATCCCCTCCCTCGAATTGACGACGCCCTCGATTGTTTACAAGGTGCCCAAATTTTCTTCAGCCTTGACTTAAGATAAGGCTACTGGCAGATACCTATGCATGAAATGATAATGAGACGACCGCATTTATAAAACCAGACGGTTTTATACAAATTTAATGTAATGCCATTTGAACTCTGAACGCTCCTACTACATTCGAGCGCATGATAGACACAGTTCTCCGTAGCGTCAAACTTAAAACAAGTCTCTGGTACTTAGATGTCATCGCCATTTTTTATTCGTCATTTTCTGATCACCTTACTCGTCTCGACAAAGGTTTGACAGAACTTTCCGCGCTGGCCTACAGCTAAACACGAAGAAATCTCGTTTTGCAATGAAATCTATTAAAGTTATTGGCCATCTCGTAGGCAGCGAAGGAACTAAGCCTGACCCTGAAAAACACACTGCTGCGCCCTACTGAAAATATTGTGCGAGGTTCTGCGTGATTATCTGTGCGTGGTTATCGACCCGCACAGCACGAGTTTGTGCGTGCGAGGATGTGCGATTCGAGAATGTGCGATTCGAGGATGTGCGAGCGAGAATGTGCGAGCGAGAATGTGCGAGTGAGAATGTGCGAGCGAGGATGTGTGATGTGTGCACGGTGGGAGAACGTGCAACATGTTCACGGCGCGAAGGCGTGCACACTGTGAAGATTTTTGTACCCGTGTGTGTGTGGCAAAATTTGTGCATAGCTATCAACATTCAGAGTGCATGGATGTGGGCACTCACTTAAGGCCCCAATATAGTCCGACGTAACGCGCGCGCGCACGTCGCCCTCCGCGACGTTACGTCGGCGAAAAACCGAGGTCTATAGTCCAACGTCACGGCGTGATGGACGTAGCGAGCGCGAGCCGACGCGGCCCAACGTCGCTGACGCGCAAACAGAATCTCGCCTATTTCTCGCCGACCGCCTCAGCCGCGTCGGCCATCCATCCCAGCATTCCTCACGCGCAGTGAAGATGGCGGCTTGCATGTAGACAGAGACTGCGCTATAACCACGCGCGCATTTCAGACACTGTTGCGGAAAAGCTGCTAGAAGGAATTCGAGGGCAGCCCTGCGTTAATGATACCAAGCGGATTGACTATACACAGACGTTCAAAGGAAAGAAAAATGCCTGGGATGCAAACTGTCAGTAGTGCGGCTGGGCACAGCTGTGAGTTCTTCGCTGCGGTGTGTGTACCATGCTCGTTCTAATGCATTGCTCTAGAAGGTGTAACGATGGTGTTGTTTCACTTATCTGCAGTACATTCATTGGAAGAATACCAAAAACTGCGGAAGCGGCTTCGCATAGAGTTGTGACCGGTACACGCCGGAATCGAAGGCCGTACTCGATTTGGCCTCACGGAACGTCAGCGGCTCAACAACCAGGGAATTCGCGAAATTTATGGAATTCTACAGGAGCTGCAGCCAGCCGAGAATGTGATCCTCATTACTGTGTAATCTCTAACTCCTCTGTAATCGTACATACACTTAAATTTTGATTAGTTTTCAGTAAAACACGCACGTACACAATCATCGTTCCGTCTGTAGCCGTCGTCGACGCGGGCTCAGGCCGTTGCTGGGCTGGACGTCTCCACGGCTGCCTGTAAATGCTTTGTGCCATTTGAACATTCGCAGTAAACACATCGCGTCATTGCCTTCATCACAATAGTAATTAGTGCCTTGATAGGCTGCAGCCAGGTCCCTGTAGGTGCCCTATCGTCTGCTCGAAAATGCACCCCAAAAATGTACCAGCCCTCGAGGGCGTCTTGTGCGCATGCGCGCCGCGGCATCGGGCACGCCAGCCGCGCCATCCTGTAGAAGCGGCAGTTTTTTGATGCGCCCGTCATGGCCGACGTGCCGTGGCTGACGTCGCAGACTTCGCCAGTTGCGTCGAAAACGTCGGACTATATTAGGGCCTTTAGTGCAAGGAATGAGTGCACTCTGAAGGTGCAAGACATTAGTCTGATCTCAAACGATGAGACATTCGGCATGGAAATGCTACCATGCTATGGTGATACTCTGCATGGTTGCAAGGCTCCTACATCACACCTCATGTTTGTGTTGTGCATAATACTAATATGCCAGCTTTAGGCCTTGTGCAAGGCCTCAATCAGTTTCTGCTACAGTTATGACACAAAATGTTTTGCAGAAATGATGCTCTCCATGAGATGAGTCTCAAGTGCAAAGAATGCAAGCTTCCAAAAGATACATGTGGTCACCTGGATTGGCTTTATTGGCTGATACAGTGTGGTCACAAAACATCTGCTTTCGGTCCACCAGGTTCGATCTTGGATGCAGGTTTCCTTCTTCAGCTGCTCTTGGCCTGTTGGATTCGAGCTTGGATACAGGTTTTCGCTGTGCGACATCTGCAAAAGGCAAAAAAAAAGCAGGACTATATTCCAAAATCCGAAAATTCAGCTGTCTTTACAAAACATTCTGAGAAAGGGGTAATTAGGTGCTCTATTTTTAATTGATAACAATTCAAAAAGTTTCGATTCTGAACTACAGAAATATGACGAACTGACACAAGAATACAGGCGTTCAGCATCAGTCCATCACAAAATCTAACACCTTAGTCGAACAGATATTTCAAGGGTCTTTGAACCATATCCTATCAATCAAAGACATCTGAGCACTGCTTCATGGAAAGCTACAATAACTAGAGTGAACAGAGCAGTCCAGAACTGGAGACTGGACTTTGAGAAATAGAAGTGTGCATTCTAGATATGGCTTAGCACACAGAGCTAGGAATAAAACCAAACCTGAAATGAAAGATTATGCAATTCTACATATATGGTCATAGAAGAAAAACAAAATTGCACACAGAACAGTACGGAAAGTATATCATCATTGCAACTTGTACAAAAACAGTTGATAACACATCTTCAAAAGTGCACGAGTATTACTTGAGCCCAGCAGCGAATTATCAATGGCAATAGCGGGGTACAAGAGCTTAGTGAGATGATGGAATCTTTCAATGGTGATCGAGAATGCCATGTAGAAGTGGCACAACTCTCCCCAAGTTTACTAAAAGCTTGGTTAGGATTCATGACGGCCCCTCAGCCTTCCTTCCAATAAGGTCGAGAAATACCCTAACCACCCGAGGCAGTGGAAACAGTGCATAGGGATCAGGTTAACTGATATTCACAAACATGCCTTGACTAAGACCTTTACTCCAAGCGGTCCTCGAGGCCCTTTTTTTTTTTGAAATGAAGCTCCACTTGAATTGCTCCTCGAGTGCATGAGAAAGCAGAGCATCTATAAGTGGCAATGACACTACTATGGGGACACCTAGACTTCCACTTGCAAACATGGGGCATCGCAGCTTTCACACACTGTGCAGACTTCGTTCTACTGCATACCAAGCCTTTCATGAAAGTGGATACAATAAGGATTCACAGACCCACTCTCTGAAGCATTGGCTCCGAGAACCTCAATCTGACGCGAAAATACTGAAACATCGTTTCAAGTACGACCAAGAAAAGCCTCCTAAGTTTCTGCGGCTGACGTTGAGCATGGATAACTATCGTCAGTTGCAGATTTCAATGCTGTAGTTGATCATCGCATTATGCTACTGTGGTGTAAACGCATTTCAAGTCATCACCAGATACCTTAGCAACATTTCAGAGCACGCCGAGTGCCAAGTTGCAGAAAGCATTTGATGGCTAACAGCAAATGAAACATGTGCAGTGGTTTCTGTGAACCACTGTGGACAGTGGTGCAATCGTGGGGAATGTCATATTGTAAATAGGAAGACAGCGAGGTACCGGAGGTGCAGTTGTGCCATGGAACACCTGTGCTGCACACATCAATGGCTTTCTGATTGCCTCAAATATACTTGTATGTCTAGATGCAGTGCTGAAGGGGGGGGGGTCAATTCTGTCTTTTTAGCTGTGGAGAGATATTTGCAGTTGGTGGAAGGCATGGCTTTTCAAGTGCGCTTAAAATTAAAGCTCCTAGCTTGCTTGGAAACAGAAGCGGCATTTGCTTCTGGAAAGACAAATTTGTTGGCTTGGGTGCATGCGCAATAACATGCTTCTTTGAACCTCACATGTGCTCAACACTCGCCGCTGAGCACTCAGAGGGCAAATATGCAACTAGGTCACTAGAGTTCACAGCAGTTCGAGCAGTTCTCAATGCCTAAATCCTGTTCTACATCAACCATATGTCACTGGCAGTGAATGTTGATAGATGTGAATTGTTTTCAGCCATTTTTCACAGCTGACTTGTTCATGCAGTCTGCAAAACATATTTTACTAGGCTGTGACTGTTTTTTTAACGTCCAAAAGCGACTCAGGCTATGAGAAATGCTGTAGTGGAGGACTGCAGAAATTTCAACCACCTGGAGTTCTTTAACGTGCACTGATGTCGCACCGCACATGGGCGCCTTGCTTTTAGTCTCCATCGAAAAGCGGCCGCCACAGCCTACTAGCCTGTGACTCTTGAGGCGGCTTGTCGATGCTGTTCACAAGGACTTGGCATTAGAAAATGAGCATGTTACACGTAGTGGCATGCACTTTCCGGGCCAAATTTTGGCCTTATGGCCCATTCGGTTGGGGGGACGAGAGCAGAGGTGCCGAGCAGTACAGAGAAGTACAGGAGCACGCCGAGCGAGGGTGTAATTTTCCTCCCACGGGAACGCTCTCTGCGTGTCGAGAGCAGTACGCCACGACCATTGTGACCGCACTTCCCTCCCCAGCATTCTCCGCCTACCCGCAGTAGCAGCAGTTGCAACCCGAGAAGCAAACACTCCATGTAGAACTGCTTTGCATGCCTTTGTTCTCACAGCGCGGCGATCTGCCTCCTTTGGCCCTTTCGATGCCAGCAGTGACTCTCAAACCTGAGCAATGCTTTGCAGCCACCATTTAGAGCGTCACCGACTTGAGAAAAGAAAAAAGATGGTGCGGATACACCGCTTTATGTCATGTGACTTCCTCTACACTCGCTTTAGATGAGGGAGCAGCCGGGAGTGCATTCAGGTGCTCTCAGCAAAGGAAAAGACCTCCTCCTCTACCATTGGAAGCCAGTGATTCTACTCCTGCTCTACCACTGGAGGGCACCCACTTGTCTGAGAGCACTTTCGAAGTGCTCTCGAGGGTGCCTGCTCTCCCGCTCGAATTCGCCATTAGTCTTGCCCCGTATGCCACTTGTGCTGTCTGGAGTGGAGAAATATTTCTGAAGGGTAAGTCGGAAGAAATGCTGAAAAGCATTCAAGAATTTGAACTGAACCTTAAGTAGAGAAAAGACTGTTTTCTGCACTTTATGGAGCTGAGGTAGCGTCGAGTGGAGACATGTTTTTGAATTTGGCCACAAGGGTAAAATTTGAATTAACTATTCCACACGCAAAACACTCATGTCCTAATGTCAAGTCCTCTGAACATTCAGAAGCAAACTCGATATTCACAGGCTGCATGAAAAGGCAGCTGTGAAAAACAGCTGAAAACGCTTAATGTTAGGCAAAATGTCGCTGCTGCTGTGATATTGTTTATGTAGAGCATGACATATGCATTGAGAAATGCTGTGAAATTTAGTGACCAAATTTGTTTATTAAGATTTGATTTGAAGTTACTGCTACACTTGATCTTTAAGCTTGCAGGGCTCAGGGGAGAGGGAAGAAAATATGCGTGCTTCTTCGCTACATATACACCCAAACCAACAAATTCAACTCGCTGATTTCAGTTTCCAAACAAGGCTTGGAGCCACAATGGTCACTGCACTTGAAAAGCCATGCCTTCTGCCTACCGTGAATATGTCTCCACAGAACAAGTGAACCAACCGCTTTGACAGCACCGTGTGTCCATAGAGTACATAGTACCCTGATGTGACAAGCAAGCCATTGATGCCTGTAGCACAGATGTTGACATTGTTCACAAGGCTCAATCGCGCTACTAGTGGCCCCAGCTTCCTTTACACGTACTTCTTCATCATCATCATCAGCCTGATTATATCCACTGCAGGGCGAAGGCCTCTCCCATATTTCTCCACTTAACCCGGTTCTGTGCTAGCTGCGTCCACTTGACCCCTGCGAACTTCTTAATCTCATCCGCCCACCTAACTTTCTGCCGCCCCCTGCTACGCTTTCCTTCCCTTGGAATCCAGTTTGTTACCCTCAGCGACCATCAGTTATCCTCTCTTCGCACTACATGTCCTGCCCATGTCCATTTCTTCTTCTTAATTTCTACTAGAATGTCGGTAACTTGAGTTATTTCTCTGACCCACTCTGCACGCTTTCTATCTCTTAATGTTACCCCTACCATTTTTCGTTCCATAGCCCTCTGGGTTTTCCTCAACTTAAGTAGAACTCTCTTGGTTAGCCTCCACATTTCAGCCCCATAGGTGAGTACAGGCAAGATGCAACTGTTGTATACTTTCCTCTTGAGCGATACCGGTAAGCTGCTAGTCATAATCTGAGAGTGCTTGTCAAATGCGCTCCAACCCAATCTTATTCTTCTTATTATTTCCTTTTCGTGGTCCGGATCTGCGGTTACTACCTGTCCTAAGTAGACATATTCGCCTACTACTTCCAGTATTTCGCTACCTAATGTAAACTGCTGTTCCTTCCCGAGGCTGTTGAACATTACCTTAGTCTTCTGCATACTGATTTTCAACACGTACTTGCTAAGACCAAAAATGGGAAGACTGCAAAAATGGGGGGGGGGAGGCAGCATTTGTGTACAAAAGGGGGAGGCAGCTGCTACTTTCAGGCAGTGTCTGATGCGTCCTAATCTAAACATCCTAAGCATAAAAACATGCAGCAGCAAGCATGCAATGCATGTCTAAAGGTGTGCGTCCGTCGAGATATCTGCAGGCCGCCACCAAATGTTCTCACTACGTCTCTATAGCCAGCGCAAAACTGATCTGCATGCCCACCACCAGTTTTCTCTCAGTACCATCGGAGCGCTGTTTAAATTTTTTTAATGCAAAACCATAACTAGCCCATTTACACGTAATTTCATCCGTGACCGTCGTTGGCTGCGTTGGTTCCGAAAAAAAAAAGAGCAATCACGCCATTGCTGAGCATAGAGCAGCTTAGTAACATAAGGCATGCGGCTGAGCTCAATAAGAAGGATCAGATAACATGACATTTGGGCAAAGCCTTTAACCTCAAGTACACTGAGTGGCTGCCCTTAGCTGAGATCGAAAGCAAAGCCAGCACAGCATCTATATCTACTGTGGCTGCATTAGCTGTGCATCACTGCCTACAAGAAGCGCAGTACACCAACTGTTTTCGCAGCCAGCGACACCTACTCTTGCTCGGCTAAAGTCTGTTTTGATTGATTTCCTGCTTAACCAATGATGCCGATGGTGCTAGTGTGGCCTCTGATGGAGATGCTTGAAATTATAATGCGGCTGCTGATTCCTCGGTGCTGGTTCCGCAAAAGCCATTCTTTGCAGGCAGAAGCCCCTTATCGGAAGATTTAGGGCAGTGATCGTGCAATCAGAAAGTTTGGTCAAACATCTGAAGTCTTCTAAAAAGTCGGAAGGGTTGGCTGCAGGTATGTATGCAACATGCCTTCCCCACAAGTGTGTCCTTGTCTGTGGAAGCCACCAAGCAGAGCAAACTTACTATTAGTCCTCAAATTTGTACCGTAGCTCTGCACTAAGTAGGTTCTGAAACACTGCTCATATACTTAAAATGTGCAGCACCACAGAAGTATGTGATGATCAACTACAGCACTGGAGTTAGTGATAGACCATGATTATGCCTACTTGGTGTCAGAAGCTGGGATGTCAGGAGGAATACCAAAGCCATACCCAGAAAAAATAATGTGCTAGAAGTTCTAAGTTAACCAGGTTTGACCTGGGCTGTCACTCAGCCAATGCTTCAGAGAACAGATCTGTGCATACTCACTGTATCCACTTTAGTAAAAAGCTTGTAAACCCGCAGAACAAAGCCCACAGAGAGAACAAATGATAAGATGTCAAGTGTTTACAAGTTGAGTGCCAGTCTATGAGCCCTCAAGGTCACATAACTGCCAATAAATGAAAAGCAGGCATTCAGGGCTACGTGGAGTTGAAGTCAATGTATTCTTATGAAGTCAAGATTTCCTGTCACTATACTCAATCTCACAAGCTGTCTGCTGCACCTGGCCCATTCGAGATCATATAGATTATAGTAGGTAATTGTGCTCTTAGGTGCCTCTCACCCCTTGAATTGGCCAGGGAGAAAGTAGGAGCACAATGACCTACTTGGACCCTTTGCAAAACTCAATGCGTCACCTATATTATATAGCAAAATCTTGGTGGGAGAATATTTTTGCACATCTTGGGTGCACAGTCACGTGATACATGGGTGATGTAGCCTATATGTCACAACACATATCTCCTAGATTTTTTTTTTTACAGAGGCATGCTGCTTAGTCAAAAGACGCGATGCGCGGGAGTGTAGTGCACACCGATTCTGTGTGTTTGCAATTTTTTGTTTTCGTTCTGTTTCTTCCGATAGTTTGGTGGAACGGCTGGTATGCAATGCGATGCGGGATTCTGGAGTCGTGAGTCTGTTTTTTCACAGCATGTCACCGGGATGGTGCGTTTGCTTTCTGCAGTCTAAAAAAAATGTGCAAGAGTACTTGCCGTGTGCGGGGCTGCATATATATTGAGTACCAGAGTGAGAGTTATTTGCACACACGCATGCCCATACGTGCCCATACACATGCAGTTTTGTAGTGGCGCAAAAAAAAAGTAATTCTGTCAAGACAGAGCATCTTCTAAAGGGCACGTAAACTTTGACGTTTGGATTAAGCAATGGAATTATACAAGATGTTTCACATAAGGTTTGCTTTATGGGGTTTAACGCCCCAAAGCGACTCAGGCTTGTACCACATGGGGGGCTTAACTCAAGGTACAAAACCAGCCCATGTGCGGACACAGAAGCAGTCAAACCTTCGGTGCTACAAAAAAAAAAAAAGCAAGCATGCACACTGCTCTGTGCTTTGCCGAGGCAGCTCCAAGCCATCACTCACTTGAAACCGTGCTGCCTGCGTTGGCCAGCCTGCCCCCCCCCCCCTCGATTCATTCATTTTTTCCGCACTGCTAAATAAAAAAAAAGAAAGCATGCATACTGCTGTGCGTTTAGCTCGCAGGACAGCTAGACTCCCCTCCCATTACCTCCACTCCCCCTTCCCACCCGCCACTCATTTTAAAGGACCAACATCCCAGCACCCTTGCGTCCTTCCCGCACAGACCGGGCAACCCTTTTCTCACTCTCTCCCAGTAGAATGAAAAAAAAAAGCCCATGCAGGACATGCAGGAGTGACATAGCCACGTCACTTTTGTTTCAATGAGGTTTGGGTTGCTTTGACCTGAGCAGCAGTATAGGGAGCGCTCAAGATTTGATTGCTTCTGTGCGCAGCACGTTAGAGCACAGGCCTCGATCGGCCACCCTTGTACCTTAAGTTAAACCCGTTGTGTGAAACGATAGTGCCGGAAAATTGTTGGTTCATAAGCTAAGCCACATCTTTTATGAATTTACAACTTAACTTCAAACACCAACGTTTATGTGCCCTTAGAAGATGCTCTCAGTCTTGACAGTTATTTCTTTTCTGCCACTGCAAAACAGCATGTGTGTGGCGTGCGTGTGTGCAAGTAACTCATGCACTAGCCTTGCATGTTTTCATTACAATGAGGAAAACAAATGCACAATCCCTGCAGCGCACTGTGAAGAAGAACACTCTTGACTCCGTGTCCTTGCATTGCTCGAATACCACCAACGCCACTAAACCACCGGAAGAAAAAGAATGAAAGCTAAGCAAAAGATAGCAAATGCACAGAATCGGCGCTCACTCTAAATTCCCTTGCATCATGCTTTTTGACTGAGCAGCGCTTCTCTCTCAAGGAAAAAAAGAATACAAACTCCACAAGATATGTGTACGTAACACATAGGCTATGTCACTGATGTATCACATGATTGTGCACTGAAGACATGCAAAAATATCCTCCCAATTCCCTTTGGGGCAGAGGGTGCAATGCTGAATATTTCTGTATCAAACCTCATGTTATGCACGAATCTGACGAGAAGCATGCCTTCACTATTGAAAACCAGAAGGGCGGAAGTGGGGGGGGGGGGGTTATGAATTTTGTTACTGAGTGGAGCAGGTAATGGATGGGGTCATTGTCACAAGAAATGTCTCCTGGCAGCCACCTATTTCTGCCCCCAAAACAGGTTTGGTCGCCACAGTGAAGGGGTTTGCGCTGAGCAGAGAAGCATTGCAGAAATATTCTGCCAGAAAAACCCCATACTTCATTCATGGTCTATGATTACATATGGCATAGTATTATCAATAACACTCCCCTGTTTTCTCTTTTCACTTTACATACAAATTATATTCGCACTCAGTTTAGCTACCAAAAAAGTGCAGGGGGGCCTTTTAGAGAGGAAATTTGTCAGAGCTGATTTATAAGAAAGCAGCCATCAACGGGTCTAGTTGAAGACAGGAAGACCAGAAAAATAACCCTCCAGAAAGGTCTTCAAGGAGTTCCAATTTGAGAAAAATTTATTCACAGTAGTTTTGCATAAATGTGTGAAATTTAGGAAAACAAAGACAAACATGCTGAAAAAAAGAAAAATTAAATAGGGACAAGAGAGGTGGCAACTGCGAAAAAGAGAGCCACCTGTAACCGTGGTCTAGACGCATGCCAGGCTGTCACTTTGGGTTTATATTATATAGGCTCATGCTCTCTTCGATTGTTCCCTCTGAAGTGCACTTTTAGTTTTCATGTAGGCCTGCTTTTAGAGAAAAACCATGCAATTTTTTTGAGAATTTTAAGCAGCAAATAATTTCAGGAGTTCCAAAGCTCCTTGAAATAGTTCCTGAAAACCAAGCGTACTCAGTGATATCAAAGACCTGTGTAAACCACACTCCATGATCATCATATTGAAGGGAATGGCTTACCAGCCCAGCCTCTGGGGCCTGTGCCCAATAAAGTATGGATGCATCATGTAGAACTTATGAAATCAGCTGGTAATGACATCTGTTTCAAAACTTCTGGCTTTTCCTATCTTAAAGTAAGCTCGCATTTTCAGTAAGTAGCACTTTAGTGGATAGAATGCAGTAATTTATAATAAAAGACAGCTTCAGCTTGTCCTCAATGTCCTTTTATTACTCTAAAGCTGAACATGAGCTATGAGAGACGTCAAGAAGGAGGGCTCTGGGTTAATTTCCAGAGCCCTCTTCCACAAAAGTTCTTCAAGCTATGCAGTGGCACCAAATGTGGGCAGGCAAATTTGCATTTTGCCTATATCAACAGGCCACAGGCACCATTCCACTCCGCATTCTCAAACTCAACAGCCAAATGTCATAGCCAATAAGCAACGGCAGCAAGCAAAGAAAACACTGAAGAAACCTAAATGTCAAAATAAACATGAGGGGTCACAAATGCAGTAGTGGGTTAGGCAAATAAAAAACTACACATACTGAAAGATGTCTTCAGTACTTACATCAATGTCCTGCTTCTTGCCCACCACAGCACAGCACAATTCCGGCAAAGGGTATAGAGCTTGAAGGAGCCATTGCTTACGAAGCCACATGGAACTTGCTGCAAGGTAAAAAGTACCATGACCCAAGAAATTAGTGAAAACGTAATATGGTGCAACACGTACATGCAGAGGCTTTGTGAGCAAGAAATAAAGGCACAGAGTAGGAACACCACAATACTGTTTTTTTTTTTCTTGAAATGATGCACGACATGCTGGTGCAGGTCACTGCATGAAATTTGCCTCTGCCTGCTAAATAATCTTAAATTATTATTTTTTTAATTCAAAATTTCACTTTGGGATTCAATTAGTTGAAGGGCGATTGCCTACAATGCCAGAGAAGAAACAATGTTGACATCACCCGAGATATACCAACAGTGAAATAAAATAACTCCTTTCACTCCATCTCGTCGCCAGCCTGGCAAAAGAGCAAGTCAGGCATCACAGTGCCCCTAGTTACAAATAAAAAAGTATTTACTTGACCTTAACTGCAAGTGCATTTTAACAGCCTATCCATAATCCACCAGTTCCCACTAGGTTCGAGATCAGACAAGCCCTCCCTTTCTTTATGCTTTACATCGAGCGAGCACCTTAATTGGTACTGCAGGGCCTAATACATGCCTGCAACTACAATACTACTTTTCTAAGAGATGTGGAACTTCAATAAAATTCATTTTATGACCGAAGTAGCAAAGATTGTATTTTATCTTGAAAGAAGCAGCAAGAAAAAACAAGGGTATGAAAGGAGACAATACGGGCACTAGCTTACAACTAATGTTTATTGAAGCACACATGAAATATATAGAGAAGACGAGCAACAACGCAAACCACTCAATCACTGATAAGCAAAAAGCAAGACATGAATCACTAAAATTTAAGAACAGTTCCCTATCTAGATAACCCAACTCACTGCATGGTAACATGATGGATGGCTCACTAACACATTCATTACCTAGTTGTAAAATATGTCTAGCTTCAATGATTTCTCAGCTGATTTGCAATGGATGACAGCCAGAATGTGCACAGCAGAAAGAAACTGAAAGCAACCAGTGCATTCTTACAATGCACAGCCAAGTTGACCTCTACCTATATCAACTCAAATGGAACCGTTCGGAAGTTTTAGTGATTCATGTTTTGCTGTCTGCTTATTGGTGACTGAGCGGTTTGCAGTGTTGCTTGGCATTATATATTTCTTATTTGCATCAATAAACATTAGTTGCGAGTTAGCATCTGCTTGCTTCTTTTCACGTCCTTGTTTTTTCGTGCTGCTACTTTCAAGATGACACCTTACCAACTCACCCAAATTACATCCTTATGATTGTATTTTAGTCAGTGAAATTTTACTTCATGTGACACTAATCAACACACATGACCACGTTTCATGGAACTTAAAGCCAATCAATGAGAGCCTCATCATAAAGCATGAAAGTTGGCTCAGATATGCAGCTCTCCATGCCAACACAGCTTGCACAGACATGATTTTCTGTGGTAAACAAAACACTGGGCTGCTGCAAGGGCGGTACAGAGCAAGCAGAGGGTGCTCTGACACTGAGAAGAAATGTGGCATGGAATCTTGCTGTACATGGAGGCAATGTTTTGGGGCTATGCAGCCGAGTCTAGGTACGAAAGAAAAGGAGAAAAGTTTCTGTCCCCTTGCCGTGAAGAGTGGTTTGCTCACTATTTGGGCTAGGAGTGTACTGGGCTGAAGTGAAGGGAGGAAGTTGGAGAGTTAATGCAAGGTCACTAGGGCTGAAGTAACCCACTCTACATGGCAAGGGGAAAGAGGTATGTTGCCTCTTCCTTTCTGCCTAACTTCAGCTGCATAGCCACAGTTATCCCCGAGTATAGTGATGAGCTACCGTGATCAAGACTTGTAGAACTGAAAACTGAAAGTAACAAAGGGGTATGGCATGATTAAAATATCTATGGTGTCCAGGTGAATAGCACGCTGCACTCCAGGGTTGCTGACTGCGCATTTACTTATTTTATATTAAAAAAAAAACAGTAGTTAGTGAACCATAAATATAATACTTCTGCTATTATCAAGATTCCACAGCTCTGTAAACTGCATGAAGAAAGTGAAACTCAATAGCTTGCACTGACAACTCACCAGGCACCCACTGGTGAAATAAAAGTGGAGCAAAATGTCATCTGCATTCACCACATTCATCATGAAGGTATTGCAGACACTAAGCATAGCTCACCATCATAGCACTTCTGATATCATATCCAAGCCATCTATAAAGCTACCTAGCTTGTTACATGAACATATCAACAGATGACTTTTCAATGGTCATATGACTGACGAAATTCTCATGAAAAAAAAATGTTTATGACTAAATCAGCACTTTTCTCAGAGTTCACTGCATGGGAGTGAGTTCGTCAACGGCTAGTGTTTCAGAAAAAGGGGTCATCAAACTGTAAGTAACCTGAGTTGAGTTGCAAACAACAAAATTTCGGAGAGTGGTGAGGAGCAGACTTTGTGGCATTACGAAGGTCATCTACTAACGCTAACAGTAGGCAACCTTGATTTGATGACAGGGTTCAACATGCCAAAGAAACTTAGACAATGAGGGTCAGCAATAGTAGGTAGATCTGGATAATTTTGACTATCTGCACTTCTTCAATGTGCACTGACACTGTACAGCACATGGGGACTTAGCGTTTTGCTACCACCGAAATGTAACCACCCCGGCTCAGACCGAGCCCGCGTCACCCAGCTCACTAGTCTAATGCCCTAAACACTGAAACAACCACAGTGGGGTGCAGGCAGCCTTGAAGAGGGTTACATTTGCAGGCATGTTTTGTACAAGCCAAGCTTATATAAGCTGGGTATGGCCAAGCTGCGGCTAATGAGTAGCATGAGGCTCCTTGCAAAGTGCAGATACCGACAGCTTAGCACCTGTCAACCACCCACCATTTGCAGTATTTCTGCCTCTACAGCCAGCTTCTCTGTTCTTTCTCCTTTAAGTTCCAAACCACCTATTGTTTAGAATTCTTTTGAACAATGAAACAATATGCCACCCTTATGGACATACATCTAACAGAGCTGCTCACGACTGTAACCATTCTCATTCGAGAATTTCAATATGCTTGCTTTACAAATGGGGCAGTAGAGGCATATTAACAATCGTGGCATGAGTTCTTCACTGTGACCACCAGCTTTGTTAAATGAAAAAAAAAAAAGTCATTATCATTTACTTTGCTCTTTGTAAAATGTTGCCTTTTTAGTCAAGAGTTCTCATTAAAGGTATGGCAGCAGTTGCGTAGGCCCATAGCTAAAGAGCTCTCTGACATATGCCCGCATTGTATTAGCTTGCTCGTATATTGAACTGAGCCTTAGCAAGCTTCGCAGTGATGCAAAGAGATGTTTGCCCATGCTAACATCTTGGCATTTCCATAATGGCGCAGATCAGTGTCTTCACTCTACTTGTGCTATGAGCATTCCTGTCATTAGCACATATTGAAAGTAAAAAGGATGACAGCAGGCAATGCGACATATGCCAGCAGAGACACGTTCACCTGCTTTTCCTCTGCACATACAGTGAATTACAATCCCAGAAGTGAAGTGGTCTGCCTGCTCCGCAAAAGAGCACCTGCATCCAGTACAGATTGTGTCCCCATTGCGTTTGGAACTCATGCCAGCGCAAGTAGGTGGTGCCCATGAACTGACAGAAGAATTGCCTGTTATTCTGTGTGCTAGCCCGTGCTTCGTCTACACGTGCCAGCTGTTTTTAAACCTGTAATAGGTCTGCATTTCTCCCGCTGCTTCTTGGGATGGCATTGACATCAACAGTTTATGCCATTCTTTCGTATAGCCGAGTGCGGGCAAGCAGGGTAAAATTTCTTTGGCACTATTCTCTAATAAAAGGAAGTCGCAGTTCACCATTTTCACTGTTTCAGAGTTCAGGAATGGCTTTAAGATCATGAATAGCACATAAAGATGATTTCCGCACAAAGTCTTCTAGTCACACTCCGAGCTGAGGTCTTTAAAAAAGATTATTGCATAATACTGCTACTCTTAGACTTGCTGTCCTCAAGAGTAAGCACTAGTTCATGACAGCAATTTGCATTCATAGCAGTGGCAAGTAATAATCATCTATTATGGAGCACAGAGGGCACAGTCAGCACAGCAGAGCATGCTACTGGAAATAGAAGGTGCAGCTGAACAAATACTCAAGCAAACTTCTAGCCGGTTCTGTTGATTTCGGAAGAGCAATCCACTGCTCCAGGGACCGATCTTGGCTCAGCAATCGCTCCCCATCTGCATTGGGAAGATGGGACCTGTGTTCCGGATCTGCATTTGGAATACAGTTACTCCAAAAAGAGCAGAAAATAATGCTCTGTAAGTCACTAAACCCTGTGATTGGAATTGACTATTAGTAAAGTCTTGTCATCTATCACCTCGGTCTGCTCATAATTTAAGTAGCATTATAAAAGTCTGCGATTCTGCAGGAACCTCTGATCTCACACCAAGAATTCAGTGCCCATAGCAGGCACAACGCGCATCTAGAGATGCCAGGTAATGTAACTCGAAAGAAATGTTATGCTAACTCTTCTTTACCTACTAAGAGAGCAAACAGTATTTCTGTCATCGAACCTTCTTTTAAACACTATTTCATGGCAATGGCAAAAGGCATTTCGAGTCAACTGGAGGTCTAACCTAGTACAGTGGCGATGAACGAGCCCCTGAGCCTGCCATGTGCCAAGGCGTAAATGCACTTCACTGCAATGTACGAGTAAACAAGTGGAAGGCTGGAAGCTTGAACAATCTGTTTCCAGTAAACAGTGACATTTGGGTGGTTAGGTTGGAATACCGAGCAAGCACTCTGCCCATAGCTTTATCTACTAGATTTCCTCTCAAAGGTATAACCAGCAAACAATGTCTGCAACTTAAGCCAGGAGTACAATCCCAGCATGTTCTGAATGTTCTGAAGACTTCGATCATCACATTTACTTTTTAATCATGCCAGTCACCTCAACATCAAATCAAAGCAATATATGTGGCAGCTTATGGAACCCTCGCACATACAAAACACACCGAGAAATGCAAGCCAGTCAGTCTAAAGGCAGCCTATCATCAGCATATTGTTCATGGCCTTCACAGGGCCACCAAGTTTGCTCCCTGACCACCCTATGAACATGCAGTGTTTGCACCCCAAATCGGGTTACAGAAAATGTGGCGGCTCTTTAAATGAAATAGGAGCAGTGCACCAAGAAAGGCAAAAGTTCGTCCCTAGCTCCCATTATGTCAACTGAAGAATGTGCAGAGTCAGACAAGAAATATGGATTTCTGAAAACATGTATTCTGTATAGAAATATGAGTGATATCTAGGAATCTAGGTAAATAGTGGTACCAGTGCAGTAAGCAGTCTGCCCCTTGTGCATCATGAAGGGTCAATGCTCTCGAACTTCCAAACCTTTTATCATGCCAAAACATGCTCACCCGATCAATTATGAATTGTGAAAGGCTACACACTCTAAAGTGGAAACAGTTCCATGCAAAAAAAGTAAAAAGAAGCCAAATGCAGAATGTGATGTGACTGTTCAAACAATGTCTGGAAGTGCATGTGGCAACCAAGCAATTCATAAATGTGGTAGCCATTCATAATCTAGATCCAGACACAACACTAATTCCATATCAACATCTACCGTTGCTTCTACAAAACATGCATAAATTTAAACAAAAACACCACAACTGAATGATACTTTAAGCAAAGGCTTGCTTTGCTTGGAATTCTGCATGCACTCTTCATTTTGAAACTTGCATGAATTTCATATTCTCACATCTGTGATGAATCAGTGGTATACTGAGTACAGAAAAACTGCACATTTTGATTCACATTTCATATTAGAGAAGATGAAAATGGGGCATCTCAGCACTAAGATTTTTTTTCGCTTCATTTGTAAATAATTAAACAAGAAAATCAATACTATTGGTACTGTTGAATGCATAATTACCTTTACACCTTACTGACATTTCTGGACTGAAGGTCTGAGTTTGGTGTCTGTCATTTATATGCGCTTAGTAGTTTTTGGGGATTACTTCAGTCACGACCAAAGTATGAAAAAGAAAATATCAAGTCCAATACAGGCGAAAAAATTCAAAATAGCTCAAAACTTTTTTTTTTCCCCTTCTGCTACCCAAGGCTCGACAATGGAGTTTAAGTACGGTTGCTGCTGAATCATACTGCCGTCGCATGTTCGCCGGCTCCATATCTCATAATTCGCAATATTTATGGAACATAAGAATAATGATCTAGCCCTGTTGTAACGCAGGTAGGTTTTACCACTTATTCAATCCGTGTAGTTGCAACTGCACAAGCGCCGGATCTTCAACTGCAGCGCAACATAAGGCCCGGGTCGAGGCACTTGGAACTGGCCCATTCTAAATTCTTGCCGAAGGCTGAATTGCAGTAGGCGCCAGCATCGTGCACCCCGCAATGGTCTTACGAGTGATGATTTGTACGGCATATTCTACTCTGAGCGTGCAGCCCCTGGCACTAACTGTCTCTTTTCCTAGACACTGCAAACGCATTCACCCTTCCCTCGTCAAAAGCACACTACCGTATGTTATAATGACATGCGCGTCTTGATGTTTACAAACTAGCGCTGTGTTGGCATGCATCATCAGTTCTGCGCAAAGTTTTTAGGAGAATGTACAGGGAAGATGGAAATTAACTTACCTCCGAGATGTCAAATGTATGCCGAGTGGTGGCCGCCCTCCAATAGTCCCGTCGTCAGCGTAGTGTTTGCAGTGAGAGCGCACAAAGGAAACGCACTACCTGTCGGGCACGCGAGCACACATTTTGCACAGGTATGCACACAACCTTACCAGGCTTCTGCACATCGCACGAGCTATTTTGTTGCGCTCTGTGCCTCGTATATCTCGAAATAAAGAGCCGCCAGCAGCAAGGCCCCCAACAACACACAAGAGAAAAAGGCGCGACGCCACCAACTCATAATGGCTACGGCTAGCACTTCGATCCGCTTCGGCTGCCTCGTCTGGTTTCGACTTGTTTCGGTTTCGGAAGTCGCTGACCTAACGACTTTGCTGCTCGCCGAACAGTGGCAAGCACGATGTCGGGCGTCTACGCGCTAACGCTGCATGTTTGTCGTGTATACGCGCCTGTAGTTTGTACATTCAAAAATTAGCAGTGCTAGCGAAAGACCACCGTGAGTTTCGCTTCTTTTCTCGCGATGCTGGACAAACTGCGTGCTTTGCTTGTCATGGACGTTAGGTTGACCGCGGTCTGTGGTTCGGCGAATCGGAGCTTTGGCCCAAATTCATTGCCAAGTTCCTTGCGAAAACTCCTGTTCATAAACAGTTACAGTGGCAATTGTTTGTTTGTTAATATTGAAAGACTATACGGCGTTTTACAGATCAAGTGATTTGTTTGGAAACAGAAGATGCTGAATTAATTGTGCTCGCTCATAAAAAACAGTGGGCGAGCCCAATTCGGCTCGCCCGCTGTTCCTTTATGGGCGCCACATCTATGGCTGTCAGCTCGAACTGGTCACCTGAGAGCGATAATTTCTTGTGTGATATGTGCCTCACTACTTCAGTGTTTAACTCTTAAATGGTGACGAAATTTTTGAATGCCTGTAGCTTATAGCAAAAGCAAGGACAGTGGGGTGAAAGCCTGAACTCTCAATCAGGAAAGATATGCGATATGCAAAAATAGCTTACCGGTCAAGCTTCAAGTGAAGGCAGTGTGGGGTGTTTGCACGCTCTATACTTCAATTAAGAAACTGACCATACAAATATTTCAACTTATCTCTGTGGCCTACAGCATACAGTAAAGAAGCTAAAGCAATCAAGCTGCTCTTTCCATGCAGCATAATGATTATGCACTGCTGGTGGAAACTGCACAACATATATTCGTGGAGTTGCACATGCAGCTTTCCTCAATGCCTCTCGCGTGACGCAGCCTACAGTTACACTGAAAAATATGCCAAATAAAATACATTTCCTTGCAATATGATGATTCAGCATATATGTGTATAGTGTGCATAGCTTCAAGATGCAACACATACTGTTGGTATCGCCTCTCATAAAGTACTAGGATTTGTGTATCTCTTCATTAGTCTAAGATCACCGATTCAATCCTTTCTTTTTTTTCTTTTTATTTGACATTGAGACGGACAACATTTGCAAGTGTCATTACGCAGCAGAAAGCTTCAATTCAGAGTAGTGCAGTTCAGCAAATTTTTGCTATAGTCTCAGGAAACTTAAAAATGGTGTATATAGGTGTAGATGTGCAAGTCAAAACTCAAAAGGCTGTAGGAGCTGTTTTGCTCAGCCTATCCTTGTGCTGAAAAAGAGAGTCAGGCTGGTTGGTTATAATGAGTCGATTAAGTGAACAGTGCTCTAAGATAGTAAGGGAGATAAAGAAGCAGAATTGTTGTCATCTTCTCTCCCATCCCATCTGTTAGTGCTGTTCAGTCGTTTGAGAATTGTCTTTCTGTGGTCTTTAAAAGTGAATATGAGCTCGTGAAGTTTAGTACTGGAGTTGGCTTTCACATTTCTGCTATCACATTTACTTTTCCTTCTACAGATGAAACTACAAGCCAGTTCTTCATACAAACTTGTGATGCCTAATGGTGGTAATAGTGTGCAGTTATAGTGAGTTGTCTCCATTCATATGCAAAACACAATGTAAGGGAGATTTTGATCGCCAGTTTGACCGTCATCTGCTTGGCAGGCAACACATCAATGTTGTGCACACAGCCTTTGTCGTGCATCTATGGCTGCGTCCAACTTTCAGAAACGAACGGTTGAAAGAGAAGCAAATGATGCTATTAGATCTAGTTGAAGTATCTCGCTTTTGACATTGCTTTACAGTAAGCTTGATATGTCGAGTAGTTGTTGCTCAGCGTGCATGTTGTCATATAAAGATTTCTTCATAATGAATGGAAGCAAGCACTTTTCTACTAATGTTGAAAATGTGCTGCAAGCCAAGACCAAAATTGTGAAATATGAAAAAGTGTACCTGTCGCAAATAATCATGAAGTAATCATTATATGAAAGCTCTAACTTTGACCTCTTTCATATTGGAAGGACCTACACAGTCTCAACGACTAATTTTTTAGCATGCAAGCATGTACATGGCCACGTAGTTTGCATGCTCTCTTAGAGCATCTGTTCACGCACTGGCTCCATGTGCTTCTACAAGTCGCACAAATACGTGACCAGCTCATTCTCATTCAATCTTGCACAGTGGCTGTGCGTGCTTCTGTGAGCTCGCTCATGGGCTCATTCAAACTCACAAGAACTTGTACAATCTCATGCGTTCCTGCACAGTGGCTCTACGTGCTCTCATAAATCCACGTTTAATCTACCAAGAACTCACATATTCTTATACATTCTCATTCGCTCTCACACTTTCTTGTACAGCTCACATACAATTTTTTCAGTAGGGCGCTGCACTTTCCCCATCCAACTCGGGTTTAAGATTTCCGCAGTTTTCTCGGCTTGACATCATACTTCCGCAGATTCATCCGCAATTTCGCCTCTATTGCCTCACCTTTACATGCGATTCTTCACAACGACATACCTTTCGTCTGGTCTCCTACTTGCAAAAAGTATTTGAAACTCTGAAGCGTGCTGTGACTTGGGGCCCGTCTTGTGCCATTTTGATGACAAAGCTCCGACTATTTTGCAAAACCGGCGCCAGTAGCCATGGCATTGGCGCTGTCCTTCTACAATGCCAAGATACCTCTGCTGAAAATGTCGCCTATGCAAGCTGAACTCTGACTCCTGCGAAAGGAAACTACACTATAACCGAGCAAGAGTGTCTCGCTGTCGTCTAGGCTGTTCAGAAATTTCGTCCTTACCCTTACGGCCATCACTTCATGGTCGTCTCTGACCACCACACCCTATGCTGGTTACCCTTTTTGAAAATTTGTCCGGTCGTCTCGGGCAGTGAATCCTCCGGCTTCAAGAGTATGACTTCACTGTCGCCTACAAATCAGGCAAGAAGTAAAAGGACGCTGACGCTCTCTCGGGCTGGCCTATTGTTTCGCCATCGCAACACATGTCCTCGCATTCCTGTCTTGTTCAAACGGAGTCACACCATTAAAATCCTACAGTTATCCAGATTTTGAGCGCCGCCTCTGTTGCTGCAACGCCACAATAAACTGCAATCTTGCGCATCCCCACAGTGCTGACGCTTACTGTCGAAAGTTGATTGATAGTATAACCGGCGTTATTAGGTCTCCAAACGTCCGTCTCCGTCATCGGCTCAACAATTTCTAGTTACAAGATAGGACATCATTTTCACAACACTACAGCCCACTGGGCCACACCTGGGTTCCCGTATTTCCCTTTTCCATGCGTCCTCATATTCTACGAGCCTTTCACGACGACCCCACCGCAGGTCACCTTGGATACCACAAATCCTACCACCGCATCAAAAGTAGTTTCTTCTGGCCTGGCCTTTCAACCTCAGTATTGAAATATGTAGCGTCTTGCATACCTTGTCAACGACGCAAGCGGTCTCCTGCGCGTCTCTTGCAACCTCTCCCACGTGCTTTCATGCTTTTCAAAGTCGTCGGAATAGACTTGTATGGACTCCCGCTTTTGACTCCAGCTGGCAACCAGTGGGTTGTTACTGCCGTCGACCGCCTCACCCGATACGCTGAAACCGCAGCACTTCGTTTGGCTCCGTTTCCGAAATCACCAACTTCTTCCTCCACACCATACTCCTTCCCCACGGCGCGCCTCGCCCTCTCCTTAGCGATCGTGGCAAGGCGTTCTTCTCCACTGTCCTCGCCGCAGTACTTCATTCTTCAGGCACGGTGTAAAAAACTACGTCCCCTTACCATCCTTAGACCAATAACCTCACAAAACGCTTTAATCGCACCCTGTCTCATATGCTATCCACCTAGATTTACCCTCAGCACAACAACTGGGACTCTTTATTCCTCTTTATCACCTTCGCCACAGCACTGTCGTTCAACGACCCACCATTTACTCTCCGTTTTTACTTGTTTATGGCCGCCACCCTACCTTTTCCTCGAAGCATCTTTCTTCTCAGCTTCCACTCCTTCTGCCGCGTGTTCCCACTAACATTTCGTGTCTCGTATCGCCCACTGCCTTGATCGTCGCCGCTTTCAAACTGAAGTCACTCAAGCTTCTAAGAAAAGCACGTATGATACGACCCCATCGCTCAGTGTCTTTCCGCCCTGGCGACGAAGTGCTACTCTGGACACCAACTCGCATCCCTGGCTTGTGCGAAAAGTTTCGGCCCGTTTTATTGGCCCGTACACGGTTCTAGAACAAACCTTCCCTGTAAACTATCTCGTCACACCTGCATCGCCTGTTCGCGATCGTCGGCTTCGCGGTACCGATATTGTGCACGTGTCGTGTTTTAAACGCTTTAACTGGCGACCTTCAGATATAATTTGCGACCAGGATAGTCGCTTTCGTTCGGGAGGGGGAAGGTTGTAAGCACTGTGAGTGAACTTGATCTGAGCGTAATCATCATCGGTCATCGTGTCGTGGGAAGAAGACGAAGTGTAGATGAGCTGTGGCTAGTCGGTAGCTGCTGCTTCGGCCTATCAGAAATAGCAAGAATAACTTGCTGGTGCATCTGTCTGCCTCATACTCTATACAATACTTATCACCTTTATGCCCTTAGTGAATAAGTATGGCCCATATACAAATTCATAGAATATCAGCGATAATGCCACTTTCTCTGTAGTCGTGGTTTTCACCACAGGGAGGACACAACGTATACATATCACGATTCCCGCAGAGTTAGCAGAGGACACAAAGAAATCACACACCGCACAGGTTCACGCAGGTCTTGTCGACAACTCTACCTATATGACTGGACTGTAGAACTGGATAGCGCGAAGCACACACCGTTGGAACATTGCCGAACCAGTCATGTCGGCCAGCTTAAATGACAGTTTGACAACCTGCGGGTTTCCGAGCTCTTCTTAGGACAAGGGGGCGAAGAAAGGGTCTGTCACCCGGCGCTTTAGCTGACTGCAACAAATACACAATGGTCCTGAAGGCACAATAACAAGTCCCATGTGGCAGAATCGTCTCCCAAGTTCGTCTCCAAGCATCATCAGGAAATCTACCGTATGCCTCTTGTGGCTAAAGGGGACACGGAAGGCGTAGGTAGCAGCGTACAGTTTGGGGGGAAGAGAGCTTTGCATTGTTGTGCTGACAGTGATCTTCATTGAAAGGTGAGTCGAAAAATGAAGTGTGTAAAACCAGCCGAAGAAAAAAATGAAAATTATGCTATGCAATTTCAGTAGCCCTTGCTAATTTCCCAAATGTTTAACGCGTGACACATGAATAAGTGAAAAAGTAGTTTTCTGGATTACTTTAGTTATGGCAAGGTAATGAGGACTGACCTCCAAAATCCTAAAACTGGGACCGGTAGTCAACTGGCTATTCTGCTCTGGTTAGATTCAAAGGTGATGGTAAGGCGTTGAGTGAACCGCGTGGGGTGTTGTTAATCCCCATTAATGGACCCGTTGTGTTTAACCACAGAGGGCACCGGCGGTCTATATTTACAGTGTTCTGACGGCGCAATAAATACAAAAACTCGGCTTTGGCTTGGTCGTTTCAGCCATGAGTCGTTCAATGACGTACAAGGACAACAGGCGCCAGTATAGGGTGATAACGAATACTGGAGACGTTTGCCAGGGTGGCCTTTTTTTGGTATCCTTGGATATCAGAGAAATGTTGAAAAACATTTGAATTCCAGCTTTCTGCTTGCGTGTCTGCTCAAATTAAGATAGGACATTAACTTGAAGTGCACATTGTGGCGAAAGCTGCAATTGTGCAACAAAACATTCTTCCTGCCGAACCCGCAAGTACTCTTTTCTCCCAAGTGTTCCGAAAGGCTTGGATCGTTGAGGACAAATGTCAGCTGGGCACTGCGAAACTCACTTCACCCTAACTGTTCTCAGCTGCCTATGCCATCCGCATTTCTCGGTGGCCATTGAGATATTCTGCCTGATGCTGCAGCTGGACTGCTGTATATATTGTTATGAACGATCACGGTAAAAGAAGCGGACAAGAGCATTCGTGCTGGGCCCGGCAACAATTCATTAAACGTCATCTCACTGTCATCGATCATCTCTCTGTCCTCTGTTCTCCTGTTTTCACCGGCTTGCCCCCCGCTCCGACCAGCAGACACGAAGAAAGAGAGACTGACCCGAGATGGGGGGGGGGGGGGGCACACATGACCACAAGAAGAGGCCCGAATAACCATATGTGACTCCACTGACCAGATGCGGCGACCAAAGAGCCCACGACCCACGACACCGTCACACTTTAAGACATCCTCCCCTGCATATGCAATGCGGTGCTTGTCTTGGCCTCCGCCATCTAGTCGTGGCAACATGTGGCCCGAGAGTGTCGTGGGCCAAGGTTCATCGGGAATCATCGTGCCGGCAAGCCGTTCTACTCTTCCTTCTTTCTCTTCCTCAAGCATCCAGACATGTCGATCCTCATATCATGCATTCATCAACATCGGTGAGCTTCCTAGTCAACAATCGGGGCGATCACTCGGTGGCCCCGGGGCGTGTTACAGATTATCAAGGAAAAAGAAGCGGGTGGTGGCCCGGACAGGAGCACTCGCGACAGACGCGACAATTCATAAAGTCATCTCACTGTCATCGACCATTTCTCTGTCCTCTGCTCTCCTGCTTTCATCGGCTTGCAGCTTCGTAACAATATGCACTTCCCAGGTAGCACAGAATGTGGGGCCCTAGTAGGTCCGATATGGGCAAGTGAGGTTGGGGCAACCATCATAAAACCTGCATTAGTCCCCGATGGGGCAAAAGCGGGCAAGCCCCATTTGGACGTGCCCCTGTTCATGCTGCGTGGGTCCCATAGCGGCGTTGCTCGAACTAATGCAGAGCTAAGAATTGCTTGGACTGGGCTAGTTGGAACATCTCATAAATACTGCGCTGCTTAATCGTAGACAGGCAAATGAACTTAACCTCAGCGTTTGTGCAGTTCCTTTGTTCGAGTAGAACTAAGCAGCGCAGCATTTATGAGATAATGCAGACCATATATTCCTGCATCCAGACCACAAGGGTCCCTTTTCGGATATTTGAGGGCAATCAAACCTAATTGTGAGCTCTTTATGAGAAAGCCCACAAAGATCTGAAATGAGGCCGCCCCCAATAAATCTTTGTGGGACCTACATCGGCCGTAGTGGGGCAAAAAAAAATACTGACGTACCCACATGCTGCCCCAATCAGCCCCTTGCAGTTTACTTGAGGGCAGGTGAAATATGATTACGAGCTCAATTATGACAAGCTCTCGTGAAGCCCAAATGAGGCAGCCTTAGCTAAACCGCTTTAGGTCCCCCATCGTCTGTAATGGGGCTGGAAGGCGGGCGTGCCCACAAGATAGCAAAATCGGTGCCTTCTGGAGAATTTGAAAGCACGTGCAGCATCAGGTGGGCTCTAGGTTCAAAAACAACACTCAGCCCAACTGGGGCTGCCCGCACAAAACAGCTTTATATCCCACATTGACAGTAATGGTGCTGGAAGGCGGGCTTGCCACATGATACCAAAATCGGCCCCTTGTGAGAAATTTGAAGGTTCGTGCAACAGCAAGTGGGCTTGAGGTTGAAGAACACCCAGCCCAATTAGGGCTGCGCACGAAAAACTGCTGTAGGTCCCACATCGGCCATAATGGGGCTAGAAGGCGTGAGTGCAATTGTGCAATCATTCTTTCCAACCTTTATCTTTATTAGATGCTGCCCTAAATTACTAATATAGATGACTTGTACAACAGTTGTTGCCCTTTTGAGTCATTTGAAATATTACATGGCTTTAGTTCTCGCGCTCATGCGAATTGCGCTAAAAATACAAAAACATGCTGATTGCTAACTGTTTCTCCTTATGCGGTTGCTGTGGACAGCCGGCAACTCTCAGCAAAATATTGCTGTTCAGAACCCACGTCACCACACATGCTCATTTCTTCATTTAGGCTAGATTAATGTTATGAATTATTGTAAAATTTAATATGGTGGCTTTTTACAAAGCGCAGATATGTATAAAATATTTACTTAATTATGTACATACATATTGATTAGGAGAACTTGGACTTGGGCTTACCTAAAGCACCTGCATCGGACCCCTATGAGAATAATGTTGGCAAGCCCAAGTATGGCTTGCGTTATAAAACCAGCATCGGTCCTATGTCATTATATGTGGGTCTAACCGAAATAAAAACAAATGTTCATCCAAAGCGGCTGCCCGAATCGGTCCAAAGTAGGACCATAGGGAGGAGTTTGCGGGATGTGCCCTATTGGCCATGCGACAAAAATGTGGGCAGCCCCGCAAGGGCTGCCTGCATCGGACCCTAGTGGGGCCCATCGGGGCTGTGTCGACAGCCCTCTTCAGGCCTACGCCGGCCCCTCTTGCAGCACCCACATTGAGCCCACCGGGGCTGTCCTTCATTGCCTACATCGGATTCACCGGGGCCCCATGTTGATAGCCCACTTTGTGCTACTTGGGTACCTTCCATTGGAATCCAATAGGTTACGCTTAAAGTCCATCGGCTGTCCTCTCTTCGAACTACATGACCTGCACATGCTCATTTCTTCTTAATTGGACAAGAATGTCAGTCTCATCAGTTATTTCTCTGATCCACTCTGCACGCTTCCAATTAATTAGCGTTACACCTATCTTTTTTCGTTCCATGTCCCTTTGTGCTACCCTCATCTTACGTATAACCCTTGAGTAGTTCAGATATCGGCAGAAAAATTCGCTTCGTGTAGAATCCTTTTCGCAGAGCATGGTTAGAGCAGAGTGCTGTCGCTTCAGAATGATTCTCGCGGCTTCGGCTCTCCCTTACCCGACTTCCGCTCTTCATCACCTGATTGCTGCTTAGCCAGTAACTATGCAAACACTGCAGGGACAATAGACGCAGTATGCTTTAATTCCTAAAATTCACATTTTTACTCAGCATGAAGTTTCTGTGTAAACTGCTTCTCACTATCGACCGACCGACAGACCGACCGACCGACCAACCAACAAACTAAAATTAAAAAATAAGACAGATAGTTTGATTTTAAGGTTACAATTAACTCAAGGTTGTAAATCGACTTAATTGTGACGTGCTGCTCCCGTCTCTGTTTCCGCAATGTCGCCTGTCATAATGGCCGGCTCTTTCCCTTTACAACTGTGGGGCGTAAGAAGCGAATGGACAGTGGGCCCTGTGTGTACTTGATTAGTATGCTGCAAAAAAGAAAGTTTCTCTACATCTCTCACGGTGCCAATTATTGATGAATATGGAAGATTGGAGCGTTCTTTTTTGGATATGTGTGGTGGCAGTTGCCACCATGCTCGTGTTTTTCCAAAAATATTATTACGGGCTTGCTGAGTATTTCACCTGCTCAGCTACTGCCCCTATGGTCAACTCTGTGAGCCAATATTTCCACTACTTTTGCGGTGCCCCTGTTGAGGTCATCAGTCGGCCCCTACGGCAATGGTATCAATTCTGCCTCATAGCCTTCGCCTAGTCAAGTTAGTCAAAATCTGGGTACACATAACTGTCAAGTAATTAAACGAAACAATTCATTTTACCGTGTGGTGCAGATCACCAAGGGCTACGAGCTCAGACACATGTGTTCGCATCACGCAGTTGGGAATCTGAAACTTTCTGAACAGTCAAGATCAAGCGACTCATCGTGGCAACTCAATGGAACTCCACCATGGTGCTAAACGTGTGCCCTAGCAGCGAACTAAAATGAACATGATAAAATCCTGCACGAAGCCTATATAAAAATCGAGTATCATAACTGCTCAACTTGCCTCCATTTCCAATACTTGCCGTCCTCTTTCTGTAGCTCTTGATGGTGAGAATAAGGCAAGGACTCTGAAGTTCATCGCCCAGACATCGAAGCCATCGTCTGCAAGGAGAAAACCTGCAATAGAAGGCAATATTTATATACGCCAGCGATCTCGCCTCTGTAATTAGTCACCATTAAGAGAGGTTGTTGATAATAAGGCGAAATGAAAATCCATACGCAAGCGTTGGGAGTAGGTTGTCCTCAACCGACACGTTTATGTGAGCCTGTTTAGTTCACATTTTTTGTGACGGCTGAATATTTTCACACTCTCTCGGAAATCAGAACTCCTCCCCAATCATGCATAGGAAACCTCATGAAAAAAATTCAGGGGTGCATATAAGTATGCTTAGGTGTAGTAATGCGAAACAAAATAATTGACTCACAGATTACAAGATTGTCCCCTTTAAAACGAGTTGGTGCCAGGTTCCGCAATGATGGGATTTTGTTGTTATTCCTGTGCATTGTTGCGCTTACGTAGGAACTGGGACACAATCGGAGACGACACAGAACAGATGTGCGCAAACTATCAACTGCAGGTTTATTTCTGAGTGCATGTATGTATAGGCATTGTCAAAACAAAAAACAAAATTAAAACATAAAACAAAAATTCCGCGATCACATCGTCAAGGCAACATATCTTTTAACGTTCTGTCCAGCATTAAAGAACATGCCTTATCCTTCTGACTTGGCTGCTTGTTACTATATTTCCAAAAATTCTTTTTCTTGATTAGAAAGCTCGATAGAAGGTACGCTTACACATGGCCCTTCTTTTCCTGATTGTATGCAGTATGCTTCCCACAGTTCTCTGATTAGTTTCTCCCTTGAACTGAGCAGTATTGCTGTCTGCCGAAAGTTAGGTGTGCATTCTTTTTGGCATCTGGCGCAGTGAGCTGCCAGATTTCCCGGTGAGTTGACAAGACCGCAGTTGCGCCTATGTTCTCTGAGCCTCTCATTGACGCACCTACCGGTCTGGCCAACATACGTCCGCCCGCATGATAGCGGTATCTTATATACTACACCTTCGCGGCATTCCACGAACTTTGTCTCATGTTTGACGCCACATGACTCCTCTTTCTCGGCACTGTATTCTTCATTTACTTTCGCGCACATAGCTTTCAATTTTTTGGGTGCGGAAAAAACGACTTTTACGTCGTGTCTTTGTGCAACCTTTTTCAGGTTGTGGGAAAGTGCATGGACGTATGGGATAACCACTGGCCTCTTCTTTTCTTTGACATTGTCTTGGTCCCTTATTCGTACTGGCCTTCTCATTATTTTTTCCGCCACTGAAACGAGCAATGGTGTCGGATAGCCTGCTTTTCTCAGCCGTGTTGCCTGCAAATGGAAGCTTTCTTGCATCTTGTGGCTACATGATTTCTTTATGGCCTGCTCTAAACATGACATGGCCATATTTCGTTTGATCAGCTTTGAATGGGCAGAGTCATACGGTAGTAGACCTTTCTCGTTGCGCGTTTTGTACTGCCAGCATAAATGTGGTTCAAGAGTGAGAGCTAGATCAAGGAACTGTAGGTTGTTGTTTGCAGGTACCTCATGAGTAAATGTGAGCCCCTTGTGGGCTCTTTTGAACTGCTCTAAAGTTTTTCCTAATAAGTTGGGCGTGGCTGAGGTTTTATCTGCACCAACTAGCCCAATTTGAAAGTCTCCTAATGATTTTGTTGTTGTTTTTTTAATGTTGGTATTAATCCTATATCTATTTCTTCATTTCACATGAATCTATTCCTAATCTTCTCACCCTATGTGATCTTCCTGCTTTTCAGCCAGCAATCTTACAATCACCTTTTACTAACGTGCATATATATTCATCCCCCGACCACTAGTGTCTCAAACACTAGAGCCTCAGGGAGAGTGACAGCGCCTGCGTCGATATCCAGATGGATAACATCACATTCGAGTCAGATGTTCATTTTTCAAGATGTTCATCGGTGTCTACGGATTTAGCATCCACTGCACATGCGTCACCTTGGCTAATTTTTTTCGGTGGCTGCCTCTTTTAAGGCATCTAGATATAGCTTCAAGGCGTAGGGTACTGCCTATTGAGTTATGAAAGAAAAAATATTTTTTGATCTGCCTCTTTCAGTTTTGATAGGTTTCTTCCTCTGACGTCACTTCCACAGAATGTATCCAATTTGATCTGCTGTTCTTTTCGCCCGCCAGTTAAGTGTATTTCTCCGTCACTAGCTGTGTCCTGCTTATTTACTGATTAATTTTCTAGTTCTTTTTTTCTATTTCACGTCAACCCGTCTTGGGTGTAGGTATTACAATATTTTACCTGCCCACTTGATACTATCGTCCCTCATATCATATATTATTTTGAGTTTCCAGTGCTTCAAACGGTGCCTAGATCGTATTACTCTGTACTGCCTCGTTTGCGGGTTTTTGTGGGCATCTAGTGCTAATAATCCAGTAGCCTTCCTATTTATTTCTTATCTTGACTGTACACCTGCCTTTAGGATCCAAACAGCATTCCCGAATGTCAACCCTGCCACCATAATTCCTTTCCAGGTACTCCTTAGTACCTTTCACTGGTTGCATCCCCAAACTGACCTGTTTCATTATCTCGGCATCTTTTCGCCCTTTTATGATAACATACTGTTCTTGCTTTTCCCCATGCATGTCAGCCGTTCATTTATGCATACCAAGAGATATTTATATTCTGCCACTACGGGTATATAAAGGTCTCGTAGTTGAGCATTTGACCAATTTAACCACTGAAAATTAACAGACTCAAGTTAATTGGGCTAAAACAGAAGCCTAGATTGTCCCCTTCTTCTCCACAAGAATTAGAGTTTGCAAGTCTTCCTGGCTATCTGCTAATAGTACAATATCGTCTTCATACATAAACCTGTCAGGCGCCGCTCTGCGATATTTCCGTTTAATCCGTACATGCAGTTTCTACTTTATTACCCGGTATACTTTCTGTAGGAAATCTGTCACCTCACGACGTATACAATAATATTTTAGTATATTAAATAGGAATTCCCTCCTTTATTTCGCCGTATGTCAGTTTATGAATAGGAATGCTAAAGACAAAAGTCTCGCTTCCACCCTAGCTATTTCTATGAATTGCGTAAGCCCGAATAGATTGCCATTTATTCGCCTACCATTTTGCAACCTGTTATGAAGATCTTCTAGTATCTTATTACTTTCTATTCATGACTGCATTTGTAATTTCACCGTTTGCCTTCCCAGCCTGTACATAGCAGATGTTATCATAATATGCCTGTAGGGTTTAATTTGCGTCATATCTCATTCCCTTTAAAACTCAAATTCATTTTACCGTGACACGAGCTGTCCGGAACTTGCTTATGGTTTGGGTTCTTTCCAAAACATTTAGCAGCGTTCTTTGCTTCTTGGACCAAATGCATTAACCAGCTTGATTGGATTTTCATCTATCCCTGCTGATGTGCACTTGGGAATATTTGCGTTCGTTTTTTTTTCTAGTTCATATTAGTAAGTTCTAAGCCCACTCTCTCTTGCTGTCTTGTGTTACTTCTTCACGCGGTGGCATTACCCAATTTTTACTAAGCGACTCAGCTATAATTGATGTAATGCAGCTTACAACTTTGTCTCCCTCAAAGTTTTCCCGTCGATATCTAGAATTCAGTTCTGATTTTTTTATTTTACCTAGCACCTTATACCGTTTCAGAATTTTCTTGGCCCGCCTTTAGCTGCATCATGAATTTTAGCAATCCTATGATCAATGTACTATTTGATTTTTCTTTGGACGAGCGTCTATTAAAACATTTTCTTTTGTACACAGTATTATTATTTTCGGTGTGTTTCTTCCGTTGATAGCTGCACTTTCTTCGCCTCTCGGTGTTCTTCTGAAGCTGCCAGTCGTTGTTCAATGGCTTCCTTGATTTCCCAGCTTCACCAGCTCCGTGACTCTCTCTGTCAATACCAGCGGAATGCTACTTTTATTTTGTTAATTTCTTACTTATGAGTAGCGCTACCGGATTATAACCCCATTTTTCCAAGGAAAATGTCTGTCCTCCTTTGTCTTTACTAGCTGCTACTAGTGCTGTTTATACTCTTGTTTGTTTATTGTTATTGCTTTGTAACTCTCTTGAACAGGGCTACTGATTGTAGAATAACATGTTTATGATCACTTCCCTGACTGTACAGCTCCTCCTATATACTTCCATCTTAGTGAATTGGCCATAATATTTCTGCGACATTAAGCAATAGTTACCGGTCGTCTCCTATTCCGTAATTCCAACGGGAGTTTTTCCTCACATATATTTTGTCTCTTTATAATAACTAGTTTATGCCACTCAAATAGGTTTAGCCTTACCTCCCCATTGCACTTAATGTATCCATTCAGGTCCTTGATATGGCCGTTGAATTCCCCAATAGTGTATTATCGGCATCGCCTCTAAACAGATTTATGTCGTCGCTGAGATATTTAATGATGTCAATGTTTTCCTGCCTTCATTTGTCTTCTCTCCTTAAACTACCCCTTTAGTCATCCGCGTTTACCAGAAATTGTTCCTGATACTCAGATATTTATACTGGACTTTGCAGGATGAGATTATTCACTGCCAACTTTTCCTTGGCGTATCAACGTACTACATCTCTTCCCTTTTTCTCCGTTGTTTTGCTGTAGCACCCTTCTCATCAATAAATGGCGGATCTTCTAGGTTCCTGACCCGTGTTTTGCATAGAACTTACACACGCAATTCGCGTCCAGTTTTTGTTGTTGCCTTTCTGAGCATTTTGCAAGCATTTTGCGTTTCAGTAAATGGACCTCTTGATCATAAAACTTCTTTACTTTGAACACCACTCTTTCGTAGTAAAGAAAATTATTATTTTTTGCGAAGCCTTACCAGTGGAACTAGCCTACAAGAACACGGGAACCGCACCGGCTGTGAGGAATTCCCATCATAATGTTCGGCATTTCACAAGAAGCGTTCATTTTTTTAACTGCTTTTTTGACTGCCTAATATTACTATTATTACCAGAAAAACACATTTTAGCATGCTTTTCGGAAGCTGGCGAAAGGTATCTTCACTTACGTGGACGGCTTGCGCGATGGGCACGGCCGGCACACATGTGTATACGGCGGTGGGGGCAGTTCTGCTATCGAATGATGGTGGCGGACGCGCCGAAGGTGTATGTCTAGGCAAGAAATAATAGCGCTTCACTACAGTCTGTGTTCACATTTCAGAAACTTGTTGAGTATACTAATTGTGGGTCATCTTAGCAGGCGCGAACACAGTACAGTGTATCGGCAACTTATCGGCGCCGGCACACCAGCACATCATGCGGTGGCCGGTATCCCTCTGTGACGTCATCAAACGTTTCAACATGGCGATCGCTGTTGGTGGGAGGAGCTTCGCGGTGTCAAATTTAGTCGCTTCTTTTGAAATAAGGAATGCGTCTAGGACTCTGAAATTTCGGAAATAAATTATTAAGGTCCAGTCTTATCTGCCAGACTACAAAACTGTAATGTTGTTGCAAGCGAGGTTTTATTTGCCGGAGGACGAGTGTCGAATACCCGGCTGTGTCCACTTGCGAGCCCAAGCACGAGCCGCTTCTTGCTCGGCATCATCCCTTGTCTCTATGTCTGGGCGTCACTCTTCCCCGGAGGAGCTGAAGCCCGCTGGGCGACTTAAACAGTGTCGCATGATCGGTAAGGCTTTAACCGAACGACGTGCGCAACTTCACTTTTGGTGAGGCGAGCGATGCGAGAATAGAGCTCGCTAAGTTGAACAAGGACGACAAACGGTCCATATTAGTGAAATAGCAGCTTTTTCTAAAGACCCCGCTTCCTGATAGACCGCCACAGCAAGACTGAATCTCTAGGATGGTATATACGTGCTGGTGGTAGGCATCGTAGTGTGTTTTCGAGCCATATTGAGAGACTAAGATGCGAAGGCGGACAAGCCAACAGGTTTCTTTGGCAAAGCATATTGTCGTGGCTACAGAGGAATATTCGTCACTATTGGCAGAAAACGGGATGTTGGTGTCCAAGGTATATCGTGGGTGGCGAGCGTAGAGCAGAAAGAATGGGCTGAAGCCAGCGGTCTTATGACGGGCGGTATTGTAAGCGTATACGTAATGACCTTAGGACACTGCCCCTGTTTTCATGATTTTCGTCGACGTACATGGACTGCATGTCAGCGATCGCATGGCTGGTGCGTTCAGTTAGATCGTCTGTCTGGGGATGATAACGCGATGACAGGCATATAAGCGGAGCATCTCCTCCTCGATATCGGGGGTTAATTGGCGATCATGGTCGCTAATAATAACTCGTGCTTGTCCGTGACGGAGCAATATCGTCCGTAACATAAAGCAGGAGACTTGATACGCGTTGGCTGCAGGTTTGGCTTCCATCACTCAGTATCGAGCGAGGTAGACCACGAAAACAACGATCCAACGGTTCCCATTATGGAATATCGAAAAGGCGCCAAAGAGATCAACACCCATTTGCTCAAATGGTGCACATGGTGGTGTGATGGGGTGAAGTTACCCCGGTGTCACGCTTGTGGGACGTTTCAGCGCTAACACTGAGTGGAGCTGGTGACGTACTGCTGAGTATTTATTCGCATTTTTGGCCAATAGAAGAGGTTCTGGGCGCCGAGGAGCATTCTCGCAGTTCCAAGACGCCCGCAACTATAGAGACGTCGTGCATGACCTTTAAAATAGGATGGTATAGGCTCTTCGGAACAACAAAGAGGAAGCGGGGGCCCGTAAAGGAATAGTTTTCCTTCTATAGCAGGCGATCACGCACATAAAATTGGTGTCCACCTGACTGAACCTGAGGCGCTGCGAAAAGAGGTTCCAATGTCGGAACCCTTAGCTATTCTTCTATAAATGTGGGGATCCGCGTTTTCGATGTCAGGAAAAGCCAGTGATATCGACGCGACACAGGTCTCGATGTCATCGGCATCAGATTCCGTCGTAGGAAGAGGCAGGCGCGAAAGACAGTCTGAGCGTCACTGTGCTTGCGACCAGTTTTCTATGTGACCGTGAAATCGTGCTCTTGTAACCATAGGGCCCATCATGAAATGCAGTCACATGAGTCCCTGAGATTAGCTAACCAGCAGAGGGCATGGTAATATGTGACAATGGTAAACGAGAGTAGCGTCCATAAAGATACAAACGAAAGCATTGTGGGGCAAAAACGACTGCGAGGCATTCCTGTTCCATGACAGTATAAATCCCCTCCTGCTCCCTAAGGGAGTGACTCGAGTACGCCACGACGCTGCGCCTTGCCGTCGCAGTGCTGGGCAAAAACCGCACAATTCTAACACCGCTTGCGTTGTATGCACTTCTGTTCGCGCTGAAGGATGGAAGTTGCGGAGCACAGGCACGTGAGAAGAGATTTAAGTTGGCGGGAAGCGGAGTTTCACTCAGATGTCCCCTCGAAAGCTACATTTTTATGAAGGGGGCTTGTCAGGGGTGTGCAATATCAACAAAGCGGTCAATAAAACGGTGAAAGTACGAACACACACCCAGCAAACTTCGTGGTTCTTTGGGGGACTGGGGTGGCTTGAATGAGCGGACCGCTGCAGACTTTTTTTACGAGATCAGCTCTGACGACGTTTATTGACGAGATGTTCAAGAACTAGCACTTAGCGTGCTTCAAAACGGCACTTCAAGTTCACCACAAGGCCAGCTTTGCACATACAGTCAAGCACAAGTGTTAAGTGGTCATTGTGCTTACTCAACGTCTTCCCGCAACCGAAAATTACGACGTCGTCCAAGTAACCCATGCACAAATCGCATTTTAATCCGCGGAGTATAGTTTCATGAATGGGTATAAGGTGGTGGGGGCATTACAGAGGCCGATTGGCCTTGCATTCAATTCGTACAGGCAATCGGGGTGTAATAAATGCAGTTTTTTCTTTGTCCGTCGAATGGATAAGTATTTGATAAAAACCCTATCTGAGGTCAACGTTGGAAAAGTAGAAGGCATAAAAAAGACAGTCAATGGCGTCGTCTATACGTGGAAAAGGGTACATGTTTTTCTAGCAACCGCATTTAAACGGCGCCAGTCAACGAAAAAACGCCATGTGCAGTCTTTCTTCTTCATAAGAATCACCGGGGCAGCCCAAGAAAGAGAGGTAGAACTTTTATTTGTCTAACAGTGTGACTATCCCCGCTATTCGGGGGTTATAGCCGGAAGGTGCGATTGTCGCCTTAGTTGCTGGCCGGTAGTTCTTGGACAATGGCGCCATCTTCGGCCAGACCGACAATTTTTCTTGGGCTCTTGGGTCTGAGCTTCGGAGAAGAGTCTCTCAGGTGTCTTTAGATATACGTTTAGCCCTGCCTGTTGACTTCGCACACTACCATATTATGTGATGTAGTGATCCCTTCTTCTTACATAACGAACATAGGTCGCATTGTATTTCCGGCCATAGATGGTTGACTATAGAACTGGGTTCGGATATGTATTTGTCTGTAGCTTTCTCCATGCTACTGCCTCTTTGCCTAACGTGAGGTCAGGGTGTGGTAGGGTCCTCCTTCTCAGCATATAGTGCCTTCTTATTCGACTCTCTGATAACACCCTTCGTAACACCTACTTCACTCGTTCATTTATCAACTTTCGTTCAGACGTTGACCCTCGGTAGGGTTTCTGCGGAATTGGATCTGAGGCGCAAGCGTCGATTCTCTGTAGAGCATGTGATGCAGGAATTAAAGATAGGCCGCCTGGTTGGGAAAATAACGAGGGTGAGTCTCGCCCTAAAATGGCAAGCAGTGCACGGCTCTCCGTCGTTGAGAGCCAGGGGTCAATCATACGAAGCAATCGCGATTCATTTTGGGTATCTGTCACTGTCTACTATGGCATCGGTAATCATGTTAAGACATATTGGCGGGTTGGTACTGCAGGATGCAAGTTTTAGACCTGTGGGCAGAACAACGCACTCGGTTAAGCAATCCACTGCCAAGAGTGCAGTACGGTTTTTGGCAACAGAGACCATGGCATAAGGTATCAAGACATTTTTCATCATGCAGGTGAGGTGCACAGGTTTTAAAGTCACCTCAGACATGTCGAGGGTGGCGTCGCGGCAGGAAACCGCTGCGCATACAGCCGAAGATGGAGGCACATGGGTATTTTTAGGAACAAAAAACCTTCACAACGCTACACGAGCCTTCCATCAGACCGGAGATAACACATTTTCCGACGCTAATCTCACCAGTTTGGCAGTCGACATATTGCGCAACACATCTTCAAAAAGTCGAGCCCAATGCTGACGTCGTGTGTTGATCAAACGCGCACTGCCATTTTCGCACGGAACACTTCCCCACCCAATGAAACTTTACCACAGCACACCCCAATAGCAAGCAATAGTTCGCCACTTACAGCACAAAACTCACAGCACAAATATAAACACTTTTATCCTACTTAAATAACACTTTTCGTACAATGTGATGCTTAACTGAAGCACTCATTACGGATATGGCGGTCCCGGTATCAACAAAGCCATCACAGGCACACCATCACCTAAAACGTGGACTTCGTTCCGTAATATCAGCACAGGCAGGGGTATATCTTCCAGCAGCGAAAGTCCAGCGACCTCATCTCCATCGGTTGCACTGCCTGGTTTTCCGGCGGCGGCGAGCGTCACCGAGGCGATGGAGAACGGCGCGCGTGGGTAGCTGGTGGTGTCATGCTTCTGATCGATGCCGGTGAAAGATACCGCAACGCCGTATGCCACGGGTGCACGGAATCAGGAGGGTAGCGCGAACGCCTAGAAGAACCAGGATAGTACTCCTCGTGCTCAGGATAGTTCTTGGAGCTGTAACGTGATGCTTGGCGGCGAGGACATTATCCTGAGATGTGGCCAGCTGGCCGCAGCGGTAGCACACTGGAGGTCGAGGAAAAGGTTGCGCGAGCAAGTAGTCGCCACTCATAGCGTTGCGTCGACGGTTGTCGTATCGGTTGCGGATCCATTGCCTTGGGGGTGCCCTCGGTGTGTTGCTCTGCTGCAGCTGCTGCGGTTCCCGGTATTCATAGAATCCGCTCGAATAACGAATTCCGGTGCATTAAAGGCGTTGTAGGGAGCGGACGCAGCTGATGCGACGGGGCAGCGCTGCGGAACCCCAAGCTAGCTCTAGCGACCGGTTCACTTTTTCCCAAACAATCTGACGGATCGTCGAGGCCAGATGGCCAGACGATGTTACGTAAGTAGCGTCAACAGCGTCCACCGACGTCACGCTAGCCAAACGTCCGAACTTAGGTGTTATCTAAAGCATTTTCGGCACCTCGAATGTGCGGCAATGCTGGATCACGTCAGTCACTGAGCCAAGGCTTGATTTACCGATAAGAAAATTATAGATATCTTGGTGAAACCCTTTTAGCAGATGGCCAACTTTGTCATGACTCCGTAATGCGAGGCAAGACAAGCTTGCACAGCTTGAAGACTTCCTCGATCTACTTGGCGCACATTTCCCCAGGAAGATGAGTTCTTTGAGAGAGCGCCTCTGCAGCTCGCTTCTACTTCACGTCAGAATCTCCAAACCCCTTTTTACCATCTGCCACGAAGTGGTCTGAGGAAGTGAAAGTGTCCTCGGTTGACGTAACACGTAAGGGCTCTGTCGTTGAGCGCGCAGACCACGTTAGCTAGTTGGCTGGAAGAGTCCCACTTTTTGTAACGGCTCACCCGCTGCCTGCTGGTAGTGAATAAGCCACTCATCTATGTCTTCGCTAGATGAGCCCGTGAATGAATGCGCTTCCCAGTGATGCTGCCATGAGCTGTTAGGCACGAACCTTAGGGCGCCGCTGTCAACAGAAAACATAGGCACAGATGGCGGCCGGCCAGCAAGAGTGCGACGTCGACGCGGTTCAAACGGGGAATCCGTCTTCAGGGTTTCTGGTGAACGTCTACCCAGTATCTCTCACCAAGATGTTACGAGCGGGGTTTGTTTGCCGGAGGACGAACGTCGAAGACCCAGCTGTGTCCACTTGTGAGCCCCAGCACTGACAGCTTCTTTGTCGACCTTATCTTCCCTTCTATCACTTTCTGGGCGTCAGAATATATTGGGTGACTATGGAATGACCCCTTTAATCATACGCTCGTCCACAGGCGTAGCCGTGACGTAAAAATTAGCGTCAGAAAGCATTGTTTTTTATTCAAAGCATTCTGGATACATCTGAACCGTCCTTTTTCAGTTGCTTGATTTTTCATTTGCTCCGTACAATAATCAATTACATTGATATTTTAGCTCGTCATCGCCCGTTGCACACAAATCAGTTAACTATCACTAGAACCACAAGTTAAAACGGCGCGAGGTTTTACGCAACTAACGATTATTTCCAACAAGCAGTTTGGTCTACTATCAGTACTATACCTGCGGGTTTTCAACTGAACGAGTTGTATAAGCTGTCGCTTAAAATGAGCAACTAATACAAAGGACGCGGCGTGTAAATGCGATAGCGGACTTTTGAAGCGCGCGCATCGTGTCTTGTCTTGTATCGTAGTTGTTGAACGTCGGATTCAAGCAGTATAAACGTTTCAACAAACTCTCAAACTATATTGAAGTTCGATTCACGGAAAATAAAAGTTTTGGTTTGGTTTGGTTTGTGGAGTGCAACGTCCCAAATCAATTCAGGCTATGAAAGATGCCGTAGTGGAGGACTCTGGAAATTTCGACCACATGGGGTTCTTTAACGTGCACTGACATCGTACAGCACAAGGGAAAATAAAAGTAAGAAAGCAGATTGTTCTTAACGTGCCGCTTACGGTACACCTCGACGCGCTGCAGGTTCACCCCTTAGTTCTCCACGTGGAGCAAAGCAGGGGACGGGAATGTGACAGAGCAAGGAGAATGCTTGAGCGTCGCAGCCCCCATTTCGCCAGTTTCTATTTCTCTGCCATAGATGGCGCACCCCGTCAGAACCAGCATCACAGCTGCGCTACGCTTTGAGAGCCAATATACAAAGGTTTTTAGCCCATGGTTCGGAACGCCTGACAACATGAAGTTTGCCGTGGTCGGCGTACCACTAGCTATGTGCTATGAATCCCAGGCATTATCCGTGACAGTTACTAAAGGAAACACAAAGCGCACAATGAAATGCGTGGAGCATAAAGAAATCGTAGAAAATACAAATTATAACTATATGACACATTCCGACCAGCGTGTGGGCTTGCGTCATGATGTGAAGTACATCCTTTCGCAATATAGGTGTCCTTTAGTGTCGTCGCCCTTCCACCTCATATCAGTCTGAAAACGCAAACTCTTCAACCAGGCATTATACAGCTCATTTGTGACATTGGCGTATCGCGCGCGTTGTGATTTCGATACTACGACGTTAGCTTATATTTCATAGCATTTTTTGGTCGTTGTACATCTGACACGAGTTGGGTTTGGTCATAAGCTGTCTCTATGAAGTACTTTATTGCGCTTCTGATTCCCACACTATTTAACCTGATGTCGTAAATGGACGCACTAGAGAGTAAAACGTCTGCACGGCGATCATGAATTTTCCAAAACAGCAGGATTCATCGCATAGCACACGAGTTCCTAGCCGGCCGGCCAGAAGGAACAGACCCAAGTAGGCAAAACACAATTGTTTGGGTCCCCGACGCTGGGATGGAGGGTAACATTACAGTAGATGCCGTCGTCCGAGGTTTCGCTAGCCGGGCGAAGGCATCCATAGGTGCAGCCTTTACAACGCCAGAAACATACGAGGAAACAATATGAGTGTGCAGGGAGAGGCGTAGAAAGTGCGCACTTCTAAATGACACACTAAGCCGAGAACAAGCCACTACACTTAGGCGCCTACAAACAAACACATATCCAAGCAGAGCCCTGTACCACATGAAATGGCCAACACAATACAAAAGCGAATGTGTCTGGTGCGGAGACACTGCTACACTATACCACACAACATGGGGATGTACGGCAAGCCCCATAATGCCTAAAATAAATAGCCCTCGTCCTGAGCAGTGGAAGCCGACCCGGACGCACAGCACCAGTGGCTCTGGCAGCGGGCCAGAGCCGCTGATGAGGCCAATGTACTCATGGACAGAGGACTGCCGACTACTGCTCCTTCCTAAACAACTACCCCAAACTCGATTTTCCCTAATAAAGTTTATCAATCAATTTCATATTTGTTATTTCGACGTTTTTTTTTTGTTTACGCTATCCTAATTGCTGTTGATAGAATATGCGATTTTAATACCATAAGATTATTGAAGACGCAAAATTTGAAAACGAATCTTGGGGCTTTTTAATTCCTCATAGGGAAAGCCAAGGGGAATGCCAGGCTCACGCTCATCTCACTCTTCTGATATACTTACACCGATTCACTCCCAAAAGTTTCGCGGGACAATCCAAAAGAACAGCCGCCACCTCGACACCTGCTACGACCTCTAAAAGTGTAGCATGGAGCTCTCACTCATGAGGCCTTGCGTAAACTGGTCGAAGCGAAAATGCGCTAATTTAGAGTTACCGATTAAGCCATTGAGTGCATGCCACCAAGAAGTATCGCTTACGCCACTATGAGAGCCTGTTCACAACACAGCTTATCTTTAACTTTGGATAAAACTGTTTCCTACCGCTACAACAAGGTGCAACTCTTTGTGCTAGATGCGTGCCGTCATAGAATATAGCTGGTCCGCCGCAGCACCTTATTTGAAGCTCGCGATACCACTACTTACCCGCACTTTGTGAAGGGTAATTGAGGAACCACAGGTCTGAGGAAGATAGCAATGCTGGAAGGAGTAGCACGGGGTAGCGGCGCTGCCGTCCCGATTCGCAGGTGTCACAGGGGTGTCGCCCATGCCGAATTCTATCAACTTCAAGCACGTATCCGTCTTCGGTGATGGCATAGCTGATTTCGCACGGGTAGCCAAAGTGCCTTATCAGCTCGCACTGAGCAAAAAAAATAATACATGAAGAAGAAGGGAGGAGGGAGGGCATATTTAGGCTTCGCCTTTGAGCATTCGGAGGAAGCAATGGAAGGAACGCGGGAATAAATGTTTTTTGAAAGAAAGTGTGAAACATTTCTCAGTGTATTGCTCAGTTTTGGCGGCTTTGCTCCCTTCATATGTCTGTCAGAGGAGTCGCTCATCTCAATGCACTTTTCTGTGCAATATATGCAATGTGCGTACATGTGTGTGTGTGTGTGTGTGTGTGTGTGTGTGTGTGTGTGTGTGTGTGTGTGTGTGTGTGTGTGTGTGTGTGTGTGTGTGTGTGTGTGTGTGTGTGTGTGTGTGTGTGTGTGTGTGTGTGTGTGTGTGTGTGTGTGTGTGTGTATGCTTGTGTGGGCGCGGTTATGTATGAAGGAAGTGCCAGTCAATTTATCATTATACAAATGGGCTTTAATATTACATATTTATTTTATAAGTTTAAGAAAAAAGATTTTGCTTTAGCTTTCGGACTATCATCATCATCATCATCATCAGCCTGACTATATCCACTGCAGGGCGAAGGCCTCTCCCATATTTCTCCACTTAACCCAGTTCTGTGCTAGCTGCATCCACTTGACCCCTGCGAACTTCTTAACCTCATCCGCCCACCTAACTTTCTGTCACCCCCTGCTACGCTTTCCTTCCCTTGTAATCCAGTTTGCTACCCTAAGCGACTGAATTCTAATGAGCCACATCAGTATGAGACAGACTGATTTAGTAATTCGCTAATTAAATAAAACTCTATTTACTTTTTTGTTTCCACTTCAGGGGATATATTGTATTTGCACAACTGGAGCTCCTCCTCCAAATAATATCGCTGCGAAAAGAACTTCCTTGTAATAGATTGGTTTGTATGTTTGAGCAGGTTTAAAGTCCAAATGGGACTCGGGCAATGAGAGACGCCGTAGTGGAGAGCTCGGGAAATTTCGACCACACGGGGTTCATTCACATGAATAGGCATCGCACAGCACACGGGCGCGTTCCCTTCCGCCTCAATCGAAAAACGACAGCGACGGCCGAGATTCGATCCCGCACGCCCAGGTTCAGCATCTTTCGTGTAGTGAGCATTGTGGTTACTAAAAATTAACCGATTTGCAGTTTGTCTAATTTATTTCAAGTGGCTTAGTTACACCTAACCAAATAGACCACGCTTTCTGGGTAGCATGAAAGTATTCATTTGGCTTTACCTTTTTGATTCTAACAAGTACTTGCGAAATGATAATTTGCAAACAAGCTTTCAGATCGGATTCTTTGCAAGGTGGGAGTAATCACTAAAAGCAGGAATAGACCTTTCGTAAGAAGTTGGGAGGCCACGTAAACCTTTAAGATATGAGTAAACGGCTCTCGGTACACCCCGTGAGAAGAGCTTCGACTGCTCGCTTTGCCTTAGATTATTGTGATGTCGTTTTATAATAGCTGTTACACTGTGCAGCGATGTTTATAACTACGAGGCTGACTTGTTGCGGTGTACGCTCTGTAGATTTGTGAATTTTTGTTGCTTTACAACAGTATCAGCTATCCTTATCAAAGACCGTTTTTCTCTCAAGAGCTTCTCAAAATTTCGCGCAATTTTACTTGATTTCATATGGCCATTAAAGTCAATTGTTTCACTCTAAGAAATGTTAGTTTCTCAATGTTCATTGCAGCTACCGTGTCTTGTTGAAGAAGCTATAGTTTCTCATTGCGCACTTACTCTGTCCCATCAAGAAAAATGATAGTTGAAGCAGAGTAAAAGTGCGAAAGTAAGAATTATGGGTGAAATCAGTTAGACACTGAAATGAAAGCGCCATTTTAACTTTTCCTCATGATGCAGAAAAAAAAGCTATGATAAATTTTCATACAAGAATGATTTTAAACTGCTTCTGAGAATATTTCAAATGATAAAATCTTAGCTGAAATAGGCCTTGTTTTGTCCTGATTTAAGTTCCCCTGACCTGACCATAATGCATAACTTTAAATGTTAAGATCAAATATCAAATATCAAGTTGTCAGTTTCAAGTGTGGTTTATATAAAATTACCTGGAACGGAGCTATCAAATGGCCTATCGAGGCAGTGCCCATCATAAGCTTTCATTTAGACAGCATACCATTCTCATGAGGCATATTTAGGCAAAGCAAAGCTACATATAGGAAGGCAAGCAAGCAATCAAGCGGGACGTTTAGGTCTTTGATATTTATTCATAATACCTTACAGGGCCCAGAAGGGCATTGAGTAAGGGGGGCAAATAACAGCAAAATGAGCAAAAGAAACTAATTATTACAACATGAGATACGATCACTGAGAAAGTGAGAGCTAATGGGTATGAACGAAGGTAACGTTACGAATAATATTATGCATTGAGCTGACATAAGTAGCTTTCCCATCAGCCAGCTTTGGCTTTTCTGTTCATACTTAGGCAGAGTGTGAAGCCTGCTGGGGACTTGGCTAACCACGACTAGCAAGTGACCCAAATTATTTATTTATTTTGCCAGTGTTCTTGAGGCTTCCCAGGATAGTACGGATATTTGGTATTTCATTGTTGGAACATTGCAGAATTTATTAAAGTAGCAGTTTTGAGGAAGAACAAAGACCGATTAACAAGAGAGATTTTGGACACCGGGGCGATATCTTTAGCGGGTCATGATTGCGTCAGCACGCCTTCCGTTCTCCTATCGAAGAAAGAGAAAGACGTTTTAGATCATTGGGAGGACTGCAAAAGATGAGGTGTTGTGTGAGCTTAGAAGTGGAGAACGAAGAAGATGTTAGTGTACAATTATTCAGTTATCAGTGCAGCATCGTCCTTTTGTGTGCGTGCGTGCGTGCGTGCGTGTGTTTGTATGTGTGTGCGTGTGTGTGTGTGTGCGCGCGCGTGTGTGTGTGTGTGTGTGTGTGTGTGTGTGTGTGTGTGTGTGTGTGTGTGTGTGTGTGTGTGTGTGTGTGTGTGTGTGTGTGTGTGTGTGTGTGTGTGTGTGTGTGTGTGTGTGTGTGTGTGTGTGTGTGTGTGTGTGTGTGTGTGTGTGTGTGTGTGTGTGTGTGTGTGTGTGTGTGTGTGTGTGTGTGTGTGTGTGTGTGTGTGTGTGTGTGTGTGTGTGTGTGTGTGTCCATCCTATGAGTCGTCACCTACTCGGCTTCGTAGTGCATCATGTCGTGTGACCAGCTATCTCGACTGTATACTGCATTATAGTGGATGCATTACCAGAAAAAAATTGCCGGAAAGCTGGCTAAGAGCAAGGCGCATGTAATCATGCCTCTTCCAAAGTAACTATTGCGCCTCCTTTGTCCGCCGGACTAACTAAGGTACCAGAGACGGCACTAATTTTGTAACTGCTACGCATTTACCATTTGATATGTTAAACCGGAAAGGGACTTTTTTGTGGGCATATAAAATGTAACATTTTACGGTATTAAAATACATGTAAGGACATCATCGCGCTGGCCCCAATGGATCCTATGGGTCTCGTGCACAGTTCAATGGGTGGCTATTGAAACACGCTTAGTGGTCGTTTTCAAGAGTTTTTTTTTTTTGTATGACGAGTTCCCGCTGATCATTTTTTCTGCTGATTTCTTTTTTATTAATTTTTAATTACCATTTAATCCAAGAAACAAGGTCCTTGTTACCAAAAGTTTCGAACTATAGAAGGCCAACAACTGGCACTATTTATGAACAGATAAGTTCCAAATAAGAATAACCTAGACGGTGATGTTCGAATTTCTGAACAACACCGATATTCGAATACACAGCCACTATCTCGTTTTACCTAACAGCAGCTGAGTTAAAACGGTTCTTATCATCCTGCACTCATTTTTGTTTTTTCATTTTATTAGCTGCAGCTTTCCGAAAAACTCTGATGATTTCCAATACCTTCTTTCTGAATGAAGACGCTCTTTTTCGTTTATTGTCGTCCTCTAAAGTTGCTTCGCTGATCATCACCGAGACCTCTATTGTCTCATTTCTTATAGTTCTGAGTGCTCTTACAAGGCTTTGAGCCGGGCCCCATTGGTGTGGCGTAGTGATTAGGGAGCTCGACTAATGTACCCAAGGATGCGGGATCGAATCCCAGCCTCGACAGCCACTTTTCGCCGGGCCCGAAAGGCCAGGCGCCCATGTGCTGCGCCATATCGGTGCACGTTAAACAACCTCAGGTGATAAAAAATTTGCCGACCCCTCCGACAAGGCGCCTCTAAAAAGAGCCTGAGTCGTTTTGGGACGTTAAACCCCATAAAACAAACAAAATGAGTTTAGTCGTCAGGGGTGAGTGGACATCTTTTTGTCATTTACATCACGTATAAGCGTAGAGATGATATTGAATTTAAGAATGCTAACTTTGAGTCGGTTTGGTTAGCATTTGATCGCTCTATTACAAACATTGACGAAAAACGTTTCTTTAGGCTGTATTTATAGGTCGTCATCCTCTTCAACGTCTGAATTTGGCAATGCTCTTGAGCATGTTTTTGAAGTGTGGTCATTTGAAAATTACAGTTCAGTAATTAAGGATATCAAGATAAACTTTAGCAACGCCTCATCCTCCATTTATAATATTTATCGCAGTTTTCAAGGTTTTGGCTATGGGTGCTTGATAAAGTTTTCAACACGCTGTGCACACAGTAGCCAGGCACACTATTTGACCACTTATTATTTAGCTTTGCTTGTTCATTACCTGCAGGTGTGTTGTAAAAGGTATTGCCGACCAAAATCCCACCTGTAAAGCTTTTGTTCAAGTCCTTAGTCTAATACAGCTACGTTTCACAAAGTTGTTCTCGATGAGCAGTTATTCGTTTCCGCCGTATCTGAGGCTGACTGGTCCGAAGCACTCTCATTGTAAAACTCACAACGAGTTTTTTCACTGTGTTTTACACTCCTGCTAATATAATTCCACACATAATTTCGCAACGAAACGTCTAAGAAACGAACAGCCCATCACAGAACCTATGAATAACAGATGTGTTGCTGAAGTTAGTGTCCACTAGAGAAGAGGCAGAAAAGAAATAATCAACCCTTCCAAACTGAACTTCCGAAATGAAAATAATTTTTTCACACTCTCTCTGATCATTGAAAACAGCGCAAAATAAGTAATATAAACATAACATGTCAAGCTGCGGAAACAACGTCGGAAAAAATTTGGAGATAGTCAAGTATTTCTTAAATCCTTCTCACATACCATTGCCAAGATTGTCGATTATGAGAAGGAATATTGCAACCCATCAGAGGTTGAGGATGCGTTTTGTAGCATTTTCCGTAGTACGAATAATGACACAACCTCTTGCTTTTCGCCTTCATCCCCCCCCCCCTCCCCCAAATTCCGTTTTCATATTTGTCAACGGTCTCAAAGTGACAAGTGCGGTCTTGGATATCATTCCCCTCAGTCATATTAAGCTCATTTTAAGCCTCCTATTTCATGTTTCAAGCGCACTCATTAATTTTATGTTCAGAACCGGCATTCCTATTGGTGAGAAAAAACCAGGTAAGATAAAGCCACTTAAAAAAACGTTACCGCACCTCAATAAAGTCATGGAGATCAGTTTGCGTCTTTCAGTAAAATTATTGAAGAGCGCCTAACAAAAAGTCCTAGTCACGTTTAACATCATGCCTTCGTGTGAGTATGGCTTCGCTCTGGACACCGTACTGATCGGGCGCTTGCTTTTTAACAGAACAACGTAATATGTTACTTGACAGCAGAAAATACGCAAGTTTTATATATATATATATATATATATATATATATATATATATATATATATAGAGAGAGAGAGAGAGAGAGAGAGACAGAGAGCGAAGTGTACGCTTCAGTTAAAGAACATTTTGTCGGACTCGACGTTTCGACCAGAAGCTGGCCTTCATCAGGAGTGCCTCTGGTCGAAACGTCGAGTCCAGTAAAATGTTTCTTTAAATGAAGCGTACACTTCGCTCTATAATTTTTGAAGCGGCCAAGTACGTTAAATGTTCTCGCCTCCTATATATATATATATATATATATATATATATATATATATATATATATAGGAGGCGAGAACATTTAACGTAAAAAGACATACAAGTACCAACCCCAACGCTTTCCTTGGCCTCGCCGACTGTTGGCTCTTTTCCTTCATATATATATATATATATATATATATATATATATATATATATATATATATGAAGGAAAAGAGCCAACAGTCGGCGAGGCCAAGGAAAGCGTTGGGGTTGGTACTTGTATGTCTTTTTTTTAATGTTTGCTTAGATAATCACAGAAATTAGTAATGTAATCTGTTTAGGCGAAAGACAATTAAACACAAAGTAGAAGAAAAAACAACGTGCCGATGGTGGGAACCGAACCCACGACCTCCGAATATCGCGTCCGGTGCTCTTCCAACTGAGCTACATCGGCCGCTGTCCCCTCTGCTACTTGCTTGGGTATTTATGTTGTCTGCATACGAACCTTGAGAGTGTTCACCAGCGCCACCCTCAGCCATAGCGGCGGACGTAGAACGTCCTTTGTTACCGCCAGCGTCACGTAGAACGTGATCAAGAGCGAGGGCGAAAGCTGTGCTAGAACCCTCTTACGCTACCTATGGCTTCAAGACTGCCAGAACCGAGACCCCCGTAAGCTACAAGCAGATCAATTAAGGGGAAATGAGGGTGCTCGTTATAATACATGAAGGAAAAGAGCCAACAGTCGGCGAGGCCAAGGAAAGCGTTGGGGTTGGTAGTTGTATGTCTTTTTTTTAATGTTTGCTTAGTAATCACAGAAATTAGTAATGTAATCTGTTTAGGCGAAAGATAATTAAACACAAAGTAGAAGAAAAAACAACGTGCCGATGGTGGGAACCGAACCCACGACCTCCGAATATCGCGTCCGGTGCTCTTCCAACTGAGCTACATCGGCCGCTGTCCCCTCTGCTACTTGCTTGGGTATTTATGTTGTCTGCATACGAACCTTGAGACTGTTCACCAGCGCCACCCTCAGCCATAGCGGCGGACGTAGAACGTCCTTTGTTACCGCCAGCGTCACGTAGAACGTGATCAAGAGCGAGGGCGAAAGCTGTGCTAGAACCCTCTTACGCTACCTATGGCTTCAAGACTGCCAGAACCGAGACCCCCGTAAGCTACAAGCAGATCAATTAAGGGGAAATGAGGGTGCTCGTTATAATACATGAAGGAAAAGAGCCAACAGTCGGCGAGGCCAAGGAAAGCGTTGGGGTTGGTACTTGTATGTCTTTTTTTTAATGTTTGCTTAGATAATCACAGAAATTAGTAATGTAATCTGTTTAGGCGAAAGATAATTAAACACAAAGTAGAAGAAAAAACAACGTGCCGATGGTGGGAACCGAACCCACGACCTCCGAATATCACGTCCGGTGCTCTTCCAACTGAGCTACATCGGCCGCTGTCCCCTCTGCTACTTGCTTGGGTATTTATGTTGTCTGCATACGAACCTTGAGAGTGTTCACCAGCGCCACCCTCAGCCATAGCGGCGGACGTAGAACGTCCTTTGTTACCGCCAGCGTCACGTAGAACGTGATCAAGAGCGAGGGCGAAAGCTGTGCTAGAACCCTCTTACGCTACCTATGGCTTCAAGACTGCCAGAACCGAGACCCCCGTAACCTACAAGCAGATCAATTAAGGGGAAATGAGGGTGCTCGTTATAATACCTGAAGTAAAAGAGCCAACAGTCGGCGAGGCCAAGGAAAGCGTTGGGGTTGGTACTTGTATGTCTTTTTTTTAATGTTTGCTTAGATAATCACAGAAATTAGTAATGTAATCTGTTTAGGCGAAAGATAATTAAACACAAAGTAGAAGAAAAAACAACGTGCCGATGGTGGGAACCGAACCCACGACCTCCGAATATCGCGTCCGGTGCTCTTCCAACTGAGCTACATGGGCCGCTGTCCCCTCTGCTACTTGCTTGGGTATTTATGTTGTCTGCATACGAACGTTGAGAGTGTTCACCAGCGCCACCCTCAGCCATAGCGGCGGACGTAGAACGTCCTTTGTTACCGCCAGCGTCACGTAGAACGTGATCAAGAGCGAGGGCGAAAGCTGTGCTAGAACCCTCTTACGCTACCTATGGCTTCAAGACTGCCAGAACCGAGACCCCCGTAAGCTACAAGCAGATCAATTAAGGGGAAATGAGGGTGCTCGTTATAATACATGAAGAGAAGAGCCAACAGTCGGCGAGGCCAAGGAAAGCGTTGGGGTTGGTACTTGTATGTCTTTTTTTTAATGTTTGCTTAGATAATCACAAAAATTAGTAATGTAATCTGTTTAGGCGAAAGATAATTAAACACAAAGTAGAAGAAAAAACAACGTGCCGATGGTGGGAACCGAACCCACGACCTCCGAATATCGCGTCCGGTGCTCTTCCAACTGAGCTACATCGGCCGCTGTCCCCTCTGTTACTTGCTTGGGTATTTATGTTGTCTGCATACGAACCTTGAGAGTGTTCACCAGCGCCACCCTCAGCCATAGCGGCGGACGTAGAACGTCCTTTGTTACCGCCAGCGTCACGTAGAACGTGATCAAGAGCGAGGGCGAAAGCTGTGCTAGAACCCTCTTACGCTACCTATGGCTTCAAGACTGCCAGAACCGAGACCCCCGTAAGCTACAAGCAGATCAATTAAGGGGAAATGAGGGTGCTCGTTATAATACATGAAGAAAAAGAGCCAACAGTCGGCGAGGCCAAGGAAAGCGTTGGGGTTGGTACTTGTATGTCTTTTTTTTAATGTTTGCTTAGATAATCACAGAAATTAGTAATGCAATCTGTTTAGGCGAAAGATAATTAAACACAAAGTAGAAGAAAAAACAACGTGCCGATGGTGGGAACCGAACCCACGACCTCCGAATATCGCGTCCGGTGCTCTTCCAACTGAGCTACATCGGCCGCTGTCCCCTCTGCTACTTGCTTGGGTATTTAAGTTGTCTGCATACGAACCTTGAGAGTGTTCACCAGCGCCACCCTCAGCCATAGCGGCGGACGTAGAACGTATATATATATATATATATATATATCAGAATCATGAATACCTTCTTCAGCAAATGGAAGAACCGGAAATAGACATGGAAAAGTCCTAACGGGGAGACTAAAAATGAAATTGATTTCATAATGTGTTCAACCCCCGCCATTGTGCAAGATGTAGAGGTAATGGGGAAAGTGCAATGCAGTGACCACAGGATGGTTAGGTCCCGAATTAGCCTAAACCTGAAGAAGGAACGCAACAGATTAGTACGAAATAAACCCATCAACGAATTAGCGGTGAGGAGGAGGGCAGAAGAATTCAGGATCTCCCTACAGAATAGATATTCAGCTTTGACCGAGGATGGCGACATTACCCTAGAAGCAATGAACAATAATTTCAGAGATATCATTACTGAGTGTGCGCTAGAAGTAGTCGGTAGGATAATTAGAGAGGATACCGGTAAGCTGTCTAAGAAGACGAAAGATTTGATTAAGAAACGCCAGAGTATGAAAGCATCCAATCCAACAGACCAGATTGAATTGGCCGAGATATCAAAGCTAATCAATAAGCGCGAGGTGGCCGATATAAGAAAGTTTAACATGGACAAAACTGAGCATACTGTAAAGAACGGGGGAGGCCTTAAAGCGGTAAAGAAGAATTAGGGCATAGGCAAAAACCAGATGTATACAATTAGGGACAAGGCGGGCAACGTCATCATGAATAAGGACAAGATAGTCAAAGTAGCCGAGGAGTTTTATACAGATCTATACAGTAGTAAAGTGGTCAGGAACGTAACAAGATTAGCGGCAGGGAAAAACAGTCAGACCTTCCACCAGTAACGAAGGACGAGGTCAAGAAAGCATTAGAAGCTATGAAAATAGGGAAATGGGCTGGGGAGGATCAGATAACTACAGATTTGCTAAAGGACGGGGGGGGGGGGGATATCGTGCTAGAAAAACTGGCCACCCTGTATACACAGTGCCTGGTGTCATCGACGGTACGGGAACCATGGAAGAATGCAAAAAATATCCTCATTCATAAGAAAGGGGACTCTAAGGACCTTAAAAATTACAGACCAATCAGCCTACTGTCTGTCACGTATAGGGTATTTACTAAGGCAATTGCTAATAGAATCAGGACATCCGTAGACTGCAATCAAGCAAAGGATCAAGCAAGTTTTCGGAAGCAGTATTTTATACTATCGATCATATCCATACCATCAATCAGGTGATAGAAAAATGCTCGGAATATAACCAGCCCTTATACATAGCATTCATTGATTACGAAAAAGCATTTGACTCAGTTGAAACCTCGGCGGTGATGCAGGTATTGCGAAATCAGCACGTGAAAGTGCTGGAAGATATATATAGCGGCTGCACAGCAACCATAGTTCTGCATAAAGAAAGTAACAAAATTCCCATAAAGAAAGGTGTTAGGCAAGGAGACACAATCTCCCCAGTACTATTCACAGCTTGTTTAGAGGAAGTATTCAGAGACTTGGAATGGGAGGAGTTAGGGATAAGGGCAGATGGAAAATACCTCAGTAATGTGCGATTTGCCGATGACATTGCCTTGCTAAGCAACTCGGGGGATGAACTGCAAATAATCATTGATTACCTAGGCAGGCAACGTTGAAAGGTACGCTTGAAAGTCAATATGCAGAAAACTAAGGTAATGTTCAACAGCCTCGGGAAGGAACAGCAGTTCACATTACGACGCGAAGTACTGGAAGTTGTAGGCGAATATGTCTACTTAGGATAATTAGTAACCGCGGATCTGTACCATGAAAATGAAATAACAAGAAGAATAAGATTGGGATAGAGCGAATTTGGCAAGCACTCGCAGATTATGACTAGCAGCTTACCGGCATCGTTCAAGAGGGAAGTATAGAACAGTTGCATCTTACCTGTACTCACCTATGGGGCTGAAACGTGGAGGCTAACCAAGAGGGTTCAACGTAAGTTGAGGACAACGCAGAGGGCTATATGGAACGAAAAATGGTAGGGGTAACATTAAGAGATAGGAAGCGTGCAGAGTGGGCCAGAGAAATAACTCAACTTACCGACAGTCTAGTGGAAATTAAGATGAAGAAATGGGAATTGCGCAGGACATGTAGGGCGAAGAGAGGATAAACGATGGTCGCTTAGGGTAACAAACTGGATTCCAAGGGAAGGAAAGCGTAGCAGAGGGAGGCAGAAAGTTAGGTGGCCGGATGAGGTTAAGAAGTTCGCAGGGCTGAAGTGGATGCAGCTAGCAGAGAACCGGGTTAAGTGGAGAAATATGGTAGAGGCCTTCGCCCTGCAGTGGGTATAGTCAGGCTGATGATATATATATATATATATATATATATATATATATATATATTGTAGTGTGCTAATCTTCGTCTTCATAGCCGCTGGTCGCTGCCTTGCTGATTCGCCACGCCTGATGTTTCGCAGCGAGTTCCTCCTGAGCGGCTGGATCCATATATATAAATATATATATGTAGTGAAAAATTTCTTCGCACTGTTTCCAAGTTTATTTGGAGTTGATGTTTCGGCAGGAGCCCTGCCTTTCTCAAGACTGAGGATACATGATTCTTGTTCGGCTTCTTATAGTGTTGGCAAGAGGTGATACAAACAGAATATGGGCACATACAGGTGAACCAGCTGGACACGCACAACACACACATACAGGTGCGGAGAGCAGGCTAGGTCCAAAGGGTCATCCACCCAAGGCACCGGCCGCCGGAAGTCATCTGTATACAATACACAATACAGGCGGCCGCGGAACAACCTCGGAAAAAAAAGAAAACATCACATAGCTTCATCTGCAATGCCTCGAGAATGCCATCTAACCATCGCGTTCGCTGCCTACCCCTTCTCCGGCGACCCTCAACCTTTCCCAACATCAAATCTTTCTCCAGCGACTCCTCTCTTCTCATCAGATGACCAAAGTAGCTGAGCTTTAACTTTAGAATTTGACCCTCCAATGAGCAGTCAGGGTTTATGGTCGACAATATCGACTGATTTGATCTTCTGGCAGTCCAAGGAACTCTTAAGAGTCTTCGCCAGCACCACAATTCAAACGCGTCAATTCTTCGGCGGTCAGCCTTTTTCACAGTCCAACTCTCGCATCCATACATCACAACTGGAAAAACCATAGCACGGGTTATACGGATCTTGGTTGGCAGACTAATGTCTCTGCTCTTTACTAGGCGGTCAAGGCTAACCATTGCTCTCTTTCCCAGAAGCAGGCGTCTCCTAATTTCATGGCTGCAGTCTCCTTCCGAGGTAATCTTGGCGCCCAAGAACAGAAAATCTGTCACAGCTTCCACTTCTTGTCCATTCATGCTCCAGGACTTGATAGGGCAAGACACCATGATCTTCGTCTTTTTAATGTTCAGTTTAAGCCCAAACTTCTCACTCTCTTCTTGTACGCGCATCAGAAGTCTCTTGAGTTCCACTTCACTTTCTGCCATTAAAGTGGTATCATCCGCATATCTAAGGTTGTTGATACGTTTTCTAGCAATCTTCACTCCAGCTGAAGACTCGTCCAGACCGGCCTTCCTCATGATGCACTCTGCATATAGGTTAAATAGGCAGGGCGACAGTATGCAGCCTTGTCTCACCCCTTTCTCAATCGGAAACCAATCAGTAAGACCATGCCCAGTTCTGACAGTGGCCTCTTGCCCTTCATAAAGGTTCCTGAGGAGACAGATGAGGTGAATTGGAACTCCCATCTCTTGGAGAGCTTGCCACAATCTGCTGTGATCTACGCAGTCAAACGCTTTCGCATAATCAATAAAGCAGAAGTAAATGGGTTTCTGGAACTCTCTTGCTTTTTCCATGATTCAGCGAAGGTTGGCTATTTGGTCTTTAGTTCCTCTGCCCTTGCGAAACCCAGCTTGCACGTCCGGAAGCTCCCGATCCACATACTGCTGCAGCCTACCTTGCAGGATTTTTAACATCACCTTGCTAGCATGCGAAATAAGCGCAATCGTGCGGTAGTTGGAACAATCTTTGGCACTGCCTTTCTTTGGAATGGGGATGTAAACTGACCTCCTTAAATCCTGTGGCCACTGCAGGGTTGTCCAAATCTTTTGACATAATGTATGCAGTGTGTTAACAGCGTCGTGGTTGAGGTTTTGAAGCAACTCAGCTGGAATGCCATCAATTCCGCTAGCTTTGTTCTTAGCAAGGCTGGCTAAGGCCCATTCAACTTCACTCTTCAGGATGCCCGGCTCGAGATCAGTAATCACAACCGTCTTATGTTGGGTTTGCACAATCGGGTCCTTCTTGTACAGTTCTTCTGTGTATTCCTGCCACCTCTTCTTTATCTCTGAGGCTTCAGTGAGGTCCTTGCCTCGTTTGTCCTTTATCACGCCCAGCTTAGCACAGAAGCTTCCTTTGATATCTTTGATTGTCTTATACAGAGCTCTTGTGTTCCTTAATTGGCTGTTGTCCTCAACTGCTTGACACTGTATGTTCAGGAAGGCATTCTTATCTCTCCTTGCTATTTTCTGAAAATCCGCATTGAGAACCTTGTATCTTTCTCTTTCCCCCATACCTTTTGCCATCCTCCTTTCCTCAGCTATTTGCAAAGCCTTTTCAGATAACCAGTTTGCTTTTTTGCATTTCTTTTGCTTTGGAACTACCTTAGTAGCAACTTCTTGTATTATATCACGAACATCAGTCCACATCTCTTCGGGCTCTTTGTCTTCTAGATTTAATTCTTGAAATCGATTCCTCACTTCCACAGCATATTCTAATGGAATCTGGTCCAGATCATACCTGAAAGGCCTTCTAGTTTTCTGCGTTTTCCTCAATCGAAGCTTAATTTTGGCAACAAGAAGCTGATGATCGGTGCCACAATCGGCCCCAGGCCTTGTTTTTACTGCTTGTATAGCGCTTCTCCATCTCTGCCGGCAAATAATATAATCGATCTGATTCCTGTACAGACCGTCCGGTGAAATCCATGTGCCTACAAGCACAGCATACATAAATGCTCATATATAGTCTTACATTGTTACACACAAGCACATGGGTACGTGTATATATATATATATGATTATATATTAAGCAGATTATTTGCGTTGGCTTGAGAACACGGTCGAAATGCAGGCGTGGTCAGACGGAATATATATATATATATATATATATATATATATATATATATATATATATATATATATATATATATATAATGCTACAGTACCAGTGCTTCGAACACAGCAGGATATAATTGCCAGTCGCGGAGCACAGCTTCAGGGCAGTTGCTGTGCGCTGGAGAGAAGCGATGGCGACAGCGATTCTATCCTCGGCCCGCCTGCGCCTATTACCCTTCGCCTACCATCCTGTGTTCTAGTGAGCTCCGCCAGCGTGATTCAAGCTTCTTCAGTGACGCAGATGACCAGAACGTTGACGATTGGCTATCAAAATAAGAACACGTAAGCGCTTATAAGTGTGACGATACCACCAAGATCAGCAACGTTCTAATTTACCTGACTGATATAGGTAATGTAAGGTTCCGAAACCATGAACCAAATCTGGCCACCTGGTCGGCCTTGAAGGCGAGCTTTTCGGAGCTTATTGCTTATCTTTTCAGCTTCTAACATGGACGGGTTGACTCGCTTTCAGAAGTCCACGATATCTTCTATGTAACATGGTAAATGTTTCTGCGGGATGCGGAGCGCGGGTGCGGAGGCATTTAGCGCGCAGTGTGTGCACTGCAGGGCGCTCCAACGCTCCGAAAAGCTCGCCTTCAAGGCCGACCAGGTGGCCAGATTTGGTTCATGGTTTCGGAACCTTACATTACCTATATCAGTCAGGTAAATTAGAACGTTGCTGATCTTGGTGGTATCGTCACACTTATAAGCGGTTACGTGTTCTTATTTTGATAGCCAATCGTCAACGTTCTGGTCATCTGCGTCACTGAAGAAGCTTGAATCACGCTGGCGGAGCTCACTAGAACACAGGATGGTAGGCGAAGGGTAATAGGCGCAGGCGGGCCGAGGATAGAATCGCTGTCGCCATCGCTTCTTTCCAGCGCACAGCAACTGCCCTGAAGCTGTGCTCCGCGACTGGCAATTATATCCTGCTGTGTTCGAAGCACTGGTACTGTAGCATTATATATATATATATATATATATATATATATATATATATATATATATATATCTTCCGTCTGACCACGCCTGCATTTCGACCGTGTTCTCAAGCCAACGCAAATAATCTGCTTAATATATAATCATATATATATATATACACGTACCCATGTGCTTGTGTGTAACAATGTAAGACTATATATGAGCATTTATGTATGCTGTGCTTGTAGGCATTAATGTTTGGTTGTAGCTGTTATGCAACATTGGTTCTTCTGAGGATATAAAACCACTGACTACAAATTACTTCCTTCACTGACCTCCTATTGCGATTGTGATCATAGTTTGCTTACCGGAGTCAAGCCTGCTTGTAGATCTATTTCATCGTCGGTGGCTAAACAGAACTGCGAAGCCAGAGCTAAAACGGTAACTGTTCGGGTCAAGCGGCATGCACACACCATAATCAAGTAGCGAACGTAGGATGCTGCTTAGACCGAACCATGTCGTCCGTCGACCGTCGACTGAGACAGGTGTCACAATGCGCCCGGCGTTTATGGATTAGTTTTTTTTTTCTTTTCAACTGTGTGGCCTCTCTACCTGCTATCTGCCACCGCTTGAAGCCATCACCCAACGCTGGGCTACATAACATTCGCTTCAACAATAAGTGATTGAAAAATATTTGATGTAAAAACAACGATCAATATCCTGGATATTCCACACCGGCTGGCGCAACAGCATTTTTAAAGAGGTATTGCATAAGATAAAGCTGCACTTCCTAAAGTGACAAGTCTTATTTTTCTATGAGCAGGTGCCCCTGGCTGCGACATCCGAAACGTCTATTTTTCTGAAGCTCTTACGTCATGTTTATCTTACCCTCCGCTCACAGTCCTCTCGCTCTGCTAGTATATTACTATGTGCGCCTGCTGTAAAAGAATGTGTGCTAAATGCTGCACGTCTGACACGCAAAGAGAGCGGTAGCTTTCTGTAACTCGTGTTGCAAGGAAACCTTAGAGCGGGAATCCGACCCACGCTGCCGCCGCTAAAGCTAAGGGCAAGGGGTGCAAGGTACTGCATTTTTCATGGTTGCAATAATAAAAATTCGCGAGGTCCGAGAAAGGGACTTGTGGTTCCATACTTTTCCGAACGAGAGAAATCTTCCGGGCCTTCTTTCTTATAGGGACAATTTCATCGACAGCGCCTACGCAACAAGTTTTATCCTCCTCCTGTGAATAAAGCGATGGTGGCTGAAGTCTTGCACTCGACTGTATATATGTATCCCCTTAAAGTGCAGGAATCTAGAACTCACGTTTTAGCGCACATGGGATTTCAAATCAACGAAAATTGCTCATGGCACCTAAAGAGAACATCTAGGTGGGCAAATACCCTGCACTCTGTGGCACATGTTCAATGCATTTAAATTCATATAAAACAAGTGTAAAGTAGCGAGAACGTTTAATAAATCTGCACTACGCTTGCAAAGCCATCCTTTAGGAGCATTGTCATCTGTTTTTGTGCATTTATTCGTATTCAAACTTTTGTGCTCGAATAACCTCCGAGGAAGAATCATCTCAAATTTGACGCGGTGTTGAACTAAGTTGAAAACACACCCTCATTTCATATTTCGACTTGAACGGCGTCACACCCCTACTGCCCACAAGCAGTATATATGCATACCACAGGGAACAAGCATATCGCTCATTTATGTACTTTCAGGCTGGACTTTTAAAATTTATTGTGGTGGAGCAGCTTGCCTCGTCGAGAGTATATCATCGCTTACTATTTCATAAATTGTTATGGGGCGTTCCCGAACGAAGAGTCTTCCTTAAGTGCCTCAGAGACACCAGTGCTGAACCACACAACAGCTTCAGCTTCATCGTCGTTCTTCCACCCAGCGTCCAAAAAGTTTTCGTCGTCTTGTGACATTTTCGGCCACTCCTGAAACAATATATTAACGTAAATGCTTTGAGAATGAATTTAAAGTTAAAGTTACTACTCACCTGAAGTACCCGTAAGAAACGAACAACTGGTGTCCTCTGTCAGTTGCGTTTAGGAAAAGGGAGGCTGAGCAGCCAAAATGACGGGCTTTGCTCTATTCCAGTTAAATAAGCGACTGGCAGCCAGCTTGGCATGTTCGTAGGCTGTGCAGTTATTTCAAGGTGCTGATTCTTTTGGTCAACAAATCTGAAGTCAAGTGGAAGAGCGCCTGCTCATCGAACTGAAACACCGCAAAAACACAATAGCAATCGTAATGTTGAAAATAAAATGCCGAGCAACTCAACCAATGAATATTTCATTTGCTGCTTTGCCCGAGATGTGGAGAAGCATGGCGTATCAGCTTTTCACTTGGCTGACGTCATGGACAGCTGCACTCGTAGCTCACAATATTTTGTATCTAATTTTAAACAATAAAGACACTACTTAGTTTAAAATACGTCCGAAATAATAAGAGATCGAGCGCTTGTAGCGGCGGCCGATGAAACACAGAAGTTGCAAAGAGAACGTGAGGAGTAAAGTGTAAGATGAAAGCAACATGACGACAGGTTCTGCGGTGGCGACTCATTGTGCCACAGTAATCCGCGCCGATGACGTCCCCGTAACCTTTGCAGCAAGCGCGTCGCGAGCAAGGATGTTATACTAATAATGCAGTGCTAGTATGACCTCCTTGGTCCAGTGCAATATAAAATTAATGGTGTCGCTGGTTCACTCAGAGCCGCACAGCCGATTGATTTTGGTCCGCTTTAGATTCAGGAGTTTCAGACTGTTTACCGCTAGGTCGTCGAAATGCTGATGGCGCCATTGACAACATAGCGCGGCATGATATTTGCATGATACTGATGATGAGCGCTGCATGATATTTTCCATTAGGGAATACCGTAATTAATAAATATTTTAATTTTTATGTATGTGTGTGCCCTAGCATGTTTTCAGTACGCAATGTTCGCAGTTATCACGAATGTTTTAGCCGCAGCAGTTTATTCTGGAGTGCGAAATATAACACTCGTGCTGCTGTCTAGCCCTGCAGGAAAAATATTTGTATGCTCTGTACAGCTTGCTGTCATCGGGCTGAAAACTTGCCAAAAGTATTTTCTGGCCAGAGAACGAATTACGCGTGTAATACAGTTTTAGTTTACAATGCAGAGGGAACAGCCCTCCTGTCAGACCTTCAGGGAGCGGTAAGGTATATTTCAACAAGAGATCGCAGACACTACCCTTTCAATTCGGAGAGAAAACTTTTCTGTAATCACAGGTGAAAATGTGCCTCACAATAGTTGTCAAAAAAGATGTAATATGCATAAAAAATAACGCATGAAGAGGAGCTGCAAAAAGAACTAAAATAGCATTTTGTAGAGCTTGCATAACCAGTCTATGAAAACAATAGAATCTGAAAATAGAAGCAAAACATATGAATGGCCCTTCAGCATGCTATTCTTCGGTTATATAGAGTTTAGTTATTTCCGTTTCTTCAGATATACGCCATGACAACACCGGTAGATTTATTTTCCAAATTCAGTAAAACTAGAGTGTGTATCACAATGTGAAAGCGATATATGCTCTCTCAATCACGAACTCAGTGTTCTACTAAAATACGGGTTCAAAAGCACATTATATTGCAATGTCTATTTCAACTCGAAGGATATATTCCTGTCGGCTAATAGGCTCATCATTCTGGAAAATAGGCACCACAAAAAAGAACTAAGACAATGAATAGATACAGAAGAAATCCCAGCGTCTTCCTTTTCTGCGAGCTACTATTGTCATCCCCATTCTTTTCGCTCAACTGCTTTCAATTCAACAGCAGCTGATGTATTTCGAAGTAGCCTGTTGAGTTTTTTTTGTTTTTTTTAGGCAGTTTTCAAGTTTTCAAGTTTGAGAATGTTCATGCATCAAGGAAGACAAAATGGTAGGTTTCCTAGGCAAGGTGAACCAAGCAATGCTTACTTAAAACCCTTTTCCACTCAAACTACACCGCATCGTCAGGCGGACTATACCCACTGCAGGCTAAATGCTCCTCCCATATTGTTGCCATTAACACGGTCCTGTGCTACCTGCACGCAATTGATCCCTGCGGACTTCTTAACCTCATCCGCTCGCCTATTTTTCTGCGGCCCTCTGCTAAGCTTTCCTTTCATTCGAATGCAATTGGTTACGCAATAACATTATTTTCTATAACACCCTGACTCCTAGAAACTAATAATCGATATATGTCAAAATATTCAATGAATACAGGAGCAATCTACTGACATAGAACTGCTCGCCTCGAAAATCGTTCAGCAGCTCGAATTTGTCCCTGTAGCAAAAAAAAAAAAATCTACAAATGACGCTTTTATATCAAAAGGTCGCCAATTCAAAAACTACGATTACTGTATCAAGGCGGAAGCCCTTAATGCCTTATCGTTCTAAGCAGGAGTTGTCGACAGAAATGTCACCTTCAATTCGTCGTGACGTCACAGTGTGCGAATTTCAAACGAGGCCAATTGCACTTTGGCTAGTAACCGTGGAACCAATTATAGGGATTGCATAGTGATGCACCAAAGTGAGTCTATAAGTTCCGGTAATTAACAAAATGGCATAATTAACCCACTGAGGTTATTTATTAGTCAATTATTGTCCTACAAGTGTACGTAGTCAAGCGAGGCTGTATTTACAATTGAGCCAAGTGATAGTCATTTACACTAATTCGCTTATTAGCATAGTAGAGATTAGTAGAGCCATATATAACAATTAGCGCAAGTTTACCCTTGCTGAATAGGAACTAAGATTTACTAATAACTATGCCTTGTACTGGTAATTGACTGAAGTATAATACACTAATTAGCTAATTATTATACTTTTGCTAATTAGGCAACTGGTGAAAGTTAATGCTTAGAGGATTGGCACTTTGAGTTGCCGGTAATTACGTCTTACTATCGAATGGCACCCGTCTCTAATTACGCTTAGCGGGCCGGAACGCACTGTGTAGGGGTAGAGTGGTGATCTCATAGGCTGGGAACGTGCCGCGCCAAACACATGGCTGGGTCTTGCAAAATTAACAGTGGGAGTGGTGCAATGGGCGAAAATAAAGCTGTCGCCGTCGCTGACATCGTCAGTTCGCATTGCAGCGGCCACCTTTGAGGATGCCTCGAGCTGCGCTCTCGCCCAACACGAAGCGCGCTAAAGCGGCGAAGCGCAAGCTGCAGTCTTGGGAGGCCGATCTTGTACGCCAAGGAATGCAGCCTTCGAATCACGTCGTCGACGGCGACAGGTATACAGCCAAATAAAGCACTAGTCAATCACAAATAGTCTCGCAGTCGATGGCTAACAGTGTGCCAGGAAAAAGCTTCCACCTTGAAGCACTTCAGTGAGCCAAAGTGCCCCCTGAATTTCTCTTGGAGAAGGCTTTTCCCGCTTTGTTCTGCAGGCGCGAAGGCAATTTCTAATATTTGCCAAAGTACGTCCTGCACGGTACTCTTCACGCTTCAGAACTTTGCATAGATGATAAAAATAGAACATTTTTGGTGAATTTCCTGACACCGTTAAAACATTGTAGAGCAGTCGCCTCTTTATCAAACATCAACAAAACATCGACTGCACCGCATGGCAATGCGCTTCCGTTTTCAATAATTTTCACTAACGACCGTAGCTTTTTTCCTATGCGTGAGTACATATCAAACATCATCTTGTCATCCAGGAGCAACACACTTACAAGCCCCGCCGGGGTGGTGCAGTGGTAAGACGCCCGACTATTGAGCCGGAGTACCCGGGATCGAACCCGGCCTCGGCGGCTGCGTTTCGATGGAGGCGAAACGAAGTGGCGTCCCTGTGCTGTACGATGTCAGTGCACGTTAAAGAACCCCATGTGGTCGAAATTTCCGGAGCCCTCCACTACGGCGTCTCTCATAGCCTTAGTCGCTCTGGGACGTTAAACCCCACAAACCAAACCAAACCAAACCAACACACTTATACTAACGAAAACTTGGCTAAGTAGTGAGGTAATGGGCACTGAAGTCCTGACCCGATTTACCTGATCACCATAAATATCGAAATGATCGAAATTGCTTGGGAGGGGGGGGGGATTCATGTGCAATTAATGTTGATATATCATACTGTGTTCTTGAAATAAAATTATTGTCTCGTTTCCCTGAATTTGGACTGCCGGCGTTGGAGTTACAGACCTCCGCGGACTAGTCCAGACTTCCCGCGTCATTTAAATAGTACCTTCAATAAACGTCTTTCCAAATACTCACGTCTTTCTTTTTTGCGATTTTAACTACCCCGACATTAGTTTGCAGACTACAACTAGCTCCGCAACAACATATACCATGCTGAGGTAAATAACTTCGCTGAAATGTTTTTAAATTTCAACCTACCCAATTAGAATCGCAGTCACCGGCCAACGAATGCCACACGAGGATCAGCAAACACACTTAAGCCGATACTACCCAATAGCCCCAAAAAACTATCATTTGTCAGTTATCTTCCCGAAATGGATCACCAAGATATACATTACCGATTATCATTTCTCTACTGAAAAGCATAGATTTCAAAAAACAATATGTCTTAACGATAAAGGCAACTATATCGCAGTATGTGTTGAGCTTAAACAGTACTAGTGCATTGAGCTCGTCGTAAGCTGTTCTTTCATTTGTTAGAATTCAGAGAGCTCGTTGTTAACTGTTCGTCGTTCGTGTGTCCGTATTACATATAGCTCGTCGTCAACCGTTAGGTCGTTTCCCAGTTGCAATTTTATAGGTAAGGATCTTAGCGCCTTCTTTTTTTCAGTAGCTTTTTAAAAGGTTCCTTACTGCCGGCTATTGCTCAATATTTGGCCACTCAACCTACATCCTAATTTTTTAAAATGGATTGAAGAATTCCTAACCAATCGTCCTCAGTCAGTCAAATGCCACCAGATTAAAGCCCTTCCAGTTACTTTAGGTGTCTTGCAAGAGTCTGTCCTTGGTTCCCTTTATTCTTAAGGTATATGTTTTCTAACAATAAAAAGACTTAACCATGTATGTTTTCTGCAGTATAAGAATGTTCCCAGATGATCCAGGTAGAACGAAAGGAAGAAGATGGTTTGCACGGTATTAAAAAGAACTCAACAAGGGTAAATGGGGTATGCCTCATTTCGCAGATGAGCCAACGTTTCGACAAGTGGACGTGTCTTTCGACAAGTTCACTTGTCGAAACGTTGGCTTATCTGCGAACTGAGGCGTACCCCATTTACCCTTGTTCAGTTCTTTTTCATTCCCAGAAGATAGTGTGGTTTACCGTACCATTAACAGTCGTGATGATCAACGCACCTTTCAGGCAAACCTTAAGGAAATAAATTGATGAAATTATTAGTTTATGTCCCTTAATCCTACTAAATGTAACCTCGTCTTTTTCTCGTCGTAATAATCCCTACCGCTCCTATTACTCGATTTCTAATACACCAATTGAGCTAATGGAATCCTAAGTATATCTTGGTGCCAACATTTCTCCTGATCTCTAGTAGTATCTATATTAGTAATATTGTTTAACCATCAAATAATACATCAGGCGTTCTTATGCGTCGTCTCCGCCTTTCGCCAACTCAGGTAAATTTGCTCGCGTACAGTCACTTCTAACATTGAAATTAGAGTATCCATCTGCCATCTGTAGCCCATATTAAGCATATCTAAACACAGCATCGGAATCTTTTCAAAATCGTGCTGACTTATTCATGCCTCATACTCGTACGACACCAGTGTTTCAACTTTGAAGGCGAAACCCTAATTGCAATTTTATTTAGCCGCTGAATAGATAGCCTCGCTTTTTTCAGAGGTTTCGTTGCTCTTCGATGAATAAAGCAAGGTATATCACAGCCATAGTGCGCATATCACACCGGACAAGTCATCCTACGCAAATTGCATCCCCTCAATCGCCGACTAGTACTGTTTCTGCTCCGATGTTTTTGCGAGCAGCTACAGCCAGGAACGGCCTTCCCTTTGACGTCATCGCGATCGCTTCGCCATCTGTTTTTCTAGCGTAGCGAACAGATTTTTTCAAAATTTGTAACCGTCGCTGTTTGTTCGCTTTTCAAGTAGATACCCATCCCATATGCAGAACCCCCTGATTGGGAGCCTTTATGAAATAAACTGAACTGAAACAGTAGCCACTTAAGTTATCCGATGTTTTCACTACTTCCCCTACCCTTGTACGCGTCTTTCCTTTTCCACTATAACACCAATAACTCGAGTTTTTGTCTGAACTACATTATTCTCCTCTACGTCATATTAAAAAAAGAAATGTGTTGAGTGGCATATCCATTTTATTTTACGAAGGCATGGCCACAAAAGCAGACCAAAAGCAACACAAAATGGAGAAATGTGTTCAAAGGTTTGCTTACACTTAAACGAAAAAGCGGAATCCTTGCCTTTACACCTGATAAGTTCGTCTATACCACAAAAATCAATGGTAGGTACTTCATTTCGCAGGGCATGTATGACAGTCGCGCAATACCTAAGCATAAACGATTTAGATTTTTGTACACAGGAGCCTTTTTAGGCATACGAGGCTTTCTCGTATTTTAATGCGAACTAAACTTTTACAGCCCATGGACAAAGAAATAGAATAATAACCCCAAAGTGAACCACAGCTTCTATGAAAAAAAAAAAATTGTCCCCCTGTAGAAATATTCCTAATCAGGACCTTTTGCAAAGCCTGTCCCTTTTTAAGAAATGTGTATGTGCGCCACACCTGCCTAATTACAGACTAACCATCTACCCAGTATTAGTGTTTTTTTCTGGTACTACCGCTTTTATTTTTCTTGCAGGCTACAGGATCCCTGGTTCCAGGCTGACAAATACATATTGAAGATTTTTATATTTTTTTATATTTTTTCACTCGTTGACCTACTTTCTTCTTACCCATCCTTCCCGTCCACACTCCTTCACCTACTTTCTTCTCACCCACTTTCTCCCCTCCCGAGCTTTTCTTCTTCGGAAGCAAAAGTGTATTTAAACTTCATCCAGTGATCAGCGCTTTTCTCAGACTAATTCATGTCCCCTTGTTGAAACCTTGGCTCGACCTGCGAACTGAGGGTTCCCCCCTTTACCCTTTTTTAATGCTCCTTCATACAGTTTTGCCTTTGATTCTCTACGTGATTCTAGAGAATACAACCTAATTCTTTCCTAGAGATTTAGGAAGACTAACATCACCACACTTAAGAATTACTACGAATATGTAGAATGGTAAATATCCTTGATTTCAACCAAACCACAAATATTTCTCCTCAGAATTTAAATTTGGAAGACGGTACTGGGTGGAGGGCTAGTTGGTGCATGTTCCTTTGAAAAGATGTAGCGCCAAAACGGGAAACGCTCAGAAAGAGACAGACTGGACAAGATCATTCGAAGATGATTTTTTATGAAGCGATAAGCAAAATATACATGTGAGTATGTGAGACAGACAGGACAGGATTATTCGAAGATGGTTTTTATCAAGCGACAAACAAATTATACATGTTAGTGTGTAAGTCAGAATGCCCCTCCCGGACGGAACCACACTGTCTGCTTAAGAGGGATGAAAACTTTATGCACATAGAGTGGTGAAACAAAATCTCAAAACAGCAGCACTAAACAAAGTGGCGAAATAAATGACAGACTAAGAATTAAAATTTTGCTATTATCTAAAAAAATAATCACGCTACAAGAGACGGATTAACAAGTAGAACTGGAGCCGTCACAGGCCAGTTTTTCACTGTTGAAAAAAATAAAAGCAGGCCAGACTGCCTTGATGGCTGGTTTGCCCCTATTTCGCTCTTCGTAAGAAACCAGTTTTGCCTAAGAGTACAGAGAAGGCATTCCGCAAGCTCTAGCAAAGCCGCAGTAAAGGTAATTACGACCTTGATCCTGATCAGAAGACAAGACAGGGCACGTTTACTGGCGTCAGTACCCCTGAGTAGTGTGGCTTCACAAAACTGCGTGTGGACCTTGTGCGTAGTGCCCACCCCTAAATGCCGACAAAAGTCTTTTGTGTGCTACTGATGATAAAAAAAAATATCTCTATTCTAATATGCGCGAAACATGACTGCGATGCCACTTTTATTCTTGGAATAAGTCTGCAATCTTTAAATGACTCATGTAGGGTTCTGAGAAGTAACAAATAGAACCTCTCTATTCCCTTGTGCCTTCTCGTCCCTTCTTTCTACCTGCGCTGTTTTGAAGTCATGATTAACCAACTAGTCCAACCAGCTTCAATCTTCAATTCAAACAAGTTACAATTTCTTTACGGAATGTGCAAATAAATGACTGCAGAAATCATGCTTTGTACGTGTCCCATGTTTGCAGGCGATATTCATGATTGATGTACCAGGTTTTCACCGAGTCCTCCAGGGCAAAGTAGACATATCGCATCTTCGCGTTCGCATCCCAGGCATTAAAGGTTGCCACCTGGTTGAACTGGCCCAGCCACTGCTCGGCGTCTTCATGGGGAAGACCATGAAAGCGAGGGGGGTCTCGCTGGTGAATCAGGACATTGGCAGCTACCTCTTGTGTGTTCATAGTTACAGTCTGTGTGCTTGTAGACCGTAGATCAGGAAGTGGACTGAATTCAGGAGATAGGCTACGTAATGGCCGCTGCTCTTGTGAACAGGTGTTTCCACCCTGGGAATGCGTCCTTGGCTGCAGTTGCGGCTTGAAAGCGCGTACGGTACATGAAAGATCACCCAGCACCTCCACCAGATTCAAAGTTAGCAAAGAGGCGTGTGAAGGCCGCAGAGCCGGTAACACAGAGATCCCGGTGTTGGCTTAGACCAGGGACAATCGATCAGAGCTCAAGACGGGAACTTCGCCGTCTGCTGCTTCTCTTACTTGTCTTCTTCACACTGGCATCGATATAACGCTCTAAGAAGTACACTAAGGAGCAAATAATACGGCAGATAAGGTTACGCGCTTTCAGAGTACCTTCATGACTTTTATGAAGGAATGAAAATTCGCATATTTGTCATTAATTCAGGATGTATGCGATGTCAGCATCCTTTCTCCATTTCTAGCTTTATAGACTCTTTTTTTCCACTCATTTTTTGAGTATAGATATATTTGCCAAGTAACCTAGCTTACCTAATGCTTTTACTGCCTTTAAACAGACGCACGTCGTTACCACATAAATGGCACAACAAACATAAAACAAAATTTAAAATATTCAGTTTTTTGCAAGGACGTAAAAAGCATGCACTGCAGTTGTGGCTCCTCAGGATGCCTATGTTTTAAGAGCTTTATTTAAAAGAATAAAGAGACTCAAAGAAATCATGAGCCTATAAGGGGCAGCAGTCCACAGCGATGTCTATCCGTAGTGTGCCCAGTAAGCACTAATCTTTTCTTGTTGCTTTTGTTTTCACTCTAAAAGTAAACTAAAAAAAGGAAATAAGCTGAAAAGGGGTAGCTACCCAGTGGCTCTCTTTCAGCGTCCCTGAATCATCAGGAAGTGCTTCACATAGAACCGCACTTCAAGTGCGATTTATACTTTGGACCTTCACCCTACGGTAAAAGCTATGAGCGATCCGCTTTCGGCTGTATCAAACTGGGTGCAATGCAAAGTTTATTTGACCTTTAAGTTGTTTTGTTCACACTTAAAATGCATCGAGCTTCCCCTCAATCCCAACAGTACACATTAAAAGTTCTTTATAGTCTACAAAGGCTGTATACGTGACAAAGAAATGAGCATCCCACAATACAGATCATAGCCGCAAGTGAAAACGTACTCTCGAGCCAAGTCGCAATGGCACAATCTAATTTCCGCTCAACTAAACGGAAATAAATCCAACGCGTATGTAATATAGACAACAATAAAAAACGGCCGTGCGCCAGTGCATGTTATTAGCTAGTTCTTAAAAGCAAGATTAGCATTAAGCCTAGATTATGCCTCACTTCTTCACTGCGCATTCACCTAGAGTACATGAAGTCGCTGTTAGGGAATTCGCCCTGTCATGGTGGGTGAGTACGGTCGGCGATTAGACCGGAGTACCTGGATTCAAACCTGAACGTCCTGGGCTGTGTTTAGATAGAAGCAAAACGTAAACGCGTCCGCTTTGCTGTTGGGCGTCAATGCGCGATAAAGATCTTCAGGCGGTTGAAATTACTCCGCAGCAGTCTACAACGGAACCTCTCCACTTTTGTCCAAGCTTCCTCCCTTCCCTTAATGTGCGCATAAGGAATCCATGAAAAAAGTGCGCTATATGCTGAGTATTTCCTTCCTTATAACCAATTTACTTTTTAGACTGTAAAAAGCTACAATTTAATCATTTCGACTTATTTACAGGATTGTGATTAAGAGCTAAGTGTTAATTTTATCAATTTCAACATGCATCCACCCAATTGCAACTGGCACACAGAGAGCCAATTCCATGAAAAACGTGTGGCCTAATCTACGCTATGCGCAAACTAACGCATTAACGCGATAGGATGAAAGGCCCGTTGAGGATAAAAACCAGGTTTGTTGTGAAGGAAAACCTACAGGCAATAAGTGGCAGGTAAGTTGTTGAGGTGATGATTAGGGGGCGGGTTGTGAGACGTCACGAGACCACGTGACACGCAAGAGCTGTCAACTAAGGCTCTTTATTTGAGATGCGCGGTGAGATATGAATGGAATATTGCAGAACCCTTGGCCAATGAGCAAGACAGGCTACTCCAAGGTCATGCCGGTATGTCTGCATGCCTATAAGCGGACCTTTGCAGGTGTCGGGTGGCTTTCCACGTGTATGGGCATCTTACTAATGCACTCTAATGAGTGCATCTAATTGAAATCCTCGCCACTTTTTGGCATCACGGTGCGTGCTTACGCATTCTTATTATGTCTGTTGAACGCGCGTGGGTGCTGATGGTGAAAAATTTAATATAAAACAAAACTGAGCGTGTGTGCAGCGTCGTTCACACAACGGCGCTCCGTCTTGATTGCGCTTTCTTTCGCTCTCTGCAGGCCGTTGGTCTCAATGCTTGTACAGAGCCGATAAGGAGGTCCTTGCGAATTCATTTACAATCAAAAACTGGCTGTGTAAGAGTCATTCACCACCCAGTGAATTCTACCGCGTCTAGTTGTTTGCTGCTACCACGGAGTAAAATGAAATCTTACTCCGTAATTCAGAGCGAAATGTCCGCTGGACAGGCCGCCATTGGAAACTGACCCTGGCAACGTTTAATGCTAGAACCCTAGCTAGTGAAGCTAGCTTAGCAGTGCTGTTAGAGGAACTAGAGGGCATGAAATGGGATGTCACAGGGCTTAGTGAGGTTAGGAGGCCGAATGAGGCATATACTGTACTGAAAGATGGGCATGTACTGTGTTATCGAGGCTTACCAGAAAGGTGAAAACTAGGAGTAGGTTTCCTTGTCAATAAGTATACAGTGGGTAATATAGATGAATTCTATAGTATTAATGAGAGGGTTGCAGGCATCGTAATTCGGCTTAATAAGCCGTATAAACTGAAAGTTGTACATGCCTATGCACCTACATGTAGTTATGATGACCAGGCAGTTGAAAGCGTCTACGAAGATGTAGAATAGGCAATGCGAAAAGTAAAGACGCAGTATACTGTACTAATGGGCGATTTCAATGCCAATGTAGGGAAAAAACAAGCAGGAGACAAGGTAGTAGGTGACTATGGCATTGGTTCTAGGAATAGCAGGGGGGAGTTACTAGTTGAGTTTGCAGAGCGCAATAACTTACGAATCATGAATACCTTCTTCAGCAAACGGAAGAATCGGAAATGGACATGGAAACGTCCTAACGGAGAGACTAAAAATGAAATCGACTTCATAATGTGTTCAACCCCCGCCATTATGCAAGATGTAGAGGTAATCGGGAAAGTGCGATGCAGTGACCACAGGATGGTGAGGTCCCGAATTAGCCTAAATCTGAAGAAGGAACGCAACAGATTAGTAAGAAAGAAACCCATCAACGAATTAGCGGTGAGGGGGAGGGCAGAAGAGTTCAGGATCTCGCTACAGAATAGGTTTTCAGCTCTAACTGAGGATGGCGACATTACCCTAGAGGGAAGGAACAATAATTTCAGAGATACCATTACTGAGTGCGCGGTAGAAGTAGGCGGTAGGATAGTTAGAGACGATACCGGTAAGCTGTCTAAGGAGACGAAAGATTTGATTAAGAAACGCCAGAGTATGAAAGCTTCCAATCCAACAGACCAGATCGAATTGGCCGAGATATCAAAGCTAATCAATAAGCGCAAGGTGGCTGATATTAGGAAGTATAACATGGAGAAAATTGAGCATGCTGTAAAGAACGGGGGAAGCCTTAAAGCGGTAAAGAAGAAACTGGGCATAGGCAAAAACCAGATGTATGCGATAAGGGACAAGGCGGGCAACGTCATCACTAATATGGAAAAGATAGTCAACGTAGCCGAGGAGTTCTATACAGATCTCTACAGTAGCCAAAGTAGTCAGGACCGTAATGAGATTGGCGGTAGGGAAAAACAGTCAGACGTTCCACCAGTGACGAAGGACGAGGTCAAGAAAGCACTAGAAACTATGAAAAGGGGGAAATCAGCTGGAGAGGATCAGATAACTACAGATTTGCTAAAAGGACGGGGGGGATATCGTGCTAGAAAACCTGGCCACCCTGTATACGCAGTGCCTGGTGTCATCGACGGTACCGGAGACCATGGAAGAATGCAAACATTATCCTCATTCACAAGAAAGGGGACTCTAAGGAACTTAAAAATTACAGACCAATCAGCTTACTGTCTGTTACGTATAAGGTATTTACTAAGGTAATCGCTAATAGAATCAGGACAACCTTGGACTGCAATCAAGCAAAGGATCAAGCAGTGTTTCGGAAACGGTACTCTACTATCGATCATATCCATACCATCAATCAGGTGATAGAAAAATGCTCGGAATATAACCAGCCCTTATACATAGCATTCATTGATTACGAAAAAGCATTTGACTCAGTTGAAACCTCGGCGGTGATGCAGGCATTGCGAAATCAGGGGGTAGACGAGCCATACGTGAAAGTGCTGGAAGATATATATAGCGGCTGCACAGCAACCATAGTTCTGCATAAAGAAAGTAACAAAATTCCCATAAAGAGAGGTGTTAGGCAAGGAGACACAATCTCCCCAGTACTATTCACAGCTTGTTTAGAGGAAGTATTCAGAGACTTGGAATGGGAGCAGTTAGGGATAAGGGTAGATGAAGAATACCTCAGTAATCTGCAATTTGCTGATGACATTGCCTTGCTAAGCAACTCGGGGGATGAACTGCAAATAATGATTGATGACCTAGACAGGAAAAGTAGAAAGGTAGACTTGAAAATCAATATGCAGAAGACTAAGGTAATGTTCAACAGCCTCGGGAAGGAACAGCAGTTTACATTAGGTAGCGAAATACTGGAAGTAGTAGGCGGATATGTCTACTTAGGACAGGTAGTAACCGCAGATCCGGTCCACGAAAAGGAAATAACAAGAAGAATAAGACTGGGATGGAGCGCATTTGGCAAGCACTCGCAGATTATGAGTAGCAGCTTACCGGTATCGCTCAAGAGGAAAGTATACAACAGTTGCATCTTGCCTGTACTCACCTATGGGGTTGAAACGTGGAGGCTAACCAAGAGAGTTCTACTTAAGTTGAGGACAACCCAGAGGGCTATGGAACGAAAAATGGTAGGGGTAACATTAAGAGATAGAAAGCGTGCAGAGTGGGTCAGAGAAATAACTCAAGTTACCGACATTCTAGTAGAAATTAAGAAGAAGAAATGGACATGGGCAAGACATGTAGTGCGAAGAGAGGATAACCGATGGTCGCTGAGGGTAACAAACTGGATTCCAAGGGAAGGAAAGCGTAGCAGGGGGCGGCAGAAAGTTAGGTGGGCGGATGAGATTAAGAAGTTCGCAGGGGTCAAGTGGATGCAGCTAGCACAGAACCGGGTTAAGTGGAGAAATATGGGAGAGGTCTTCGCCCTGCAGTGGGTATAATCAGGCTGATGATGATGATGATTATTTTGGTTCCATCAAAATCTGTGTGCATTTTTCGTTGTATATAAACACTCAATAATGTCCGAGTGTGTAGTTTCATTCTTATAGCGCAGCTTTTAAGCGCCAGTTTGACGAAACAGTAGCGTCGCCATTGGTGCCAGCCGTTGGAGATGTAACCGAGCGACAAAGAGTCAAAATCACGAACTGCGACGAAGACAAATACAATCTACGAAAGACAAGACGAAGACCAGCGTTGGCTCATCTGCGAACTGAGGCGTACCCCATTTACCCTTGTTCATTTCTTCTTCATACTGAACTACGAGTGAGTCACGAACAATAAAGCATTTCTCAGAGGTAGAGAAATATGAGCCCCGAGGAGCTCTGCATCGCTCGCTCGTGGCTCTTCTTTTACATGCTCTGAGAATTTTTTTTTTGGCTCGTGAGAATTATGCAGGGCTTTCTAGCTCTACAAAGGTACATATATTGAAGCATCCCTCAATTTTATTCTGTGATTATATCACAAAAACGCTAAAATCTTCACTGAAATTTTGCATAACGGAGTATTGTAATCACCCTTCATTTTTTATAAATGTTTTAGTAGGTGGTAGTTGTATCTGCGACTATAATCTGAGATGTTTTAACACCTGGTACCATATTTTGAGTGGACGAGCTACACCTGTCGGGTTCCTGGGGGAAAAAAACTCGGACTGAGTTGTGTGCAACCTCGTTCCCATCTATTCCCTTTGATATTAAAAAATAAAAGCCCTCTATATAAAATTAGGGGAGGCGTTGCCCTTAGCGACAAGGTATCCACATCAACTGTTTGACCCAGCGTAGGGTCATCAGTTTGGGCGTCGATGCCCAAAGTGGGGCAATCGCACCCTTAATTAAGCTTCGATAAGCTGTGGTCTTTGCTTATGCATTGCGAGGCGGGATGTCTGCCTCGAAAGCTATGGCTATTTCTGCTATTTCTGTGTCGCGTCTGACTCCTGTACGTGCATCGACATCTGCCTCTTGAGCACAACCGTCAATGGGGTCAATGTGATTAAGACTCGTTATATCGACCTAGACACTTTACCCTCTTTACCTGCGCCCATATGTGTACAAAACCCTATTACTTGCATGCTTCAGCGATATTTGTCGCTGAGAGGAGAATAAAAAGCAAGAGCACAGGTCTGTCATATGGTTCCGGCTAGGCAACTATGCTGCCTTGCACTGATCGAGGAGTATTGCACAGCGATGCGCGAGAGGAACGTTGATAGGATGCAGATTATTTAGTTACAATTCTTATATCATGCGATAGTGGGGTGGACAAACTTTCTGTGGCTGTGCGTTTGTGGCCCTGCTGTTGCAGCTGTACATGTGTCGCAATCCGCGAACCAAATGTCAAATGGCGACGGTTTAACCGTGGCCTGCGCGATCAGCTCCGGTAGAACCACGCACCGATTAGATGCGTGCCAAATCATGATGGAGGGTTTAACAACAGATACAGATGTGACAAGCAGCCTCAACCAGAAATAGGGGAGCCAAAGACTCTTCCAACCCGGGTGGGTCTGGGCGAATCATGTGATAGCTTCGCAGTCGAGATGTTATTTTCCCTGAGTGCGAAAGGGCTTAGTAAGAAAAAGAGAAATAAAGTCATTAAATGCATTTCCGCAATAAAATGTTGTACTTCATGATTTGAGTTACTAGCCTGCACTATTCTACTAGATAAGCACATATCATGGTCCCCTGGCAAATGCGGGCGTACCAGCCGCTTCAACTTGGAAATTTTTGCGGCGATACAGCAATGCCACTCTCAGCTCAGGAGCACCCAACAAACAAGAGCAATAGCGAGACGCACCAAATGGAAAATTTTTTCTGCGCATTGTTACGAACATTTCAACCATCGCTGCAAATTAAATCAGCCACGAGCTATCATGCCAGCTATCTCAGCCAGCTGTGGTTGCGTTGCGATAACACCATTGTTCGAAATGGTGTTATCCTGCTTTATCCACGACGCAGTGGATGAAAATGACACTGAAACTAAGGTACAGACAACTGTGCCTACCTTTCAATGACCATTTTGACTGCGTAGTGCACTCTACTTTTGGCCCAATCTATAGCATAATAATAATAATAAAGGAACTACGAAATGCCTATAATGATGTGAAGTAAAGTTGTCGAGACATAGGTACTTCCTCCCAAATATATTCATTGCAGGAATATTTCAGGTAGATTCATTAAAACCGGCGATATTGGCAAATAAAAATGGCGCTCCTCCTCTCCTGTTTCTACTTAACACTCCGAGAGATGAGAAAAACAAACAAAGAAACACGTTGGGAACTCCGCCACGCCTCTGAAAACGTCATCGGGTGACGCATGGCTCGCAGACTTCCGGTTGTCGCGCCCATTTTCCCGAGCGCCGTCCACGCATTCATCGATCTCTGCCTTTCCCTTCCCGTCAGCGCTTGCATAACTTTCAACCTTGTCTCGCGTTTTTTCGCGGCCACCGGCCTCTTTAATTTCATCACCTTTCAAAACTATGTCGATAGCAGCTCGAACGACCCGGGTCGTTGCGACCGCATGCCTGCAGGTGGCTAGGCTGCTGCCGACACCGGCGGCCGCCGAGGAGAAGCACTTCCCTTCATATACCTGATCCATTAAGCGCAAATTATTGCACACTCCTGCCGAGTACGGCATTCTACAAGGATCCTTCTTTCGCACTGTCGGTCAGTCTCCCGTGTCTTTAGCTTTGGTAGCGTCTTTTGCGGTTTGACCAACGGCGGCCTATCTCCTCGCGGAGTTGACGCGATTGCAACGCCTTTGAATGGATGCTGGCCGACAAGCGTGCGAGTTACAAGCGTGCAAATATGTCTTCGTCGTTTGTAGCCAGAAGAAGCACTTACACGGTGGTCAGCGAGAGGCATCTCTTGTTGTGCATAACGAATTGAATGTACCGTCTTTGCCAGAAGTAACTAAGCTGCATGTTCCTCTTCTCAGTCGGGTAGCAGACATTTCGTACCACTTCTGAAGCTGTCAATCTGTGCGAATTAAAGACGAGCTCTTGTCCTTACTTCTTAACAAGTTTTGATCGCCTGTGAATTCATGTTGGCTTTACAGAGTACAAGAGAAACGGAAACCATGCAGGACTTGGTTACTCGTGCGCTTTTCGCACACAGGGGCCGACGTGCACTATCAGTAAGACGCCACCACTTTCTCGGTTAACGTCACGAACCAAAGCGCCAAGCTCAGGGGTTCACGCATGCCGTGCATGTAGCACTCGAGCAGACGACTTTCGCAGCTACTGGATGTGTGTCCGGTTGAAGTAGTGGCCGTCGTGGATGTAAACGGTAGCTTGTCGCTCTCTGTAGTTGTGGCATATGATCTCCCGGCAGAATAGTTCCAAATCTCACTACAACGCGAGGGCCTAGCAGCCCGCGAATTTCAAAAAATGCTGGTTTTAATAACTAACAATACATCGGTGGCTTTGTTTGAAGCAGTTGTTTGGGCGAATCCTTGGAAGCATTCGTTCTACATGCTCAAGGTGTTTTCTGCGGCCAGTCTAGCCACTTCTAGTACTTTTAACTTACTTTCAATAAGTCACTAGTGCATCTTTCTTTGTAAATGTACACGTCCACACATTACGCTTCTCGGTGAAGTTTCTTTTTCTCTCACTGTTCTGGTGGTGAAGAAACAGAGGCCGTCTCGTCCACTGCAGTGCGCGATAACTTTAAACAAAGTTTGCTGAAGATTTGCTTGTTAGCAACGAAAAGTGTAAAATGCTTATTCAAACTAGAGCATTTTAGACCGTGACCTCTTCACCTCGCAATACAAGTCACAAAGTTGTCCACCTGTGCGTTTCATTCTGAGCGGAGAGACGCCGCAATGGGGGGCTTCAGACATTTTAAACTCTTGGGGCTTTTTAACGAACACTGACCACGTGAATATGCGAAGGATTTAACTACTCAGCGGTTGCTTGGTTACTCAGATTAACCATAGATGAGAATGCGACCGACTACATCAACGTTTCGGCACAGGCGTATGACATGTATGTAGTCATGCTTACAACAGCTTAAGCGTGAGATACGCTTTGTGAAGCTGTATCCCGCTTTAATGGAGACACATCTTAATTCTTTCCTTAATTTCAGTGAGTACAAATACGGGTGAGTTGTTTCTAGAAAACGCAGTAGGAATCGTGTAGCCGGGAGGCCGATGAATACTCCATCATGTCCAAGCTTGATTCTGTTACACTGACCAATGAGGCTCCTGCTTTGATCGATGCTCGCATCGCGTCCGAACAGGATTTTATCGTATATGCCAGCGGTTCACCAGTTTTTAATGCAGCATGCACGTCTACTATATGTGATCATTGGGCAATGCGTCCGAAGGACTCGCCACGAGATGGGGATGGTGCTGAGGAAAAAAATAGCTGCTCGAGACCCTTAGCGATATCTTCCCCCCCCCCCCCTCCATGTTGTGAGTGATTGGTATTCGGCAGAAGCCTGTGACTCTCCTATGATTGGTACTTTCTGGATATATATGGTTCATTTTTTGCAAACAAAGGTGGTGGTGTGATCGGCAGCAACGCGGGCAGTGTGCTAAGCGACATTGCCTTCGAGAGAAACACACGCATACAGAAATTTCGTATCGTGCTTGTCTCTTCTGCGAATATAAACTAGATTTGCTAAAAGCTGCTTAAGCCACGCCGTGGTGGTGCAGTGGTTACGGCGTTAGACTCTTGTCGCCAAGAATGCGGGATCGAATCCCGGCCGTGGCGGCCACGTCTTGATTTAGGTGAAAAGCAAAGTTCCCGTGCACTGTGTGATGTGAGTACACGTTAAAGAACCCCAGCGGGTCGAAAGTTCGCGAGTCCTCTTCCATGAAATCTCATAACCGTAGTCGTTTGAGGCGCTAAACCCCGCAAGCCGAACCAACCGGACCAACCAAACTAACAGTTCCTTGAAAGATTATTGCTCGCTAGCAGCACAGTAGGGGCGAATTCGGCAGCGTTCTAATGGTTCGAGCGTGATAGAGCTATAATCGCAGCGGTTTCGGGCACATGGAACGCACTGTAACGACGTATTTCTTGAATCCGCGCCAGCTTCATTTTTTTAAAACAAAAAGTCCTGCCTTGAAGCTACATTATCAGACACACCTTAGACTAACCATCATCATGACTTTAAATAACATGCCTATTAACACCTGAACCTTCGGAGCGATTTAGAACTTAATTATACAATGTTGACTAATTTAAATATAAGGAATACAAAAAATTCCTGCGAGTACGTTTACAAGAACGCTAACTGCATTCATCCGCCCTCAACTTCATAAAAAGATTACTTTTATTTGTTTAAATCTTTCTTCATCTTAGCTGGAACGCCCTGTATATTTTAGATCATAATAAAAAATTGAATGCAGTAGTGGCAAGGATGATGTAAGAAGCGCTCACGTATGAACAAGAAACAAAACGTGCGCAGACAGCTATTGTCACTGGGATCAACTAGGTAGGGATAATGCATGATGAAGGGGCGCTCAGCGAACTGTGATGGCCACTTTTTCAAACGCTAAAAGTATGTTATCAAGAACAAGGAAATACATATAATACTCACGCGCATAAGAAATGCAATTCAAGTTTCTTGTTCCAGAATACCAACGTGCCCCTTTTGTAATAATATTTCTGCTTACTTTTAGCTACCTCTTTCGGTAATATAGTATCCGCTGGGCCGGTAGCCTAGATTCTCCGTGAAACTTTGTTCAGGAATGTCACGCGGAACATAAAATTTCTATCTTCGATCGAGCCTTTTTAGACGAATGTGTCGGGCGTCTGGCTGGAACCAGTAAGCTGCTGTAGGTGTCTCGTTCTGTTGTTACGCGGTAGTCTATGAAACTTTTGCTACTTCCACCTTGCCAGAGGCGCATATTAAAACTGCAGAAGTTAAAGTGGCAATGAATAGCTCATATCTCTGTGCAGCGGCCGACTACCACACATGTATTTACGCTATGTATCAATCTACGTTTAGAGCCACCTGACTCTTGAGGACTTTTCGAAAGGTCAAAGCTCAATTAAGATGAACTAGTATTAGACGAATTCGAACTACACATTACGAAACGTTGACGATGTGCTGGTTCTAAGTACTCATAATTGAGCAATGCTACATTTTGCCATTTTTCACCGCATTGCAAGAATGTATTTGTTTTGGAACAGCTCTCCAAACTGGTTATGAAACTAAATGCTTCTGAGTTGCTGAAATCGGAAGAAACAAGCTGCATCCATCAGCGCCACCCCAATGACAAAAACAAAGCGCAAAGAATAAACGTGACGCACGAAAGTAATTTCTGAATGAGAAGGGTGATAATCTGGAGGGAACCGCCACGTGCCTTGCTATTTCCTGCCACCCATGGTCTGGCGGGGCGCAGTCATTAGCAGTAATCTTCCCATCAATCTGTCTCTCTCTCATGCCCTATCGCTTCCTACAAATGCACTCTTTCCACTCTTTTCTTGCCCGCCTTGCTGCCACCTTCACTCGACGAGCGCCGGAGGTCACGGGAAACACTCATAGACGGTGACGTCATTCTGTTGCGGAGCCACATCGATCACGGGATATAGAATTGCGCAGTTTCTTCAGCAACCGTAGTCTAGTCAGCTCACCGTTCAACGGCGGGTGTCGCACTATATGCGGATGCGCCGATGATTTCGATCGCATTGTATTGCTAAAAGCTGACAGGGAAAAGCACGGATTACCAAGGAACTCTGGTGAAGACAGGTGGTCCTGCACTTACGGCATTGCTTTTAATGTATGTATACTCACATGTTGTTTTGCATATTCTTTCTTAAACTGTGATGCCCTTCTCACGCTCTTTCCAATTGTTCATATTATCTACATGATTACTGATTTAACATTGACCCGCTGCAAACATTTCTGTTGGCCTCCCTAATTTTAAGGCTTATAGTTACTTCAGAAACGATAGTTATCTATTCATTATGCTTAAAGAGTAGAGACACTAAATTTTTCTGTTCTATCTTTGTGGTGTAATTAGTACATAGGTATCCTGTAAGTATAGGACACGGCGTGAAAGCACCAAATCGCAGTACACAGTTTATTGTCGTGTGATTATTACGTTTACCAGCTTTGGTTTCGGTTTGTAGTTGCCAGGTTTTTATTTTTCGTCAATAAACAGAAGCCTAACACGAGCAATCCTGAAGTATGTCGTTGTTGCCCTCCAACAGATGTCGCCAACCTGCTCTCCTGCAATTGGGTGATGCTGCATTTTATCGCGAAAACTTGGTTTTAGTGGCAACGATACTGGGAGTCGCTCGCTTCGCTACGATTTCGCACTCATTCCTACTCTATACAAGGAGCTAGAAAAGATTACTTAGAAGAAGGGCCTTTCGTTCAATGTAAAGCTGTTTTGACGACAAAGGAGCGCACGTAAATGCTCCCGGGACTATGGTTCACATCGCACTGAGGCACTGCTCTTGTGCCCCGTTTTGAGCGCCGCTTTCATGCGTGTGAATCTCGCAATCGGGGAGAGAAACATTCGCAGCTTTTGCCGAATAAAAATGGCCTCCGAGCGTAGTTTTCGCTACGAAGAACTGAAATCGATAATGACTCACATGGCAAGAAGAGCAAACCACGAAGCGCCGAGGGGACGTACGAGGTCCGTCGAGGAAGGCTGAAACGGCTGGCAACAGCCGCGGCGACTTGTGAAGTGGAAATTAGGCTGATAGAGTACGGTCACAGAACACTTGATTTATCGAGCTTATTTCATTCTGCGGTGGGCTTCCTTTCTAAACCAGTGACGGAAGATGGACCAATATAGCGTACAGGCGTTCCAGAGTGCCGCCCTACAGCGAAACCGACTAGGCCTAGCGACGAGTACCTCTGGCAGGTAGTGAGTAGTGCTGTTCGTCTCCTAGCGCTTCCGCGGCAGGCGCTGTTGCCGAAAGCTTTGCACCTAATTGTGCAGGCATGCTGCTTTTGCACCAGTACTAAGCAGGGCATCCTTTTCACAGCATTCATCTTTGTTTGGTACGAACATAAAGTGCTACATCAATCCAAGCCGTGCTACGCATACACTGCTGCGCCGCCCGAACCCTACGGTCTCATCTACGATGGCCGAATACAACATCGTCTACCGACAATCAGCGTGCCGTCGGCGGTAGCATTCACACGTTTTAGTGAATTAAAATGACGTCAGGTATAGTTAAGGAAATAGTGAGCTGAAATCGACGAATGCTTCATCGCAGGATATAAGCATTGCCAAGTGACAGCCGTCAGTTATGACATTGAACCTAACTTCTCCAAAAGCACTTCTCGTACCGTACATTACGATATCGCAGTGTGGTGTCCACGCCTGGACCTGCTTGTGCATTAGGTAACAGGCGACTGAGTGTGGCGCACCAGTCCAACCAGAACGTTCCGCGTACCTGTGACTTCGTTGCCTGCACGGCATGCAATGAAGAAAATACAATCAGCTGCATAAACCCGGTATGCACAGTGAAGTGCCGCAGTGTCTTCAATTCACTGCGCCACTCTGCTGCGATGCTATGAGCCATACTCAGCTCATCATTTAAATTTAAAGGGTATATCGGTTTTCTGCAGCTCTTTGTATTTTGTTTATTGAAAGATGGATGATGGGCTACCACTGGATATGATCATGTTGTTGGGCCTGCACAGTACCTGGCGATCCAGAATGGCTTTCAGGCATGCAGACGTTGATGCGAGGAAAATACGGCAGTATTTTCGCGAAGCCGTTGCGAGTGTTATTGAAGTTCTCAAGACACAAGACGAAGTGCCTGATTGGCTTCAGAGAATGGAAGTGTTGCTGCAAATGACTGATTTGTAATGGATCACGCAGCCAAATCGCGTGGTTTTATCTCATGTTGTGTATTTGTCGCATAATGTTCTCTGTCTGCCTGCCTGCCTGCCTGCCTGCCTGCCTGTGTGTGTGTGTGTGTGTGTGTGTGTGTGTGTGTGTGTGCGCGTGCGTGCGTGCGTGTGTGTGTGTGTGTGTGTGTGTGTGTGTGTGTGTGTGTGTGTGTGTGTGTGTGTGTGTGTGTGTGTGTGTGTGTGTGTGTGTGTGTGTGTGTGTGTGTGTGTGTGTGTGTGTGTGTGTGTGTGTGTGTGTGTGTGTGTGTGTGTGTTTGTGTGTGTGTGTGTGTGATGTTCGTTATGTGTAAAATATGATAATAAATTAGGCAATACCGAAAAAAAAGCAGAGTGGCGCAGTGTAATCGTGCTGGGCCTATAACGCAGATGTCCGTGGATCGAAACCACGTTCTGCTACTTTCTTTTATATTTTTTGCACCTACTTCCCACGACTGCAAAACTAGCGTCCCACTCCACACATGTGCGGCTGTAGCAGGCATACAGATAAACAGAATGTGCTCTCTATACTTTTACCAGCGCACGGGGAAATCCCGAAGAAAACCTCTTGCCGCTGAAGCTATTGATGACTAGAACAACCAGATTGGGATGCAGCGCGTTTGTTGAGCACTCAGAGATTATGACTAGCAACTTGCCAGTCTCCCTCAAGAGGAACGTATATAGCTCCTCCATCTCACCTTTGTGCCAGAAAGTTTGAGGCTAAGGAAAGGAATTTTTTTAATTGATGACCGCGCCGAGAGCTATAGAAAGAAGAGGAGTATAGGAACCTTTAAAAACAAGAAGTAAGCCGAATACATTACGGAACAAGCTTGAATTGCTTATATTCTAGTTGAAATCAAGAAGGAATGGGTATGGGCAGAACATATAATGTGAAAGCTTGATAATCCATGGTCACCGAAGAAACTGGATTCAGAAGAAGGAAACGTAGCAGGCGGCAGCAAAATGTTAGGTGGGCAGATAAGATTACGAAGTTTACGGGGGTCAGGTGGGCGCCGCTAGCTCTGGACCAGGTTGATTGGAGGAATATTGCAGATGCCTTTTCCCGCCACAGGTTATAGTCCGGCTGTTGATGATGATAAATAAATGCTCATTCAGTGTTTTTGTATGCATACAACTCTGCAATTAATCACCATTTATTGGTAGGTCAGTTACATAGCTACAATTGGCACCGCACTGATGGCATCAAATCGTTTTAATATTGTATGTTTATAGTCCCCATGACACTTCTGTTCAAACCTCACAAAAATCAAAGAAACTTTAAAATCATTTTCATCATTTCATGGTTATTTCGGGCAACATTACATGGTGCCTGCAGGGAGAGGCTAAAGGAGACTAATGTCTCCTGATGAGGCCTAATCCCCGCATTACAGATCGGAAGAGAGGCACACAGCACTGATGGATAAACACAACAATAATACAGGTCATGCAGCGACATCCAAATAAACAAATTAGAGTCACCTTTGTCAGTAAAAAGACAGAGCTCATGTTCTGTTTCTTTACTGTGGTGCTTGACTTTTGCGCTGTTTTTCCATCCAGTATGTTCCACCAACTCGCCCGTTTGACTATAGTGTTGAATCCAAAGTAGCTCATACAGAAATCAAGAACATCATCAGCGGTCGGTAGTACGATAGGACAACGGGAATGTATGAAATCATACATGTACACATCTTCACACAGAGAAGGGAAAAATACCATGGCAGTGCATCGCGGTCAGTGACAAAAAGCAGCAAAATCTCGGCTTGATTATGGCATAAAGGAAAGCATGTAACCAAAAACATACATTCAAGCACTTAAAGCCATATGTTACGTAGACTCATTTTAAAGGTATAGGGCACTCTTTTATTGAGTTGTTGAACTGCAACACGTTTCCATCCACAAGCAATTATTCCCGGATATTTGTTCCGTGATACAATTATCAGATGAACACTACTATGGATGCCGTAGGTTGGGCGAGGCTTTGATCTATTAGAGAAACTGCACGCAGGTTATATGCAATATTTCTGTTAATATAAAGACGAGAAAAGTGTTTAAAGTCTTGTTTTATTTTTTTTTTATACTAAAAGAAAAAAGAAAGGTGAAATAAAGAAAGGTATTACTCAAGGAGACACAATCTCCCCAGTACTATTCACAGCTTGCTTAGAGGAAGTATTCAGAGACTTGGAATGGGAGCAGTTAGGAATAAGGGTAGATGGAGAATACCTCAGTAATCTACAATATGCTGATGACATTGCCTTGCTAAGCAACTAGGGGGATGAACTGCAAATAATGATTGATGACCTAGACAAGAAAAGTACAAAGGTAGGCTTGAAAATCAATATGCAGAAGACTAAGGTAATGTTCAACAGCCTCGGGAAGGAACAGCATTTTACATTAGGTAGCGAAGTACTGGAAGTAGTAGGCGAATATGTCTACTTAGGACAGGTAGTAAACGCAGATCTGGACCATGAAAAGGAAATAACAAGAAGAATAAGATTGGTATGGAGCGCATTTGGCAAGCACTCGCATATTATGACTAGCAGTTTACCGGTATCGCTCAAGAGGAAAGTATACAACAGTTGCACCTTACCTGTACTCACTTATGGGGCTGAAATGTGGAGGCTAACCAAAAAAGTTCTACTTAAGTTGAGGACAACCCAGAGGGCTATGGAACGAAAAATGGTAGGGGTAACATTAAGAGATGGGAAGCGTGCAGAGTGTGTAAGCGAAATAACTCAAGTTGCCCACATTCTAGTGGAAATTAAGAAGAAATGGGCATGGGCAGGACATGTAGTGCGAAGAGAGGATAACCGATGGTCGCTTAGGGTAACGAACTGGATTCCAAGGGAAGGAAAGCGTAGCAGGGGGCGGCAGAAAGTTAGGTGGGCGGATGAGGTTAAGAAGTCCGCAGCGGTTAAGTGGATGCAACTAGCACAGAACCGGGTTAAATGGAGAAATATTGGAGAGGCCTTCGCCCTGCTGTGGGTATGGTCAGGCTGATGATGATGATGATGATACTAAAAGATTTGAGAACTATTCATAAAATAGTAAGAAGGGTATTAGACTGTAAAGATCAAACATATTATTATCATTAGCAGGGTTTCAGCCCAACATACACAAGCATCTCTTTTGCAGGGCAAACTTACTGAGCCAGTCTTATTACACGTGTCTCAAGCTGCATGGTTGTAGACTAGATGACTATGGACACGAGAAAAATAGAGGTGTTTCTTCAAATGTTACGAAGGTAGGTAGCGCAATCGCTCTCGTTACCCTTATTCGTACATTACTGACCTGATCGGTTCAGCCCATGTCACTACGGAAACATACTCCAAGAAACCTATGAGAATTTACATGTAGTATTTCAGTGTAAATAATACACAGTTTAACATCATGAACGAGAGGCTTGTTATAGCATGAAAAAGCACAAATTTCAGTTTTGCTCATTTAGTTCTAGTTTATTCGCAGCAAACCATTTCATTAATTCTCCACGCCAATTATTAGAACAATTCTAAAAGATGCTTAGACTGGAATCAGAGAAACATACGTTATTATCGCCAGTGTAAGGACCATGTTTCCAGTTAAATGTATATTTACAATGATAATAATGTACAAAATGAAGAGCAGTAAACCAAGGATAATACGTTGTATGACCCCACATTTCTTCGAGCCTGTGTCGGATTTCACCGCCTGCAGCCATTCAGACTGCTTCTGTTCTGTTAGAGAGCTCCCAAATAATTTCAGTTTAAAACCACGAATATCATACTGCTCCAACTTCAGCAAAATTTCATGCTGAATTGAATCAAAGTCTTTACAAAGGTCGAGAAATATTCCAATGGTGAAAAGTTTACGCTCCACGTCAGAAACAAGGCTCTCTTTTTTATCTTGCAGTGAAGACTGCGTCGATGTAGCAGGTTGAAATCCATACTGTCTTTGCAAATCAGGTCCTTCTTTTTCTCCCGAAATCTTGCAATCGATTTTGCACCGCACATTCGTTTCTTCCGTAGCTACACATTAGATCAAAACGTTATGTGTGTATACTGTTGTTTTTAAAGAAGAATGTTAACACCGGGGAGCACTCTATCCTACATTCAAACATTTTTGAAAGCGTGATCGATTCTTCGTACTGCAACGGAAGCGAGAGATTTATTTTTCTAATTTGCCCATTCGTTGCAGTTTTTTATTTCTTGCAATCCTCTATGAAGCATACAGGCATCCGTTCAAAATAAGCTGTCCTGAGCCGTTTCCCTCTGCTCTATTTCGTTTTTGCCTGTGGCTATGCGCAAGCGGACATTTGCGCCTTCACCTCTGCTCAGCCCCAAAGGCATGCAATCGACCGTCCGCCGCCGCCGCCGCCGCTGTCGCCGCCGCCGCCGCCGCCGTGCCAAGGTCGTTCTTTGGCGAGGAGAGTCTGAAGCGAAATAATTGCATTGCATTGCGTCAGCGAGGCTACCACGTGATGTGTATTCACATGCTGCCGGCGTTTTTCTGCTCTCCGCATACAGCAGAGTGGCGCAGTGGAAGCGTGCTGGGCCCATAACCCAGAGGTCCGTGGATCGAAACCACGCTCTGCTATTCACATTTTTTCTTATCTGCGCGAACTCCTAACACACAAATATACTGCAAATTACCCATCCCTCGTGTCCAGCAGAGTGGCGCAGTGGAAGCGTGCTGGGCCCATAACCCAGAGGTCCGTGGATCGAAACCACGCTCTGCTATTCACATTTTTTCTTATCTGCGCGAACTCCTAACACACAAATATACTGCAAATTACCCATCCCTCGTGTCCAGCAGAGTGGCGCAGTGGAAGCGTGCTGGGCCCATAACCCAGAGGTCCGTGGATCGAAACCACGCTCTGCTATTCACATTTTTTCTTATCTGCGCGAACTCCTAACACACAAATATACTGCAAATTACCCATCCCTCGTGTCCAGCAGAGTGGCGCAGTGGAAGCGTGCTGGGCCCATAACCCAGAGGTCCGTGGATCGAAACCACGCTCTGCTATTCACATTTTTTCTTATCTGCGCGAACTCCTAACACACAAATATACTGCAAATTACCCATCCCTCGTGTCCAGCAGAGTGGCGCAGTGGAAGCGTGCTGGGCCCATAACCCAGAGGTCCGTGGATCGAAACCACGCTCTGCTATTCACATCTTTTTTTATCTGCGCGAACTCCTAACACACAAATATACTGCAAATTACCCATCCCTCGTGTCCAGCAGAGTGGCGCAGTGGAAGCGTGCTGGGCCCATAACCCAGAGGTCCGTGGATCGAAACCACGCTCTGCTACTGATATTTTTATTTTCATTGAGCAACCCCGAAGATACAAATACACTGCTAATTTCCCCACCCTTGCGCCCAGCAGAGTGGCGCAGTGGAAGCGTGCTGGGCCCATAACCCAGAGGTCCGTGGATCGAAACCACGCTCTGCTATTCACATTTTTTTTTATCTGCGCAAACTCCTAACACACAAATATACTGCAAATTACCCTTCCCTCTTGTCCAGCAGAATGGCTTTAATGAGATCAGGGGTGTCAAAGCCCAGCATGAAAAAATGGACACAGATAAGTATAGTGCGGCAGTTATTCGGGCGCGGACGGAACAGCTCTGGGCGGGGGAAACATCAACGAAGCGTGCGTTATCAGATGAGAAACGATACGCGTGCAGAAAGGAAATACGAGAAATAAGAACTAGCACAGGTATTTCGGCGGTCAGTAGTGTAATCAAGAACGCAATCTGTGATCATTTCGCAGATATGCTTTGTCAGTCGCGAAAAACTGAACGGGGCTTCTATAGTGAATTCCTTCCACTTATGCCGAAACTTGAGGAAGAAGTTAAAACAGGGCTTGAGCAGCCGATTTCCGTGAAAGAAATTGAGGATGCAATAGATGCCCTGCCAGCAGGTAAAGCCCCTGGCCCTGACGGACTGGGTGCAGCTTTCTACAAAGTGTTCAAACCTGCAATAGCCCAGGCTCTGCTGAAGGTTGTTGACGAAAGCTATGAGAAAAAACGTATTCCGCTGTCTTTCACAACACCCCACATAGTGCTAAGTCCTAAAACCGATGACCCTGATAAGCGCCTGTTGGTGGGGTCTTATCGCCCGATAAGCTTCACCAACGTCGACTACAAAATTTTCATGAAGGTGCTAGCGAAAAGATTGCAGGGTGTTATACCAACGCTCGTAGGCACGCACCAAACATGCGGCATAAAAGGGCGAAGTATCGCTACTAACATAAACGTGGCAAGATCCATACTAGAAGGCTGTGACTCATTTTGATGACCGAGTGGCGATGATACAACTAGACCTGGCAAAAGCCTTTGACCGCGTTTCTCACGATGTTCTGTTTGCCGTATTAGATCATGCAAATGTCGGCCGAATAATATTAGAGGGCGTTAGAATGGCATACAAAAACTGTACCACACTGATTGTTGTGAATGGAGAACTCACTGAAAGCCTCCAAGTGCGATCTTCTGTGAGGCAGGGTTGTCCACTGTCGCCATTGTTATTCGCAGCCTACCTTGAACCGTTTTGCTTGGCCACCCGGAATAATGAATGCATAACGGGATTCACGCTACAATCAGTGCATGTGAAAATCCTGGCTTATGCCGACGACATCACTGTCTTTTGTGCAAATAGAGAAAGTATTTGTGAGGTGACAAATGTAGTACAGATATTTTGCAGCTGCACAGATGCCCAGATAAACTGGGAAAAAAGCTGCGGTTTCTGGCATGGTAGCTGCGATGTCACACCCGAACACTATTCTCGGTTGCGCTGGTCAACCACTCCAGCATTGCATCTAGGAGTGACCCTTGATTCTTACCGGGACCCAGATCCGTACTGGAATGACCAAACATCGAGGGCCAAGGAAAAAAGTGATGCGTGGCAAGGAAGGCAGTTGTCCATGTTCTCGCGTGCCACTATATGTAATCTGTTCCTTACTGCTAAAGTGTGGTACGTGATGAATGTGCTCAGTGCTTCGAGGACAAACCTACAAAAACTTCATCGTGTTTTTGCCGTTTTCATTTGGGCGTCGACCTGGGAAAGGACGAGCCAAACAAATTTGTTTCTTTCCGTACAAAAAGGAGGGCTTGGTCTGGCGCATTTATGTTTGCGACAAGTTGTCTCGCGTTTCATGTACCTTCGTGACCAAAATGATGTCTTCCTCAGAACAGTAATCCAAGTTCGGCTTGGTAGACTCCTTCCTAATTTTCTTGTCAGTTCGTGTCTCAATGTAGGTGGTACAGTAAGAGGGTACTTGCGAGAAGTGGTGCTCGCGTACAGATTGCTGCATGTGCGCTTTTCCAGGGAGTATTTGTGCAATGTTAAGCGGAAAAAATTGTATGCGGACCTAGTGGACACAATGCTTCCTGTACCGATATACCGTTTGTCGCACTGTCCAGGCCCAGGAGGTGATGTACAAAAGAGAGTTAAGAAGATGCGAATATCACCACCAGTCAAATCATTTTTCTTTAAACTCCACACTAGCACATTATCAGTCAAAATATGGATGCTGTTCGTCCCTCGTCCCTTGGTCAACAAACTGTTTCTTGTGTAACAGACCAGAGACGATAGAACACGTGTTTTTGGACGGTAGGGATGCCATTTTTTCTGGGATGTGCTTCAGAGAACTTTAAAAAAAAAGATCGGCCTCTAGATGCATATTGCATACGATTTTTACCTTTTCCTAATACAGAGGAGTTTCCCTTTGATACAATAATGCTCCTGGGCCTCCACAACCTGTGGAAAACCAGAATGCAGTTTAACAATGCAGATATACAAGTCAATCCTGTACGAGAACATTTAATACACAGTGTTGTGCGGTTCAGGGAAGTGCATATGACACTCCCCGAGCAGCCACAATGGTTTCATGTGCTTGACAGTTTGATCAAACTGAAAAAGTTTTAACCCGCCGTGTCACGCGAAAGTGTGCTGGCACGTTTTATTGTTCGTCTTGTTTTGAATGTCCAAGTCGGCAATAAAGAAAAAAAAACAGAGTGGCACAGTGGAAGCGTGCTGGGCCCATAACCCAGAGGTCAATGGATCGAAACCACGCTCTGCTATTCAAATTTTTTTTAGCTGCGCAAACTCTTAACACACAAATATACTGCAAATTACCCTTCCCCCGTGACCAGCAGAGTGGCGCAGTGGAAGCGTCCTGGGCCCATAACGCAGAGGTCCGTGGATTGAAACCACGCTCTGCTATTCAAATTTCTTTTAGCTGCGCAAACCCCGAACATACAAATACACTGCAAATTACCCTACCCTCGTGTCCAGCAGAGCGGCGCAGTGGAAGCGTGCTGGGCCCATAACCCAGAGGTCATCGGGTCGAAACCACGCTCTGCTGTTCAAATTTCTTTTAGCTGCGCATACCTCGAACATACAAATACACTGCAAATTACCTTTCCCTCGTGCTCACCTTTCCCTCGTGCTCAGCAGAGTGGCGCAGTGTTCCTGGATTGTTGGGATGCGGTGTTTTACTGGGATGTGTTACAAAGGACAGTTAAAAAAGACCTGCCATTGACGCCACGTGGAATTCGGTACTTGACAACTGATAATGATGATTTTCAGTATGACCTCATCATGCTATTAATCCTTCACAGTATTTGGAAGAGTAGGATGGCCTATAGACACTGTGATGTTGATGCACGATCTGTATGTGATTATTTTGTTGAACAAGTGTATAAACTAAAAAAAAAATTTGAAGTAGCAAGACGCTGCGGAGGAGGTCGTGAGTCTGATGGGCGAACTTGTGGTAATGAAAGTCCATTAGACACGCTTGTCAGCCAAGGGGCATGGCAACAACAATCTTTTACTGATGTATTTTTACCAATTCATGCAATAAAGAAAAAAAAAAGCAGAGTGGCGCAGTGGAAGCGTGCTGGGCACATAACCCAGACGTCCGTGGATCGAAACCACGCTCTGCTATTCAAACTTTTTTTTTAGCTGCGCTAAGTCATGACACACAAATATACTGCAAATTACCCTTCCCTCGTGTCTAGCAGAGTGGCGCCAGCAAAATACCATGATCATGTTCGGCGGTAGCCCATCATCATCTTCAATTGGTAAAAATCGAATTACGAATGCATCCACGCGTAGGTCTTTTATAATTGTTCATTGTGGAATGTCCCAGAAGAAAAAGGGTTCCCAATAGTCTAAGAAAACGTGTTCGATAGTTTCGGTTTGCGGGGTATGGAAACAGTGATTTCCTCAAGGTACAAAAAAAAACTTTCATTTCTAAATAAGTCTTAACTTCTATTGTGTTACTATGGAACTTGAAAAAGAAAGTTTTCGTTGCCCCTGGTGCAGCCATATTTTTTACTCGTTTAAGGACAGACTTCAATGGATCTGAAGAGTACAAATCAGAGGTACACTGGGATCGGGAGAAAGACATCTCACAAATCCTTGTAAAGTTACTTTCGCGTCACAGTTGATAAAGATTAAAACGAAAAACGGACTTGCAATACACGACATAACATGTACACTTCTTTAACGATTCCGAACATCCTCCCTTGCATGCTCGCCGAACTGAAAACAAAATTTGGTAGCACTCTGTTCAATCTAACCTGACACACAGTTCGGAAAAATGGGTCCTTTGTATCACGAAAGAACATAAAACGGGTGATCACTTGGTGCAAATACAAATGTGCCAAACCAACTCCTCCAGAGCGGACGCTATGAAACAAGCTGGTTTGGCGGGTGCGCTCCCAAGTACTTCTCCACACAAAAATGGCGAACACACGGTGGAATATCTGCCCACTCACACGAGAACAATGCAGTACTTGTAACACGTACAATAACTTGGTAACAAGAAATAAATTACAATTCGTAGCACGTGCGACCATAGACCAACCGAATCCTTTTAGTCTGTCGGCCTTCTCACGTACTTCTAAAACCTGCTGGTTCCAATATGATTCGACTGTCTCGGTAGTTTTCCATTTCCAGTGGCACTCCTAAATACCTCACTTTGGTTGTTACCCAAGCCATGTTCACGAAATTGGCAGGGGTTGTGGGCAACTCTCTATGCCAGAAACCCAGACACTTATCCCAGTTCGCAGCACTACCACTCACAGAACAAAAGTCCCTCGCCAATTTGACAACACTGCGAATGCTTTCGTAGTCGGTACAGAAGACGGCAATGTCTTCAGCATACGCTAGTATGCGGACCTCTGCTGCATGCAAACGAAAATCTCGGATACTGCTGCTCTATATAATGCTCAGACAAAATGGTTCAATATACAAGCAGAAAAGCAATGGCGACAAGGGGCAGCCTTGACGTACATAGATTTGCACTTGGATGCGCTCATCCACCTTCTTATTTACTATCAGGCGCATGCACAGTATCTGGCGATCTAGAATGGCTTTCAGGCTTGCAGACTTTGATGCGAGGAAAATAGGGCAGTATTTTCGCGAAGCCGTTGCGAGTGTTATTGAAGTTCTCAAGACAAAAGACGAAGAGCCTGAGTGGCTTCCGAGAATGGAAGTGTTGCTGCAAACGACTGATTTGTAATAAATTACGCAACCGAAATCGCGTAGTTTTAACCCATGTTGTGTATTTGTCGCGTAATATTGACTCTGTGTGCGCGTGCGTGCGTGCGTGTGTGTGTGTGTGTGTGTGTGTGTGTGTGTGTGTGTGTGTGTGTGTGTGTGTGTGTGTGTGTGTGTGTGTGTGTGTGTGTGTGTGTGTGTGTGTGTGTGTGTGTGTGTGTGTGTGTGTGTGTGTGTGTGTGTGTGTGTGTGTGTGTGTGTGTGTGATGTTCTATATGTGTAAATCGGATGATAAATTAGGCAATAAAGAAAAATAAACAGTAGACTGGCGCAGTGGAAGCGTGCTGGGCCCATTACCCAGAGGTCCAGGGATCGAAACCATACTTCGCTATTTAAATTTTATATTAACGCAAACTCCGAACATACAAATACACTGCAAATTACCCTTCCCTCGTTTCCAGCAGAGTGGCCCGAGACAAGACTAGTGCTACGCCTTTTCGAGATGCGAGTACTGCCTGTTTGAGTGACATAATTGAGCAATGCCATCTCGATGATGTGGGCGATTGCATCGGAAATCGTACTGGAGCGCTTTTCACTCATTTCCAGGGAAGAAGCCACGCACGTTTGGTTAGAGCATACGTATCTGCCAAACTAATACCATACTGCTGTGAATACCACTTACAACCAGTGCCGTTAAGTGACCACTGTCTTGTTGTCTTTGGGATTGGAAAAAGAAATGAAAAACGAAACAAATTTGTATGGGAAAATTGGAAACTTAATGAGAGGCTTCTGAAAGACGATAGTTTTGTGAGACAAGTAGTGTCAAGTTTAAATGAGATGTGAATTGCCAGTAAAGAATCGCAAGGAGAAAAATGAAAAAGATTTCAACAGGAAATAGATAAATACGATTGAATGATCGTGTGCTATGAAACAGCAAGAAAAGGTAAAAGAAAAGGCGCTTTGAAAGGACCTCACGTTTCTACTGACGCAATAGTGCAAACAGCCGGGCTCGTGCATGGAAGAAATCAGCTCCGTCAAGCATAAATTGGAGGCAGTAGATACGGAGCGATATCAAGGTGCGATGGTGAGGACGAGGGCACAGCGCCTGTTAGCTGGTGAAATGCCCACAAAACGTGCTCTTCGATTAGAAAAGCAGCACGTCAGCAAAAATTGGATATAAAAATAGAATGGAATGCTGCAGTCTATTCAGATAAATCGAACATAGAGAGGGCCTTTTGTGAATTCTACAGCGGACTTTTTAGTCACACAGAAGGTTTGGTTTGGTTTGGTAAAACTTTATTTCCCACAGTAGGGGTCCTGGAGGACAATCGGCTAGGCGCCAGGTGTAGAGGGCAGCTCCCACGTCGGCACTGAGAGCCCAAAGCTCTAAAATAGAACAAGTCCAGTAGCCTTTCTCTTATGCCAATGCTGGTTGACGAAACAAAAAAAAAACGTTTAGAGCTGCCAATCTTCGAAGAAGTAAATAAAGCCATAGAAAACATCAACCCTGGAAAGTCTCCAGGACGAGACGTGCTTACAGCCGCCCTTTATAAAAAATTCGAAGACAATTTCGCCCCAGTTTTAACTACATTACTTAATGAGGTCTATAACAAGGGTATGCTTCCCCCCGTCTTTTCTAACAGCCCATACAATTTTAATACAAAAACGGTTGACGAAGCCAAGCTTCAGCGAGTTACCGCTTATAGACCAATATCCCTGACAAACACAAAATATTTATTTATTTATTTACTTCAACCTCAAAGGCCCCATTGAAGGGGTATTACATAAGATCTTTATGAAAATTTCAGCTAAAAGGCTTAAACTGTAATGGAAAAATTAGTAGGACCGCATCAGACCAGCGGCATTAAAGGCCGAAGCATATATACTAATATCCACAAGGCACGGTCTGTGCTGGACTGTTGCGATGCCTTGCATGAGAGTGCTGCCATGGCCCAGCTTGACCTAGAGAAAGCTTTCGACAAGGTGCCGCATGATGTCTTGTTATCACTTTTAGAGCATGCAAATGTGGGCTCAGTTATTTGCAATGGAGTCGCAATGGCGTTCATAGGGTGCACGACGCGCCTGATAGTAAATAAGAAGGTGGGTGAGCGCATCCAAGTGCAGCGCTCTGTACGTCAAGGCTGCCCCCTATCGCCATTGCTTTCCTGCTTGTATATTGAACCATTTTGTCTGAGCATTTTAGAGAGCCGCAGTATCCGAGGTTTTTGTTTGCATGCAGCAAAGGTCCGCATACTCGCGTACGCCGATGGCATTGCCGTCTTCTGTAACGACTACGAAAGCATTCGCAGTGTTGTCAAATTGGTGAAGGACTTTTGTTCTTTGAGTGGTAGTGCTGTGAACTGGAATAAGTGTCTGGGTTTCTGGCATGGAGAGTGGCACACAACCCCTGCGAATTTTGTGAAGATGCCTTGGGTAACAACCCCAGTGAAGTATTTAGGAGTGCCACTGGAAAACTGCCGTGACAGTGAGTCATATTGGAATCAGCAGGTTTTAGAAGTTCGTGAGAAGGCCGACAGACTAAAAGGATTCGGTTGGTCTGAGGTCGCACGTGCTCCGATTTGTAATTTATTTCTTGTTACCAAGATATTGTACGTGTTACAACTACTGCATTGTTCTCGTGTGAATGTGCAGAGATTTCACCGTGTGGTCGCCATGTTTGTATGGGGAAGTACATGGGACCGCATCCGCAGAACCATCTTGTTTCATCGCGTCCGCTCTGGAGGAGTTGGTTTGGCGCATTGGTATTTGCGCCAAGTGGTTAACCGTTTTATATTCTTTCGTGATACAAAGAACCCATTTTTACGAACTGTGTGTCAGGTTAGATTGAACAGAGTGCTACCAAATTTTGTTGTAAGTTCTGCGAGCATGCAAGGGAGGATGTTCAGAATTCTTAAAGAAGTGTACATGTCATGCCGTGTATTGCAAGTCCGCTTTTCGTTTAAATATTTTTCAACTGTGACGCGAAAGAAAGTTTACAATGACTTGTGCGATGTCTTTCTCCCGATGCCTTTGTACAGCTCGTTGTACTGTGCAGGTCCATGGAAGTCAGTCCTTAAACGAGTAAAAAATATGGCTGTACGAGGGGGAACAAAAGCTTTCTTCTTCAAACTCCATAACAATACACTTGAAGTTAAAACTTATTTAAAAATGAAAGTTTTTTTGTACCTTGGGGAAATCCCTGTTTTATAAGCCGCGAACCGGAAACTATCGAACACGTTTCCTTAGACTGTTGGGAAGCCTTTTTCTTCTGGGATTTTCTACAACGAACAACTAAAAAAGAACTACCCGTGGATGCATTCGGAATTCGATTTTTACCAATTGAAGATGATGATGGGCTACGGCTGGCAATGATCATGTTATTGGGCCTGCACAGTATCTGGCGATCCATAATAGCTTTCAGGCATGCAGACATTGAGGCGAGGAAAATATGACAGTATTTTCTCGACGTCGCTGCCAGTGTTACTGAAGTTTTCAAGACACAAGACGAAGTTCCTGAATGGCTTCCGGGAATGAAAGTGTTGCTGCAAATGACTGATTTGTAAGGGATCGGGCAGGCCAAGTCGTGTGGTTTTAACCCTTGTGTATTTTTCGCGTAATATTCTCTCTGTGTGGGTATGTGCGTGTGATGTTCCATATGTGTGAAGTCTGATAATAAATTAGGCAATGAAAAAAAGCAGGGTGGCGCAGTGGAAGCGTGCTGGGCCCATAACCCAGAAGTCCGTGAATCGAAACCACGCTCTGCTATTAAATTTTTTGTTAGCTGCGCAAACTCCGAAAATACAAATACACTGCAAATTACCGTTTCCTCGTGTCCAGCAGAGTGGCGCAGTGGAAGCGTGCTGGGCCCATAACCCAGAGGTCCGTGGATCGAAACCACGCTCTGCTACTGATATTTTTATTTTCATTGAGCAACCCCGAAGATACAAATACATTGCTAATTTCCCCACCCTTGTGCCCAGCAGAGTGGCGCAGTGGAAGCGTGCTGGGCCCATAACCCAGAGGTTCGTGGATCGAAACCACGCTCTGCTATTCACATTTTTTTTATCTGCGCAAACTCCTAACACACAAATATACTGCAAATTATATACAAATACACTGAAAGTTACCCTTCCCTTGTGTCAAGCAGAGTGGCGCAGTGAGCCGCCCGGACGTATTTGTTTATACCTGTTAAAAGGGGCGGGCTTTACCTTGCACATTTTTCTTGCGTCAAGTGGTTTCGCGGTTTATATTCCTCCGTGATCAAAAAGATATCTTTCTAAGAACTGTGATGCAAGTGCGATTGCAGTGGCTGCTCCCTGAATGGATTGTGTCATGTGAAAACATGCCTGGTTCTGTGACTGGCTACCTGCGCGAGGTTGTTTTTTCTTGCAAGGTGCTGGAAGTGCGGTTTTCTTTTGGTTATCTTTACAAGGTTAGAGATGAGCTTTACATGAGCTAGAGATGGTTAGCTCGAGTGCCTATGTTGAAGAAATAATAACGTTAATGCAGAGCTTCAACAATTTGTGACGGAAAGATACACGGGGGTCCTGACAAGATCTAGGACTCGAAGGTATCTTGACGAGCAACCTTCACGTCGGGCCCTCAGTGATGGTTTGGTTTGGTTTGTGGGGTTTAACGTCCCAAAGCGACTCAGGCTATGAGAGATGCCGTAGTGAAGGAGTAGAAATTTCGGCCACCTGGGGTCCTTTAACGTGCACTGACATCGCACAGCACACGGGCACCTTGCTTTTCGCCTCCATCTAAAAGCGGCCGCAGAGGCCGGAATTCGATCCCACGTTCTTGGGAACAGTAGTCGAGCGCCGTAACCACTGCGCCACCCCGGCGAGGCCCTGAGTGATGAAAGAGAGAATGCTCTTACGAAGGATATATTGGAAATTCAGTATGGTGTTGGCACATACAGTGATTCTGCTAGTATTCTTGTTGCTTTGTATGATTATTATCGAAAGCTGTTCGGCAGTTTTGAAGATCCAAATCAAAGTTCCGATTAAAATTTCTTGCTTGAGAACTTTCCTCGAACAGACGATAAGAAGTGTGCTGTAGTAGAGGGACCATCACTTTGAACCAAATTAAATCAGCCATTTCAGAACTTCAGAACCAACAATCTTCTGGCCCAGATGGTATTACTAGCGAACTCTATAAAACATTTTCGTCTTGCCTAACATCTGTTTTCATGGAAGTTTTGCAAGCATATTATGATGTGGGTTTCCTGCCTCCCACTTTCTATTCAGGCCACACAATATTAATTCCCTAAAGCGAAGGTGCTAATTGGTTGCAAACTGTTGAAAGATATCGTCCACATTACCTCCGTAATGTTGATTACATATTTTTGCTAAAGTTATTTACTGTCGTCTGCAGCTGGTATTATGGACTAGGTTCGCCTGAGGTATGTATCAGACGTGCAGTATTCGAACACACATCCATATTCACGTTCAGTAATCGGGACATTATCAGAGGAGACAGGCCAAGTAGCTCTGATTCAAATGACCTGGCAAAGGCGTTTGATGAAGTTTGGCACGGTGTCTTGTCAGGCATCTTGGAGCATGCAAACATTGGTGACGTTTTTGCTCAAAGGCATAAGACTGTGCTGTATGAACTCGTATACAAGAATAATTGTTAATTAGGAGCCAACGAAACCAATACCGCTTGAATCGTCTGTTCGTCAAGGATGTCCAGTGTCTGCACTGTTGTTTGCCTTATATCTGGAACCCTTCTGTCTCAGTGTAATTAACAGTGCAGCCATCCGTGGTTTCTCTCTGGCTCAATGGGATGTTAAGATTTCTACGCGGACGATATCGCCCTTTTTTATTCTGACAAAAATAGTGTTCTTGAGGCTTTACACTTGACTGAACAGCTGTGCGATGTATCAGGCACGGCTCTTAATTTAGATAAAGACCAAGCCAGTTTGGCGGCGTATGCTCGGACTGTAGTTCTGATCAGTACCTAGGGGTTCCGTCGCACCAAGGTCGCATTAGCGCAGCCTACTGCGATTCACAAATCGTACCTATTCGTCGACAAACATAGAATTGGGTGTGCAGAGAAATCTCAGTGTTTGCTAGGGCACAGGACTGTAGGATATTTTTGTTTGCAAAGCTTGCGTATGTCCTTCATGTCGTGCATTGGGCGAGGAGGAAGGTACAAGTTATACACAGAATATTTGCAACATGTGTGTGGCCCTCTCAATGGGAGCCCATGCTGCGTGAAAACTTGTTCCGTCTCTTAGAATCTGGTGGAATGAGCCTTGTTTACTTGTTTGTGCATCAAATTGTTTTCCGTTTTTTTTTTTTAAATCGGCAAACCATCCGTTTCTTGCAGCTGTGCTCAATAGGCGTCTTAGTCCACATTTGCCTTACTTATTCGTGCCGACTGGGCAGGCTCGTGAGGGACCATTATGGGGATTCTTTAAGGAGGTTGTTGACACTTTCAATTTTCTCACTGTGCGTTTCTCTTTATATTATTTGTATAGTCTCTCGAGAAAGCAGATGACCCAGGCTCTCACTGAGTCTTTGTTTCCTACACCGTTGTATCGACAGCCTTCTCTGGTGTTTTTAGCCACCACTGTTCTAAAGCGTGTTAGGCAAATGTACATTCAGGTAGCTGCAAAAACATTCTTTTTCAAATTGCAGACAGCGACATTGTCTGTCAAGACATTTCTTCGTGATAAGGAGATATTTGTGCCCTGGTCGGTGAATTGTCGTCTCTGTAATGCTCCTGAGACAATTGATCATTGCTTTATTCTGTGCCATGATGCTATGTTCTTTTGGGACATACTGCAAAGAACTCTTAAAAAGGACATTGAAATTAAGCCATATAGAATTAGATTTTTGCCTCCTGACAAAGCTCTGTCGTACCTTACGATCTATTTGTGCTGATGGGACTGTTCAGTTTTTGAAAAAGCCGCATGATGGACAGGCACGCAGAGCCACCAAGATCGTCCAAATCCCTGTTTCGGGAGCAGTGTGCTTGGTGAGGAAAGTGTATGCTGCACGTGAAGAACCTCCAAACTTGATGCCGTATCTAGATGCATGTGTTTGCCTCCCAAAATTTTGATGTTTTGATGATGGTGCATTGTCGGGATAGGGATATCGCGGGCTTGTATGAAGCAGCCCGGTAACTTCATACATGGACAAGTTTAAGTGAGTGGAGTTTTTTTCCTTTTTTTTTTACGCAAGTTTTTCTATGAAGTAAAAAAAGCAGAGTGGCGCAGTGAAAGCAAGCTGGGCCCATAACCCAGATGTCCGTGTATTGAAAACCCGCTCTGCTATTCAGATTTTATTTTTTTTTTAACTGCGCGAACTCCGAACATACAAATATACTGCAAATTACCCTTCCCTCCTGTACAGCAGAGTGGCGCGAGCAGTGCTAGCAGCGACTGACTGATGCCGCTGCCGCCGCTAGCGAGTCAAAACAATGAGTCGCGTAGAACACTGTCACCGCCATGCAGAAAAAGGAGGAGAGGTCCCCCCCCCCCCCCCCCCCCCGCCTCTTCCTGCGTAGCGGTGACAGTGCTCTCCGGCTGTCAAAACGCCGGTTCCCTATGAGCGGATCACTGTGCGTACATCCCGTTCTCACTAGCTTCACTCGCTGCGGCGTCAGCGGCATCAGTCAGTCGCTGCTATCTGTTCGTCGCGCAATGTCCCTATAGGCCCACGCGCTGTTTCCCGCCTCCTTCCGATAAGTCAATCGCTCTCTATTTCTCCGACCACAAAGCTTCTTCCATGACAGCCAAGAACTGTTAGTGGAGGGTTTCTTGAAGGAATACCTGTGAAAAATTAAAACAATAGTTGTCTGTAATTGTACTTATGTGTCTTGTTCGAAACCTTTGCTTCAATCTATCGAAAAGCGATTGCGGTTGTTCCTGGCGACGAAACGCCACATCATACACGACGACGCCATTTACCACCTGCAACTAGTGCCCGAAACCTCAGCACACTCCCTGGGAAATCTCTTTTCACATTTAAAAGACCAGTTCGTTCTTGCGGTGCCCTGGGGGTTACTCTTTTACAAAACGAATAAATTTTATGCTCTTTTCCCTGATCTGGAAAAGAAGAATTACTAGCAGTAGTTTTACATTGTATCTGTGACCGCCGGAAATGTTTTTGGCGTCGCAGATGCTGAATCACGAATAAGAAACTGTCAAGATGCGATATGCATAGCTGTCATTGGTTGCTATGAAGAAATATTGTGATTAGATCGAAGTTACAACATTTGCTTTCACCACGAACCATTAACCCTTTCGACTCATCTTACTTGTGCTCCACGGTTGTTCAATTTTAGAGTTTTTGTGCTTACGATATCTTTAATTAGGTCTTAACAATTTTCAAAGTTTTCATTAAGTCGCTTACTGGAAACATTGAATATTTCGCTCAAGTAGAGGGAAGTGGACAAGCAAGCACCTCCCTGTTTCATGAGTGATGCTTTGGTCACTATGTGAACGGACTAAGGTAATATAGCATACTAAAGTTTTAAACGGGACGCTGAACACAACAAGGACGAATAAAGGTGGGTGAACAAGTCGTCAATTTTATAGCAAGACTGTCAACTGAAACTTTTAGATGTTTTAATGTCCCACAATCGCGCATGTGTCTGTGAGGTTTTCGCAAGGGATGTCACTGGGATGAATAAAACAGCCAGGGACTTATTAACGTACTCTGAGCTTGCGCAGAATGCGGCGCAAAGAGTAAATGCTCCATATGCAGTTCAGGGGCGCAGACGCAGGGGTTGCGGCCACTCTATTGTGCAGTTTATATCTCAAAAATTCACTGAGCCCTTTCAATGCTTGTCCATGTGTTCCCACAAGCGAACACAGGCCATTATGCACAAATTACGATCGCCATGCTGGGGTCCTGGCTATTATTCGAGGAGGCTGCTGTTTATATTAGCCTTATACACCACTAAAAAGTAGCCTAGGTTTGCCAGCAATTTATTCTACTACGCCGCTTACATTTCCAAACGTGAGAGTATTCTGTCGTAATAAGTGTGGCTTCAAGACGTTTCGCACTGCCCTGCTGCGTAGTATCTGAGAAGCTGCAACACATGCCTTTAGCAAATTTTTCCGGCCTGAAGGTATTTGAAGAAATAAAAATAAATAATTGTTCTTCTTGCATGTGCGCAGTCACTTGGATGCTGTCCTTGCTTACGTGGAATTCCAGTCTTTTTTTAGTTATCCTCTGTGCGCGCAAAACATTTTCCCAAGATACTACAGATACTGTGTATCAAAGCTATGACCAGCAAGAAAAATCATTATCCACTTTTTCTCTGGCGAATTTCGTACTTGCGACAAGAATGTGATGTTATTTATCCCAGATAAATTGCCAGCCAGCTATTTGCGAGAAGCTACCTTGATGTTTCCTTTTCCTAAATCTGTTGACAAAGCGGGGCCGTAAATTTTTATAGGCTATTGGATATAAACGCAATGGAAACACCGAAGGCGACTGTTTCTACAGCATTAACTATTACTTTGTATTCTGGGCACCATATTGCTTCATACTGATGCCTAAAGATAGGCCGGAAACTTGAGACGCAACCTTTTTTTTTTATTCCGCACACGTCGTGCGACCGCCGTTCAGTTTAGGTGCGAGCAGGCCAGGAAAATGAGCGTGATATTTGAAACGCGATGCGAATTCTGTCGAGAGACTTGCGCAAAACACCTTTCCTTGTGCTCCTGCATTAAAAAAAAAAAAAAAAAACCAACACCGTTATTTCTCAGCGTCTCAGAACATGCTGTTTCGTTTCGCTGTCAGCACAGTATCCTATTCTCCTTGCCAGTACATCTCCTTCACTGTAGCACATAAAAGGTCTTCACCGAACACAATTGCAATAGCCGGAGGTATGCCTCAAAATTCCCATTCTCATATTTAAGTCATTATGCGCATAATTCTTCTGCTGCCTGAAAATATTTGGTTCTCTTGAACGGCGTGTACCTTATTAGCCTTGAAAAAAAAAAAAAACGATTGCGTATTCCTTTCTCTGTTTTCAATTTTATTATTTGTACATATATATTAGCGTACGCTTTTGGTAGTTGTTCCTTTTTTTTTTCGGGAAAAACCGGCAACGAAGATTTCAAGCTCGTGACTTGAAGGAAATATTTTCTATAGGCAGTTGAACACAGGTAGTTTCTTTCTTTATGAGGGCAACCTTCTCTGCATCATAAGCTTTAAAAATGCTACTAATATTTCTTTCAAGTCTATGGTTAAACGCCGTTTTCTGCAAAAAGAACAATGATTCTCAAGATACTTACGTCAACAATTTAGGTTCATTTAATTCAGTGCGCGTGGGTGGGTTTTCTCACACTTCCCTGCAGACAAAACAAATTGCATTTCCTGAAGCCGCCCTTGGTCTTAAACTGCGGTTTACTGCTACTGCTATTTCCCGTTAATTGCTTTATCACGCTTATTTGCCAAGCTTGCACGTAGATGGGTCGTATGTGGGGTTATAATTTATTTCCCATTATTGCTCTGCACATAGAGTGGCGACGACGCAAGCACATTCCTTCCTCGGGAAAGGCCCAGTCGTCAGGAACGCTGTTGATTGCCCCTGAAAATTAGTTTAGGCTTTCAGAGAGCTCCTCTACCTTCTCTTGCGCTCTTGTGTTGCTTAACTGTGCAGAATCTGTGAAACACCAAAACATGCCATCGCGAAAAGCTCAGCTGGTCAGCTACCTTCGCAGTTGTTTGCGCGTTCCTCAGTTTGTTGCTCTTCATGGGATAGAAATACCGACGCGCTATAAGAACGTGGTTCCATGCACGCATAGCACTTACCACCAAGCAAGAGCTGCTTTGATCACAACGGGGCTGCTGTCTTCGTGTGAGCCATACGGTGAGTGGCGTCGTTCTATTTCCGATGGAATGCTAACGCTAAACTATGCGAAACTAGACACTCCTTTTTTCCTCGTTTTAGGTAAAGGTGTGGGCGATATTTTTTCACAGTGCCATACATTGTGTGAGACCAACTGCTTTAGCTGTTAGTACCTTCCCTGGTCCAGGTGATTTTCAATTATTCCCAGTGGCATTGCAAACATTTCAAAACGACCTAGTAACAAATGTGGTGAATCCTATAAGCCGGGGTTCGCTTCTATACATTTTCGCCAGTGCTATTAAACAAGTGTTATTGATTCTGGATTTGAACAACAATTATGCGCATAACCCTGAAAATAAGTTTGGCGCATACTTCATTGGAGGAAAATTTGAAAAGGAGCCATTTCCAGAAGTTAGCGAAGTGACAGCAGTGCAAGGCAAATAGCGCAGTGTGAGCAAAAATTTTAGAACCCCTGAAAATGACAGTACGACTAATGATCATGACTGACCATTGCAGGCAACTTATGTGCCGATGGCCGATGAAGGCCGATGAGCGTGTTACATGCTTTCAGAGGTTTGAAGTGTCGCTGCTTGGAAGCAAGTACTCAGGCGTGAATGACAGTAGAGAGCGTATTGAGTTTTTCGCCCGCTCCTTCGAACCAGAATTACCCTCTCTAACGTTCTTCAAACACTCACTAAGTTTCGAAGCGAAGCTCTACGAAGTGGTGCTGCGTTTTCTTAGGGAAGCTCTGTTTTTCGCTTTATTTTCTGCTCTCCTCTCTCTCGTTTACTTTTTTGTCCGTTTAACAGCTATTCCAGAGTTAATTCAAACTTTGTAGCGATTCGAATGGTGAGACAAGAAGTATTGCTTTCTTAGTACCGCTCTCCGCATTGTCTAGGATTTATGGCTGATAACTAAATACTGGGAGAATTTTAGCGGTTGTGCTCTTTTCATATCTTGAAGTAGATATATATCTGTATTGCACCAATTCAATGGGTAAAAAAATATTCTTATAAATCACACTCGGGCTGGTGTTCTCAAAACGAATAATGTGGTAAAATATCTATGTGCTGCCCAGTCACAGTATCTTTGGAATGAGTTAAAGTTTGCGAGAGGTGCTTTCTTGCGTAATTATTAGAATATTAAAGCCAGAAACTAAGAACATTGGCCATTCTATGCTGCTGCAATATTCAGAGGCAAGAACAAAATACATTGTTGGTAATAGTTTTGCATACTTTCTTGCTTTTATGCAATTAGCAGATATATCTGAGTGGTTAATTTTCTTAAACAATTCGTTAAGTTTACACCAATGGCTTTTAGGCGATACGGCAATCACACATCGTCTTTTTCCAGGCAGCCGGTTGGTAAGAAGCAGCGCTGGTATAGTGTCTAAACATAAATGCCGTACTCTCATATTGCTTGTAGGAAAAAGCGAGCGACAAGCCGGATTGATATATATATATATGAAGAAAGAAACACTGGAATCGTCCCTGAAATGGCTAGCATTAATGGCAAGCCATTAAATAGGGATCAAGAAGTCTTTGAGATGAAGCCAGTGATTCTGGATTTTTCCAGGGCACCGGCTCACCTACACTATTAAACAATAAATAAAAACAATATTTGAACGCCAGCGTATTTCCAGGACGAAGACTATTATTTTTTTTTCGCGCAGGAGTAGCACGGTGCAGCAAGATATCAAATCACCTGTGAAAGTTTATTTCGAGACCTATTGAAAACAAGTATATCTATAAAAAGAGACCGTGCCGATAACCTATGGAAATGAAGGGCTTATCCAATCAACCAACAGCGGGCCTCATTTGTGACACTGATGCCGGTATTAGATGGCTGCTTAGATAAATCAGTCATTTACTCTTCTGTAGAGTGAAACGAACGCGCTGTGCAAGGCCTTCTGACACTATTGCTTTTAGCGTTCCCGGTCAGCCTAGACAATGATATTTTTCCACAAAGCCCACCAGCTTCAGAGCATAACGTTCAGTGCGCAGTTATGCACATGCCAAGTGCGTACATGCCCTCCAGGGTTTTAATCACGGACATTAAGGGGGTATTACAGCTGCAGCTCTGAAAATTACATTTAAATGTGTTATATTCTATCAGGTCGTTCCTCAAGCACTGGTCTCCTCCGCCAGCAACGTCGCCCTCAGTAAAGAAGCGTAGAGGAAAGAAAGAACGCTCGTGGAATTCAAACATTGCCCTTGTAGCTTGGGAAGTTATGGATAAAGTGAGTACGGTGCAATCGGCAGGTGAATAGCATAGTACGAACCATGGGGTGGCTGCTTTGAAAAGAACAGGTTGCGACGAGGGCATAGGATTGTGCAACCTGAGGATGGTGACAAGAAACTTATCCCAAGAATGGCTATCGGGGAAGGAAAAGTAGCGGCATCGGAAATGATGCGCCTAGCCATAATATGTAAAAAGACGTACAGGTTAGATGCCAGCACTGCACACATCTTTCGAAAAACTTTACTGCTGTGCTTCCACGTTGACTTGAACGGGACAACTGAATTCCCTTGCTGTGTTGCTTAGTGGAGAAAAGTACAGAGCATGTCTGGTAAAACGTATTCGTCACGACGCAATAGCAATGTTTAAAAATTCATGTTAACAACTGTCAGCAGTCAGAGATCCTTTGTTCATTATTTCGTCAGTTAGCTATAATGTTCTAAAACAAACTAAAACCAAAACATACAGCAGAACGAGAACCTCTACCACATTTCTCGAATTAACCCCTTTTTTGTGTCAGCTGCAGACCGCCCATCGCCGTAAACATCCCAACTTCATCCGTACATCTAGCCCCCTCTCTTAGGTTAGTCTTCTCTCGCAATAATGTTACTTACGCTTGGCAACTATCGGTAACCTTGCTAGGAATTACACTATGTCCTGTTCATTCAAACTCCTTTTTCATTCCGACTGGGGTTCTCATTTTCAGCATCTCGCTGTCTATAGTAAAGTACATTTCATTCACAGTCTTGTGAAAATAAATTTTTCTGCATAAATAAGTAGGCTGTTCTGTTGTGCCAGTTTAGGGTTTAGTGGCGTGTACAAATTCCTATTCCCATATCATCGGAATGGCTGACTCCACAACGTGTGAGCAGTGCGGGTGTGTTCAAAAGATTGCTCACATACTGTGTGACTGCTCTGTATTTAAGAGTGAGCGTACCTTTCTGGCAGCTACACTCCACCTCTTGGACCCTCGCCCTCTTATGAAAGCTAAGATTCTACGCCCTTATACGACGCGTTCATTTGATAGGAAAGCAGTGAAGGGGCTCCTGAAGTTTTTAAAAGACTCAGATTTAACTTCCCGACTTTATATTTACACTGTCTACCCCCTTTTACTACAGATCTCTGGACATCTGACAGACTCCTTTCCTTGGTGCTATCTTTCCTTTTTTCCCCCTTGATTTCCCTCGCGACGTGTAGGGTAGTCTACAGGGAATCGCCTAGTAAATTTCCCTGCCTTTCTCTCTTCTCTCTCTTTTCTCTTTCTCTCCCTCTCTCTCCAATTCATACCTTCATTTAGAGAAACAGACAATGCAATTTGCAAACGGGGCAATAATGTGGTAATGTTCATTATTATTTATCTCTGTCTATTCATTTCGGTCCACGAATGAGTCCTGTGATGACGTGTTGAATAGCACAGCGGAAATCATTTCTCCTTACCTCCTTCTGTAAGAGGACTTCATTATTTTCTGAAAAAGAGGGCTATGGTTCCAGTGCAGCCACTAAAGAAATCCTTCAATACTTTCACGTATGCTCATTTACACCCTGATTTCGCAATGCCTGCATAACCATTGAGGTTTCGGCGAAAGGCAACGCTTTCTTGCAAACTATGCCTACTATTTATATAATGCTCATTTTTCTACAGTGCGGATGTGATCAGTTTTCTCGAAGCCTTTACGAAAGTCTGTAAGGTGTTTTAATTTTTTGAATTTTAAGGTGGGGGGCCCTCATTCTGTTAGCGAATATCTTAGTAAATAAATACCATGCAGGTAAGAGATAGTAGGTTGATCGGTTTATAAATTTTCAAGCCGAAATAGGTGCCGAATAGTAAGTTTTTTTATTGGTGGTCATGTGATGCACTCTAGCGCAGAATAAGGTTCGCGAATGTTGAATCTCTACTAAATGATTACTTGGTATCCTTGGCGGCTACACTTTTGGGTAAAACGAAGAACATATTTGCTCCGTTCCTGTTCTACCAGATCTCGGCAGTAACGTGACTGAGTGATTGGGTGTAATACTTCAGCAACCAATTAAAGAAAGTTTCACTCAATTAAAACAAGTAGGCGGAACTTCAGTTCAGTTCTGTTCAGGCGTTCAGTCGTGTCCGACTCTTCGTGACCCTATGGACCATGTCACGCCACGCTTTCCGGTCTCTCACTATCTTCTTAACATCACATAGCTTCATCTGCAATGCCTCGAGGATGCCATCTAACCATCGCGTTCGCTGCCTACCCCTTCTCCGGCGAGCCTAAACCTTTCCCAACATCAAATCTTTCTCCAGCGAATCCTCTCTTCTCATCAGATGACCAAAGTAGGTGAGCTTTAACTTTAGAATTTGACCCTCCAATGAGCAGTCAGGGTTTATGGTCGACAATATCGACTGATTTGATCTTCTGGCAGTCCAAGGAACTCTCAAGAGTCTTCGCCAGCACCACAATTCAAACGCGTCAATTCTTCGGTGGTCAGCCTTTTTCACAGTCCAACTCTCGCATCCATACATCACAACTGGAAAGACCATAGCACGAGTTATACGGATCTTGGTTGGCAGACTAATGTCTCTGCTCTTTACTAGGCGGTCAAAGCTAACCATTGCTCCCTTTCCCAAGAGCAGGCGTCTCCTAATTTCACGGCTGCAGTCTCCTTCCGAGGTAATCTTGGCGCCCAAGAACAGAAAGTCTGTCACAGCTTCCACTTCTTGTCCATTGATGCTCCAGGACTTGGTAGGGCAAGACGCCATGATCTTTGTCTTTTTAATGTTCAGTTTAAGCCCAAACTTCTCACTCTCTTCTTGTACGCGCATCAGAAGTCTCTTGAGGTCCACTTCACTTTCTGCCATTAAAGTGGTATCATCCGCATATCTAAGGTTGTTGATACGTTTTCTAGCAATCTTCACTCCAGCTGAAGACTCGTCCAGACCGGCCTTCCTCATGATGCACTCTGCATATAGGTTAAATAGGCAGGGCGACAGTATGCAGCCTTGCCTCACCCCTTTCTCAATCGGAAACCAATCAGTAAGACCATGCCCAGTTCTGACAGTGGCCTCTTGCCCTTCATACAGGCTCCTGAGGAGAAAGATGAGGTGAATTGGAACTCCCATCTCTTGGAGAGCTTGCCACAATCTGCTGTGATCAACGCAGTCAAACGCTTTCGCATAATCAATAAAGCAGAAGTAAATGGGTTTCTGGAACTCTCTTGCTTTTTCCATGATCCAGCGAAGGTTGGCAATTTGGTCTCTAGTTCCTCTGCCCTTGCGAAACCCAGCTTGCACGCCCGGAAGCTCCCGATCCACATACTGCTGCAGCCTACCTTGCAGGATTTTTAACATCACCTTGCTAGCATGCGAAATAAGCGCGATCGTGCGGTAGTTGGAACAACCTTTGGCACTGCCTTTCTTTGGAATGGGGATGTAAACTGACCTCCTCCAATCCTGTGGCCACTGCAGGGTTGTCCAAATCTTCTCACATAATGTATGCAGTGTGTTAACAGCGTCGTGGTTGAGGTTTTGAAGCAACATAGCTGGAATACCATCAATTCCGCTAGCTTTGTTCTTAGCAAGGCTGGCTAAGGCCCATTCAACTTCACTCTTCAGGATGCCCGGCTCGAGATCAGTAATCACAACCATCTTATGTTGGGTTTGCACATCCGGGTCCTTCTTGTACAGTTCTTCTGTGTATTCCTGCCACCTCTTCTTTATCTCTGAGGCTTCAGTGAGGTCCTTGCCTCGTTTCTCCTTTATCACGCCCAGCTTAGCACAGAAGCTTCCTCTGATATCTTTGATTGTCTTATACAGAGCTCTTGTGTTCCTTAATTGGCTGTTGTCCTCAAGTGCTTGGCACTGTATGTTCAGGAAGGCATTCTTATCTCTCCTTGCTATTTTCTGAAAATCCGCATTGAGAACCTTGTATCTTTCTCTTTCCCCCATACCTTTTGCCATCCTCCTTTCTTCAGCTATTTGCAAAGCCTCTTCAGATAACCAGTTTGCTTTTTTGCATTTCTTTTGCTTTGGAACTACCTTAGTAGCAACTTCTTGTATTATATCAGGAACATCAGTCCACATCTCTTCGGGCTCTTTGTCTTCTAGATCTAATTCTTGAAATCGATTCCTCACTTCCACAGCATATTCTAATGGAATTTGATCCAGATCATACCTGAAAGGCCTTCTAGTTTTCTGCGTTTTCCTCAATCGAAGCTTAATTTTGGCAACAAGAAGCTGATGATTGGTGCCACAATCGGCCCCAGTCCTTATTTTTACTGCTTGTATAGCGCTTCTCCATCTCTGCCGGCAAATAATATAATCGATCTGATTCCTGTACAGACCGTCCGGTGAAATCCATGTGTACAGGCGCCTCTTGTGCTGTTGAAAATGAGTATTCGCTATGGTCAGGTTGTTTTCTTGACAGAACTCTACTAGCCTCTGCCCAGCTTCATTTGGCTCACCAAGGCCGAACTTGCCTTTAATTCCGGATATTTATTCACTCCCGACCTTAGCATTCCAGTCTCCTATGAGAAAAACGACGTCTGATGATGGGGTGCGGTTTAAAAGGCATTGTAGGTCCGCGTAAAATCTCTCAACGTCAACTTCTTCAGCAGCAGTGGTCGGTGCATAGACTTGGATAACTGTTATGTTGAAAGGGTGACCTTGGATCCGAAGTGAAATCATTCGGTCGTTTTTGGGGTTGTACCCTAGCACTGCTTTGCCCATTCTTCTGTTTACTATGAGAGCGACCCCATTCCTTCTCTTGTATTCGTGCCCACAATAAAAGACATAATGGTCGCCGGAGTTAAATTCTCCCATTCCGGTCCACTTGAGCTCGCTGATACCCAAGATATCAATGTTCAATCTGTCCATTTCTCGCTTGATGATATCCAGTTTACCTTGCGTCATAGATCTTACATTCCATGTTGCTATGTGATATATCTCCTTGCAACATCGGACTTTCCGGTCGCTTCCCGACACATCCACAACTGAGCGTCCTTTTGGCTTTAGCCCAGCCGCTTCATTCGTTCTGGAGCTACTAGGAATCGCCCTTTGTTCATCCCCAGTAACATGTTGGACGCCTTCCAACCTGGGGGGCTCATCTTCCGGCGCCGTATCGATGATGGTATTGTGACTGGCCATAGGGTTTTCTTTGCAGGAAATACTCGAGTGGGTTGCCATTACCTTCTCCAGTGAATCACATTTTGTCAGAACTCTCTGTCGTGTCCTGTCTATCTTGGGTGGCCCTACACAGCAGAGCTCACGACTTCATCGAGTTTCGCAAGCCCCTCCGCCACGACAAGGCAGTGATCCATGAAGGCGGAACTTACTGCTCCTCAAAAAGCTTTGGCTCGCGAAAACGAAGCGTTCATGTAAATGGTTGGCGAGCTGCGACAGTAGATATTCATGGCGTCCCTTCTACGCAATGAGAGGATTGCGTAACCAGAGTCAAGCACATTGGCGATGGCAACTATTCTCCCATCTGGGTTTTTGATCTTGGCTGTGCCCTTTTGTGTCGCCGCAAATCTGTAGAGCAGATTTGGAAGACAGCCTTCACTTGTTGCCTTGCCTCGGGGGTGTCGTTTCTGCTGTTTGTTTTGCTTATAAGAAAAACACGCTTGACCACCGAGTACTGTCACTGCTAAAGAATATAAAAAATACCATCATTAATAGTTGCACGTGTCTTTACAAGAAGAATGACCATATGTGAACGGCCTGCAAGGCCCGTCCACACACAATCAATGTTGAGTTTTTCGGTGAAGTTTTCATCTCTGTCTAAGTAAAGAGTACCTCAAACATGACAGAAAGAAACTGTTCGCCAAAGCCGTAAACTTTAAAAATGAAAAGCAGCTGCGATACCTATGGATGGACAATTAAGTAGTTACGTTCGCAAACCTGCAAACTTCATGGTGTTTCGCATTAGTTCTGAACGAAGAATTTCTCATCTAATCTGATTGAGCAGTTGTCTGTTGTGTTTCTCTGTATATTACATAATTTCTCATCACCATAGCCTATATCACAACTTTACTAAGTCCTCATGACCTCAGAATCAGAGTTTATTCAACGAGAAAAAATTGAATACGAAGATTTTGGTAAACACAGGAGGAGGGTCCCCAAAGCTATTGGCTGCACAGGGGACCTACTGTTAAAAGCATGCAAAACAAAAACGGTTACGCACAAACACCAGCGCATGAAAACTGAACCTTTATGTAATATAAATGTAGAACACGCCGAAATACAGGATGGCATGAATATAAACAGAACATAATTATGGAACATGTTATATTAACGTAAAACACAGGAAAAAATTTTATGTGTGATAAGTATTTCCTATCAATGAAAAAAACATAATTTGGTGCTAGAGCAGAAAAGTACTAAAACTACGCTTGAAAGCATGAATGTTAGACGATTGTTTTATACTGAATGGTAATAATTCTACAAGAAATGAGGCAGAGAAATTAACTGTGAATCTGCCGTAATAATTTCTAAGTTTTGGAAGAAATAAAAAATTGTTTTGGCATGAAAACCGAGTGAAAGCAAGTCGCGGGAACTGGGTACTGTTAATTATTGAAATGGGAAGTGATCCATTCATGCATCTAAATATGAGGATACCAATAGAATAATGAAACATGGATGAGACTCCAAGGATGTTATGAGCTTGCAGTATGGGCGCCATTAGACGTAATGATGCGCATGGCTTGATCTTGTATGTGTTGTAACGGCGGTATGTGTGTTCTTTATCCAAATCCAATAATTTATATGATTATGAATGAAAGCATATTAGAATGAAATGAGCGTGTTTAAATTGAAGTAATTTCGCACCTTGATGAGCACCCTTATGCCGTATGCTGTTTTTTTAAAGGGAGGATATGTCTGTTAAATTTTAAGTCACAGTCAAGATCTATGCGAAGAAACATGACATGATCAGTGACAAAAAGCATGTGAGAATTGAGGGAAATATGTAGAGATGCAGGAAATGTTTGTGAGGAGATGAAAAGACGGCGAAGCTAGATTTAGATGCATTAATTACGACATTATCATTCCTTTTATTGCGCGAAGCCTGAGAACGGACTACGAATCTTATAACGTCACTTATTCATTAATTTTTATTTGTGGATATATCTGAAATATGGCTTTCAGAATGAGGTGGAAAACTATTCGGCTGCTTTTCCTCGAAACAAGGAAAAAAGCCGCCATAGTTTGTCTACCAGTCATGGGGGCTCTGCTTAATTCATTTTAGATGCAATATCTTACACGCGCAGGTACATTTGTTTTAAGTATTTCTAAGTACGAATCAGGGTAGATTGATATCTAAGATCGTTGCTTTTATCTTAGGAAACCTTAGAAGACGCGACGAAGGTCATCGGGTAGTAGATATTGCTTTTATCTGTAAAATAGAACGAATAGTATAATTTCTGCGAAGTTGCAATCCGAAAGGGACTATTGATTGCGGCGGTGTCATCAAAAGGATGATTACATAGAATGAAAAGCTACAGTTGTATATTTCTCCTTTTTTTCCTTGTTTCTCCAGTTGTTTCGGCTGAAATCAGTCATATGCTTGTTCGATTGGGACAGTTCCGAAGTAAGCTCGGACAAAATTCCAAGGATAGAAACGCGAGGCTGCTGGCGTTGAATTTACCTCCAAAGCAATTCATTGAACCATTGAATAAGTGCATGATTTTTACGGAGGAAGGAGATGCAACCAATTTTAAAGGCCAGCTGCAACATGTCCTCCGGCAAGAAATGGAATGGAAAGACATGGGCTGGTGAAATGATCTGGGTTAATTTACACCTGGTATATTTTTTAATTTTTGTGCTTTTTTAATATTTGTAATACTGTCGTCATGGCCGGGGCTTGACATAGCCAATTCGTGCCAAGTCTCGAAGTACAGTATCATCTGAGCAACAGCCTCGAAAGAAGCTAGTAATATGTTCGAAATAAATGTATAGAACAAATAAAACAAAGCCCGAATAGGCGAACATTTAACAATTCCAAAAAAAAGCTTGCTCTTCAAATATTTACAATTTTACTTTAATGCAGCACCTCGACATTGCCTACCATGGTCCACGGAACCGGACTGCTGTTCATGGCTACTCTCGTCGTGCTCACGCTAGCGTCAGTGCCATGCATTGAAGCACAAGCCTGCGATCCTTCGACCTGTTACCTGCGATGCATTGGTGACGGTGGTTCTTCAGGCAGGTGTCTTGGCCACGTGTGCCAGTGCAGACTCAACCTGAAGCGAAGCGTTGACCATCACCTGAACGTCGTCGAAGGATAGGAAACTCGTTCCACCACATCCTTCATCTTTCCCAGAATGCCAATCACGAACCAATAAAAATAATTTATAAAATTTGACATCTGCTTGTGTCGCGTAACCCGTTAAATTTCGCTGCCACTGTGCTGCACGCATATCGAACTTGATTTTATATCAGAGCTAATGTTATTTAGCACGGTTACATGGCGTATGCGCCTCTCAGGGAACGTTTACCCACGTCTCGTCCCCCATGCTTTTCATCCACCTGTGTTATTCTCGGTCTCTGACAAATGATCTCCAAAACAGAAAATCATGTATAGTCTGCGCGCATAGATGGTCCTCATGACGCAAAATGTCGGATTTTAAACATTTATAATTGGCGGACTAATGCCAGCAAATTCCGCTGTACCTTAAATGCTCTCTTTATTTTACACCCAGTCATGTTCGAATAAAATCTGCTCATGTTCTTCTGTTTTCTTCTGTTTAGTTTGTCCTACTCATTTCACATCTACGTTCTGTGGTGGTTTTTATATTACAATATGTTCCCTTATACAGTCCAGGGTCTTCTCATTTTTCCTTGCTTCAAACGTGTGAACACGTGAGCATATGAACGTACATGATACATTTCTGTAGGTTCCTATTATGTTTTTATATACAGTTACTTTTACGTGTGCCTTTTTGAGTAAATAATAATGTGGACTCAGAGTATACATATTGCCTTCCAAACAATCATGCAGAAATAAGCATTGCACATATTTCAGTATTTTTAATCAATATTCTCGTCGTGTGATATCAACGGCTCCTTTTGTTACGTTGTGAAGTCTTGGTAAAAGTTAACTTTTTCTCTAGTAACCTTATGAAAAAATGCAGGGTCTTTTTCAGTGTGTTTTCCTTCTTTATCCGTTCTAGTCAATACGCGTGATTTGTCAGTTATGTTCAGCGCTTTTTTTATAAACGAATGACATAGAAAGGAGTAGTGGCGAAGTTTTTATGTTCGCTTCTTCCTATATGTCTTCCAGCGATTGAGATTCAGTTCCTTTTTCTTGCAATTGATTTTGCGTGCATTCAAATTTTGTTTTGTTTCCTAAGGTTTTGAGACATCTAATTGTGAGTATATAAAGCATGTTATGGATTTCGTCCCTAAGCTAACCCACCGCCAAATGCTGGACATAACAAACTGTCGAAATATATTTTAAATCATTTTCAAAAAGTGATTAGATGCTCTTTCTCCTGATCGAGTGCCCATCGCTAGCGCCAAATAATGGCGTATCAAGCTGAAAACGATATCATTGAATTGTAGTCCCGTCATAGCACAGCACTGTGACATACTATGAAATGATCAGCGACGCACGTCGTCGTCCAGTCACTGCATCAACGGTCGGTGGGCGGATCGGCCGGCGCTGCCGCTTATGCACCGGTATTTACACCCGAACGAAACCTCCCCGATGAGGCTACGGCCTAATTACCCCCTCTGAACTTTATTCGATATAGAGATAAGTGAAACAAGAGAAAATGTTATATGTTCACAGTTCGACACTGAGCAGGAAAACTCTCAGCGAAACAGCTAAATATAAATGTAATATTTCGGCGCACTAAAATCTTTCCGTAGATGAAGCACTTATGACAAGGATTCTCACCTGAGCTTAAATTACGCCACGAAATCCGAATGATAGGAAGTAAATATAGTGATCTATAACATCGATAGGATTATTTCCAATAAGGAGCAGATCTATCAGTGTTAAGGATTAGTAAATGTTTTCATTTTTTTAGAGACATCTAATCTGTGTGGATTTTTTTGTTTTCCGGGCGTAAAAAAATGAGAAGAAAAAGACTTTTTCTTTTCGAAAATGTCCGGTTAACTTTCTAGCCCTCCCATCTCGACTTATAGCCTAGACCACTCGTTGATAGCGGGAAACTGGGTAAAAACAACCCGCGGATATTGCGCGGGTTCCTAAAACATTAAAACGGAGATGAATGAATGGCAGCTTGCTTCAAGCAGAGGTTGAACTAGGTGAAGAACGGACATAGCCAAGTATAACAAAGCTTTCACTGGCATAACCGGGCATAGCCTAGCTAAGCCACAGCATTTTTCATAAAGGCAGGATATTGCCACGCATTCCATAAATACGTTATTTACCCAATCCTGCCTTGGCTATCAAATGGCTTCTGACCGGAGCTCAAAAAATGAAAATGAGAACCCCAAGAGCAGAATAAATACAGAATTTGAAGAAGGGTTTTTCGGAGCGTCAAGTGCGAACAGTTACGATCTAACGCGTGTCTCGAGCAGCCTGTGCCAAATTATAAAACAGACATGGCGTTCTTGTGTCGTTCTCTTTTCTGTCTCTTTAGAAAGCCTTCTTTTGAAGTTGTTACGTAGCAGTAAAGAGCGAGGTGCCAGTATCATCATTGCACAATGTTAGAGATCACAGACCTCTAAGCCGGGCCTTGGCACATAATAGGCTTAGCGCTGCCCCAGCATATAAAAATGTCCTATAAGGGTGGGTAATATGTAACACCTGTGTTGACAGAAAAAAGTATACTCCCGCATAATAACTGCCAAAAACTCATTTCAAAGCTTTCACAACATTGAATGAGGTGTGGGGTGTGCAATAAATAAAAGGCAAGAAGGCCCCTTCCAACTTGTACCGTATATTCGTCATGTCACCGTACATTTAGTTTACAGCTAATTACTATTACGTCTTGGGAATGCAATGTAAGATGATAATGGAGAATCTAATAGCTTCCGCCCACGCGGTAACATTAGGCGGTCTCTTGAACTCACAAAACACGTCGGCCTATATGTTCCTGCGCATGGCACCTGCCAACTATCAGCTGTCGCGTGGTCGCAATTTTTCGCTCTAAGCGCTGACGCCGATATCCTGGAGAACGATATCTGGAGCGCTTTTGTGTTAAAGAAATCGCTTGAACCCCGCCTGAATGTCAACGAAATTTCGGTCTAGTCTCAGAGTTCTGGGGCGGAAATCAGGTTAGTTTCATTTCCAGCAAGACACACATGTAGCCGAAATGCCAGGTTCTCATTTCGAAGCCGTACCTTGACGGTAACACCTGGATGGCGTCGGCATTAGGTTAGGCAAGTCACGTCGCAATTGTGACGGAAAGATTACAGCAAAATTACTGCTGTAATCCGGTAAACGTCGCGCGTTCGAGCCCCAGCAGTGACCGTGGGTTCTAAGCCCACAGAAGGGTGTGGGCTTGAGTCCATCACTCGTGGAACGACATAACCAAGGAACCCCTACGAAACCTGAAACCTAAACGAAAATCAGCTGGCCAAATGGGAATTATGCATGCTTGCACGCCGCTTTCCTTTTCTCTTTTGGTTCGAGACTGTATGGAGTGAAAATGTGACTTCAGATAAAGCTGGATGAAATTTCTGTTTGGTTACCTTAGTGGCAGCACATTGTAAAGATGGGTGCCTTCTTAAGCCAACCTATGGGGGCGATGAACAGCGGCTTATTCTGGATACAGTGCCCACGAATGGAATTCGATGAGGACGGCGGCAGACAATGAGCAGTGCGAGGAATGGGCCATCGACTCCAAAGGGGAATCGGTGGCGACGATTGACAGTGCTCTCTTGCTGTGCCCAAAAGAGGTATCCTAATGCCGCCACGTATACAAAACGCACTCGTGCTTCAGCTTGACAATTTTTGTGGTAATTATGCCTGGTTTAGCTGTCTTCAGACAAGCAAGCAAACAAGGGCTTACCATCGGTACTAGAGGTGGCGCAATAAGTACCTACATTTCCCGGTGTTGTGTGAAGACACATCACGCATGAATGACTGCATTGTAAAACAAATTGGAGACAAATAGGACATCGTACGTGTAGAAGGCGAAAACTAACGCTCTCAGCGCTCCTGCGTTGGCTGGAGATCTGGCGTCACAGTTGCTATGCTACTGTGACGCGTGCGAGGGATTCAAACCCTCAACGTAACCCGCTGCACCGTAGTTGCCGCAACGCGAAGGATGCATGCGATCCACAGACCTTCTGTGGATTCGAACCCATGGCCACTTCTGATGCTCGAACGAGCGACCATTACTGGAACTCAAATCTTTGACCAAATATGAACTCGGGACCTGTTTTCGTCCTGCGGGTACACTCTGCTGACAGGCTCGGCCCAAACACTGCAGACACACTGGGGATGTCACTCATGACGAAAGAAATACTTTTGCCTTATATTGGAAACTAGGCCTTGCAATGTTAATCAAGATGAGTGTAAGTCTCTATTACCTAACGCATAATACAAAGAACAATTTCCATCGTTTCAGCCGAGATTCATATTCAATACCATTCGGTCACATGGAATGTAAGCATGTTACAACTGGGCCGCGAAATAATGCATGTCACGAGATCATCCGCATCAAATTACATCTTACGTGTGCGCCTAAGCGAATATGTGCATACTGAAAAGTTATATTTATTTAAGTAGTAATAAAATGCATATTTGCGCTCCTTTCTTGTTTGGCGTGGCATAGTGGGGCCGTCTTGTGGTGAGGCCAGGCTTCACCTGCGATTTGATGCGGCGCTGCAAGAGCAGATGGCGCCTGGGTGAAACTCGTCTTTGTTTCTTTAGCGTTCTCAGTTCGAAGCGGGCTTCTATAATAGACAAACTGCGAATCTTCGTCAGTATATCAATATAGTGGCACACCAGACGCCTCCGTAGCGCCATATTGGTAAGGGTGAGTTTTAAGTGTTTCAGTAATTTTTCAACCTTTTACGCTTACGCTAAGCGTTGCGCTCAACCAATACAACAGCTTTATGGCTAGATTGAGGTAAACTGCCTGTAGAACAAACATCAAACGAATATTTCTCGTAAATATTATAATAAATGGAAACGTTAGACGTAGTATAAGCGGAAAAAGAAATAAAGTATTAAATTTACCATCAAGAAAGGCGTTAGTCGAGGAGACACAATCTTCCCAGTACCATTAAATTGCTTGCTGAGTGGAAGTATTCAGGGAATTTTAAAAGAACCTGTTAGAGATAAGGTTTAATGGAGAGTGCCTTAGCAATCCACGATTTGCTGTTGATATTGCTTTGCTATGTAACTCAGGGGATCAATGGCAATCAATTATTGTCATGACAAAGAGAGGAAAAGCTGGAAAGCAGGCCTTAAATTTAATATACAGAAGTCTAATGTAAGCTTCGGCACCCTCGTGAAGGAACAGCAGTTCACAATAAATAGCGAAGTACTAGAATTGGTAGACGATTAAGTCTTCTTAGGAAAGGTAGTAACCGCCGATCTGGGCAATGAAAGGCAAGTAAACAGAAGAATAAGATTAAGATGGAGCTCATTTGGCTAGTACTCGTAGACCGGTATCATACAAGGGGATAGTGTATAACAGTTGCATCTTACCTGTACTCACCTATGAGCTTAATCGTGGTGGTTAACGTAAAAAGTCCTGCTTAACTTGAAAACAGCGCAAAGAGCTATGTAACAGAAAATGGCAAGTAAATGGTAAAGAGATGGTAAAGAGATAGGAAACGTGCGGAATGGGTGAAACAAATAACTCGAAATGAAGGTAAACTAACGAAACGCACTAGTGAAAAAAAAATGCAGCAGTTTGTGGCAAATAATGATAAACAATTAGGCAACAAGTTCACACACCGCATACTTATGCGAAAAGGCCGGGCGGTGACTTCCGCGGAGCGCCTGCGATGCATCACATATTGTTTCATGGCCTGAGATTCCGAATATGGCATGCCAACAGCGCACGAATACCTGTTTTACTTAGCTTGCAACTGTTCTGTGCTCTGGTTGTCCAAAAACAACAAACCTAGAAGAAAGCCCGCTTTTAGCGGATCAAAATGGGGCCGAACTTATGGAAATTATGTTAATGCCAGCTGATGACGAAACTGCCGTAGATACGAGAAGGGGTACACAGAAGAGAGCGAACTAATATTTGATGGGCAGCGCTTTTGTAGTACCGTGTTTTGCCACTTGGAGCGCATAGAGTGAATATTCCAGGATCGGATTCATGATAACGAGGGAAATTGTTTAAAGGGAGATAACGCAGTGAACTACATTACATCAGTTATAGCCGAGTCATTTAAGAGCGACGATAGGGTAATCTCCGCTGATCAGGAAGCAACACAAGGTAGCAGAATACAAAGCAGCTTAGAACTGACCAATCTAAACTGGAAAAAGGCAGAAAAAAATATTCCCAAAAACACATCTTCAGGAATAGATGGAATTCCGATCAAGCTGATTAATGAACTCGGTCCAAAAAGTAAGAAAACGTTGTTAAAAGCTCTGGAAACAGTCATAACGAATAAGCAAATTCCGGACAGCTGGCGGCAGAGTAAAATGAATTTGATTTATACAGGGAAAGGAGACAGGATGCACACAAAAATTCTACAAGCCGATTACCATAACATCTGTTATGTACAGGTTAGCCATGCAGGCGGTGAAATTAAAGGTGCAAGCATGGGTTGAAAGTAACAAGATACTCGAAGAACTTCAGAACGGCTTTAGAAATGGTAGGCGCTTAGATGATAGCCTGTTCGTGCTTACCCAATGCAATGCTTACCCAATGTTCGTGCTTGGAAAGGAATTATGGTTCCCGGACTCACTTTCGGAAATGCGGTTTTGTGCCTAAAATCAGAGGTACAGTCGACATTAGAAACAAATCAGAGATCCTTTGGACGATTAGCACTAGGTACCCACGGCAAAACTACAAATGAGGCGGTACAGGAAGATATGGGCTGGGCATCTTTCGAAGTACGGGAAGCTCAGAGTAAAATATTATATGAGGAACGCCTGAGGAAATTGGACAGTAACAGATGGGCAGCTAAAGTATTTAAATACCTGTACCTAAAAAGCGTTGACTCACAATGGAGGAAAAGAACTAGTAAACTAACTAGTAAGTATGCTAGACGGAGAAATAAAGAGCATTAAGCAACAGGTGAAAAACACAGAAGGTAAAAATTGGATAAATTCGATGGAAAAGAAAGAGAGTGTGGAATTATACCGAAAGTGGAAAATGCAGATCAGGAAGGAAGATTTCTTTGATAACTCAAGAGGCAGTGCCCTGCTTTTTGAAGCTAGATCTGGGTGCCTTAAAACACGCAGCTACAAAAAGAAATTTAACAATGGAGATGACGCATGTGCTTTATGTGGAAACTCCAGTGAAACAATTGACCATATTATACTCGAATGTAATGGTATCCATCCGGAAGTTGGTGCAGGCGCAATCACTGTTTCTGAAGCTCTGGGGTTTAGAGATAACAGTGGCCGGGTGAATAAACCGGCGGTGGAAACTAGCACAAAACGACTGGAAGATTGGTGGCTTAAAAGCAGAGAAGTGACATAATGTTAGTAATGTAGGAACAAAATTTAATAAATAGAATGGTGGTTTAGTAAACCATTCTAAATCAATAACTAAGATGTAGAGAGAAAAATGAGCATGATAGCTACTGCTACCACCCCGTTTCAAAGGGGACGCTCCTATATTCCATCCATCCATCCATCCAGAGTCAGTCAGCCAAGTGGTGTCGCTGCAGATCACACGTACTAGCTTCGGCACAGTTTATAGTGACAACTGTTTTCTTTGAGCGTCGTTTTTGCAATGGCTGACTTTTATGAACAGCGTGTGGCGGTGAAATTTGCTTTCTGCTCAGAAAAAATAAAACAGAAACTTTTGAAATGTTAACAACGGCGTACAAGGATGATGCTATGGGGAAAACTCAAGTGTTTGAGCGGTTCTCCCGTTTCAAAATGAGTGGAATGTCAATTCATGACAAAATTCGTTCTGGTCATCCTTCCACGGCCCGAATACAAAAAAATATTGAAAAAGTTCGTGCAATCATAAATATTTGATCAAAATTGGTATGACCCCTGTTCCTCACCCCCCATACTCACCGGACATTGCCCGGTGTGACTTTTTTTTTGAGAATAAAAAAAATATATGAAAGCAAAGCGTTTTGCTGATGTTATAGAGACAAAGAAAAAAACGACGCAGGTGCTGTCAAGCATCACAAAAGATGAATTTAAAAATGTTTTGAAAAGTGGAATGACAGTTTAAACAATTGTATTAGTGAACGTGGAGAGTACTTTAAAGGAGATTGAAGGTTTGGGCTGCAAATGTGAATACTTAGGTTCAAAAGGAAATACGTTTGGTTTCTTTCAAGTAGCCCCTCGTATATTGTTAAGCAAAATTGTTTTGATGTGCGGTGCAAGAAAGCAACCCCCAAAAATGTTAAGCAATGTTTCATTGGTGTGTGAAGCAAAAACCTCCACGAAAAAACTTAAGCAAGGTTTATTGAGCGATTAATACAAAAACTGCCGTTGAAAATGGTAAGGAAGATTGCTTGATGTGTGATTGAGAAACTGCCTAGAACACAGTTAAGCAAGGTGCTCAGATGTTTTCTTTGTTCGCTGCAATGGTGGCTACAGAAAGGATAACAATGGGCATAGCATAAAGAGAGAGAGAGTGAGTACACAGCGTGGATGCAGAAACAAACGGAAAGTGTTGACGCTTGAGGAGGAGGACATGGATTCGCGAAAGCAGGGGCAAAACGAAAAAAAATTAATGCTATTTCAGAACTATGTAGGGTATATATGCTATCAAATATATATAAAGCAGAACTGGCGGAAAAACAGTTTTTGTCACTCCATTTCAAGCATCCTTGATAAGATAAGTGCAGACGGATTGGCATTCTGCAATAACGCAGTGCATCAATGATTCTCCACTATTTGGTTGGTTGGTTGGTTGGTTGGTTGGTTGGTTTGTGGGGTTTAACGTCCCAAAGCAACTCAGGCTATGAGAGACGCCGTAGTGGAGGACTCCGGTAATTTCGACCACCTGGGGTTCTTTAACGTGCACTGACATCGCACAGCACACGGGCGCCTTTTGTATTCAGGGAAATTGCTTCCAGAAAGTTGAATTCCATTTGCGTTTTTGGTACCTTTAAAAGCAAAAACCAGAAGCTTAAGAGAGGAAGGTGCAGACTCGCGTGCAAGTCGTGATTAAAACAGAAATCTTGCCGAAACGGGGTTATCACGACTGACGTGACAACCTGCCACTAGCCGCATTAAATGTTACAAAAATATTTTGGGAAAAATTTGTTCTACTCTGACAAAGCAAGCTGATCTTCGTGTCTAAGAAATGTAAACAACTATTGTGGCAATATATCTTTTTCGATAGCATGACCCCGCTTTCCTGTGTATAGTTTTGGTAGCATGCTGCCTGTACTGAGCAGAGCCACTATAGCTTCTTAATGTTTTCTCGGCGCTAAAGATGCCGTGAGTGTTATCGCAATTTTTACCTCGCATTTATTGAATTTAGTGCAAATTTTATCATAGTCTCCGAAGCGACAATATTTATGGATGGGCTATGTACTCCATTCATGAGACCTACAACCGATAAGTAATTATTTATTGCTTATATTCATTTCTTTCATGTCTCGCGCTTCTTTTGAAATTTCAGACTTGGTGAGCGTACATTTGGTTCTCAGCGCTCATGTCAGTGCGATTCCAGCTCTTTACTATCCTCATATTATTCTGATACCTTAAGTGATGTACACGCTCGAGAGAATAAATATATTAGCAAACATTAAAATCGGTTGGTTGTGCTTGCGTAAACGACGGCGAAACGGGTTAAAAGTTTCAGTGTGCAACAGAAGCCGAATCTTTATAATGCAAAGCTTTTGATCCTAATTTTATTGCGAAAGCAATACTACTTTCACTTTTCAGCCCTTCGCGTAGCGAGGCGGTAGCTATCATTGACCTTTAGCATGACCATTGGCGCGCCGCCAATCACAGCTGCGCAAAAACAGGGGCCCCAACTCGCGCCGTCAACTCGCGAGGCGGTAGCTACCAATAACGGCCTATGTCCCGCTCCCAGCCGGAGTGAGGTCATTCCATATGCCGCAAAAACAGGGACCGTAACTCGCGCCGTCGGCTCGCGAGGCGGTAGCTACCAGCCGCGGCCTAACTCCCGCTCCCTCCGTGAGGGAGCGCTACAGCCGCAGTGACGTCATCCCATCTGCCGCAAAAACAGGGGCCCCAACTCGCGCCGTCGGTTCGCGAGTCGGTAGCTACCAACCGCGGGGCTGCAGTTGTGTCACATGCTCCTAGAGCTAAGAATTATGGGGCTGCAGCCGCAGCTACCGCCGGGGGTGCAACGTTGGATACTATAGAAGGTGGCCTAGCGGCAGGTGGAACCAGGGATGCTTTCATTTCTGCTGGCGTAAAGAATGCCGTTGCAGCCGGTGGGGGAGCTGCAGTTGTATATTCTGAATTACCCTCACCCACAACTAAGTATATAGCTGCAGCCACGGCATTCCTTGCCTCGCTACTAGTTATGAATGGGATAACCAGGTCAGTTCAGTTCAGTTCAGTCGTTCAGTCGTGTCCGACTCTTCGTTCAGTGGTGTCCGACTCTTCGTGACCCTATGGACCATATCACGCCACGCTTTCCGGTATCTCACTGTCTTGCTAACCTCACATAACTTCATCTGCAGTGCCTCGAGGATGCCATCTAACCATCGCGTTCGCTGCCTACCCCTTCTGCTGTGACCCTAAACCTTTCCCAACATCAATTCTTTCTCCAGCGACTCCTCTCTTCTCATCAGATGACCAAAGTAGCTGAGCTTTAACTTTAGAATCTGACCTACCAATGAGCATTCAGGGTTTATGGTCGACAATATCGACTGGTTTGATCTTCTGGCAGTCCAAGGAACTCTCAAGGGTCTCCGCCAGCACCACAATTAAAACGCGTCAATTCGGCGGTCAGCCTTCTTCACAGTCGAACTCTCGCATCCATACATCACAACTGGAAATACTTTAGCACGAGTTATACGAATTTTGGTTGACAGACTAATGTCTCTGCTCTTTACTAGGCGGTCAAGGCTAGCCATGGCTCTCTTTCCCAGAAGCAGGCATCTCCTAATTTCATGGCTGCAGTCTCCTTCCGGGGTAATCTTGGAGCCCAAGAAGAGAAAATCTGTTACAGCTTCCACTGCTTGTCCCTTGATGCTCCAGGACATGATAGGCCAAGAAGCCATGATCTTTGTCTTTTTAATGTTCAGTTTAAGCCCAAACTTCTCACTCTCTTCTCGTACGCGCATCAGAAGTCTCTTGAGTTCCTCTTCACTTTCTGCTATTAAAGTGGTATCATCCGTATATCTAAGGTTGTTGATACGTTTTTCAGCAATCTTCATTCCAGCTGAAGGCTCATCCAGACCGGCCTTCCTCATGATTCACTCAGCATACAGGTTAAATAGGCAGGGCGACAGTATGCAGCTTTGTCTGACTCCTTTCTCAATCGGAAACCAATCAGTAAGACCATGCCCAGTTCTGACTGTGGCCTTTTGCCCTTCATACAGGTTCCTGAGGAGACAGATGAGGTGAATTGGGACTCCCATCTCTCAGAGAGCTTGCCACAATCTGCTGTGATCTACGCAGCTAAACGCTTTCGCATAATCAATGAAGCAGAAGTAGATGGGTTTCTGGAACCCTCTTGCTTTTTCCATGATCCAGCAAAGGTTGTCAATCTGTTCTCTAGTTCATCTACCCTTGCAAAACCCAGCTTGCACATCCAGAAGCTCCCGATCCATACTGCTGCAGCCTACCTTGGAGGATTTTCGACATCACCTTGCTAGCATGCGAAAAAAACGCGATCGTGTGGTATTTGGAACAATCTTTGGCACTGCGTTTTTTTGGAATGGGGATGTAAACTGGCCACCTCCAATCCTCCGGCCACTGCAGGGTTGTCCATATTTGCTGACATAATCTATAAAGAACGTCAACAGCATCATGATTGAGGTTTTGAAGCAACTGAGCTGGAATGCCATCAATTCCGCCAGCTTTGCCCTTAGCAAGGCTGGCTAGGGCCCATTCAACTTGACTCTTCAGGATGCCCGGCTCTAGATCAGCAATCACAACCGTCTTATGTTGGGTTTGCACATCCGGGTCCTTCTTGATATCTTATTTGTCTTATACAGAGCTCTCGTGTTCCTCAATTAGCTGTTGTCCTCAACTGCTTGGCACTGTATGTTCAGGAAGGCATTCTTATCTCTCCTTGCTATTTTCTGATAATGCGCATTGAGAACCTTGTATCTTTCTCTTTCCCCCATGACTTTTACCATCCTCTTTTCCTCAGCAATTTGCAGAGCCTCTTCAGATAACCAGTTTGCTTTCCTGCATTTCTGTTGCTTTGGAACTACCTTAGCAGCAACATCTTGTATTATATCACGAACATCAGTCCACATCTCTTCAGGCTCTCTGTCTTCTCGATCTAATTCTTGAAATCTATTCCTCACTTCCACAGCATATTCTGATTAAATTTGATCCAGATTATACCTGAAACGCCTTCTAGTTGTCTGCGTTCCTCAATCGAAACTTAAATTTGGCAACAAGAAGCTGATGATCGGTGCCACAATCGGTCTCAGGCCTTGTTTTTACTGCTTGTATAGCGCTTCTCCATCTCTGCCGGCTAAGATTATAATCAATCTGATTCCTGTACAGACCGTCCGGTGAAGTCCATGTGTATAGGCGCCTCTTGTGCTGTTGAAAATGAGTATTCGCTATGATCAGGTTCTTTTCTTGACAAGCTCGACGAGCCTCTGCCCAGCTTCACTTGGCACACAGAAACCGAACTAGCCTGTAATTCTGGATATTTCTTCACTCCCCACCTTAGCATTCCAGTCTCCTATGAGAAAAAGGACGTCTGATGGAGTGCGGTCTAAAAGGCATTGCAGGGCAGCATAAAATCTCTCAACGGCAGCTTCTTCAGCAGTAGTGGTTGGTGCATAGACTTGGATAACTGTTATGTTGAAAGGGTGACCTTGGATATTCAAGATATCAATTTTCAGTCTGTCCATAACAAGTTAGCACCCCGCAATAAACAATAGTTGAACCATATGCCGTGGTCTGTCCATAACAAGGTAGCACCCCGAAATAAACAATAGTTGAACCATATGCCGTGGCCAGAGTGAATCACTGCATAACCATAAGCATAACCACAAGCACCACAACCAGCTACACCACCAGCTGAACCTAGGCGTAGCCGTAGCTATTGCTTTCACAATTACCAGGCTTAACCAAGGTAAGCCACTTTTTTTTTCTTGGCGCCGTAAAAGTTATTAAGCAGGTGGTACTGGTTGTGAGCGGTAGCTATGTGAGAGGATTGGAAGCTGCTGTTCGTATTTTGTGAGCCTGTTGATTTTAATACTGTACAAACTGTTTCATAATAATAATAATAGTCACACTTGTTTCTGTGGACACCTTAACTGCGCCGTAAAGGTGGAAAGAGAGGAAGAGGCGCCGTAGTGGAGGGTTATGAAGAAATTTCGACCACCTGGGGATATTTAACGTGAGCTGACATCGCACAGCACACGGATGCCTCTTCATTTCGCCTCCAGCGAAACGCAGCCGCCGAAGTTGGGATCGAACCCGGGTACTCCGGCACAGTAGTCGGGCGTCTTACCACTGCACCGCTCCGGCTTTTTTTCTCTTTATTACCGTCTTGGGAGTACATGCAAACACAAAATACATTTACATGATAATAAAAGCAACAATCACTTTATGGCTACTGCACGATGATAGAATGGATTAAATGATTTTATTTTGTCCAAGACTGGCAACCCCTCAGGTTGAGAATTTTGCGGCCCGAACACTTCCTGTATGTACACGATGCTTTCAGTGAAATACTGATAAGCAGGATGCACAATAATACGTTCATGTCTTACATCCATTCGCGTGCGCCGAACACTGTCCATGCAGAGCAACCTAACAGGTCGCAAGACACTTCACCAAGTTCCGCGTATGGTAAGAAACGTATTCAAAAAGGCGTCAAAGGTAACTTTTTTTCAGGGTGCGTTTCAAGACATCCCAAAGAAAACCCGCATCGTGTCAGTCTAGAAAGGTATGTTCAATTGTTTCCAACTTTTTACATATAGAAAATGCACTAGGCGCTGTAGAAACGTTCCAAAACTGGCTCACCAAGACGTCTTGAAGAAAATGTTGGAGCGAGTGCTATCTGAACAGTAAAATATTTGATTCGACCCATCTACTCAAACCCTGGCGCCATCAGGATGGCTTGTAGACTCTTTTGTGGGTCTCACAAGCTTTGGGGTTGCTTAGCGTTTGCTTGAGTTTTCCTTCAACCTAGGCAACGATTGTCTTCAGCCCTTGTTCATATCAGCGAAGTACAAAGAGACCAATGTATTTTTGAGCGCGCTGGTGGCTTTGGTTGCGAGTATATATTGGAATACTCGAGTATATGACTGTGCTCGGGGCTAAGGGCCAATTAGGCATGTCTAAAGAGAGAAAGAAAGCTTATGGCGGTATGTGACTCTGAAAACAATTTACATCCAAGAAAAGTATTTCGGGGTCGAACATTTTGAGATGTAAGCAAACTGAGAGACCAAAATAGTCTCGCAAACAACATAATGGTGCCATATGAACAAAAAATCATATACCGAGAAGCGCAGATTGATATATTTACTTTATTAGATAAGGAAACCCACATGAACACACAACTATAGCCGGCATTGTAGCTCGCTTGAAAGTGTCATAGCATGAAAAACGTCATAATGGAGGCGCAGGAACACTGAGCACCGCCTTTCTTACACACTAGGGTGCCATCGATCGCTGTAACTAGAGTGCACCCACAATTGACGAGCTAACACTTTCCAAAATACATTGAAGAAGGCATCGTGATTCGTCAAAAGGCTTCGCATTTGGCCTTGGTTGTTACAACTGAATCGAGTATATTAAAAACAATTTTTCTAGAACTTCCACGGAGCTTGACCAAAATAAGATCGGACAGCCAAATGTGGAAGCCTCCTCCGTTTACTGGTTTAAGCAGGAATCATTGCGAATTTCTAAGTTGTGTTTTTCTGGGAGTAATTCAAAGCTGTTTTTGACGCTATTTTACACAAGAGCGCGAAGCCTTACTAAAACAGTGCCAATAACTATAAGAATTAAATCACCACACTCACTAAATGGGCACTAAAAAACGATATCTGTAATCCTCAAAGTCCTCACTGAATGTTTGAAGAGTACAAGCAGACAAAATGCAATAAACGAAAGACTGTGCACGAATAAAGCCCTGTCAATGTTTTTGGTATGCAAACAAAAAAAGAACAGTACACAGGAAAGTAGCCAAGCTTCAATCATTGACACAAAAACAAAATATGTCTGTCAAAAAAAGGTGCACTTATTTCTGGGGTTCATCCTGGACCATTCGGGGCATCTGAATGCTTTTGCAAAAGCCGAAGAGTGTCGCACGATTTTCTTGCAGTCAGCAGCAAACGGATTCATGAAGTCTTGCCGGGTGCACGTCATATAGCAAATCGTCAAGAAAAAAACTTTCTCTTCCGTCAGGTCGGCACTTATCTGCGTTGTGTTACCGGCTTCGTTGGCGGCGTCGAGGAAAGCAGAGTAGGCGACCTGCAGCGCTGGTATCTCAGGAAACACACTCTCTTTGTCCCTTAACTTGGTGCTGTTGAAGCATTTGATCTTTTCGTGGAAGACAGCCTGTGAGTTGGCGCTGAGGAAAGATTCAACTAATCTCCCGTCCGGATGCCACTGGGTGCCCACTTGATCCATCGCCTTGACCAGTTCTAAGGCGAGGTGGAAGCCGAATCCTCCGTAGAACATGGCCAGAGTGCCTTTGCTATAGAACAGTTGGCGGCCTACGGCAGCGATGGCGACACCGATGGTGTTGTCAAAATAGTCGTACTCGAAATAAGGCAATGCGTAGTTTTCTGGCATTTCAAGCATTGTGTCGTATTCCGCCGTTCTGCTTATCGTTTGTATACTCTGGCGAGAGTGTATGAAGTATGCGCCAAATGAGTCTTCTTCCTCTGGAAACGATCGAAATAATTCTTCGAGGTCAGTTTCATTCAGGAATGCGGCAGGAGGCCACAGCCGCATACTAGCAGAGCGAAGTTTATCGATGGCCAAATCTATGCTCTTTGTGTCTAACCAAGTCGAGTCGTTAACCAAGCGTAGAGCCGTCGACACGAGGCGACTGAAGCCGGCGTCGACCATTTCCTTGTCTGTCTGCGTTAGATGCCACATGTAGTGCGCTGTTATGAGGAGCATCTTATAGGGCACCTCAATATGATATCCGCAGAAGGCAGGTCGTAACCTACTGGCTGTTCTGTGATCACCGAAACGCGCCATCAGGAGAGTGCTGTCAGACACTGGTCCGTAGTGTTGAGCGAATCGCCATCCCAGAAAATCCAGTATTTCATTCTTGGTGTATTTCGCGAACAGGTTGCCCACTGTCTGGAGGAAGAGTACATTGGTCGTAGTAAAAACGTCCTCCTGAATAAGCATGGGGTTTAGGGTGGTTACGTGCTGCAGCTCTTTGAGACACCGCGAGGAATTTATGCCACTCGTGTACACTTCAAGCTCGCCTATGGGGAACATGGCCGCTTCTTTAGGCGATGCCTGCAGCGCCTCGTGTAATGTCTCTAGAATGTTGCCCTCGATGTAGGCTGCCATAAGCGTCCGTTCTTTCTTTGCTCTTGTAGGGTCGCCAAAAAGCGCCTTGTAAAAGTCCATCCAGTACTTGAAGTAGGTGTCTTTTCCGTTCCTTATAACAGAGTGGTGTATAAGGCGGTAGCGGGTGATGAGGCGAGCCGGCGTTAGCATAATGTTTTGCCTGCCTTGATACGCACCCTTTCCAAGAGAGAAGACTCGCAGCTCAAACCAAAAAGCTGCCTGCCGTTTGTAAGCAAGACTGAGAAGAACCCTGAGTGCGTCAATGTCTTTTTTTTGGCGGATTCGGCCACAGTAGGCTGATGTTGTTAAGAAACTGCCGGAAACTCGTCAAGTCGCTACCGTACGTTGACGAATTACCCATGCATGTCTCATACATAGCTAATACCTTATTGAAAACTGGAAAAGACGTGGACCCTTTGACAATATATTTCTTCATGTGGAGGAGCCAAGAATACACCATATCGTCCATGACGGATTTATCAAAATCCCTAATGTTCTTCCTTTCTCTTGGAGGTACTCACTTGAAGCAGACGTGGGCACTGAAGTCATGGCAGGGGTCGACCTCCAAGCCTCGAGTCTCTTCGAGAAGGCTTTCGTGTGAGAGGCAGTCATCTGTGACGCATAACCCTTTCTTTAGTTCTAGTGTGGTAGGGCGAGCAAAGAACAAGATCGCGACGAGGACAAACAGCATGGTCGCTAAAGCCACGAAGGGCATGAAGAACTCATTCTTTAGCAAGAAGCATGCGTCACCGTTGAAGGTCTCTCGAGGACTCCTCACCTGATGGCGAAAAGAAATACATGAAAGCATTTTACGAATTGTAGCTTGTAAATGATAAAACATCATTACGCTACATATTTACAGTTAAGATTTAGTCACAAAATAAAACACTTGACGGTTTAACGGCTCTGCGGGCGCCTTTTGCACCTTTACTGGTATTTGTGCAATTCCTCGAGAGGCCGCATAGATAAAAAAGCTTTCTACTGCATGAGGGTAGAATTCCTGTCCGTCAGCTGCACCGTAACTTCGCTTTGTACTCTAGGAGCATTTGTTAGGAGTCGTTTTTGTGTTACTGGGGCAAAGTTAGGCATTCTTTGAGGCGCCTCCTGAAGCTTCCTTTCTCGTAAATGTACATACGTACTAAAGGTCACGCCATGTCCTTTACAACGGCATACGTAGAAAACTCCAGTTCGAAGGATCGTCTTCCCTGTGCGGTCCTTGGACCTGTATGGACATCGAATGTCCTTCTGAACCTTTTAGAAAATTTAATCCATCACAAGAGCACAGGGCGATGAGGTCATACATACTGTTTTGTAAGCTAGGTGTTGTTTCAATTTATGTGTGATGTATTTTTGTTTTGTTTGTGTGTTATCAGAGACGTTCTAAGGTTGACTATTGGTTTTCATCGTGTTCTGTATTTGTCATTTTTCCGAATTCCCACTCCTGTTACAGCCTCTCATGATGGCTGACAGTAATCATAAATAAAATCGTTATAAAAGCAACTTTCGCTGATGTCATTGTGGGACATTATTCCATAAAGTCATAATTTTATAAGGAAAAGTGTCCATTTTGTATTTCATCTCGCCTAATATATACATGACGGTAGCATCATACAGGCGTAGCTGTAGAGGCCAGTCGCAGAAATTCCAGGATAGCAGTTTTTGGCCGCCGAGGATAGCCATCACCAATCAGCGCACGCATCGGCAATCCGGTGCTTCAGTCATGCAGGCAATGCTGAAATCGGATATCCAAATATGCCAATGCTATACTATTGATCGAAGTCCTCAGCTTTGTCACCCAACAAAAGTGACCTAGCGTGAGTAAAATTAACCCGAAATGATTAATGAACCTGTATAAATATTACAGCAGTGTAGGAGTGAGAACTCGACGTAGTAGCCGCTCAAGCAGTAAACAACTTATATGAATGATCACTGGGCACAACAAATGTTACGCTAGTAGCATTCCTCTAAATAATAATGAAATGGCAAAATACCTCGCTTTCACTGCTCAAACTGTTTCGGCAGCCCCTCTATAGAAGTCGTTCAACGATAAAAAGCGGACCGAAAGCTGTCCTGCATTGATTGGTTGACCACACTCGGGACAAGTGATGCGACACCGCCTCTCTGAACCAGGTAAGAATTACACATTAATTGTAATTAGACTTGAAGTCCTCGGTCGACCAGATCAGGCGTGTAAATTCCGGTCATTTGTGATCGACTGGCTTGACTACTGGTGAAAAGCGTTTTTCTTTCAGTTAGAAGCTTTGCGAAAGCAAAAATTTGGATGCTAAAGCTCAGAGATGCTGATGTGCGCTACCCGTCTCGTTCAGCGGATGCGACCGCACATATCAGCATGGTGGTTATTTTCAATTTAGCCGACAGATGGCGCTACCTACACAAAAGAACAGCACTTATATAAAACGGTGTATAGCATCCTTGAGTGACTCCAGTTATAGTTCGTCATGTCGGAATTCCTTGCGCTTATGATCCGCTTTTAACCTCTCTTCACTTCAACTTTGCCTGTGGGGTTACATGCGCTATGATATTTTGGGATATTTTATGTGGTGAGATCGCATGTTGGTATTTCTTTTTCCTATAGCCATTTTCTGCAGCTTCGTAACAATAGCTTTAAGGTTATTGTTGATTGCTCGAACAATAATCCATATTTTTCAACGTATTGTGCACTGCCTTTGTATTCCATCTACCCGCTTACTAGTCAATATGTGATCCCGCCGTGCTAGTTTATTTCATTCCCTGTCGATGTCTAGGCTGATTCGCGAGTTTACAATCGAGTACGGCACTGAAACACCCCCATTTTAGGACTGACACATGGTGCAGAATGTTGAGTTGAAGGCGACCGATGAAGTTTATGAAGCCTAATTCATTTTAGCCTCGCCCCTGCGACTTTCCACTTGCAATTGCGGTTACTGATAATTACCTCTACACGTACCTATTGGTTGCGGAGCTTGTAATCAGTGAACTGAGCCAATTGGGCGTACTCGCCAGGTAACATATTATGCTGAATAAAATATTATTGACGTTAGAGACAGGAACAAGCAACAATTTTTTTCTTTTTTTTTTCTTACTGCGGACGAAGGAGTTGCAATGTGCCATTTTTGTGAACAGAACATTGCGCTGGGATCCCGTTTTTTATGATGCGATTTTTAATGCAGCTGATTTAATGAGTACATATCTCTGTTATTGAGCAACATAAGTTTAAAGTGCAGTTTGACAAGCGTTATGGCTCCTGATTGTTTCTTTTCTATTAGGTGCACTGAGAGAAAATTTCCCCGTGAAGATGGGATTCTTGTACGAACTCATCGCGAGAGGAGTACGCAATGAGTAAGGTCAAAAGTGGGCATGCCCCCGTTAATTTTTTTTCTTTTATGGTTATCTGTACCGTTTTCGTACAGAGTGCATTTGTCGAAATTTCAAGGACGCCCATCGTCGGATGGCACAAAAGCTGTCAGCCTATAAAACAAATGCAACGTCGATGATGAGTCAAACGACGTAAAAAATAGGTATCAATCGATTGAAAGACCCGGAGCAAGGATTTCACAAAGATGCATAAATTGTATCTGTGCTGTTGACTTATATAGTATTCTTTTGTTGAGTACAGTCTAAGTCGTAGGTATAATTTCAGCAGGTAGTAGAGCTCGATGGTTATGGGCGTACGTGTTATGGGCGTAGGTGTGTTCATACGCTATTTTCAGCATTAGATTTTGAAGGTTAGTAGCATGTCAACTAACATAAATTTCACATTGAGTGACCCATTTTCCGTCAATATTTACTTTTCATTTTGTCCACACAGTGTTAGAAATCATTGACATGCGTGGACAAGCGTTCGAAAGTTATCCGTGGGAATTATTTCGGGAACGTGGAACGTTTACAATGGAACTCAAGCGAGTAAACAATCACGTGTCCATTTTTAAGGTGAAAGGCTTTCAGGCTCATGGAATGAAATCCGTACGCGAAAGTTGTGTGCGAGATCTGTATTCGTGATCTGGCATATTTAGCGAGATTCTTAGAGATGTGTTCTCCTTGTTAGCATTCCAGGCATCTGCAATCCCACACATGAACATGCGCCAAGGAATGCCACGCGACCGGAGTGATGGCGTATCATCCAAACACAATCTTTCTAGAGAAAGTGTCACAGAGCCAGTAGCAGGCCCGTGCATTTTCTTTTTCCTTTTCCGTATAGTCGCAACAACAGAACTGGCATCGGGAACTAGAGGTGACGTCTCGTGACCCTACGGGGTTAGGACTGGTAGGTCACTGCCGCTTGCGGAGGGGGCTACCAGATGTTTATCAGTTGTAGTTAGTCATTGAGCCCGTTTCGCTTCGGTGGTGGACGACGGCTGCTTCTACGCACGTCTTTCTCCCTCTTCTTTCTGTATCTTTCTTCTCTATTTTCTCTTCTGTCCGAGCGAGGTAGCGGAGGTGGCTCAGCTACAGAGCCAGTAGCAGGCCTTTGCATTTGTTTTCTTTCTTCCTACAGTAGCAACAACAGCACTGACATCTCACAGCAGACGGAGGCTTCTTTGCTTCGCCTCCATGAAATCCTTAACTGATTGCACAATCACATGTATACTCGCAGTCTCTTCCTACACACGATTCTGAAATTCCGAAGCCACTTATCCACACAACACATCATGCTTCAAATTTCCGAAGAAATTCTACATCCGCAGCATCGAAACCGCTCGAGAGCCTTAATGGCTCTGGACCACACCAAAATATTTGATAATATACAACATGACTGAATCCTTGACGTCCTCTTCAGCTTAGGGGTAGGAGAACGCATCCGCTCATATATTGCAGCCTTTCTACTCGACCTCACCCCGAAACTGAAACTCGGCCCTATAGAATCACCCACTTTCTCTCTAGGCAGTCGCGGAACACTTCAGGGATCAGTCCTCTATCCCCTACTATTTATTATCACCCTCATGGCTGACAAACTAACACAAATCGCAAACCTTTCCCACACCCTCTATGCGGACGACATTACCCCGTGGATAACTACAGGAAATGTAGGAAACATAGAGGACACTCTTCAAGCAGGAGCAGACGTAGTGGGAACGCACGCAACCTCCATCGGCCTCGCGTGCTTCCCCACCAAATGCGAAATCCTGTTGCTCCACCCAAACCCCCGCCTTACCAAGCAAAAGCATGTCATCATATGCATCACCATAGATGGGCTCCAAGTACCCGAGACCAGCAAACTTGTTGTTCTGGGAATGTTCCTGCAAACTATGCACTCAACACATAAAGAATCCTGAAATTGACTATCACCACCCATAAAACTATCAGACTCATCCAACGAATAGCGAACAAGCACAGAGGCATGCGAGAGCACGATCTCCGGCGCCTTGTACAGGCATTCATCAGCCGGATGGTCTATTCACTCCCGTATCTCTATCTTACAAAGGCAGAAACAGAGGAAGTGGACGCACTCATTCGTCAGGCCTACAAAAGAGCACTTCACTTCTCAAAACATAGTCCTACCACTCGCCTTCTAAACATAGGAGTACACAACACAATCCAAGAACTAGTTGAAGCCCATCGTACTGCAGAGATCAACAAACTTTCCTCCAAAGAAACGGGCAAGTTCATCCCCGCCGCGCTAAAACTCCAACCAATTGATCCACCTAATGAAAACAGCCACTTAGTTCTCCAACATATCCGGGACAAACTTACCGTACAACCTCTGCCTAAAAATATGTACCCTGCTCACCACTAGGCACGACCAGAAGCTCGAGCCAAGGCGCTAATCAAAGCTCATGCGACTGACACCGAAGCGGGCCAGGTAGACGCGACAGAATACAAATACCGCACGGCATATGTCATCAGTGTGATTTCTTATACCTTCGGCAGAAGCAGTCGACAGAAGCCGAAGAGGCAGCCATAGCGCTAGCCATCACTTCCATTGCCACACTCATTTTCAGCGATTCTAAACCAGGTATTCAAAATTTCGCAAAAGGGAAAACACACCCAGTCGCCCATCAAATCTTAACCTCGGGCTCCACAGCTCCCCGACCCAATCACAACGTCTGGGTACCAGGTCATGCAGGTAACCCCGGTAACGAGGCTGCCCACTCAACTGCTCGAGCGCACGACAACCGAGCGGGGCATACCGAAGACTGGGGAAGCACGTGGGACAGACTTCTCACCTATCATGACATAACACTTCATTACCGAGAACGAGATGTCGACTACATCTCCCACCCACACCTCTCTCTCTCAAAACCCCATCAAATAATCTGGCGACAGCTACAAACCAAAATCTTTCCCTCTCCAGCTTGGTCGGCCTTGTCACACCCGGGCTGGTACGACCCCACATGCTCTCTTTGCGGCGCACCTAGAGCCACCTTCAGTCACATAATGTGTTTATGCGAAAATTTCAAGCCACCGCCCCATCGTGGCCTCACGGACCAAGAGGGTTGGGAGATCGCGGTCTCTAGCTCGGACCCAGCAGAGCAAAAGATGCTGGTTGACTGAAGCGGTCGCTGCCAGGCACGGCCTGACAGACACCAGCCTGGATCAGGAACCACTTCAACCCTTGTAATGTAGCCTGGTTCCCACAATAAATGTTTTAACACCACACCTGAATGGCGCGTAAGGAAAGGGAGGAAATTGAGTGTGAAAGTGAAAAGAGTGTAAGAGGAGCCGTAATTGAGGGCTACGTAGTAATTTGGACCTTCTGCGGATATTTAACGTTCGCTTGCATCGCACATCACACAGATACGTTTTCGCGGAAACAAGCATACTCTGCACTGGAGAAATGCGTAAGCGAGCGTGTCGTCCGCGAGATGTCTCAGCGGGATTCCTCGTGTGACCGATACTGCACCTTTCCTTTCTTCTAAACCAATTACAGAATGTCGGTGAAATTTTACAGTTTCAATTGGATGACGGCTGTGCTCGACAAGGGGTGCTCGATGTACCGAGCTCAGCAGCAACGCTCAGACTTTAGCATTTCTCCACTGCAGGTTCTGCGGGGGTCTCCAAATTTATCAGACTGTTGTTCGTTGATTACCTCTCTCTGCACACTTTGCAACCATTCCCACAAACTTGTGCACGCAAATAACGCCTTTTCCCCGCTCGTTCACTTTCTGACTTTTCAAATTTTAAGCCATCGGAAGTTAGGCCTACATCACCAGAAATAGAGTACCTCGTGACACCACTTCGACATCGCCATCACCAGTCCTCGCTATTTCCATGTCTGATTACTTAATTGCCTCTAATTACCGAATCAACCCACATGCACCAAATGATTTTCTCCGTGAGATTTTATCTTCTAATGCAATCATTCTTTTTGTCATAACTCGATTCGCTAGAACATACTCGCATGGACGAACTCGTTATGACATGAACCAGCCGACATGCCCACTTGATGCTTGTGTATTAGTAACCACTATGGCACCTCATGACACTTCCTACACATCCTTCTTACATGCGCCACCTTTCCTCCTCCCCCATCACCGAATGTTACAGAGTCTTACTGGGAGTCTCTCATGAAGAGCACCTCAACTCAAGACAAACTGAACATCGTTTCCAGTGCTATCAAGAGGATTGCACTTCAAGGACTTTTTTTTGCCTTATAAGGGTGCCTCCCATGTATTGAGTGCCATGATAGGAGCGTCGCCCTCACGTTTTGTTCCAATGGCAATAAAATGTTCCTACCTCCCCACCTCATCATCTTCCTCTGTTCCCTTACGGCGCGGTATAGGTGTCCTCGGAGATGTGTGACAAATATGCGCCTTTTTTCCTGTAAAATATGGAGTATAAAAAAAGCAGCAGCAAGCCCGCGGCAGTGCGCTCTGGGAATATTCAGTCTTCCAAGCCTCTCTCGGGGCCGCCCTGGGAAAGCGTCTCGTTTTTCACCGAGCCCGCGATCAAATCATCGTTTCTCCTCGTGTACGGCCGCCGCTACCGATCAACTCTGCGAGTTCTACGCCTGATCTAACAAGAAAGCCATGAGAATTCCTTTTTGGCATATATTGTAGGTTAATTGAAAATTGTTTTCGCGTCTGTTTTAACTTGATCTGACTTAGTATTTTTACGATGTGGTTTCTGTGTAACTCTTTTCCATAGTTTTCATATATGGAATACTTGCTTCGTTATGTTTATAGTTCTTGTCCCTACTTTTTATATATTGAATACTTGGTTCGCTATCTTTATAGTCTTTTTTTATCGCAGTGTTTTCTTCATCGTGTTTTTTTCTTCTTGTCATTAACTGAGTCGTTTTCATCACTATCGGGTCGTGGCGTTTTTTTGTTCGATTATTATGCAGTGTGATTCGGACTTCTAGTTATAAATATTCCATTGTTTGTAAAAGAATAAAGATGACTTTTTGGACATGATAAATGACACACTTACACACGTACATCGCTGGTTGACCGGCCTAACGTTTAAAAACGGTGTTCTCAAACCTCACATGTGGTCGACGGGTAACCGTAAAGGGAATCCCGAGCCTGTTTTGACCGTAAAAGCGGGAGTTTGTGTCATAGGCCTAGCTTCCGGTGGCGGGAAATATGTTTGAACGTGAACGAGTGGGAAAGGTCATCAATTGCGTGCACAAATGGGTGGGAATAATTAGAAAGTGTATCAAGAGAGGTAATCAAACCATTTCAGTCTAAAAATTTTGTGCACAGCATGTTGCTCCGCCGCTGTAGTGCAATAGTTTAGATGCCCGACTACTTTGCCGGAGCACCCAGGGTTGATCCCTACTGCAGTGGTTAAGATGGCCGACGGCCGGCGCGACGCTTCGATGGCATCTAAACGAAGATGTGTCCGTGTGCTGTACGAAGTCTGTGCACGCTAAAGAGCCCAAGGTGGTCTAACTTCCTGCACTCTTCTACTACAGCGCCTCTCATAGGCTGGATTGCTTTAGTATGTTAAACCCTATAAACCTACCAAACAAATTATTTAAATCATGAATTATCCACTGATCAATTACACACTATATTTGTTCTTGGGATGGAAATGGAGGTGGTTGCGATAGTAGAAAGTGGGAAAAAAATGCACGGGCCTGATACTGGCACTGAAGCTTAACCACCTCCGCTACGTCCTGCGGAGATAGGAGAAAATAGAGAAGCAACAAAAAAGAGGAGGAGAGAGAGAAAGACGCGTGTTGCAACAGCCCTCATACGCCACTTGAACGGTGACGGGTTCAATGACAGCTTAAAAAAGGTACAACCGCCGGTGGTAGGCGGGCCCCTGCCACAAACGATGGGGCAAAACCATTACCGGCCCCGCAGGGGCGCCTGATATATATTTCACGGGGGGGGGGGGGGGGGGGGGGGGGGGAGGAGGAGAATAAGGCCCAGTATCTGTTTCACTGTTCGGTGGAAGTCACGCAATATTTGAATAGAAAGGGGGAAAATCGTAGTATCTCAGACTCTTCCATGTGGACGCCTGGACCCCGCCGCTAGCGAAGACAAAGATTTTGAGATCAAAGTTGAGGTCATAGCGAAAGAAACCGAGGGTAAATCCGGAGCTGAACTCCGAATAGCGAAGTTTACGATGTGATAAAGAAGAGGATTGGGAAGTGTATAATGATCTTTTTGCCCTAAATAATGTAGTACCCTTGTGCTTTTTGCCATGTGAGCAGGAACCCGCGTGACTAAAATATATCAATGATTGTTTTTTTCTTTCTTATTTGATGTTCAAGCGGGGCAGTTAAGTGTCGGTTTCTTTACATGCACTTCAAATCTTCATATCCGCGGATGATAGTGGGATGATGTGACAATATCTGAATAAGTGAAAACCTAACTTAGAAGGCCGCTTCGTAAGCTGTATCTTGCATATGTGGCATACGACGCCTCAAATATAGAATGCACGTCGACATGAAATGTCAAAATAAGCAACTCACGATGTCCTTCAAGTCGAAGTTTCTTAGATCTCCCATAGTGGGGCTCATCACGATGCTCTTCATTGGTTTCACCACGCTGCCCCTGGTATCAGCGCCAGACTCGGGTGGAGGCGCAATGTTCTGAAGAGACACGGTAACCTTTACATCGTCTAAAGGGGACTTTCTAGACTGCGGGCGAATTAAAGTAGCCTTGGGCGGATCGCCTGTGGTAGACGTCTTCCCAGGAGCTGGAGGAGGCTGGATAGTAGTCGCCGCTACAAGCATGTTTTCCTCCTTTGCCATTTCACCCTGAGAAGCACCACTTAGTACACCGGAGGCCTGTCCAACGGCTTCCTCACGCATATGGTCATGCGTAGAGCCTTTGTCCCGAGCTTGAGATGGAGGAATCGGCCCACCTTGTTGAAGAGACGATGTGCTGGCCCTCTCAACGGGGCTGGGATTTGCGAGGATTGGAGAAGGGCAGCCTGACGACTCGTATTTTTCCCTCTTAATAGCCGCTCCCTTAGGGCGGTTGGTGGAGCTGCCGGCCAACGAGCGCCGGCGGCGGATATCGGCAGGTCCTGCAGATATTCTGCAAGATATCCTAATCGAGGATCCACATTTGAATCCCTCTTCAGCAGGCTGTGATGAGTGGGACTCGTCCTTAGGCGCTACGGTGACTGGAGCACTGCGCTTCTTCCGAGACAACAGCTTGGACACCTCTCCCTCCGCCTTTGGAGAGCGCCCAGGCTTGTCCCGGGATCCCTCAGATGCGGAAGCCATCGCTAAACGAGGGTGTTGTGCGTACCAGTCCGAGCCTGCAAGTAAAGCCCAGGTAGGAAGCTGTATAAGGCCGAAAACTGCTAGTGTGTGGTACATTAGGACCGACACGTAATCCTTACTGAATCATTGCAGAAATCTTCAGCTGTAAGCAGTCATTTGTAAATACAAGCGTTTAAATACCATTCATCCTTTACCTAGACAGCACTGCATATTGGCAGAGCCTTTAATTCGTCGCAAGAAGAAATAAGAGCTAAACATTGAGCAATGACATGATGCGCTTCTGAATCAAAAAAAAATATTCCTTTTTCTCATGTTCAGCATTTGTTGCGGTTTCGTCACTTTCATGTCAATATGGCCATGTTGCAATGAGCGCAGATTCGATGCCTAAACTGTAAGGATGGAAAGAACATGGTTGGGTGTTTGTTCATGCCGCACGGGGCAATCTCATTGTGTTGGCCATTTTAAATGTATAGGCATATATCTGTCTTGAAATGACCCGTGAGAAAGGTGCTGTGTAGATATTTATATAAAGTTCACAGCTGCTGTTCAGCGCAAGCGCTTCAGCATGTCATACGCGCAATGCCTCATGGCGCCGTTCGCATTGTTGGCGGCACTAAATAAGTCCTGCAATCAAGCAACGCAGCATCCGATTCCTATTTTAGACCGAGTTGATCCTATGTGTGTATTTATCAGTGCACTGAAACCACAGATATAAGTTATTATTACAATGTTACGTGCGTGTCTTGCGCAGTCTAGCCGCGGGTTTCGTTTTTTGAGGTTTAATTGCGTTAACACCGTTACTGAACTTTATTGTATCACCCATATCATCATAAAAACCATTTATTGCTCAGAAGTCCAAAATCGTGATAAAACACGGATTTGTGTAAAGTGTATATTTGCGAGTAAGAGATGTGGAACAGAGACCCAATTGGAGCCAGGGTGTTGCAACGCCGCAAAAATTCAGGTAGTTGGAAGTGTAGAAAATAGTGATTGAAAATACGTACTATCTGAGCATATGGGAAGAAGTGGTGAGCATTAGTTTATTTGGGACCTGTTTCTGGCTCGTTTTACTTTTTTCCTATTCTTTAGGTGCAGAGGAATGTTTGGGGTCAAGTAGAGTCAGGTACCTTGTGACCCACATAGTAGGAGGAATGTGGGAGAGTGGATATACTCCACCTGCTGCTGATGACGATGATGAATCTGTCTATAGGCTGCACATGTGATTTTCGTAGGTTTGATAGCTCAGTGCTCTGGCTCCGGATTGACGGTATCGACTGTTCTGGGACGATTTACCCTTGTACCAATAATATACTTGCGATTGTCCATCGTTAAACTTACAACATTACTAAGCGGTGTCCTAACCTACCATGTCGCCCTAGCATTTGAATTGCTTTGTTGCAATGAACCGACTATCCTACACTTACACCTCGTAAAATACGTACCATTGCAATTAAAGCCGTGTAAGAGACGGCAAAAAATACAGCAAAATGTTTTGCAGAAATATCGCGAAGCTACGATTATAACAGCATCAGCTCACCTCCTGATCGAACTGGCAGCTTCAGGTGTGACGGGATCCTTGAACCGGGTACTCAGAAGCAACAAATTGTATGCGCTAGGAACCGTGATCTGGTAGTGTGAAAATACAGTAGCAGTGGACACCCAGATGCAAACATGTGCACCATTTTTAATAGTCGTGCCTCAGTTGCTGCGGCTGCGAGAGAACTGGCTTCGATCGCGGCCGCGGAGTCCGCGTTTCAATCCAAGATAAACGCAAGGCGTTCATGTATTGTGCATGACAGTGTAAATTTGAACCCGAAGTGCTATAAATTGCCGGAGTCCTCGACTGCAGTGTCCATTGTAGCTTGATGTGCTTTGATACGTTAAATGTATTTTAATCAAACTAATCTTTTGAATAGGGCATTTCCAATTTCATACATATATAGCGCCGGTGCTGACCGACTCTGACAAAGTGCTCTCTACCAGTTACCGTTCCCACGCAAGAGACACGATCTGTAAGGTTAGGCATATGGAGAAGGTACATTGCTCTAGCGATGGAACTGATGGGTTTTTAGGACGTAGCTCGCTGCGAAAAAGCTTCGCTCACGATTATGACGGCAGAGGCTCATATTAAAGCGCGAACGGATCACCCACTCTTTACAGCTCCCAATTCCGCAACGGCTCGCAATGCCGCAGCGCCGGGCACCACGATTACTTAACCTTCTTCTAGACCGTTTGAAACATGGCATGTAAACACATGTAGGGATTGGCCAAGGTGTAGTGGTATGTACATGGAAATATATCCCCAGGTGGCTAGGTGAAAATAATAGATTCATACTTAACCAGCCAAAAGACGAGACACAGAAAAGAGGAGGACAGGACAAGGCTCCTCTTTGCTGTGTCTCGTCTTTTGGCTGGTTAAGTATGAACCCATACCAACGTGCCCAGTCATCAACCTTGTTGAAAATGATAGACTCGGTCTGGATTATTTTGGTGGAAAAAGAAGGCACCAAGAAATGTATAAGAATTAGAATTTAAACCTTCCAACTGCAATTATATATTCATAGAGAATCCCGCATACTGAACTTAATGCAAATCCTTTGGCGCTTGTACCAAATGATAGTGTCACTGGCAGAGACAAGAGCAGACCTAGCCTGGATCCACGTACGTCTTTTTCTTTCTTTCTTTCTTTCAAAAAATGAAAGAAGGAACTGCGACAAAAGGCGGTTAGGCCTGGCGGGGTCACAGTTGCCCATACAGTTCACAGCAACGCGCAACACGGAAAACAAACGATAACAGAGCATTACAGCAAACGTGGTAATTAAACATAATGGAGTAAAACCTAAGAAAAGAAACAGTGTACAATATACACTCAAAAAGAAACACCAGCATATATGGCAGTGTGAATTCCGGAGAGGGGAGGAGGAATGCTCCATAGTATACCCCGCCTGTGTCACATAGCTTTGTATGTGTCCACCCACATCTGCATAAATACAAATTCAAACTTGGAATCGTGTACCTGAGCCGCGTAATTGATACCTCACACATTCTGGTTTCACATGACGGGATGTTCCTATTATGTACTAAGTTCTGATAATTAGTGGTATTTAGTAAGGGACCATGTAGCCTTCCTGGAATGTGCTTAAACCTGGAAATCGCCAGCCCGCTGAAGTTAGGGACGATATATGTCACTGACGAAATAAGTGCCGATCTTGATAACAACCCACTTCATTTGAATGAATACCTGCATGGCCTTGAACCAAGACAAAACGAACCTCTTTAAATGTGAATGGAATAAACGTTCGAAGGAAACGGCCCAAATAATATTTTTGTAATGTTTCAAGCCTGGCTAAAACTGTCAAACATTGAGCGAGAATGATAACGTGTGACTCGAGACATAAAATTTTGTGTAAAGGGAATACATTAGACAAAACTTCCGCAAAGAGTATAGGAATGTGAACCGGAATGCGGACAGAAAAGCCTCAAGCGAAATGCTCCGAAAAGATGCCAACTGCCGCTTTTCGCAGCTGACGGAAGTACCGAGAATAACATGAGGAGGGCATTGCCTATGTGAACGGAGAGAAGGTTGAATTCTAAAACATTTACTTCGTGAAAATGGAGATGCAGACGGTCCACTCTAGATGGCCTCCAGTCCATGGCTGGCGGCTACCTTGGTGGCCCACTCGGTGACCAAGGCTTGAATGCCCGGGTCCGAGATGACCAGAACAGCCTCCCATCACTCAAGAGAAGTAATTTGTACTAGATCTTCCGGTGGAGGTTTTTCTTTACACTGCCATAGCATGTGACCACACGTGGCTGCTTCGCCACAGAACCTGCACGCGGGGTTAAAGTCATCAGGGTACAATTTTGCTAATAGATATGGGTTAAGGAAGGATCTCGCTGGAGTTTCCTCCGAGCTGTCTCCTGTGCCTTATCCAAAGTTTTTTCAGGTGGTTGAAATTTGTGCCATTCGAATCTGTAATGATATGATTTGTGATATCGTGAAAAGATGACAGTCCCACCTTGGAGTAACGCATGAATACGAAAGACCCACCGACTCGGTTGACGAAACTTCGAGCCATGTTGCGAGCCGCCTCATTTCTCGGATTCCCCAAGTGAGCCGGCATCCATATCACCTCAATTTCTCTTTATGGTTGCATCGTCAGTTTCAGTATCTTCTGCGCCGCAGTTGAGATTCTGCCCCCCGCAATGTTACGGACAGCAAATTTAGAATCAGAGAAGGCAGGCAGAGCCATACTAGAGCGCCTAGGTATAGGCGTGGAACTTTCCCTCGCAGAGAGAAGCGTTCCAAACGTTTTCTGGCAAGTGCTTCGCATGGGAGGGACGATGTGGTCGAAATGAATTTCCACTGTTGCTTACGAGTTATTAACCCCCCGCGATGAATCCAGCTCAAACACAACCAGGAATGAAAGCTTTTGCGTTAGCTTAACTTTTGGCAATTGACACCGTGGCCACGTTGAAAAAAGAAACCGCCGGTTGAGACACAACGTTATTAGTACTGACTTAATAAACCGGGCCAAAGTACCTGATGAAAGTACGCACCGTGAGTAGTTGGAAGCAGGAATAATTGTGTGAGGGATTCGGGCCTCCAGATAAAGTAATGCGTTTGAAGCTGATTTCAAGAGACCAAGGGAGAGGCGCACAGCACACCTTTCAAATAAGAATAACTGTTGAATCTTGTAGTTCGCACACCATAGAACAGCACACTACCAATTAAAATATAAATCTGACATAGGCTTTTTATAGTAAGAATAACGTTTCGCAACGCAACTCAATATTATTTTAACTTCATGCCAGCCTGCCTAAAACACGGTCTCTTTTAAGCACATTGCTATCTATATGAAGGTTCCAATCTAATTCTGGCTGATGTCATACGAAGATATTCAACCGGATTCATCTGTGAAATCCTGTTGAAGCGATGGCCAAAGGAGTTTCTGATGGAAATACCGGCACGCCCCATTTGTTGACATACCAAAATAAATGAATACCGTCCAACAATAGTCTACGAGCATCAAAATATGCCCGCAGAATCTGCTAAAGGGAATAAATATCCATTTGCGTACACAAAATTTGTTCAACTAGGAAGAATTGGGATGACACTAACCTAAATTTAAAAGACAGCCGATCCTTACGGCACATTTCTAGATTGAGAATATGCATTACGATAGAGGGCTCCACGTGTGCACCAAAAATATCTGTACTTCTGAAATTAACGTTTTCAATCATAACAGTAAGCTAAAGGATTCAGTTGAGCTAGTCTGTTAAAAAAAATATTACGTTTTACGGTGGCATAACCTTTTCCGGCATTAATGCAACCAAGGCTGAAACTTCCCTTTTGTGTAGCGAAAGATGGACTCGGAAGAAGTGCCTCATTGCTCAAGGATTGTAATATTTTAATTAATTCAAAACTGGATATATTTAGCGAAATAATGTCAGACACAACATTGGCAACATGCCCATTTAGAGCTAAATTGACTAAAGACATCGCCTATCATATTCGAAGGAATGCCACAGTGCATCGAAATCCACTGAAAACGCACTTCCTGTAAATGCAAAGGAAGGAAAAACATAAGCATTTGAATCAAAAGACGTGTCGTTTGGCTTTCCAGTGCAGCTAAGACAGACAGTCATTTAGCGAGTATGATTACGTGAGTAATATTACAGGGCAGTTTTTGAAGGACTATGCTAATCGCAAGCAATGCAGAAATTGAAAACGCACTTCCTGTAAATGCAATGAAAGTAAAAACATAAGCGTTTGCATCAAAAGACGTGTCGATTAGCTTTCCAGTGCAGCTAAGACTTACAGTCATTTAGCGAGTATGATTACGTGAGTAATATTACAAGGAAGATTTTGAAGGACTATGCCAATAGCAAGCAATGCAGAAATTGAAAACGCACTTCCTGTAAATGCAAATGAAGGAAAAACATAAGCATTTGCATCAAAAGACGTGTCGTTCGGCTTTCCTGTGCAGCTAAGACTGACAGTAATTTAGAGAGTATGATTACGTGAGTAATATTACAGGGAAGTTTTTGAAGGACTATGCTAATCGCAAGCAATGCAGAAATTGAAAACGCACTTCCTGTAAATGCAATGGAAGGAAAAACATAAGCGTTTGCATCAAAAGACGTGTCGATTGGCTTTCCAGTGCAGCTAAGACTGACAGTCATTTACCGAGTATGATTACGTGAGTAATATTACAGGGAAGTTTTTGAAGGACTATGCCAATCGCAAGCAATGCAGAAATTTAAAACGCACTTCCTGTAAATGCAAAGGAAGGAAAAACATCAGCATTTGCATCAAAAGACGTGTCGTTTGGCTTTCCAGTGCAGCTAAGACTGACAGTCATTTAGCGAGTATGATTACGTGAGTAATATTACAGGGCACTTTTTGAAGGACTATGCCAATCGCAAGCAATGCAGAAATTGAAAACGCGCTTTCTGTAAAAGCAAAGGAAGGAAAAACATCAGCGTTTGCATCAAAAGATGTGTCGTTTGGCTTTCCAGTGCAGCTAAGATTGACAGTCATTTAGCGAGTATGATTACGTGAGTAATATTACAGGGAAGTTTTTGAAGGACTAGGCCAATCGCAAGCAATGCAGAAATTGAAAACGCACTTCCTGTAAATGCAAAGGAAGGAAAAACATAAGCGTTTGCATCAAAAGATGTGTCGTTTGGCTTTCCAGTGCAGCTGAGATTGACAGTCATTTAGCGAGTATGATTACGTGAGTAATAAATGTTTGAGTTGCTATGCCAACCGCAAGCAATGCAACAGTAAATATTCGTGTATCTTCTGGGAATTGTACAGAGAAACTCCAACTGAGTGCCCGGGAATATATGCCTAGAGCTGTTTTTCATCGCGTTGGGAAATATCTGTGAACATAGCTAAGTAACGAGGATTTCGTTGTAAGAAATCTTCCACGTAGCCATTTATTACAGTGGTTTTCAGGTGTTCTGCATTAGATGGTAACGACTGGTCAAAATTTAGTTGCGGTTTTGTTCTGGTTAACCCTAGTTGAAAAGCGAAATCAATGGCGGAAGCTCCTTTTGCCTGCTACATTATTCCCCTATCACGCACTATCAGTGTAAGGTGCTTACATAGGGGACACTTCAGCTAATCCTTTAAGGGTGTGACGCGAGAGCGTAAGCTACCAGCCCTCTTATAAAGTCACGCTTCAACCAAGCCGTATAGTCATGCCTGCCTGTCGTATGGGGTAACGAAAATGCACATGGATCAGGCAGGCTAATTCTGATTTCACCCTCCCATGTGAAATGAGCGACCCGAGTTAGCAGCTCCCGTCCAGGGCATAGAGTAACGTGAATTCTAATGTCACGGCTGGCTGATTGCATCGGGCGAAGTATCACCTCCTCTCCTCTGCCCGCGGAACTGCCGCGGAGCGAGAGCAAGGATGAGAGATGAGAGAGCAAGCGAATGTCATCGTATTGCTATGGAAACTTCGTTGCCATGGCGACGGCACGCCATTGTTACGCGCAGCGCTGGCTCAAGGTCAAGCGGCGCGCGGCGCGACCAGCCACGGGCTACCGGGTTCTACCTAGCGTAATATTGCTGATCTGTGACGTAACCATGATGCGGTGGCGCTTCTGCCGCCAGGCTGGTCCGACAGGGGGTGAAAAATAAGGTTAGCGCCCATAGGAATACATGGAACCGAAAGATTTCAAAGCATTGTTCTCATTTCACGGATTGCCTATAATACCGTTATGCGGCACAGAACAAACATGCGCATAGTAGAGCAGATCGTGAAAGTAAGATATCTAATTACCGAGGCGAAGTGTTTTTAAAACAGCGCGAAGCGTATGGGAGAGCGAGTTGGGAGGGCGACCCATAAAAACATATGTAAACACAAATGTAAACACACACATGTAAACACATTGCGGAGGTAATCTACCTTTATTACCCCTCGTTGTCTAGAAACGGAGTTAGAAATGGATTGCGGTAGCGCAGTCCATACTAAATATATGTAAAGAACAGTTCACAAAGACGCTGACTTAGCGCCTACGAAAGCAGTCATCTGTTAAGAGCTGGTGCTTTATTTTAAGACCATGAATATACGGGTGCAACAGTTTGCGTCTGACATCTCTGTAAAGTATATTTACAATAAATATGTGCGGCGCGTTTTCAGACGAACCCCCACGCCGAGAAGGTGAGTTGCCTAAGCGGGTTTTTTTTTTTTTGACGATCTTGTACCACGCCCCAGCATCATGTTGTATGGCGGAAGTAAAAAAAATCATTGCAAGTGCTGGTGACGCGCATGAGACGCGTAAGGTAGCCATGATGTCGTCGAGACACGGTGCATATTGTAAATTGAGAGGAATAAAACGCAAAATAACGGGCACATCATTGCGTTTTGTAAACATCGATAGTGGCTAAGTAATAGGGGGTAAGTATTAAAATGAATGCATATGTAGTTGCGTCGCGATACATGCATGTAATGAGCAAGTCGTAAATTTTCAGAGGATTTATATTCCTACATCCGTGCACGAGCTGCATGATCCGCTCCGTATGGAGAGAAAAAAAAGACGAGGAAACCACACAGAAAGAACAGAACGATATATTAGAACCATACCGATACTAAGGGGAACAAGAAAATAAACAAAAAATACTTAACTAGCATATATGCTCGTTGATTACCTTGCACGCACCCACCTGTTTCAAAATAATTGTATGCCTTCAGGTATTTATGCCTGGATGGTCTCTGCAGTGAAGCGACTCGGAGAAAAAATCAAATACACTAGCGCCTGCGCTAGTCCGGAAGACTTCTCAATGCATTTCCGTAATGACGCATCATACTTTTACACGCTGCTTCAAAGCGCTGGCCAACGTTTATTGGCCGGCCACCACTTCTGGTGCTCTGCGGAACGAGAAAAATATTGAAGTTGTGTGTACATGTGTTTCTATACGTCGCCCTCCCAACTCGTACCCCCCTACATTTCGTAATGTTTTAAAAATGCTTCGCCTCGGTAATGAGACTGCATACTTTCACGATCTGTTCTAGTATGTTCATGGTTGCTCTGTGTCGAATAACGACATCATAGGTGCCAAGTTAAATGAGAAAACGTTTTTGAAATCTTTCGGTTCCATGTATTTCTATGGGCGGAAACCCTACTTTTCAGCCCCAGTCGGCTACGGCACTGCGAGCGTCCCCTTTGTTTGTAAGCACGGTGTTGGTCTATAACAGTGTAGAAGTAGCTTGAACAATACTAAACTCTCACACTGACCTACGTGAAACTGTAAGTTTGAGCCCCAACGACTGAGTAAATGGAAATTGTGAATCCGTATCGTACAGCCTATGGTAATCAAGAAACAGAGCTTGGTATCAAATAAATTGAGAGAAGCTACTCCAGGCAGAGGCTGAAGTGGTGGGTGGGGGTGGTAAAACTGTAATGTCCAGCAGATATAGGATAGTCGTCAACCTAGCCGCTTACACGGCGGCCTGGAGCTCTTGGACCCGGGCGGCGTGTTCGGCCAATCGGATTACTCTTAGCTGAGTCTCAGGCTGTGAGCTCAACAGTAGAGTCTCCCAACATTCATTTTTGCCGGTTCACTTATATTTTTATTTTTGGAAACATCCATATCATATGTGCCAGATCCGCTTTATCTTGAGATAGTTTTCATCTATCTGAGAATTGTTCCGGGGACCACTAAATTAGGGTAGCTGGATTCGAAAACTTCCTTGTTTGCAATCGCCTTCAAATTTTTTCTTGGACCTTATTTAGTGTCCTATCAGCCGGAGAGTATTGTACCCTAATTAACCGATAGTGCTCAGTAATCTCTTTATAGCTGACTAGCCTGTCCCTGCTAAGGGCGTACTGAGCGTCAGAGTCTACCCGGAAGGTGAGACCGCGGGCAAGCTTATGAGCTCCCTTATTTCTCCGAAGCTGGGAGTGGGCTGGTGCCCATATTAGCAGGATTATTCCTTCATGCCGACTAGATTTCAGTATCCTTTTTACCTGTGGAGAGACCCTTCCCTTGAGAAAATTGCATTTTAGTGTTTTCGAATCACTTATAATCGTCGTAGCCATTGTCCCATACTATTGTAAAGGCAATCACCACCTCTTCAGCCGTGTGTACTAAGCTCGTCCTAACCGAGCCGCCTATTAGCTTTCTTTAATGACGCTCCCGAAACCATAACCTGCCTTTCCTCATACTCTGCGGTGTCGACATTGACCACATACTGTCTTCCTTGATATATCTTCCGCAGCGTTGGCGCCCTTTTCTTTCTTCCTTCCTGGTGATGCTCTGGATGCATGTTTCGTGGCAGCGGCAGGATTTTTAGTCTATGCCGGTCTTCCATCAGGATATCCATCCCCTTGACTTTCGTATCGAATGCCTAAACTGAGCAGCATACTTCTTCCCGTCCAGGTCTTTGCCAGTCTTTCCTACTGAGAGATTTGGCTTGCCTCTATCACCCTCCAGTGTATTGTGCAGCCCTGCTTCATTAGCCGGTTCGTAGACGTAACCCTTATGGAAATCCCATATCTGCTTCAGATATGGAACATATGCTGCCGGATACAAATGTATAGGGCAGCAAGTAAGTCCTTATCTGGGCCAGATAAGGTCATAAATGTACAAAATGTTGCCTTTATATGGCTCAGATTTGGCCATATCATGCAACATATAATCCATATCTGAACGGCTAACGGGACCTTATATGGCTTGATCAGGGGCATATATGGTTTCCTCGCGACCTTATGTGGCCTGATAAAGGGCATATATGGCATCGTCATGACCTTATATAGACAGACCAGGGCCATATGCCTGGCATCAACAAGACTTTATATAACCTCATTGGGGCCTTAATTATGTAGGCGCCATAGTCACTGTATATTAGCAATATATGGCCTTCGTCTACTTTCTGCAAATATCCAATATTGGCATCATGTGGTCGAGCTTCAATTTTTCTACACTCAGCATGGCCTGCGTGTTAATTGTATCCAATTTAGAAAATAGCTACGGCTGATATTTCAAATATTCTGGAGATTTCGCTGCACTATAATTATTACACCATGTGTTCCTTAATCCAGGAGGGCGCTGGGTTATAGCTACATGCTCCTCTTTTCGCCTACTAATTCGTATTTTCATTTAAAATGCGGCCGCAGTCCGGTGCACAAAAGCATGCTCGGTTAAGTTGAGCGATTCAAAATATCAAGAAAATGATGGCAGTTCAGTATACGGCCCCCTCCGCGCTGTCAGATGGTGACTCACCCTCAGCGACAGCTGGCGGTTGCTTCGTCGAGGGCCGCAGTAGCTAGACAGTGACTCCTCCTCTCCCGCGTTCCCCTCTTCCCTCTCAGACAGCGGCGGCCCCTGCGTAGCTGGCTCGCATTTCATCTCTCCTCCTCGCTGCCACGCTCTATACCGCGGAGGCCTCGCGCTCTCCGTTTTGTGTGTGCTTGCTTCTTTCCCCTCCCCCTTTCAACTCCGTGCGCCTAAGTACTTGGTATCTCGTTCCTTTTCGGCGGCAGACATCGGAGTTCAGTGCGGCTGGCGGGCGGGCTGCATGTTGTGTATGCTGGTGTGTGTGCGTGTGCCAGCGCCTGTTCGCTATTAGCTGTGTGCATGTAACAAAAATGCGACAGCAAACCTACAAGAACTTCAGTCTGACCGTTGGCTCAGCGGAAATTACTGTGTACCACTGCGGGTGCAAGCTGCCTCCCCAGCCTTGGCAGCGAACCTGATGGTCGAATGAGCTTTTCGGGGATTCTGCGCTGGGTGGCCCGGCCAAATCTTCACCATTTTGTCGGATCGCACCCTCATCGTGCCGCCTCATCTTCACGCCCGATCACCAAAACCGTGAGCGTGATACTTCTCGTCGGGAACTAGCACTTGCCAGCCTCAGGATATTGTTCACTTTATTATTTTGATGGCAAATTAATTTTCCAATCAGTAAATTGGATAGTAATTGCCAGTATGTGATATTTTTCGTACATTTCGTTGCTATTTGTCTTTCGCTCTAGCAATTTTGACAAATTTCAGTGAGTGGATAGGGTCCTTCGTTGTTTATTATTATTATTATTACTAAGTAGCTTCATGCTTGATTTGGTTTAGGGGCAGAGTTGTCGCTGTCATGACAAATGCCATCGGACATGCTTTTTTTGTTTTCTCTCCTAATTTGAAAAGCAACCACGAGTTAGGCGCGTTCGCTCATTTTGCACTGCAGTCTCTGCTTAAGGTAACACCAGTACTTCCTGACAGCCTATATGTACTTTGCTGAGGTTTAGGTATTATCAGCTGTCCCAGCAGTGTGTGTTTTATCGCCCTACGGTTTAGCGGTACCTTTTCCGGGTGTCGACAAACCTTTAAATTTCATTTTAATAGTCTAGTTCGATTATTAGCCATTTATTTTAGTTAGCTTCGCAAGTAAACCAGCTCAAACTAAAAGCATTTACTGGTTAAAGCTCTGTGTGTAAAAGAGCAGAATGAAAATGTAATATCTAATTTAATAGGTATGTATTTCACTTTAGCTTCTCGTGTAGACATTATTCTGTTCAGATATCTCGTTAGTTTGTTATAGTATCGCGCGTAAATGAGTAGAATCTCAATATTTACTAACAGATAAGCATGTCTTTGACCCTCGGTATACACACGTAATTCAGAACCGTCTTTGAGCGATTCCATATAGGCAGGGAAAAAAGAAAACCTGTGGTTTCAAAGCTATTTTCCCGTAAGGTTTGAAATAAAAGGGGAAATTCAGGTTTTCCTTGGCAAACTTGATTGAGCGTGCATTTAGCTGGAATACTGAAATTGTTTTGTGTGTGTTGTAATAGTGTTATGTTGATATGCAGATATATAGATCTATAGTTCAAAACCTACCTGCCATGCGGGCTAGATCTTTAAATCAGGAATTGGGTAGATAAGGCATATCTGACCAGATAAGCCTTACCTGGTACTCAAAATCAGGAATTGGGCAGATCAGGCATATACAACCAGATATGCCTTATCTGGTACTCGAAATCAGGAATTGAGCAGATATGCTTTATCTGGCCCCAATCTGTCCTAATATACCATATCTGCCCAATTCCTGATATACCTGATCTGGATTTTTTTTATAAGTCCAGATATGGCATTTCCGTAAGGGAATGATCGGGAGATCAAGGACTGTTTTTATTCTCTTCCTGATGATTGCTTCAATGTTAGCCTTCTCGCAGTTGACAAGGTGTAAGTACGGCACTGCGTAGATGATCTTGCTGATGACAAACACATGTAAAAGACATAAGAGGTTTGCTTCCCTAATGCCCGACTTGCGATTTGCGATGCGTTTAATTAGACATACCATTTGTTGAGCGCAGCCTACTAGTTCCTTTATAGCTTCTCTGTGGCGACCGTTTTCTTGCAGCCACTTACTTAGGATTCTAGGATCAGCCACTAGATAGCAGATTGTTCAAAGAACGAACGAGAATCAAACTAAAGGCAGACGGAGTTCCCATCTCCACAGTGGACAAGATTAGGCTAAAGTGTTCATAGAAAAGGTTCTTTCTGTGAGAAGCTCAAAACGAGAGTTCAAATCTCGTGCATACCCTCTAATGGGAGGACTGCATTGGAAACGGATTTTGGTAAACAAAGACAGCCGTAGAGAGCGCCTCTTCAAAAGCAACAAATATTGTTGTTTGTATCTAGGACTACCTGAGAAACGAAAACAACCGAACTCCAGAATTGATATCACATAAATGAAACTCAGGAACAAAAGAGTACTTCTCCGCATACCGAATTTCTTGTGGCTAATTCTGATTAGGATCCCTAAAAGCTGGCTCGCTATTCAGGCAATTGCTGCTGATATGAGGCCACCGGTGTAACTGGGAGTGGTGTATTACACCCAGATATTTTTAGGACTCAGCCTGTCGGATCTCTGCACCGCAATACACAAGTGAGATATATAGAGGGTATGCCGGTAGGAATATAAATAATGGGCAATTTGGAAGTTAAGAATTAATTTTACCTTACCATCTAAACTTCAAGGACATTCAGCGTAGCTTTCAAATGAACACGTTTCGCTAAACGAAAACGGCAAGATGCCCGCACTCACGTACACCTATATAAGGATGGACAGGAATATCCCGTAATAATATAATAAATAAGTGTGGTTTAGTTCGTATTTAAACCTGGATTTACGCGAGAGCTACATCTTCGCGGCTACGCTTCTACATGGCTACAAAATTATAGGGGGCACTTTGGACCACTAAAGTGCGATGAGGCGAAAGCGGCTGTTAGACGGTGGTCAGCAGACCTCCCTTATGGAACCTCGGTCTCTCTGTTGTAGCGAAATCTCCATTGGAGGTGATGCAACGATTTCGGCGTGGCACCAATTTCCACCGTGGTTGCAACACTCTCACGGCCGCTGCCTGCGACCAGATCTTATATAATTATTTCGCCCTTGATGTCAGCGCACGTTAATGATCCGTGTGCTGTGCGATGTCAGCGCACGTTAAAGATCCCCAGGTGGTCGAAATTACTTCGGAGTCCTCCACTACGGCTCCTCTTTCTCTTTCCACTTTCTCTCCCACCTTCCTCCCTTCCCTTACGGCGCGGTTGAGGTGTCCACAGAAACCAAGTGAGACAGTTACCGCGCCTTTCCCTTCCTATAAATAAATCAGTTTTTTTCTCGCCCTTAAATCGCAGTTTTGCGCTTTACCCATGCTCAGATTAGAGATCAGAACAGAATTGTAGTTGTAGTGACGCGGTAATGCACATCATGCGGTAAAGTGCCTGTAAGGCGTTGTGTGGATTCACTTGTTGCAATTCACGTTACAACCAGTGCTGTAGGCGCGCCATTGTCAGCGTTGATGCCTTTCGGGGTCGAACAGAGTACGGCAGTAGACAGTGTTCGGATTGGAGCCCTAAGTATCCCTAGGTGGTGGAAATTACTCCGTACCCCTCCACTACGGCGCCTCTTTCTCTCTTTCAACTTTCACTCCCACCTTCCTCCCTTCCCTTGCGGCGCGGTTGAGGTGTCCACAGAAAACAAGTGAGATAGTTACCGCGCCTTTCACTTCCTATAAATCAAATCAATCACCCTTACGGCGCGGTCAGGTGTCGAAAGAAATAAATGTGACAGATACTGCGCCTTTTTCTTCCCGGGAACCAATTATTTTTTCGCCGTGTATAAGACTGATTGATTGATTTATAGGAAGGCAAAGGCGCGGTAACTGTCTCACTTGTTTTCTGTGGACACCTTAATGCGTCATAAGGGAAGGGATGAAGGTGGGAGTAAAAGTGGACAGAGAGAAAGAGGAGGCGCAGTGGAGAGCTACGGAGGAATTTCGACCACCTGGGGATCTTTAACGTGCGCTGACATCGGGAGCTGGGGCAGGTGGGTCACCGCCGCTTGCGGCGGGGGCTGGCCTGTCCCTAAATTTTTTATCTGTTGTAGGCCGTCATTGCACCCGCCACCGCTGTGGTGGTGGTGGACAACGGCCCTTGTTGCGGGGCGCATCTTTCCCTCTCCTTTTGTCTTGTCTATTAACGCGACAGCGTTAAGGAGCTCATGTCGCAGAAAAGCCGGTGTCATCGGCGTCGGCGGCGTTGGCCGTGGGCAATAAATCCCGGCATGCACTTCATAAATAAAAAGCAACTTCCAAGATTGGCTGGGTGGGAATCGAACCAGGTTGGTTTGGTTGGTTTGTTGGGTTTAATGTCCCAAAGCGACTCAGGTATGAGACGCCGTAGTGGAAGACTCCGGAAATTTCGACCACCTGGGGTTCTTTAACGTGCACTGACATAGCACAGCACACGGGCGCATTGCTTTTCGCCTCCAACGAAAAGCGACCGCCGAGGCCGGGAATCGATCCCGGGTTCTTGGGAACAGTAGTCGAGCGCTGTAATCACTTGGTGCCCGAATCAAACCAGGGTCTCCGGAGTGTGAGACGGAGACGCTACCACTCAGCCACGAGTTCGATGCTTGAAAGCGGTACAAAAGCGCTTCTAGTGAATGCGGTGTTGCCTTAGAAACGTGCCGTAGAACGTTATACTGCGGTGTATATCGGTAATTATGAGCACGTTATTTACAGAAGTCGCAGTTACACGAGTAGCGAAGTACGTTTCCGCTACATTTCTTCTGCGCTCTGCGCAAATGCAGAGCCATCTTGTGGCAAACACAGAAGAACCCCTCCTCGCAATGTGCGGCCCACCCCCGACACGTGGCGCGCCACTCGCCCCTGACGTTTCGCCGTGCACCCTCACGGGTTGTAGAATCAAGCGTCTTTCCTTTCTTTAGATCCCTATCTTCGCTCCCCCGCTTCTCCCCTTCGGGCCGCGTGGGTACCGGTGCGAGGATGCCTCAATACCCTTGCGTTTAATAAGTTTCCTCGCTCTCTCCACTTCCAACATCCAGCGTGCGTCAATCGAACAGTGGTGTTTAGGCGACGCGGCTCCTCTTTCCGCTCACAGCGCGATTGCTAGGTGCAGCGTCTGATGCCGGACGCCTCTGACGTGATCGCTGCGCCGTAGCGCTTCTGCTGGGAAAGCGTCCCCTGCGATGTGTGCCGAGCTGCTTCCGAGGAATTATGCTTCTGCGTGGTGCTCCCAAGCGAGATAGAGGACGATCCCATCAAGGCGTCAGCCCCATGATCGCGTCCGCCTTCATGGCGCGTCGCTACCCGGCTTTCTCCCTCCGAGACACCGAGTTCTTTGGTTCGTTCCGCTTGCTCAGGCGCACGTTTCGTTGCCGCGCCGAACGCTGCGTTGCTCGGCGCTCACCGCGTGATTCGTGAGTGCAAAGTCCGACGCGGGGCGCCTCATCAGTGATTGCTGCACCGTAGCGCATTGTCTTACACTCCTTGGCAGGTCGACGGGTGTTGTATTGCAGGGCCTTGCGGGCTCGCTCTTGAGACGCGTGTGATGGAAGCGGCGCCGTCTACCAGTGCCGGTAGCGCTGGGCTATGCGAACGAGGTGCAATAACGCTATCGCGTTATACTCTTGAAGGCGAAGCTTAAGCGTCCTCCAAATTTTTTTCTCTTCTGCCTGCACACGGCAGCGGAGCTGGTTCAGCTACAGAGCCAGTATCAGGCCCGTGCATTTTCTTTTCTTTCTTCCTACAGCCACAACAAAAACAACGCTGACATCGCAAAGCACACGGATGCCTCTTCGTTTCGCCTCCATCGAAACGCAGCCGCCGAGGTCGGGTTCGAACCCGGGTACTCCAGCACAGTATTCGGGTGCCTTACCACTGCATCACCCCGGCGGGGCAGCTGAGGCAGCTGAGCTGAGCAACCTCCGCTGCCTCGTGCGGACAGAAGAGAGAAAGTAGAGTGCGAGACCTCGTTCTCTGAGCGGTAGGGTCTTCTGATGAGTGTCACCTGGCGACAGATTGCACAAATATTGTAAAAATGAATAAGAGCGCATTTAAAGCCTGCCGTAACCATTGGTTCAGCGGCGCAATGGATTGACACTACTTACCTGAGCGCAAGCGGATAAAACCCAGACGGCCATAGACGTCCGACGGTCGACCGACGGACGTCCGTTCTCGGACCTTCGGACATCCGACGGAAGTCCGGTTATGTTCGATATACGTACAGCGGACGTCCGTCGGACTATCGTTCGTGGATCCGGATCGCGTCCCACGGACGTCCGACGGGCAGCCGGAGGCGGACATTCGGACGTTTCCCGGAACATGCTTGCAGGGCCCGCTATTAGTGTAAAAACTTGCCAATAACATTCGTGTAAAGCTCAGCAAGCATGTGCCATGGAAATTTCAGTCACATACTAGTGCTCAATGCCTTTGTCGCGAGAGTAAAGCAGACAATAGAATATGCAACAGGTTCAAGTTTCCTGTTGTCTGCTTTACTTTCACACACAAAGCACTGAACAGTAGTGTGCAAATAAAACTTCCATCAAAGAGGCACATATGCTAGCTGAGCTTTACACAAATGCACCATTCCTGAAAACATGCTAAGTGCATAGGCATACCAGCATGCAAGGTTGTAAAAAAAGCATTTTTTTTGCCTTTATTGCAAAAACTGCATGAATAAATAGTCTACACTAAAAAAAATATCGATGTTAAGGAATGGCATGGTAAAATGCAGGCCAACTGGAGTATTAAGAATCTACTTGAATAATTTTTTTAATTATCCTTGGTTGTGACAGCTCTTCCCTTGGGGAGGTGGTGGAGGAAAAGGTATTTATTGAAACCTAATATTTCGGAATTAGCGAGATGATCGAGTTCTGTGTGGGCGGCCTCCGCAGGCCGGGATTCCAGGAGCAGTTACTATCCTGTGCATTTGCTCGATCAGCTGTTGCTAGTCTTTCAGGCCTAAGATGGAAAGAGCAGGCTGGGCTCCTCCTGCAATAGAAGGGAAAATGAAATTCAAGTTATCTGTGCTGAACTTTGATTACACATCTCCAAGGGCAACTGCCAGTTTCTCTCAATTGCTTTTTCCAGATGGCACTGTACGCATGCATCTCCATTCAGAACTGTCACATACTATATAGAAAGGTCATATAACTGCAGCAAAACCCATGCAGAATAACAAAAGATACAAACGTAGTTTGACCAGAACCTGGCATTCAGTATTTTAATGTTTTTATGTCGTCTCTTTGAACATGCCACTCTGAACAAACATGGCATGTTATGCTTGCTGCTATGCGCCCTCAGCAATGCCCAAGACATGGAGTGCACATGCAGAGATATTAAGCATAAAGGATGCTGTATATGAACATAAAGCACAGCCAGAGCATTGCAGTATTACACAGGTACGCATTGGCGGCAGAAACCTGCATTTTGAGCGGTTTAACAGGCAGATTTCTAGTCATTGTTCCTGCTCTGAAAAGAAGTGATCAATAATAACATCATTTAAAATTGTTACCTTTTTGTTCTGTAAACTGCACATTTCGCTGGTTTCCATGTACCCTCTACTGAAGACATTCCCTGGGCGTGTCGGGGGTATATCGACATCAACATCTAGGCTACAAGCGTCTAGAAAGCGTCTCCTTAGAGCAGCTGCGACGAATTAACTTATCTGATAACATGCAAGCTGCTGCAGCAGAATAAAGATAGACATTTGACATGTGGCTAAAGCCCAATGTGGAAGCATAGCCCGCCGCAGTGATTGCGCAGTGTTCATGCTTCTACAAGAGTTAAAAATAAAGTTATTTGTTTACCCACAGCGCTATATGTGACATTACAATAGCAAGGCTTATAGTTACACAAAACACAAAAAGCTGATAACCACAAGCTCCTGATGTATTACCGGCAGCATGCAGCATGGATGTATGTCATGGATTTCTCAACTATGCACAACAAATTACAAAAAAAAATAATGGTATTTATAAATGCAGCCAGCTGTTCACAAGAAACACTGTAGCTTTTTTATGGGGAAGGTAGTGGGCGCCAAAGAAACTGCCCCTGTAAAGGCGCCTAATTTGCCCCTATGTAATATCGGGGACAAGCGTGTGGACTACACAAACTGCAATCAAAGCACATAACTTTCACATCGACCAGGGACCATACTTGTCGATGTGAAAGTTGAACGTTAGTTCTTTCATGTGTGCAAGAGAAATAAGGTCACAATTCGTTTACATCGCGATTCTAGTCCAAAATCTACAGACATACTGTCCAGACTTTCGCCCCCGCAGTATAAGTCACCACTTGGGTAAGAGATTAGTAAAAGAAGTGTATAAAAGACATTAGTGCTGTTGGACAGCCATAGCTATAAAAATGGCATCGACATTGGACTACTACCTTAAGGCAGGGCCTAGGGCATTACAAAAGCAAGAGTTAGTGTCCGCTGATACTCATTTGAACGAACAAAAAGAGGGGGGGGAAGAAATCTACCTCAATTACATGTTTTGAGTGACACCAAGCCGCAGTTAGTATTAAAGATATCACACAGTTTTGTGGAAAATTTGGGAGCGCTTTGCAGCTTTCTTACAGGATTGAACAAAAGAGCTCACCATCTTCAGAAAGGCACATTATATAGAAATGAAAATAGTGAATTTACTGCATCTGGCCACAACAACTTGCACACGGAGAGGAAGATGAACTGAAAATTTTATACATGAATGTACGTATTTACAACAGGTGAAACAATGACTATGATCTATGCCGAAGAGTAAAGAGATCAAAATCTAGCTCAGAACGAGTTCTCCAGGCCGCGGGGCCGTTTCATTAACTTCGGGACTTCGCCCACATTTCTTCTCCCCGATGACAACGAACTCACACATGACTGGCTAACAAACATTTTGGCATGTCTTTCCACTTTCATAAGTTCTTCACCCTCTCCCTAATACAAGCAATGCAAAAGGGACAACAAATTCGTTTCACAACAAACGGAATTTAGAGAATGGACCTCGAAATGATTGGCTCACTAGGTCACATGCCAAACTCTCTCCCCTAGGAAAAAAAAAAGAAAATAAATAATTAGAACCCATCAAAACGGTGTCCCACGTGCGCAACCATTGCCCAAAGCTTGCATCCTTGGCGGCTCCTTTTACAGGGTAATTATTGCAATTATTGGCGTCCGAGTCAGCACCATTGCGGACCACATCAGAAGAGCCAACCCACATCATACCGTCACTGTTACACACTTGCCCTTTTTCAACGCCGCTATCTCCCACCATTGTTAACATCCAGGGTTGGAATCCTCAACGAGACCCCACTCAGCGCGCCTGCACTGAATAATTGTCACTTTTATGGGCTCCCCAACAAGGAAGAGGGCCTTACACCCTTCAACCTGACAGTGTTTTTTCTTTGAACGATAAGCAGTTCTTCCAAAAGAGGTGCTCGTTTCAAAGCTGTGCTGCCTCCGGGTGATGGGTCCAGTCAGCGTACTAAGGATCCCTTAGTACGCTTAGTACTAAGGACCCCTTAGTTGTATACTGTTCGTAAAGCTCCTTAAATAAAAATGAGCCCCCTACATGAGACAGCAACGAGAACAAACTGCCTGTCCCCGCGTCTTCGAGTGCGACAGCAAAGTCCTCGGAAGAGGGGACTTCTTTCCTTCTCTGCCTACGTTTCCGTTAAGCACTGTAGCTGCTGTAGCTGCCTATCTGTGCGCGTCTCTCCGCCTCCTGTCCAAGGGCAAGTGGGAGACGGCCGCAGCTGGGCATTGAACAGGTGACCCAAAAAAGAGCAGACTAATAATGGTGCCTAGCATACCCACCGATCCCTTACAGAAATCATTAAAGAAATGAAAGCAACACATCAGATAACACTACAATGTTTCTAAGTACAAAGTCGACAACTCCAAGTCATATAAATATATGTACATCTCTGCACATTAACTAGACAGAAACAGTGCAGAGTAAACTAGTAATTCAGTGTCTAGCAACACTATTAAAAGGGGATAAAGGCCACGGGGGGCTATGATTATTAGTACCGTTTTGCCTTTAAACTACAATAATATACTTGTTGCAAGCTTAAAATCAAAGATTCACGCCTGTCCCACCCACAGCAATGGAACACACATCTGACTCAAGTCTGCAGAGAAAGAGCAAGCTAGACTATTGCAGATGCACCCTTGGTTATTTTTCTGGCATTTCTGAGGGTGAAGAATCTGACTTGTCAGTACCATGTATACGAATAAGAACCCTATGACAGTAAATGCATCAAATTTTCTGAAGTGGCTTTTCTTTGCTGACCACATATGAGGTGAGCTATAATTTATCCAACTTGGCCTAGGTTTATTCTATGAATAACAAAGCTATAGCAGGTACACAGTCGTCCACTCAGGCTGAACATGCGAGTGCGTGGCATCCACTTTTTGAGATGCCACTGCATCCATCGCAGCTGCACACCGTAGCGAAGAGGCAGACAGCGTGAAGTACCAGCCTCTAGTCCCTCTACCACCACTGGGGTCCCAAACTAGGGACCCCTTGTTTTTGTCAGGACAGGCCCCCTCAGGGTCAGCTAGTAACCTCCTGTATTTGTATCTGATGGCAATGTTTTCCACCACCACCCACAATACGCAGCTGCGCATCATAGCAGATGTGAAGCAACAGCTCCTGGTCCTTCTGTGCATAAGCCACTTTGCCTTGATGCATGCCTGCGCACCATAGTAAAGAGGCAGACGACATGACACAGCAGCTCATGGTACCTTTACACATGAGCCCCCCATTGTACTTCGATACGCACCATAGCAAATATACACACTACGCCACACAGCTGCTCCTGGTCCCTCTATGCATAAGCCATTTTGCCTCAATACGCACCTGCGTACCTGAGCGAAGAGGCAGACGTGAAGCTGCAGCTCCTGGACCCTACATGCACAAGCCACTTAGCATCAATGCACGGCTGTGCACTGTAGTAAAGAGGCGAAGGACGTTAAGCAGCAGCTCCTGGTCCCTCTACACATCAGCCATTTTGCCTCAATGCGCATCTGCACACCGTAACAAACAGCCAGATGTGACAAAGAAGCTCCTGGTTTCTCTACAAATAAACCACTTTGCCTCAATGCACGTCTGCACACCGGAGCAAAGAGGCAGATGACGTGAAGCTGGAGCGGCTGGTCCCTCTACGCACAAGCCACTTAGCCTTGATGCATGGCTGTGACGGATGCATTGCTATTTTGCAAACTGCATGCCACACATTCCCATTCAAGCTAAGAGTGGACGACTGTGTCCAATGACAAAAAGTAACATGGTGGACAATGTAAAAAGAATTTGCTGCATAAAGTTTGTTGAAACCAGTTCTACATCCTACATGTAAACAAGCTAAAATCTTAATGTCGAAGGGATGTCCTGTGTGTTTAAAATCATCACGCTCAAACAACTTCAACACTGACAATCATGATTCAATATTAATAATATAGATAATGATACAATACTCACTTTTAGCCATACCAAAGAAATGAGAATGCAAAGGGATGTTGCTGTTTTTCCCCCGTGGATGACAGTTTTCCATGTTCAAAGTGCTGCTTCCTGTTGGCCTACGAAATCGGCTACAGCAAATGGCATCTGAAAAATTTTTGGAAGCCTCATGCTAGTCTTCAACGAGAAAAGCATTGCCATACAGAAGCAGAACACAAATACTTTTACAATACATTAAAAGCACCAACTGCGGTGCTGTTTTTAGGATGAGTAGGTAGAGGTTTTGCTGTAGCAAGCCAAATGTTAGCCTTCAATAAGGAAAGCATTCCCATACAGAAACAGAACACAAAATCTTTTACAACACATTAAAAGCATCAATTGCACAAATGCTTGTAAGATGACCACGTACAGGTTTCTGCTATAGCCCGCATCATGTGACCAGCGGTTATCAGAAGCCTTGTATGTGAGCATGATGCCCTAGATTCAATTTATGGCTATCACTGTATTAACAAGCATGGGTTTAAAGCTACTTTAATATGATAATCTAAGAACATGGTAAGAGCTTTCAGTGCGACACATAAGCTCAGTATCATGCACTATAAGGTGCTGCATGGCTCTAGTGCAGCTTTGGCATTATCTCGCAGTCAATAATGCAGTGAAGTTCTGAGGAGCCTTTGAATATCTGTAAGGTCAAAGCAACAACAATTTTGTTTTCATCTCACTTTTGCTCAACTCTTTTTTTTTTTTTTTTTTTTTTGAGCCCGCGGCTTGCATGGCCTCCCAGTACGCCTGTTTTGCATAAAAGAAGGCGTTGCAGGCACCAGAGCTCACAGCCCAACTGTATCGCGGCGGCGGTATGTCAAATTCGTGCCAGAACAGCGCAGAACAACGGGTCAAGAAAAAGACAAGTGCTGACTTTTTTTTTTTTTCTCTCATCTCCTTGTGCGGTTGTTCTGCGCGGTTCGGTCCCACATGCATAACCAACATGCGCAAGGTGCTGTCCTAGTTTGTCAAAGCTGAAGGAGAGTACTAAACCTTTAGTTATTTAGTAGCTACAGCCGTTCCTTCTAGAAACTGTAGTTGCCGTAAAGCTCGAGAGAGAAAGATCAGCGGCTGTCCATTAAAAAAAAAAAAAAAAAAAAAACTCGCGACGTTTTCACAAGTGTAGGCATGTCGCACGATAGGCTCGAGGAGTGCAAAAGTTTTCTCGTATAGTTTTTACAACTCAGCACGTTGCGCATGGTTAACAAATTAACTCCTTTAAAGCTCGGGCAGGCACTCCTTTATCAGAGACAGAGAAGTTGCGCTGCTTACTGGCGCAGCGTCCAGTAATGCCGAAAAGATGGCCCTCAGACTTGAGGCTGCACTTTAGTTAGTCGGCGCGGAGCCATCCTGTCAGTCTCGCCTAAAACACTCGACCGTTCGGCTGCTGTACAGAGCTGTTTCCTTACGCAAAAGCTCACCACTATCGGTGCATCGAAAAGTTCAACTAAAGAAACAAAAGTTCGGTGAAATACTTACTTTGGAATCAGCGGGTGAACAAAGTGTGCCAGCCGCACCAAGCCACAGCAAAAACAATGCTAGCAGTGCATTACAGCCGTAGGTATTTGTAACTGCGCAGAAAACGCAGAACACGGAAACGTGAAGCCATCTTCCATGACTAAACTTCAACTTGTCAGGTGGATTGGATTGGCTCATTTCAGATTTTTTTGAGGATAGGTTCGGTTTCGTTCTTTCTGAGCTTGCAGCTTGCTGCGTCTATTCAGCCACTGATTAAAATTTCACCGAAGCATCATGATAGAAACATGTTTAATGGTCATTTAACTTTTAATCAAAAATTTTGGATGGAAGAATTCAACGATGAAACATGCGGAAAATAAAAAGAACTGTTTAATGGAAACGCTTTCTATCGCATCGATTCGCTCTGGCATCATATAATGCAGACTTGACGGCATTACTGATTTATACGCAGTTCAGACGAGCACGACGACTACAAACTATATCATAGCTGTGTAAAAGCAAATCCAGTGGCGGACGTACGGCGGCTGTCCGCTGGGCGAACGGATTCGACCATCCGCTTTCGTACGTACGCCGGAATTCCGGCGGACGTCCGAAATCGGCCGCCGAGTTGCGGCCGAGTTCGGTTGTCCGTCGGACGTCAGTGGCCGTCTGGGAACATCTGTACGAGCCCTGTAACTGCAACGTTATTCCATATTTTTCAATCGCAACGGTAAAATAAGCTACCAAGATATTTCAGATCGGCGCAAAAACCAGCGTGCACAAAGCCTCGAGGTGATGCCATGACAACAGTAACACAATTTATATCGCTCCACCTTAATCATATCCTGCCTTTAGTGAGTGTATGCTAACTTTATGTTGTGTTCAGAGACACCTCTCTAAAACAATCACCGTTTAACCCACTCCGAGGTAACCAGTGAGGAGAATAAATTTGCGGGACCCTACCGTTGAGAAGATGGAATTACGCAGGCATAGAATAAAATTGGTAGTGGTTTAGTTTGGTTAAGCCTGGTCATTGCGAAATCAATAACTAAGGCTACGCCTAGGTTCAGCTGGTGGTGTAGCTGGTTGTGTTGCTTGTGGTTATGCGTCTGGTTATGCAGTGATTCACTCTGGCCACGGCATATGGTTCAACTATTGTTTATTGCGGGGTGCTACCTGGTTATTCTATGTATAACTAGTAGCGAGGCAAGGGGTGCCGTGGCTGCAACGATATACTTGGTTGTGGGTGAGGTTAAGGCACAATGTACAACTGCCGCTCCGGCACCTGCTGCAACGGCATTCTTTACGCCTGCAGAAATGAAAGCATTCCTGGGGATTGCGTTGGTTCCATCTGCAGCTAGGCCACCTCCTATAGTATCCAATGTTGCACCCCCGGCGGTAGTTGCGATAGGAGCGGGAGTTAGGCCGCGGTTGGTAGCTACCGCCTCGTGAGTTGACAGCGCGAGTTGGGGGCCCTGTTTTTGCAGCAGATGGGATGACGATGGATGGATGGATGGATGGAATATAGGAGCGTCCCCTTTGAAATGGGGTGGTAGCAGTAGCTATCATGCTAATTTTTCTCCATATATCTTAATTATTGATTTAGAATTGTTAACTAAACCATCATTCTATTTATTAAATTTTGCTCCTACATTACTAACATTATGTCACTTCTCTGCTTTTAAGCCACCAATCTTCCAGCCGTTTTTTGCTAGTTTCCACCGCCGGTTTATTCACCCGGCCACTGTTATCTCTAAACCCCAGAGCTTCAGGAACAGTGATTGCGCCTGCATCAACTTCCGCATGGATACCATTGCATTCGAGTATAATATGGTCAATTGTTTCACTGGAGTTTCCACATACAGTACATGCGTCGTCTCCATTGTTAAACTTCTTTTTGTAGCTGCGTGTTCTAAGGCACCCTGATCCAGCTTGAAAAAGTAGGGCACTGCCTCTTGAGTTATCAAAGAAATCTTCCTTCCTGATCTGCATTTTCCACTTTCGGTATAATTCCACACTCTGTTTTTTTTCCATCGAATTTATCCAATTTTTACCTTCTGTGTTTTTCACCTGTTGCTTAATGCTCTTTATTTCTCCGTCCTTGTTACTAACATACTTACTAGTTAGTTTCCTAGTTCTTTTTCTCCATTGTGAGTCCACGCTTTTTAGGTACAGGTATTTAAATACCTTAGCTGCCCATCTGTTACTGTCCAATTTCCTCAGGCGTTCCTCATATAATATTTCACTCTGAGCTTCCCGTACTTCGAAAGATGCCCAGCCCATACCTCCCTGTACCGCCTCATTTGTAGTTTTGCCGTGGGCACCTAGTGCTAATCGTCCAACGGATCTCTGATTTGTTTCTAATGTCGACTGTACCTCTGATTTTAGGCACAAAACCGCATTTCCGAAAGTAAGTCCGGGCACCATAATTCCTTTCCAAATACCCCTCAATACCTCATACCTATTGTATCCCCACAATGCCTTATGCTTCATTATCCCGGCATTCCTTCGCCCTTTGGCGTTAAGTGATTGCTCATGCTTTCCAATGTATGCCAATCCTTCGTTTATCCATGCCCCCAAATATTTATATTCTGCTACTCTAGGTATTCCAAGGCCTTGAATTTTAAGACCCTGATCAGTTGAGCCGTTTAAAATCATCAGACCCGACTTAACTGCGCTGAAACTGAAGCCTAGAGCGTCCCCTTCGTCTCCGCAATACTTAACTAGAGTTTGCAATTCTTCCAGACTCTCAGCTAGCAGCACAATATCGTCTGCATACATCAAACCGGGGAGGCGCTGCTCTACCGCCTTTCCACCTAATCTGTATGACAGGTTAAAACCTAGGTTACTGTCTTGTATCCTCCGTTCCAGGTTTATCATATAAATCATGAACAGCATCGGTGATAGAGGACAGCCTTGTCTTAATCCTTTGCATACCTTGACATCCTCCGTACTTCTTATCCCTTCCCACGTAATTTCTACTTTGTTATCCCGGTATATTTCCTGTAGGAACTCTATTATTTCATAACCGCTACCTTTTTCTTTTAACATGTTCCATGACATCACTCCGGCTGTAGCGCTCCCTCACGGAGGGTGCGGGAGTTAGGTCGCGGTTGGTAGCTACTGCCTCGCAAGTTGACGCGCGAGTTGGGGCCCTTGTTTTTGCGGCAGATGAGATGACGGCACTCCGGCTGTAGCGCTCCCTCACGGAGGGAGCGGGAGTTAGGCCACGTTTGGTAGCTACCGCCTCGCAAGTTGACGGCGCTAGTGTTTGCGCATCTGTGCTTGGCGGCGCGCCAAAGTTCATGCTAAAGGTCAGTGGTAGCTACCGCCTCGCTACGCGAAATGCTGAAAAGTGAAAGTAGTATTGCTTTCGCAATTAAAGAAAAAGAAGAGGAAGAAAAGGTGGTGGCAGAGACATTTTATTGCCATTTAAACAAATAGGGGGGGGGGGGGGGGGGCGAAGCCCCATGCATGGCACGTGAGTGCTCCCTTACTACATGAGAGACACCATTATAATGCAAAAGAAAGTCATTGAAGAGCAATCCTCCTCATGGTACTAGAAATTATCTTCCGTTTGTCTTGACTTGAGGTGCTTTTCATGAAAGTCTCTCGGTAGGACTCTGCGACGTTCGGTGATGGGGGAAGAGGAAAGGCATGTAAGAAGGATGTGTAGAAAGTGTTCTGGTTTACTACAGAGTCTGCCCGATGAGGAAAACTGGTCTGGGTATCGGGCATGCAGTAGTGTAGGGTATGGAGCAGTCCGAGTCTGCAAGCTTCACCAGTGTACGGCCTGCGCTATTGTGAGAGAGGGGGCTAGGGGTGTAAATTCCCTTCGTTTGTCCCAGTAGTACAATAGAATATCACGGAAGGAGAGCAGGCGCTCCCCGGTCTGTAGAGGTCTCCATTCATCGAGCCCGGACAGTAAGACCTTGGGCTAGGGAAATAAACTCTTCGTTGAGGGGGAGGCCGACACGTGCTGGCGTCCAGATGAGGCATATGGGGTGCCGGGGCAGCCCGAAGCGTAATATGCGAACAGCGGTTCGAGATATATAGATGTTGGCATAATTTAGAATCGCAGATTTGGAGTCGGAGATAATTTTGTCATAAATGGAGAGATGAGAGCAAGCGCAGTGGCTGCCTCCTCTGCCTCTGTGGTGGAATTGGTGGTTATAGAGCTGGAAGTAAGCAGCTTTACTTTATTGTCGGCTAAAGCCAGGACCATACGGGAGCCTGAGATATATTCCCCTACGTCCGCGTAGACCGCCTCTTGGTCCCCGCTATATTGCTGTGAAGGGCGCATGAGCCCCGGATATTCTGCGGCTCTGGTCTCGCTCAGGGTGCATGTTTTTAGGGATGGCAGGTATGATGAAGTTAGAGCGGAGGTTATGGGAAAGGGGACACCATCAATGGGGTGTGTAACTGGGATAAGGTTTAAGTGGATAATAAAGTGAGGCCAGCCGCCGACTTAGATAGGCGGGATAATTGCGCCGTTAATGTAGAATCTCAAGTTCCTCGAAAGTGTTGTGTACACCGAGTTTAAGAAGTTGGGCATTAGATGTGCTGGGGGACGCCATAGAGACGTTTTCGCGTAACTTCGTAGCAGCGCGTTCACCCGGTCTCGCTCCTTTTGTTTGAGGGGAAGGTACGGGAGGGCATATGTGCCGCGGCTTATAATGTAAGCCTGGGTGAGGTGAAATGTTTCGCTCGCGTAGCGTGCCTGGTCGTTTGCTATGCGGCAATAGTCGGGTAGTCTGCTGACATTGTGTATGGAGAGTATTTATTACTTCTCCGTGTGCACCATGAATGTGAAGAACTAGACACAGCAAGGCACCCGTGTGCTGTGCGATGTCAGTGCACGTTAAAGAACCCGAGGTGGTCGAAATGTCCGTAGTCCTCCACTACGGCGTCTCTCATAGCCTCAGTTGCTTTGGGACGTTAAACCCCACAAACCAAACCAAACCCGACACAGCACACGGATTTTTTATAGTAGTGGGATTGAATGGGTATCTAGCTTGAGTGAAATAGGCGGACTGCCTGTAACGTATTGCTAGGGGCGGTAGAATGAGAGTTCTGATTTTGAATGGGGAAAAAGTTAGGCCACGTTCCCTTACACAGGTTTCGATGGTGTTTAGTGCCAATTGTAGGTGTTCTTCTATTTCGGCATCGCTGCCGCGCTTAGCCCAGACAGCGATGTCCTCGGGGAGAGGCTTGAATGAATGTCGGAGACTTGAGCTAATGTTTCTGGTAGATGAAGAAGTGCTATGTTGAATACTAAAGGGGAGAGGGCGGCGCCCTGGGGTGTACCTCGTGCACCTAACGTGATTTCCGGAAGGCAGTGGTCGCCAAAGGTAAGTGTGGCTGTGCGCTATTTTGCCTACGTTTCCTGCTGCCTCGCGAGGGAGAGAAAGACGCGCGCCGCAAAAGCCGTCGTCCACCACCTAAGTGGTGGCGGGTGTGATGACGGCCTACAACAAATAACAATTTGGTAGCAGCCTGGCCCCGCCACAAGCAGCGTTCACCTACCAGTCCCAGCCCCGTAGGGCCAGGCAACGTTACTAGACTTGAACCAGGAACAGCCTCTTTTCACCAACTCAAGGAGGGGAGATAGCAGCTAGCACTTGTATAAAAATTTAGAGGCCGCTTAAGCTTCGCCTTTAACAATGGAGCGCGATAGCACAAGAGGCACCGTAGTGCGCCTGGCACTGGTAGATGCAACCGCTTTCAATACACGTCTCTCAAGAGCGAGCTCATGTTCCGACGCTTCATGTCACAGTGGTGCACGTCATCGCTTCCCCTAGCGGCTTCTGCGACAGAACCTTTCGGCTCCAGTTAGCGCGTACAAGCGTTCCTTCGCTTACAATGCGACTGAGGCGTGCACTGGGAAGGGAGGCTCTGTTTCGAATTCCTACACAGAGCAACTTGCTATAGTCATTTTTATTTATTAATCTTTCCGGGATGTAGAAGTGCCGCCAGCCACCTTGCCAAAACGCGAGGGCCTCAAGTTGCAATCGTAGTTCGCCGGCAATATCGTTTCCGGTCCGAGCCGGTGCGATGAAGATCCCGGAGGCCATCCTGTCTATGTTATTCCGTGCGCCACACGCATGATGGCGCTACGTGCACGCTAAGCGAAGAGAAGTACAGCGGTAATGTAACTCGGCACTCGCTTAACTGCGTGTTCTGTAATTCTGTATTTACATGCTCAAAATTATTATTATACGCCACAATACACTTTCCTAAGGGACGTTTATGAGACAACACCGCAATCAATAGACGCGCCTTTGTCCAATTCAAACCATCTAGCTGGCGTGGTGGAGTGGTTAGGTCGGCGACTTTTCCTACTCGTTTTTATTTATTAATGACTCTGGGATTTTTCGCTCACGGCCAACGCCGTACGACGCGGGATGGCGGCCGCCGACGACGACACCGACTTTTCTGCGACATAGGGCCCTTAACGCTACCGCGTTAATAGTCATTAGTTCGTCAGTGCCACCGTATTTGGAGCCGTGGAAAGCTAGTCGGAACGGATTAAACAAGCCAGGCGTATGCGTTGGAACGCAAACAGGCGAAAACGACGAGCCGGAGGCGTAGACAGGCAACTACAATAACCTGGACCTGCGATCAAGATTAACCAAGACTTACCAAGCTATAACTTAGCTTTCGCTACGTACCACCTTTGTCAAAAGTAACCAGGCTTCATGTTTCGCCTCTTGCTTGTATTCTAAAGCCAACAATCATTCCCAGGGGATCAAAACTAGTTATGTCCTAAGGACAGGAGCACATCTTTACTTTCAACAAATTTACACTTTCAGAAGTAGTACGAAGTCCCTACTTTCCGACTGAGAAGGGGAACGCGCAGCCTGGTTATTTTAGGCGAAGACGGTACATCCTGGCACAGTCAATGTTTTAACGCGGTAGCGTTAAGGGCCCTGTGTCGCAGAAAGGTCGGTGTCGTCGTCGGCGGCCGTCGTCCCGCATCGTCCCGCGTCGTCTGGCGTTGGCCGTGAGCAAAAAATCCCAGAAGCGTTAATAAATAAAAACGAGTAGGAGAAATCGTCGACCTGAGGAATCGAACGTGGGCTTCCGGGGGTGCGAGACGAGCATGCTATCCACTCCACCACGCCAGCTAGATGGCTTGAAATGGACAAAGGCGCGTCTATTTATTGCGGTGTTGTCTCAGAAATTTTCTTTAGAGAAGTGTATTGTGGCGTATAATAAGTATTATGAGCATGTAAATTACAGAATTACAGAACACGCAGTTAAGCGAGTGGCAAATTACCTTTCCGCTGCACTTCCTCTTCGCTTGGCGTGCACGTAGCGCCATCACACGTGTGGCGCACGGAATAAGATAGCGCATGGCCTCTGAAAGCTTCATTGCGCCGACACGGATCGGGCCGGGACGATGTTGCCGACAAACTACGACTGCAACTTGAGGCCCGCGCGTTTCGGCAAGGTGGCTGGCAGCGCTTCTACGTCCCGGAAATATTAATAAATTTGGGTATAGAATGGGTATAGCAAGTTGCTCTATATAGGAATTCGAAACTGAGCCTCCCTTGTCAGTGCACGCGTCAGCCGCATTGTAAGCGAAGCAACGCTTGGACGCGCGAACTGGGGCCAAAAGGTTTTCTCGCAGAGGCCGCTAGGAAAAGCGATGACGTCACCGCTAGGGCATGAAGCATCGGAACATGAGCTCGCTCTTGATAGACGTCTAATGCAAGCGGTTTTTGTCTACCTGTGCCGGGCGCACTACGGTGTCTCTGTGCTATCGCGTTCTATTCTTAAAGGCGAAGCTTAAGCGTCCTCCAAATGTTTTCACTCCCACCTTCCTCCTTTTAATTACGGCTCACTTAAGGTGGTCGCATAGAATTGTGAGAGATGCTGCTCCTTTTCTTTCCTATAAACCAATTTTAAATGCCGCTGATGCCTGCTGTACTGCGTCTGCTTCTGTATACTGTATGGTGCGGCGTTCAATTAGTGTGAGTGAATGATGGTTTGGTTTGGTTCGTGGGGTTTAACGTCTCAAAGTAACTCAGGCTATGAGAGACGCCGTAGTGGAAGGCCGGAAATTTCAACCACCTGGGTGGGGTTCTTCTTTAAGGTGCACTGGCATCACACAGCACACGGGCGCATTGCTTTCCCCTCCATCGAAAAGCGGCCGCACGGATGCCTGGACCAAACCCTTGGCAGTGATATACATAATTACCTTGTGACGTCATCATCAGATGTGACGTCACGCTCAAATGTGATGTCATATGACACGACTTCTGGTTATTAGGCATGACCGGATGTGGTGTCACCTTGTAATGATGTCATATCCACTCATCTCTTTCATTACTCATGACTATTTACTTATGACTAATGAGTAATTAGTACTAGTTTGTGGCTAGTTGATCTTTAGTACTGGTTAGTTACTAATTATTTGTTAGTATTGGTTAGTGACTAGTTAGGCATTAGTCATTTGTACTACACCACTGATGAACAATCACGTACCGGCGTATGCGCACAGCTGCTTCGCTCACCCCTAGCTGCTTAAAGGGCACGGCGCAGCCCCGCTGACGGCTCGAAAACCTGGCGTAATGTAGTTCTCGCTAAAAACGTAAAGGTGACAGCACCGATCCCTGAAGCATAGGTCTGGTGATAAGGTTTAGAACTAAAAGAACCTCTGGTACAGATAAATTTCCTTTTCTTAGGAATTCTTTTAAGCATACAGAAATGTTGAACGATAGTCCAATTTCGTCTTTCTTGTTCAACATTATAGAGTGTTCTACACTGTGATATGCTTTGGTGATATCTAGTTTCCAGGAGGAGGGGATGTGTTGAAGGGTGGCTGTTCCTGGCCCTACGGGCTGCTGTTGTGGCTGTAGGAAGAAAGAAAAGAAAATGCACGAGCCTGCTACTGGCTCTGTAGCTGAGCCACCTCCGCTGTCTCGTGCGGACACAAGAGAAAAATACACAAGAAAGAAAAAAGAAGAGGGAGAGAAAGGCTCGCACCGCATCAACATCCGTCGTCCACCACCGCCGAAGCGGAGGCGGGTACAATGACGGCCTACAACAAATAAAAATCAGTGGCTGGCTAGCGCCCGCCGCAAGCGGCGTTGACCTACAATCCCAGCCCTGTAGGGCCAGGAACTGCCACCCTTCAGTCAATTGGACTGGTAGGTCAACGCTTCTTGCGGCGGGCGCTAGCCTGCCACCTAATTTTTATCTGTTGTAGGGCGTCACTGCACCCGCCATCGCTTAGGTGGTGGACGACGGCTGTTGCGGAGCACGTCTCTCTCTCTCCCTTCTCTTTTTCTTTCTTCACTACTTGCTACGACTTCTCTTTCTCTCTTTCACTTCCACTCCCGCCTTCCCCCTTCCCTTACGGCGCGGTTGAGGTGTCCATAGAAAACAAGTGAGACAGTTACCGTGCCTTTCCCTTCCGATATAAATGAATATACGGCTCTCTCGTCTGTCCGCACGAGGTAGCGAATGTGGCTCAGCTACAGAGCCAGTAGTAGCAGGCCCGTGCATTTTATTTTCCTTCTTCATACAATCACAACAACAACAGTGATCAGTGTCGAGACCTCTTTATTCATTTCAATCCTAATTCTGCTCGCCAGGTCTGTATGAGCTGTCCAAATCAAGCACCTTGACGAAACCCAATATGTAAGCCATTAAGAGCATTCAGAGTGATAAAATATGCTGGGCGCGAGGGAACTAAGCGTTCAGAGTTTCACTACGTTTCGCTATCTTCGCTACTTCGCTATCTTCAGGCAGCCAAGCAGTCCCCAGGAAAAATTTTAAAATATTTAACCCCAAGGAGTCGTGATCTGGCACTATAATTCTCAGCACAGTGAGTGCGATACAGTCGCACGCATAAGCTGCAGGTTTCAGAGCAGCCACTAAAATATAACTGCGATGGCCAACTGTAATGAAATAAGAGCATGACATAGGTCGAAGTAACAAAACCATTGTCTGCGCTTGAAAGCTAAGAAAAAGGCCTTTCGCTATCTGTTCAAGTTTATCTTTTGTTTCATGAGGCAGTTATACCTCTGTCTCGGTTGCATGAAATGTTGATATACCTTGGTTGCGTTCTATAATCATATTCAGTCCCTTCATATTATTTGGATTAGAGATATAATTGGTCAGAGTAGCATTATGCTCTTCCTTAACATTAACAACAGTTCCGTGAAATGAAGCCAAACAATATTTGCAATTTATCAATTTTGACGACACTTATTATAGAAAAAGTTGTGCGATTCATCTTTTCTAGTACGGTATGCTTTTTCACATTCTTCATTCCAACATCGTCACTATATGTTTTACTGACCAGGGATTTCAACGTAAACACGGAACGCTCAGTGGCGTTTAAGACAGGAGAGAGGTTGTTAAGCTAAAATGCACAAGCGTTTTGAAGAGTACATAGGTGACGAATTCTCTTCAGAAGTATTTACTGTCAGGAGAACGGACACTATATTAAGCATAACTGGGAAGTGGTCTCTAGATGTGCCACTATCCACTGTAGACCATAATGATACCTTCAGTCCATTCGGAACTAGCGTTAAGTCAATGAGTGACCTAGAAGCTGCTCGCGTGTATATTATGCCTAGATTAATAGAGCAAGGAACATCATTTACATACATCTAGTTCCAAAGACGCTGACATCATCTGAATGGTAATACTAAATTAAATAAAATTAGTTCACAGGAAGGGAAAGGCGCAGTAACTGTCACACTTGCTCTGTGGACACCCGAACCGCGCCGTAAGGGAAGGGAGGAAGGTGGGAATGAAAGTGGAAAGACAGAAAGGGGAGCCGTAGTGGAGGGCTACGGAGTAATTTCGACCATCTGGGGATCTTTAACGTGCGCTGACATCGCACAGCACACGACGCCTCTTCGTTTCGCCTCCATCGAAACGCAGCCGCCGAGGTCGGGTTCGAACCCGGGAACTCCGGCACTGGTAACTAAAAAACACAAAATCGTCAGCAACAATCACTCAGTTGTAAATTCAATACATTACTGAAACGGCCTGTTGTACGGATGCCTGCTGGAAAGGAGACACCCAGGTAACGCAAAATGTTGTTTGAACGTTATCTGAATAGTCACAGATGTCGGAGAGTAACGCTGCCTGATTGTTCCTAATGTCACTATTTTTGATCACCATATAATGTCGTAGAATAACGTTTATGCTACATCCAGGGCACGTTGACGTGATGTTATTATGACGTTATACTAACAAATTATGCTAAAAGTTATGTTGCCTGAACGTTAGTAGAATGTAATCTGATGCAATGCATGCACTAGCTCCTTGAGGAACTTATGGGTAAAAGCTATAAAAGCAGCACCATCCGTTCATACTAAGGAAGGTGTGGCTAATGTATATGCGCTTATACGTAGACGAGGCACACACCAAAAAGGTGGTTACACAGTAATTGTGGTCTACAGTAGAATTACTCCAGCACTGCTCATCTGTCACATTGAATGACGGACACTACAGTGCAAAAATTACACCAGGTGCACATGTGCGATCCCTCTACATCATTTATTTTCCATTACAGTTCATTCGGGTCATCCATTCTATGAACGGGACTGTACATCGCTGAGGCATCCCCTCCACTGGAGTCACTGAACTAAAAGAACATAAACACAAAAATTACCATTATTCAGCCAAAGTTCAAGAGAGCACTTACAAAGTAATCAGATATCTAAATAATTTGTAGTGTGAGATTTGTATGTGAAATGTGCCAAAATGTATTAGAGAGATGATGCGGAAACCAATACTAACCCCTTCTGAGTTTCTGCTTTTAAAATCATCAATATTGCCACTCATGCAACACTGACGGCTTTACATTCAACACTGACGTGCTTTCCAGGTTTAACATGTGTAACCAACTCGCCCGAACGCAGCCATTATTTATATTGAAACCTTAATTTTTACTTGCATTTCCAATAGGTTTTGCCTCTTCTGTCCCATATGACGTGCGTCACGCTGGAAAGCTAAGTGGCTGTGAAAAATGAACAGTTTTTGCACAGCTTGACGCACGAGCTTAGTAAACGGTAGTCCAGCTTCCCTACACAAGTATAATAGACTTGCCGTTTTTTTCAGCGTGCTGGCGCATGACAAAAATGGTCCCAATATCCCGTCTTAGGTCCACTTCTTTGCCCAACGGGCAAGACCGGCGCAGGGCCACTGCAAAAACAAACCGATATCGCCGACTTACAGCAGTAAACCTAGAAACTTATATTTGTTACAAATATATCAGCCCCCCCCCCCCCTTACACCTTTTATGAACTGTGAACATGCACACGTTGAACTGTGCACCTCATTCTATTACATGACTCAGAAAATACACTTTCAAATTGGTACCTAAGTAACATACTTAAGTATAGATTTATCACTCTAAAATAATATATACAAGGTTGCTCGCCCTTGACTTGATTGATATAGTGACATGCAAACTTAGTTTTTTTTATCTGTGATGAATTAAAATGACAAATAAAGGTTCCTGCAAAAAAGTGAAAAGAAAATTGATAACACCCATGATTACGCTCATGATATTCAGGTTTGAAAATGGCTTCTTGCCCTTTCGGCCAGTCAGGCAATATTCCTTTGCCAACTCATCTGTGATGCAGCGCTTCATCATTTGGCCCACTACATCCTTTTGACACGACCCTCCAATTAAGGCAAGGTGCGAAATCTGAACAGAAAAAGAGCAAGCAACTGTTAGATGGTGAGCTAAACTCAACTAAAATTGGGTCCCTAGTGAATAATGTATCAATAGCTAATCAGTCCTTGACTCACAAGTATATACCCCCAAATGCTAGCATTATGCATTTTTATGAGCTGTTTTATTGGCCCAAAGCAAAGCACAGGCTGAGAGAATCGTAGTTGATATCTTTATTATTTAAAAGATCTTGGATAATTCCCTGCGCACTAACATTGCACGGCATTTGCATTTCTTGCTCCTCCGAATGAGGCTATGGCAGCTAGAATTTCATTCTGCATTTTGACTTTACAGCTAAGCCCTGCAACTATTAGATCACCAAAGCGAGTAAACTGCCTTTTCTCACAAGTGACAGCAATTGATGAAGATGATAGCATAGCTCTGCAATGTGAAAAAAAAAAGCCAACTAGCAGAACTGGCATCAGATAAAAATGCACTTGCCAAGGTTCTTTTGTTTTCTTCATCACCCAGTATGTGTTCCATACTGGCCACTCCTTCTGCATTTTTAAGAGGCAAATAATGAAGGACCTCTACTCTTGCTGCAGGATCCACTGCACTTTCCCGAGCATGTGTTATTCGGTTCACCTTTTCTGTTAGAGCATCAATTTTTTCCTCTACATTCACCACCATTTGTGCAAGGTTTTTTAGAAGCCCTAGAATGAGCAAAAGCAAAGAATTGGAAAAAAAAACATACCACAACACAAATGGACTGCTGGCCAGAATTTCAAAACTAGCCAACTTTTATTTGTGCCAAAACGAGCACATCTATATAAAGCTAAATGTACACAGCACAATAAAATGCTGCTTACAATTAACTAGCCCGGTAGAGGCACGACGTTTTTACCTTGGATTCCGCTTTCTGGTTGTACCAGTGGGCTCGCACGTACTTGCGCTGGCCTCGGCACAGGACGGCCAACGAATGGTAGCTGCTGGAGTGGCTTTGCAGGGACTGCAGATGGTAGGCGACAATCATCGCAGCTTTCCTCGCAGTCCTCACTTCCCCCAGAAACAGCCCTTTCTTTTCTATTTTTCTTTGGTGCTTCAAAGATGTCTTCATCCGACACTGCATAGTTAAAAATTGTTTCAATGCAATGATTTACAACATTCAAGTGGCTTGGTAAAGAAGTATTTACAAATTAGCAGCTATGTTTTAGAATATGCATGATTAATACAAAATATGTAAACCTTTCAACAGGAAAACTGGACTCATACTTCCATAAAGTGCCTTCTTTGTAGGTAGGCTTTCTCGACCTCTTAATTCTTCGTTCTTCATCGGTGGTCAAATCTGAGACCTCTTCTGCTTTTGTTCCCTTCGTTTTGCCTCAGCATATGTTGCTGCAAGCAAAGAATTCAATATAGAAAGATTTAATGACACAGGCAAAGGAAGAACTGTATGAAAATAGCAAGCAGACTTTTGAAACGAATGTTTACAACCACCTAGCAACAGTAATAATTTGAAATAAGAGCATAACAATAGTATCACCATACCATGAACCTCGAGCCTGAGAATAGCCAACATATGATTACTGATGAGAGTCAATGTATCAAGGAGGTATCTGAATATTTTGCCATTTTCAGTCAAAAGTTTTCTACTCTGGTCACAACCCAAACCACGGTGCAAGATATATAGGTGGGGACACAGCGTACCGCGCCGGTTCCATATAAAGTCCCCTAGTTAGTATAAGCCGTACGAGATGGCAGTTCGCTCAGCGGCCTGTGACGTAGCGGGAGGCAATGCTTTGCTATGTTGAATACACGCTTTTTGAGAGCCATTTTCTAGTAAACTGTGGCCGATGATGGAAAAAAAATATTTTTGCCGCGTTGTTTTTGTCTAGGTCCATTATTCAGCGTAGTTTTATCCATCTGTGGCTTCGTGGATGCTTAAATGAAAGCGAAGAAGGCGAATAATGTTTCGCGCGGAATTTGAACCTGCTGCACACATAAGCGGCGGCACTTTGACAATAAAGCATTACCCTCGGTCGTTTCATTTGTTCTTTGACTTTGCATCTTTTGTTTGCCCAACAGTGCGCCCGCTCATCCTTAGTTTGCTCCTTACTTTATTCCTTTCCTATATTAGAGGTCCTGTAACTGGCTTCTGCCAGCTCCCACTGAATCCCCCCTCCCCCTCTCACTTCCTCTATTTTAGCTTCTTTTTCTTTTCCCTCGTTCTTTTATCCTCAGGGTATTGGGTTAAGTACAGAGGGGAAGAGAATTTCACAACAATGGAAAAAGAACACAGAGTATAATTTATTCAATACAAAACAATAGAATTAAAATACGATTAACATCTTTCTTGAATCAACGTTAGAGATTGGCGAACAGTAATGTGATGTGGTACGCCAAAGCTGCATATAAATCAGTTGATGAACATTAATAGATAGATAGGTCGTGCAACCGTTCGTGCAGTCGGGATTCGTGCAAATATTGAAGACCGTTGAGCTTGCTTGAGGCAAAAAGGCCTTAAATCACGGCAGCATTTGTTCCAGTTTTCGTACCCATAACTCGTCCGTACTTTTCTTCGCTTGCTTATCCCATTCTTCCGCTTAGTTTGCACGAAGCGGTAGGGGCGCTGTTGCATTTTCTTTATTAACTAGTTAAAAATACCCTATCAGTTTTTATAATTTTCTTCCATTCGCCAAACCAAACGCAGGATTCGCTTTCTCTGCTCTATTTACGCTATCAAAAGAGAGAAAACTGCTTCCCGGGCGCCCTCAATTGAATAACGACGAATTAATGGTTGAGTAATGTAGTACTCACTCCCCTATATTTAACTATAAAGTGCAACTTCAACCTTTTTTTCATTTCGTTTTTAGGAATATATTACGTCAATAGTATTGACAAGCCAATACATTCTGGACTGCGCTTCTGCAGTGATGCAGTGGGCACGGCTTCGGCTTAAGAATCAAGTGCTACGGTGATGCTTCTGGGGACGACGGGGAAACAGTTCGGGCCACGCAAACGGCGCACGCAGGAGAAACACGCCGCGCGATATCAGCAGGTTGCTATCGCAACGGCGTCGTCGATGTATGTGTTTTTGTCTTCCAGCAAAGATTCATCGCTACATAGACGCTGACGCTGCGATCAGCGGCGCGGTTCAGAGGAGCGTGGCTGGTACCTTATCTGGAAACTTGCGCCCAGTGCCTCGCCCGTGCTGTGTCCCCACCTAAATATTTTTACATCGTGACCCAAACGCAAACCTCCAACAGTGTGCTATAATCACAACACTTTCTTGTGGCACAAAAAAAAAAAAAGAAGACGTACTGGCCTCGCCCAAGATTCGGCATTTATGTGTCGTCCATTGGTTCCCAGGCTACTTGGAGTTTTTTATTGCATTCCGGCAACGAGATGGATTTCTGTATGGTGGCCAAAACGTTTCGCCATTCTGCACCCAGAGTTTGGGAACGGCAGCGACTCCGGCCCCACTGCTAAATACAATACAGAACATCGTAGAAAGACATAGCACAGTTAGCACACCGACACACTGCTGCCAAGACAAAAGCATTATTTTCTAAGGGCCTTTTTGATGAGACACAACTGATTTGAAGTTTCCACTCTATGAGACCAATTCATATGCAGCGTCTATACTACCCGCAGCTGAGTGGCAGAAAACCATGTTGCTTGCATGCCATAGAGAACTTGTTATTTTCTTTGCTATCTCTTTTTTTTTTTCTTCAGAAAATGAAATCGCTCTGAGCACTCTTCTGCTTGACATGTGATGGAAATCTTCAACAAAAAGTTTACTGCCGCTTTCCAATGTAAAAATTGCGCAACATAGTCGTGGTGTGGAATTTCAGTATGTTCATCATAGAACTATTTGCTGTCCACGCAGATGGTACACAGAAGAAAAAAGCGCCAAAAAGCAAAACAAAGACGACAAAAGATGTACAGACACACTGAGCATTGCAATGTTCAGTTAGCATGCTTGGCTGGCTGCATGGTGGCTCCAACCAACGGCCTGTGGACCATCAAAGTACGTTAGACGACGTTTCAGTCACAGTAGGAGCAAATCCCTAGCGAAAAAACTCTATGAGTCACAATAACCTCATAAAGATTTCTCATACTAAGCTCTTATAATTCTCATATAATGACATACAAATATCATTCAACGTACGAGAAATATATGAGATTGTATGAGATTTGTATGAGTTTAGTATGAGATTTGTATGAGAAATCTCTATGAGGTTATTGTCACTCATACGGTTTTTTCGCTAGGGATAACCATTATTAACTCGCACTAATGAATTGCACAGACCTAACGATGTGGCTCACGCCACGTGTGTGACAACTGAGGCTTTATCGTGGCATTGCCGTGGTCGCTACGCCGTTAATGAGTCAAAATAATTTTAGCATTTGTCTCCTGATCAGACCTGCACACAAGCAGCTCTGCTTAACATTACGACCCATCTCCACGTTTTTACAGCGGGGGCAGCACAGCATCGTTATGCTGCAATTATGTACGGCCAACTGCTAACCAGAAAGAAATGCAAGATTAACAAAACAGCCAGAAATACACAGAACAATAGTAACGCACCTAATGTGGCACATTCCAGATATGCGCCAGTAGAGTTTGCAAGCTAAAATAGAGGTCACCAAATCAGTAGCAACTCACCTGTCAGCGCTGAAACGTGCAAGGAATCGGACGATCGAGTTCACAAGTTTTCAAAACGAGGCTCTAAAGTCTGCATAAAAGCACTCATGGCGCGAGCACATGGCAAGGGGCCTAACAAGGCACACAAAAGTTTTGTAGCGCGCCTCGATGCGCGCGCTCATTTTGGACGCTTGGGGCGCCACCTGAGCGCAACAATATAGTCAAAAAATGAATATTTTTTTAAATTTGAACTTTTAAACAAAGGTAAGATACTGCGCGACTGTTCTTTTATGTACTAATAAATTGTTGATTGAGGGTTATGTAGTGTATTGAAGCTTTTCCTAAGCGCTTCCAAGCAAAGCGAAACATGGCAAGCCGAGGGCTGGGGCGCGATGCACTCGAACCAAGCCTAGCCAGCGTGTGCGTGCGCAAGATAGTTCGGTTTGGTGTGGTCAATGCGGAAGCGCAGCTTTTTCCTCCATATAAGTTAGCTTTGCGCTTGAAATATAAAGACACTTCTGCTTAGCTGAAGCAATTACTCTTGCTGCATCTATGTGGATGACCTTCAGTGCACCATTATGAGTACTGCTCGTGTTTCCAAGTAGGACTGCGTCTACTACCGATGGAGAGGACAAAGCGACGTATTACTGATGTTGGAAGACGACAGAAATTCAGGCGCAGAGCAACCAAAATAGCAGCGCTTTACCAATCTGATGGTTCTAACCAGCTGCAGACAAGCCGTGACTTACCTACCGATGAACAGTTTCACGGCAGTGAGTCCGGTGACAGTTCCCAACCTGATGGCTCTACGGTGCAGCACTCGCAGACAAGCCGCTACTTACCTACTGCAGATGAACATTTTGTGAATCAGGTTGTGCATCACCGTAGGGAGTCCAGTGATAGTTATCAGAGCAATGACGACGGAGAATTTGTTTCTCCATTGTGCATCGCTGGTCCGCCGCCAACTGATGAAGTTGCCGAGCCTCCAGAACAAATTCTACAGCAATACTCATGCAGCAGTGAGGTTTATGATAGTTCGTCAAACGAGAGGGAGGTGGATTTAGCGCCGACTTTGCACGATCAACTTCGTTCATGGGCTGTGGACAACATTTGTGCTGCCAACGTCACTAAGCTTCTTAAAATTCTGCAGCCGCACCATCCAGATCTCCCTTCAGATGCCAGAGCACTGCTGCGGACGCCTCATGCCAGCAAAGTCAGCAGCATGGGAAGTGGCGCTTACTGCTTTTTCGGCGTCACTGAAAACCTCATTCAACAACTAGAAAGTGGTGCCATAGAAATTAGCACTTCAGTGATTTCTCTGACAATAAACGTCGATGGCTTGCCCATATTTAGGAGTTCTACAAAACAGATTTGGCCCGTCTTGTGCGGGCCGAAGAAAGCTCACGAGATGAGTCTTTCCTTGCAGCTCTCGACATGGGGGACTCCAAACCTGAGAGTGTTGCGAATTTTATGCAAGATGTGTTGAGAGAGCTCAAGTCACTTCTAGAGCTCGGATTGCACTATGGTGAAGCTGTGTTCCCAGTCATTGTCTGCGCATTTGTTTGTGACATGCCTGCGCGTGCATTCCTTAAATGTACAAAGGGACATACAGCGTATTTTGCATGTGAAAAGTGCATGCAAAAGGGCTTGTACTCTGCACAGCACAGGAAAGTCATATATCCTGACGCATTGTTCCCTCCACGCACAGAGGAAAACTTCGCCAACATTTCACAGCCTGAGCATCATAATTGCAAATCACCGTTGCTCGATCTGGGAATTGGACTGGTTAGTAGGTTCTCACTTCACTACATGCATTTGGTTTGCTTAGGCGTTACGAAGAGGCTTCTGGTGCAATGTTGGACATCAACTGTCCCATCAGCGTCAAAGCTACCTTTGAGTGCGCGTAGGGCAATTTCTGAACACCTTGTGAGTCTGGCTGTTAACACGCCACATGAGCTTCAGCGCACTCCGAGGACACTGCGTGTTCTGGAATTTTGGAAGGCATCCGAGTACAGGAACTTCCTTGTTTATTTTGGCCCCATTGTCCTGAAACAACATCTTGCTCGTCCGTTTTACATGCACTTTTTGAAACTAAGTTGTGCCATCACACTACTGGCCTCTCCTGATCTTTTCACGACTTCGTGCGACTATGCTGAGCAGCTGCTGTTTAGCTTTGTGGCAGAGGAAGGTAAGTTGTATGGCAGCGGTATCTACACTGTCAGCATACACAGCCTCTCACATCTGACAGTTGGTGTACGACAGTTTGGCCACCTTGCCCTATTTTCAGCCTTTCCTTTTGAGGCCTTTTTAGGCAAGCTGAAGAGACTAGTCAGAGGCCACGCCCTTCCAACAGAACAAATTTTTATGAGAGTAGCTGAACTAAAGCAGCAGTACAAACAACCAGTGAATCCTGCAAGGGGTGGCATCAAACTGTTTAACAAGCACACCAGTGGACCAGTACCTGAAAACTTTATTGGGCAGCAGTTCAGCAAGGCTATGACCGGCAAAATGTGCTTTCTACAAGGCCAAAAGGCAACTCTGTGAGGATAAAAGATGGCAATTTTGTCTTAATTAGAAATTTTCTAGCTGCTGAAGGTGAGATCTTTATTTGTGGGCAGCACTATGCCAATATTAGCAACTTTTATGATGCAACACTGTGCCCTGTTGATACAGGTGTTTACAGAGCCCGAGGACTCTCACAGTCTCTGAGTATCTATAGCATCAGTGAAATCTATAGAAAATACGTGTGCTTACCTTTCAAGAAAAATTCAGATGCTCTTTTTCCTGTGCCCCTATTGTGAAAATGATACTTTTGCTAAGTAAACTGGCAATTGCAAAGCAACTCTCCCACAACACTGTTTTCACTCGTGTGCATGATAAAGTTTTGACTATATGCTAGACTCTTGGTGTAGAAGCAGCAGTACTCCATATGAATAAAAATTTTCTAGGTCAAATTTTTTTTACCTTGGCGATATGAAGCTGATTTCTTCAAACATAAAAACAATCTAAAATGTTCCCCACATCACAAAGTTACCATTTATCACTGAGCATGTTTTTGTCCCACCAAGAGTTTTGCATTTCACTCTTAGAGCTTAATTAGCTTAATAATATTTAATTCAAGCGTCTACTTAATGTTGCGGTGTTAATGTTACCGAAACGTTAGTGAAATGTGCATGCCCAACGTTAGTGCTGTGTTTGCCTATTAACGTTATGGTAACGTAATCACTAAACGTCATAGAGACCTCTGTCAGGCAACGTCGTAGCAATGTGATAGTTTGTGGCATAACGTTGTGTGGAAATTCATACATGCAGGCAACGTTTAGGCAATGTTTTGCGTTACCTGGGCAGTTGGAATAGTGAGGGGAGCACACTGTAGATTTGCGATATCAACTTCAAGCAATTCGTAGTCGAGTCGTAAAATTCTGCGTGACACCTTCGTACAATTAAATGTCCTCGAAAAATTTACCTTAGCAACATTTACCTAGGACGCTGTTCATGTAAACGTTTTGGGCAGGTAGCATAATCAGCGAAGTATCTCCACGACTTTGTGCACAAATTACCGCAGCAGACGTACAGATGTCAGGAATGATTGTCTCAACAACGTCGGCAGCGTGTTGCTGATTTCGCACGCATTGCTACTATGTCTAAAGCGCCAGCAGTTTTCGCCATCGAAAAGGGCGAGGCTAAATTGTGTCGACACGTGGCATACGATGGGCCACATGGTAATATTAGATGGACAATGAGTGCCTGCAGATGTCCACAAATACAAATGTTTTCTGCCGCATAGGAACAGTAATATATGATGCCCATGCTATAGGAAAGCTAAATTCATCAAGCAGTTCCCATGAAAAAGCCGAGTGACCCTCACCGCATATAATATATCTTCAGCGAGCAAGCTTTTCGGCAATGAATTGTTTCAATGATAGTTATGCAAACGATATGCATCGAAGAAAATGCGACGCATCTTGTAGATCTGAGGACTTTAAAAGAATGCCACTCCTGCCAAATAGACGTACATATCTTGGAGAATTATAAGTAGCGGTTGGTAACAACCTTTAGCTGCCCCTGGATTATCTGGGGATTTTTCAGTTTCCGCGCTCCATCTTCATTTGCTAAAAACGCCAAAGGTATCACGTTTGATTCATTTCTGCCAAAAGATTAGAGGTCCAAGCTTTGGGCCGGCAGAGTGGCAAACCAGACTGCCAAGCCACCATCTGCGGAGGCTGGATACATTATTTATTGAAGATTGAGTATTTCCTCAATAACACCACCAAACCAGGCATGCAGCTATCGCTCGTATCACCAGGATCAAGCAATGGTTCCACCTCCCTCTCCATACAATTTTTTTCACCGCTGCTCTCTTGCGCCGTGGATTGCATGTCGTGATCTTGGCTAACTTCCATCTGCGCACGACGGATTCAAAACACATCGCCCTCGCATTTTCCCACAAAGGTCCGTCAACCAGTCCCACGTTTATAGGTGCAGTACCACAAAGATCACCGTTAGCCGATTTTTGTATTCTTTGTGTGAAGCTTGACGTCGAAATTCCCGCCACGAAGCGAAAGCGAAATGGGATGTGCTAGTGCATAAACTTGAAGAAATGTTGGGGAGAGTAGAAAGGCGAAAGCTTTTTGGCCGCCCTGCTGCTATAATCCTTGGAATGGACAAATCATGGGGAGAAAGTTTCTGCCTCTCTCTAGCAAAGATAGAGAGAGGCATGAAGAAAGTGGAGAGAGAGACAGCCTTTCTCCTCTCTGATCACTGACTATCATTATCGATCACTAACTACCGGTCACTGTATAAATAATAAGCCCAACAATATTCTGCAGAATCTCTCGGATATATCTTGCAAACAGATCCCACCCACCCACTTACTTGACCCACCATGGGTCAAGTAAGGTTTTTGTCTTTAAAGAAATGGAAATGAGTTCATAGGATAGGAAAGGGTCAGCATCTCACCCTTCTCAGTAGCGCCTAACTGCGCTAAAAAACAATGTGGCAATCAACAAAGAGAGAAATGTCGCAGCGGAACACCATGGAAGAATATCTTAGGACGATTCTCTACATATTCCCGGGAATAAAAAAGCATTGCCAGTTCCGTGCCTAGCTTCGTTCAGAGCTCGTTCTGCTATTCGTTGCTTTTCTAACGTTTACAATTTTTATCTTTATTTTCTTTACCTTTTCATTGTTTATTTTATCCTTTATGTGTAATTTATTATTTTGATAATGACATTTCAATTGTAGTCAATGATTTTACTTTTAGAGATAATGTGTGATTTCTGTAAAATAATAATAAATCATTAATTTATAGCTGATTTCATCGCTCGGCCGTTCTGTTCGCATGACTGAATCGACTTTCTAGGATTACATTTTGCGGACGCCTCCCAACCTCAGATCATATGTCATATAGGAATTCGACTTAATAATCTTGATGACATCGGGATCGGCCTCTTAAGAGTGCACTGCTAGTGCACAGCGCACAGACACCTAAGCGTTCCCACTTCAATAAAACGAGGCCGCCGCGTTCGTTTGCACATCCATGTAGCACAGCGCCTTAAGCCCTGAGTCATCGCTCCGGAGGCACATCGGTAAACATACATCGGCTGCAATTTACTTTTCGCGCCTCTAACGCATAATCATCCTCTCTCTCTCTCTCTCTCTCTCTATATATATATATATATATATATATATATATATATATATATATATATATATATATATATATATATACATATATATATATATATATATATATATATATATATTGTACTTGTGAATTTACAGCAACTAGCTGCACAATGGCTCTTGCATTCTACTGGTAACTCTTGGGATCAAATCTTTTCTCCAACGTTGACAATGTTTTAACGTCCCAAAGCGACTCAGGCTTTGGAAGACATCGTAGTGGAGGGCTCCGGAAGTTTCGACCATCTGGGGTTCTTTAACGTGCCCTGACATCCCACAGCACACGGACGCAACTCCGTTTCGCCTCCGTCGAAACGCAGCCGCCGAGGCCGGCATTCGATCCCGCTACCTTGGGCACAGTAGTCGAGCGCCTTAACCACTGCGCCACCCCTTCGGGGAATTTTTTATTGTAAAGGACGAACATGACATTGCTCAATACGATGCCAGTGAGCCTAATGAAGCCCATCCAATTTCCATCATTTGATAAACTCCGCCGCGGCGTTAATCGTAGTTACGCGCCTTTTCCGCATGTTACACTCCAAGTAAGAATAGGTACACTTGTGAGTATCCATAAATAAAGGGATGTGTATGCCAGCGCGGCGTCTGCCTACTCTTTGCCCCGAATCAAGTGGTTCCAGCACATTATTAACATAAACATACCTGTCCCCCTCTCCTCCTTTCCGTCGCCGTCGTGAGGCAAGGGAAATGTAGCAGTGGGCATCAGGGCGTCAGGTGGGCGGATGAGTTTAATAAGTTCGCAGTAGTCTTGTGGACGGATCTAGCACAGGACAGGGTGAATTGGAGGAATATGGAAGAGGTCTTCGCCCTCCAGTCGGTATTGTCCGGCTTTGACGATCAAATTGCTGTTGTTTTTCACACGAAGGAATGTTATTGCGTCTGGGGCATTTACAGACTTAGCATCAAAGGCGTGCCATATAGCGCAACTATGGCGATGCCGAGGTTTCGCAATTCGAACTCTGTTTGCTGGTCTCCTCATCGCAGGGACAGAATGGGTGGCGCATAAGTAGAACTAGCCTTGTATGAGCAGGCAGTGCAGTTCGCCCAATCACCGTGAGCGCTACCGGTAACACAGAACCGAACAGGTAAGAAGCACATTTCATGCACGCAGAAAATGTTTTCATTCGCCGCATCACCAAATCAGCAGTTCTTAGTTGCTGCTGGCTTCGCCGAAGCCGACACCGATCGTGTAGGACAAAAGGCCCTTTATGTTTAATTATTATGCCAACAAAATGCATCTCAACGTTAGGTTAGGGTTTAGCAACACAGTGCCTTATCGGTGCAGCGTAGGGGTTTGCTGAAGGTTCTCGCTTAAGGCGACGCTTCGCATATCCGACTGCTCTGGCTTACCTTGCAGTGCTTGGGAATCACTGCCTCTTCACAGGCCCCACGGTAACCACGCTTCAGAACTCTGGGATAACAGACAGCGCGCTTACCATTATGTCGCTCTACTTCTTCTACTTCTTTCCTCAGTAGACGTAGAACATACCAACGCTTAGGGATTGACCAGTGTTCAGTGCAGTATAAGAAAATTAGAAAAAGTAATTCATTATGATTTATGCTGTATTGCCCATAAAACATAAATTTGAAATCAGTCTTAGCGAAATATGTTTTGGAAAAATAATCACTTAGTAAGAAAAGCAATAAAGAAAGGAAAATGTTAATGAAATACAACTTGAAATCTAAATCAAAACATCGACGCGCTAACAAACAAATGTTTCAGTTGCGATATTTTACTTTTGAACTACTCGCTCCCTGGTTTAAGTCATGGCCTTTGACGGCTGTACCAAATGGGTGAGGGGCAGCACTTTCAAAACGCAATAACCTAAGCGAGGAAAGGAAATTTCTAAATAATTATTTACTACCGTTGTTTCTCAAGTCATAAGTGGAATTGTTGAAAGAAAACAAAAGTGGTCGCTAAACGAATGAGAAAAGGTTTGTCAATTCAATGAAATGGAGCAATGATGGCGCTCCAGATTGCAAGCAGTATATGGTGGTGGGTTGTTCGGCGGGAAAAGCGCGGCTGCCAGCTGCTGAAACCTTAATGGCTTCAGTACCGGGCAAACGTAAACGTGATAAATAATATCCTCAGTCCTTTTCAAGCGGCAAACAAGACACTCTTGGCGGATATGCATGTTTCGAAATTGAGGTCACGTCAATTACATGTTCTCTGGGTATTGTAACTCCGATATGAGAGGTTGCATTAATCTAGTTTCACTCTAGAGGTCACTCTAAAGAAGGAGCCGTGCCCTGTATTGGTCAGGATATTTCATGCCCGTAAAGTGATACAATTGACATAGATTGTATATCCAGTTCAGAAATACGAGCCTATTACGAAGAACATAAACAGAATGCGAAATGCAGTTTGTGCAAACGGGTCGTTACGAAACATTTTCTAAACCAATTCGCTTGTTGTGGTAATGAGGCAAAAAGGCGGTAGTTATTGTCACCGTCTGTACATACTACGTATACACATGTGGAGGCGACGATTATGACAACGAAAATGTGTAGAGCACTGAAAATTTCTGTTTCAGTACATTATTTAGTACAAGGTAGCCACCGGTGGCCTGACACTGCATTCTCATTCGGCGACACTGTCCCAGAGAATGTTAAGAATGTGCCTGGCAATGTAATAAATGTGCTTATAGAAGAGTTTTTACACATTTTTCCTAGCCATATTGCGCTTTTACTGAAGCCTCCCTTCAGATTGAAATATATGCTATAGGCCTATACTTTCGGACTCTTGAATGGAGTTGGTTATTTCGTGCTCCTGACTATACGCCTATTTTCGTCACTGAGTTTCTCGCTATTAAGTTGGCATTGAAAAATATTTGCCGCAATATATCTAACTTTATTATACTTTCAGACAGTCTTTCGCATTGGGAGTGCTCGAAAATATGAGGGATATACCACGGTTAGCTGTTCCTTCATTTTTATTCTGTCATATATTAAAGAAGTTCGCTCCCACAAAACCACTGTCCCCTTTGACATTGCACATAGCAAGAAAAATCTGTTATCAAAGCAAGCCCTTGCAGACACATTAGGCCGTTCATCTAAGATTGTAATCATCATCATCATCAGCTTGACTATACCCACTGCAGGGTAAAGGCCTCTTCCATATTCTCCAATTAACCCGGTCCTGTTCTAGCTGAACCCGCTTGACTGCTGCGAACTCTTAACTTCATCAGCCCACCCAACTTTCTGCCCCCCCCCCCGCCCTGCTACACTTGCCTTCCCTTGGGTCCAGTTTGTTACCCCAAGCGACCATCGGTCATCCTCTCTTCGCACTGCTTGTCCTGCCCATGCCCATTTCCTCTGGATTTCCACTAGAATGTCAGTAACTTGAGTTAGTTCTCTGACCCACTCTGCATGTTTCCCATTTCTTATTGTTACCCCTACCAATGTTCCCAAATACAGTATCATTAACTATATCACAATTTCAAAGCTTGCAACATCTCCGCTAGTTGAGCCATGAATTAACCTCTCCTTGCTGCAGCGGATTAGCAACACCTGAAATTTCCTCGGTGTGCGCGGATATGCAGTTTAAAGCAATGTGAGCTGTCCATGGCCTCTTGCATCGCAGATTAGCGCGACTAGATGCTTACACCGTTCAGGGCTATCTATGAGCAACCTTTGTAAATCTTCAGTCGATATTGAGCCAATAGTCCACTATTTCCTCTCCTGCCGACGGTTCGCTTCTCTCCTTAGAATTTACTTGGAGCTTCCGGTCTCGTCTTGGGCTTCCTCGCCTATCCTTCAGGGCGAGTGTCAAAAGATGCGCTCTGAAATCACTGTGCAATTTCAGTTATGACTGTATAAACACATCGCGCAGATTTCTGTGCTAAAATGAGAATTCATTGTTTTTTCTTTCATTTTTATTCAAATTCTAGCTTAAGACTGAAATAGCGTAATACTCTACTCGTCCGCAAGACTTTTGAATCAGCAAAGCACCCTGGAAATATCCCATTGTTGGTGTGTGCCCTTACGACTAAGCATGTCATCAACACCGGTTCCTTAATGATTAAGGAAGGAGGGGTGCTCTAACAGTCGTCAATTCCCTCGAACAGCGACATTTTAATTAGCTCTTCTTTACCGCCAGCAATTCAGAATTACAGGACATGCTGGAACAATAAAGGAAAAATTCAACATGTCTGGACAGACAAGCATTCGGATAAAGCTAATCTGCTTTAATAAATATAGAAAAATATTTCTATATTTTTTGTCATAGCTTGCCACAAAGAAAATTATAGGGTCACTGACCGAGTCAAAGTTTAATAAAAACGAAATTGTGTTTCGGAAGCCCTATGGCTTCCTTGTTCACAATGGGGAAACCAGACATAAAGCATGCGTTTATAGCTTCTCCAAAATGCATCGTAATGGTCTTGCATAATCAGATGCTAGATTCCCCTGCGCCCGATTGAGCGTGCCATGAGTGGTCTGAATCATCAAAGACTCTAGATACAATCGTCTAGCAGCGATCCGTTCTCTGGCAAGCACACGTGCCCCGTCCCAACTGATGGCGTGTCCAGTTTCTTGCCCGTGTTCGGCCAGAGCTTTAGTAGCACTGTGTCCTTTCGCCACGTCATTTTTTTTGTATGCTGCTGTATCCGTTTGCACCAGTTTTCTGTTTCTCCGATATAACTGCGGTCGCAATCTGCGCACGGAATCTTGCACATGACCCCAGGATATCTCTTAAGGGGAAGGGGGTCTTTCACATTGACAAGCTCGTGCCTAAGTTTTCTCGTTGGAACGTGGGCAACTTGCACGCCATACTTTCGGAATACCCGACCAAGCGCCTCATTAATCTATGGGATGTAAGGGATGCTTGCTCATTTTGGCTTAGAGGCATCGGAAACGTCAGAGGGTGGCGGTCGCTGTAGGAGTTTCTTTTTTGTGTTTGTAACAAAGCTTCTCGGATAACCATTTCTCGTCAAATCCTTTTCGACAGTCTTCAGCTCTTCCTTGAGGGATTGCTCGTTAGAGCACGTGTTTATTGCTCTTCTGATCAAGGAGCAGACAACAGATCCAGACAACAGATCGCTTGTGTGCCATCGGGTGGACAGAATAAAAGTTAAGATAACGGCCTGAGTGTGTAGGCTTTCTGTATACGGTGAAATCCAGGCTCGTGGGTTTACGGATTACACGAGCGTCGAGGAACGATATACAGCCATTCATTTCCTCTTCTACGGTGAAATTGATTTAGGCTTCTATGCGGTTCAGGTGGTCCAAGAAACGCTGGACGTGTTGTTTCTTTAAGATGGAGAAACAATCGTCCACGTACCTGACGAATAATTTAGGCCTTGGCTCGAATGTTTCAAGGGCTTTTGTCTCGATGGCTTCCATTGTTAGATTAGCCGCCGTCACTGAAACTGCTGCACCCATGACTGTGCCGAAGGTCTGCCGATAATAATTGCCACCGTACGAGAAATAGGTATTTGCAAGGCAAAAAGAAAGAAGCTTACATAGGTCGGGTACCTCGAAAGGTGTGCGTTCTTCAAGAAAGGAGTCCTCGTTCAAACGAAGCTTGCAGGTATCCACCACCAGGTTAACCGAAATACTCGTGAAAAGGGAGCAAACATCGAAGGAAACCAACACTTCATCGCTTTCAAGTGCGACGTTTTTCACTTTGTTAATAAAGTCCAATGTGTTCCGTATATGCGTCTCAGTTTTGCCAACTAAATGCGATAAAATATTGTGCAAGTAGCAAGACAAACTTTGCAGTGGTGACCTTGTAAAATCCACAATCGGACGCAAATAAACCCCTTCCTTAGGAACTTTCGGCAGCCCGTAGATAGCTGGAGCCGATCCGTTTCTGCAGAGTAGCTTGTAATATAGGCTTCTTTGTGATGGCGGAAAAAATTGAAAAATCGTTGAAAACAGCTTTTGAAGGTCCCTCTGAACTTTAGAAGTGGGGTATTTGGCTAGGCGGCTGTAAGTTGTCGGGTCCTGCAGCAAGTCTTCAACTTTGGCTTTATAAGATTCACGGTCGAGAACAACAGCGACGTTTCCTTTGTCGGACCGCCACCTTCTGACGTTTCCGATGCCCCTAAGCCAAAACGAGCAAGCATCCCTTACATCCCACAGATTAGTGAAGCGCTTGGTCGGGTATTCCGAAAGTACGGCGTGCAAGTTGCCCACGTTCCAACGAGCATACTTAGGCACGAGCTTGTCAATGTGAAAGACCCCCTTCCCCTTAAGAGATATCGTGGGGTCGTGTACAAGATTCTGTGCGCAGATTGCGACCGCAGTTACATCGGAGAAACAGGAAACTGGTGCAAATGGATACAGCAGCACAAAAATGATGTGGCGAAAGGACACAGTGCTACTAACGCTCTGGCCGAACACGTGCAAGAAACTGGACACGCCATCAGTTGGGACGGGGCACGTGTGCTTGCCAGAGAAAGGATCGCTGCTAGACGATTGTATCTAGAGTCATTGATGATTCAGACCACTCATGGCACGCTCAATCGGACGTAGGGGAATCTAGCATCTGATGCAAGATAATTACGATGCATTTTGGAGAAGCTATAAACGCATGCTTTATGTCTGGTTTCCCCATTGTGAACAAGGAAGTCGTAGGGCTTCCGAAACGTCATTTCGTTTTTTATTAAACTTTGAGTTGGTCACTAACCCTATAGTTTTCTTTGTCACCACCTGACCAGACGATGTTTCGTCGACTCTTGATTACAGCTTGCCACAAATTGTTCTGAACCGCACTCGGAGGGAGGTTCCCCGGTTGCACAAAAAGAAAGTATTTTACGTGACGGACCGAACATACTTTGTTTGGTTTGGGGATAAAAATTGCGAAAGCACTGTGTAATATACATTGCAGATATGCGAAAGCCTAAGCGTTTCTGGTGCACAGGGTGCATCACGTTTGTACTCATGATTATTGCCAACTAAATTCACCGGCATTATCATTGCTAATGTCATCATTGTCATTATAACTAACTGAAGCTTAACTATCATCGCTACTATCATCCTCCAGGTAGACAAGGAGCGTTATGACGTGCGTTTCACTATCCCGGTCAAGGCGCATTTAGTTATTCACTCGGTAGGCAATCCAAAGGATGGAGGGTCGATTTCTGTTGGAGAGAAAATTTGTTTTAATCCACCTTTCTTACGGCACAAAAGGAGAATTGTGTTGTGCATTCTGGTTGATGAGGCTATCTGATTGACAGCAATAGCGGGGCAGGATGCCCGACGTCGTAAGTATGAGGCATTAAATGCTTTCATCTTAATATTCTGTACATTCATTCTGGTTGGTCTGCCCGAGAAGTAAAATCCTGTAGTGTGTCTGTATCCCGTCTAGCTTGATTTCAACAGTTTCCTTTTTAACAGGAGATGTTTAAATATTCTGTCACAGATTCTTGATTTGCTTAGCTAAGAAATAATTCGCAACTTACTTTACGCATATCTGCTTTACAGCTGCGTAGATGCTGCACAACAATTGATATTTGTATTGTAATCGCAAAAACGTCCATCGGGCTTTCCACAGCCTAAACCGATTAGGGCTCTCCTAAGCAATGTTTGGAACATTTAATTTTCGCTTGCTGGTTTCGCATTCTGAGTTTGCCAAAAGGTTGGCAAAGTGATATTAAACATTTCTATTTTGTTTGGGTTTGGAGGAACTCAAAGTTGCGTTGCAAGGCTCACTTATCGGTGGACGCCTACACTTGCGATTAATGGCAAATGATTGGATGTACATATGTCGTCGGTTCAAATGCCTGCCGTAAGCTATGCCCCAGCTTGGCTAGCAGATAGATGTTAAAGTGGAAACTAAATATCAAACACCACCTGGACGCGGCACAAAGGGTGGTTGGGTGAGAGTTTTGAATGCAATCACGCGATATATTTATCAAACATGCAAGCATTGAACAACTTAGCTAGGCTCTGAAGGTCACGGTTAGTGCTCTGCTACAGAATAATGTGCAGCAATTGTGCAGTTCATGAACAACATTTGACCTGGCATCCTTATTCCGCAGAGAGACTAACTGTCCAGTGAGCAGAACAGATCCGGCGATTTCTTATTCAATGCAGAATTGGCAAATTTAAATGCACAGCACCCAGATTGTTTTAGGGATATTTTTATTCTAGATTATATTCGTCTATCTAATGCTAATTCTTAAATCGATGAAGTTCGGAGGGCTAAATGTACAGTTATTACACGAGCGCGAAGTCACAGTGTACACTGCAAATCACGCCACTATAACATACGTTCCTACAAGTGGTTACAAGGTTTTGTAACATGCACAGCCAATTGATCGAGGTGTCTAACTTTAGTACAGTCGTCTCAGTCACACGCGCTGCTTGTGTATCCAGTAGCATTGCCCTGACTAAGTATAGGGTAGGTAAATGTGAAGACAGTTAATTGTTTTTTCCGAATAAATGGCTCACCTGCTCAAAGGCGACCAGTATTTGAGCTTTTTGTGTCAAAAGATGGCAACATCTACGCCCCATAAGGAGAATACTTCTATTTCACTCAATGTCTGTGAATAGCACCATCACTCGAAAGCATTATTTTTTCTGATTGTTCAAATGTGGGCTGCCAAACTTGTCCCATCTGTTCAGTGTGAAAGTTCATGGACACCCGGACATTGTGAGCATCCACGTGTTTACGAATGCGACAGCAGGCGCAATTGCAATAGGGTCAGCGAAAATCGGTTACTTTTTCTTCAACTAGCCACGCCCTCTTGGCATCGGGCTTACGCGCATGCGCATTAGCGTATAAATAGTCTTAAATGAGGCTAGTCCGCGCTAGAAGAGCGCATTGCATTATTACGCTAGAGACTCATAATACGCTTCATGGGGTTGAGAACGCCATTGATTAGTTTGCTCGACAGGTACTTTTCTGCGAATGGGCACTTTATAAACTGATAATATAAACTACAGAGTGCGGTACAATGATTTTATAGACCGTTTTACCGACAGCAAGCAGGAGAGAAGAAAAATATTCTCTAACCAGATTCCTTGCGCCGGCCCATTGTTGCCAGTTCAGAGTGGGCTGTGCATTCGCACGCTTCATGCATAGCAGAGCTGCCTTGCACCTCGGTATATTGTCGTTTGAGAGACCTAAATATATTTCTTAGCACCCCTTTTAGTGGTAATGTCAACGAAACAGTAATGTACGATCGTAGACTGCACAAAATATTTAAGAAATCGCAAGGTGAAAACCGAGAGCGTATGCGGGAAGCATGCATCGAAAGTCCGAATGCTGCTGTGATATTTTTCTTATTACCGCTTTTTAGTCTATCCTGATTTAATTCGTCTATTAACGTTTTGTGTAAACCAGATAGACTTAGTACCAGTGACGGACTCGCAAATATGATGCCCATTTTACTTCCTCCGCCCTTGTGAACACGCACGCCGGGCAGGCCGTGCCTCCCGAAAGCCCTCTGTGCCAACGATACGATGGATCTCTTCCTCCAGCGCAAAAGCATGCTAAAATCTGTTAAAACTTCAACAATAAGCCGACAGAAAAACAAATTTTTTCTTGCGGGTTTGTGACCCGTACCGTGTTATTGATAATTGCAATACAAACAAGTTCTGCCACATATTGCCGCTAGTGCGGCGCACGGCTCATCGTCTGCACGCTGGCTCCGCTGCTAAGGTGTCCCCGAAAGTTACATCTTTTTTTTTCACTGATACAAGGGGGTCGGCAGTAAGACAGTTATATGAGAGACTAGTTACTCTAGCTCTGAGCAATTACAAAGCGCCGTCGGATGTGCCTTCAAAATATAGGCCTAGCTACGACTAGGGAGTAGCGCTCGGCGAGAGTGCCGTTGTCCGCCATGCCAGCGGGTGGCGCCGCTTTCGTAAGCGCCGCTGTACGTGCTGCGAATTTGTCGTCTTCGTTCATAGTGCAGCTTAGAGTGCTTTTTTCGACGTTTTGCTCAACAATACTTCACGCAAACGATGCTGCTATGATGTGCGGGACAGGGATACGATGTTTTTGTGCCGCAGCATGAACACTAAGGCTGCACAAAACGTGGACGGATGGTACTTTAGACATTATTTCTATTATGTGGTGTTTTCGAACAGTGATTTAACTTGAAAGTATACATTGTTGAAGCAGGACAGCTCAATCGTGTACCGAAATCGGTCGCACTTCACGTTAGATCAACGTGGCGATGAGTGGAAAGCATCTTTCATAGTATCTGTATTCGGCGTTCGGTAGATGTTCGTACGTTTCATTCGCTGCGTGCTTGTGTGTACAATTACCATTGCGATTATGAAATATAATTGAAAATACATACATTGTGAAAGATACAACAGATACATCTTCACTGCTGAATCGGTGCGCAGTCCTTCGCAGTCGCCCCGACCGCAGACGCCACACCGAACAGCTGCCGCATTGCCAAACGGATGATATACGGTTTGCTGGCGCACTCGAACAAAGTACAAAACAGCACTAAGGTGTCGGATAGCTTTCAAGAGCACCGCGAAACAACACTTTTACACTTCCGCACCGCAGCATCAACACGCACAGCACAGCTCAAGATGGTGTCAAGAGGAGCGGGAGCGGGCTTTCGCAGTTTGGCTCATACATGGCGCCATCATAAAAATAAGATGGCTGCGCCCAGGCATCGAAACTGAAATCGTCTATTATTGGTGTGCAAACGAAGTAATTGCTAGAGCAGCGTTCGAGAAAAATATTGTAACGAATAGAAGGCGGCAACCTCTGAACGGATCAGTATCACACACTTAGCTTCGTCCTCTTTTTTTCTCGGTTCCGAGAGGCAGGCGGCATTGCTTCGTCCTCTTTTTCCTCGGTTCCGAGAGGCACGCGGCAATACCCCCCCCCCCTCTTTAAAAGCGGCGACTCGACGCTGTGAATGTCCTGAAACTAGATGCACAGAGGAGGAGCAGGGATCACAAAGCCGCACAAGCGCGAAAGATCACTGCCTCTCATAATACGGTTTCATCCGCACTACTTGAGCAGTTTCAGCACTTGAGTGCCACCGTATTGAGGGTCGTTGACCCCGAAGAACAACTTCGTAATTCATGTTACTAAGATGCCGAATGCCCTCGTATGGCCCAAAGTAACGGCGAAGTAGCTTCTCGGAGAGTCCTCGACGACGCACTGGTGTCCACGCCCATACAAGATCGCCTGGCTGGTAGTGATCTCGGTGTTGGAGGTTGTACCGATTGGCATCGCGGTGTTCTTGATGTTAAATACGGCACTGTTCGAGCTGGCGCGCTTCTTCGGCCCGCTGCATAAATATGTCGGCGTCCGCATAGGGCGCCACGTCCCCACGCATTTGACACCGGTCCACCGCAGTACCAGCCACCGCCTCCGAGTTCAGTTGCTAGAGTTTGGGCCTCTGTCCTGGACGCTTGTGACCACCATGCATAGATCGAACACGAACATTGTAGCTAACGGAAAGAGTTCACCCCAGTTTGTCGTCCTCCAGTATCGAACGCCACCGGCCTTCCATGCTGAGCTTTATGAGGACGCTGATGACTGGCTGGACCAATTCGAACGGGTCACCAACTACAACGGCTGGGATGAGCAAAGGAAGCTGCACAATGTGCACTTTGCTTTCAAAGATTCGGCGCGGACGTGGTTCGTTAACCACGAAACGACGCTACATCATGGCATCTCTTACGTCGCCAGCTGTTGGCGACCTACACCGCCAACGACCGAAGGAAGCGTACAGAGTCAGCACTGCAATCTTGCTGCCAAGCCCCGAACGAAAGAGTTGGATTGTAATACGAGGACATGATCCGCCTTTTTAGGCTTGCTGATCCAAATATGTCTGAGGAGAAGAACGTGCGCCACCTAATGCGCGGGGTGAAACAAGAAGTATTTGCTGGGCTTGTGCGCAATCCACACGGCACGACATCAGAGTTTCTAGCGGAGGCCCCCACCATGATGGAACAAACACTTCAACAAGGGCATAGTACTATAAACGTGACGTGTCCGCTATGTAACAGGCAGTCTATGCTTTCGGCTTCAACTGTTCTGGTGAGGCCTTGAGGGAGCTTGTTCGATCCGTGTTCAGAGAAGAGCTGAGACACATTCAGCTACAGGGTTTAACGCCATCATCAAGGCTTCCCTCACTCGCGCAGGTCGTTCGTGAGGAATGTAGGCAATTCGTCCCGGAGCCGTCTATGCCTGCTGTGCAGCCACCGCCACCGAGTGTGTCTACGTACGCGTCCGCACTTCAGCAGAATACACTGTGCTATTTTCCAAGAGTGAACATCACTGCACCTCATCCAAACCAGCACCATAGCGGGTACGACTCTCCTAGAGCCAGAGTAGACTCCCCTACACTTGAACCAAGCCCGCGTCGTCCTCCACTTCTAGCCGAGGCACGGTTTCGAAAGACTGACGTCTGGCGTGCTCCTGACCAGCGGCCCCTTTGTTACCACTGTGCAGAGGCCGGTCACCATGTTGAGGTTCTTTCCGTACCACTACACCGGACTTCGTGGCTTTCATCCTCGTGCACGATGTCTTCGGAGTGGTGAACGACCATCCGAAATCGAGCAGTACCTGTCGGAGCATACGAACCCCCCAGGCGTCCCACAATACGGGTCCCGCGTCATTACATCTTCCCGTTATCGTTTCCTAAGTCCACGTCCCTCTACATACCGCACTGACAGCTCGACGAGCCCCCGCTCCCCGAGCCGTCGGGAAAACTAGAAGCAGTGACCTGCGGAGGTGAGGCCGCTGACGAGAGAACTGCCTAACATTCTGCCTCACATTTATTACAAGATAACGGCTATCAGACGGAGTCATGTTACGATGAACCTGAGTGCGCAGCTTCGGACATACCGGTATCTATCGACTATTTTCTCATTACTGCATTAGTTGACACGGGGACGTACTATTCAGTTATGAGCAGTAGGTTAGCCAGGAAATTGAAGAAAGTTGAAGAACCCCTTCTCGGTCATCGAGTAACTGTTTTGGCTTTTGAGAGGGATCTGCTAGTGTAGGTGATTATTCTCTTTCCTCCGGAACTCTTCTTTGCGAGAACGGCGCCTAGGCCCACACTGTTCGCATCGGTGTATATTTCAGTCCTGGCGTTCTCATAAAAGGGGCCTAGCACTGAAGGGGACTCTAGGCTGCGCTCAAGTTCCTAGGTTTCTTTTTACAGAGCATTCCATTTTTAAATGGTACGTCAGCCATTGTAAGCTGCATCAATAGTTCGGCGATGAGTGAAGGTTCTGAAAAATCGTCTATGATAATCGCAACGCCCAAGGAAGTTGCACATAGCTTTCTTGTCGGCAGGCGGTGGAAACTGTGCGATCGCAGCTGTTTTCTCCGGGTTTTGGCGAACACTATCCTTGCTAAAGATGTGAGCAGGAACCGCAATTCCTCTTGGGCGAAGCGGCATTTCTCTGGTTTAAACATTAACCCCGATGATTGATTGCTTCTAGCACTGTTCGAAGCCTTTTTAGGTGGACTTCAAAGCTTGAGGCGAAGACAACGTCATCCAAGTATATCAGAAGAATCTGTCATTTAGAGTCCGCCAGGAAAGTGTCCATTACCCGTTGAAACCTCGCCGGTGCGGGGCAGAGGCCAAATGACATAACCTTTAACTCAAATAGGCCATCCGGTGTGACGAATGCAGTCTTCTCACGATCTCTATCGCCACCTCTATTTGCCAGTAGCCGCTCTTCATGGCCATTGATGATAGGTACCTTGCATTCAGAGCCGGTTCAGTGTGTTGTTGATGCGAGGGAGAGGGCACGCAACCTTCTTCGTTATACTCTTCAGGCAGAGGTAATCGACGCAGAAACGAAGTGTCTCGTCTTACTCCTTCAACAAAACGAATGGTGCCTCCCAGTGGCTGTTTGATGACGATGCGGTCGTCGCAAAGCATTTCGTCGACTTGCTCGCAGATGCCTTGGCGGTCTCGCAATGATACGCGATATGGGATTTGTCACACAGGGCGTGCGTGTTCGCCTGTTATAATGCGGTGCTTAGTAACTGCTGTTTGTCGCGCCTTCGATGCTGAAAGGAAACACTAGCCATGGCTTAGATGAAAAATACGAATATTGTCTTTTTGGCGATAGTGACTGGTTGATTTCAAACGTAGGCTGATGAACTTGGTCAGCTGCATTATTCAGGAGGTGGTCGGGGACGACGAATACATCTCGTATGCCCACCAATTCGTTAAAAACAGCGACCATTGTATCCATGTTGAGATGTCGGTATTGTGTTATTTTTGTAAGCAATACCTGAGCGTGTCCCGTCCGAAAGTTGGCGATGTCTCTCGCGATGCCAAGACCCCCTTCCAAACACAACTGGGTGCTGCCTTCGAGGATGCCGTCGGTGGTTCCGATGTATGCGCTACCCACGCAGAATGCGACGCTTGATCGGGGTGGCACTGTCGATTCTCGGGCGAGCACGTTTAGAGTAACGTGTTGCGTGGACGTCTTCATAGCAGGTATGGCTTTGTCCGTCAGGATTTTATAAGCTTGGATAAGAGGCCGATGATCTCCCTATGGTCATTTACAAAGTGAATGCTCAAAATCACACCGCGCGGGCACTGCTGTAAAAGCACGAAGCTCATAGGGTAAATGCGTCCATTTAGGATTGCTATTGCAATGCATCGCCCCGACGGAACAATCCCGTTACCACCTGCATTGCGAATCAGCGGGCCATCCCAAGCGGTCGTTACATTTCTGAGCTAGGAGGCAAGCGGTCCACTGATGACCAAATACAAGGCTCTGGTGTCAACTAAGGTGGCTGCCGTGCGATCGTCGACAGATGCTTCGAAATTACTTGTTCTTGTTGTCGTATTGCATGCTGGCTTCGGTGTTCGATCTCGGGGTCGCCGTGAGTCGAAGTCTTGGCTGGGGCAAGCCGATCGTCGTGATCGTCTTCATAAGGATCGAGCGTCGGCTAAAAACGGCGTCACTGTCACTCATCGTCGGCAGAGGAGGATCTTTGTGTTTTCGCCGTGAAGCAACTTCAGCTCCAAAAGTTGCTACCTTTAATTTCCCCTACGAAGGGTAGGGTACCTTCATCGCACACTGTAAGCATAGTCGCTGTCTGGCTACGCAAAGCGGGCCCTGTATGGCAACGGAGGTCTGAACCGACGGCTTTATGGCACACACAAACTCTCCGCTGCGCAGATAGCTCTCAATTTCTTGCAGTCGTTCACCCGGGTGGAGCCGTAGGGTGTCAACGGCGAAATCTCGGTAGCCGATTTGTCGGCACGGGCAGTGACAGAGTACGTGTCGAGACTCACTACAGTGGAAACAGATTGGGCAGATGTTGATCTTTCACACCGCGCATCAGCAGGTTTACCTTGGTCTTTTCAGTTATGCCGGGATCGGCACGGCTGGACATACTACCTAAACCAGGACAGGGTCATTTGGGAGCTGAATTCTTAATTGAAGGAGTGACGAACTGGGACATTTCTTTTCTGGTGAAAAGTGCAAAGTCCGTCAAAAACTTTGCTTTGAATGCATCCCAATCCTTCAATAAAGTCTCATGATTTTCGAACCAGATTTGGGCAGGTCCTTGAAGAGCAAGTAGACTTGCTTGAGTCTCGCTGCATCGTTCCGGCCAATGAATTCTGCAACGCGGTCGAAGAGATTCATTCAGACATCCGCATTTTCATTGGGAGTCCTTGGAAGAAGGGAGGCTCCCGGGGATGCACGAAGACAACCGTTGCTGTAGGCTGGGCCATTGTCGATGTTGACGCCTTCCGGGGTCGAACGGGGTCCTTTGCAGTGTTCGGGTTGGACCCCTTAAAGTCGGCGGCTGGTTGGGTGGCCTGTTGGCTGGTACCTAAGGGCAACAGGAACGGTGTTTTGGTCTTGGCTTGAAGGGGTTAACCCAGAATGCGAAGGACAACATCTCCACCAGATGTCGCGTAGTGTTGGGGAGGAATAAGTGCGAGTTGGCGGGCTAGTTGGTTTTGCATGGTGAAGGAACAGCGCAAGGCACGGGTCACCTACACACAAGGAAGCGCAAACACAAGGAGCTGACTATGAATTGAGGTTTATTGCAAAAAGGCAAAGAATATATACCGAAGAGAACAGGGGGTGGCACATCGATAACGATAGTGCTCTGTCACCGGCCGTCGTAATATAGTCACGTCCGGAAGTTAAAACATTGCTAATGATTGAAATTGTGATGAAAAGCAGCCGTCGATGAAGCATAGGATAAACAATAGATTAACATTAATGGAAGAAAAGGAGGAAATGCATAAACGGGATCATCTATAAATTGTAAAAGGTAAAAATCGAGGAGTATAAACGTAATGGCAGAAGCAATTGTAGGCGCCTGAATGAGGGTAAAATCTTAAAACGTCTTTTAAAAGTTCGGTTTCCAATCTTTTAAAAGCGTGACATTATGAGGCGCAAAATGCCTAGGGGTGAAGAAGCAATTAAAACCAGAAAATATGTAAATACAGCAAAGAGTCAGGCGATGAACAATAAAACGATAAGAAAGGAAAGGGAAAGGGAAGGAAGATAAAGGGACTGCTGTTTTTCATCACAATTTCGATTTTTACCTTTTACGTTTTATAGATTTTAAGGCTAATGCATTTCTTCTTCTTCCATTATTGTTATTCTATGGTTTACCTTGAGTTCTATCGACGGCTGTTTTTCACCACAATTTCAATCATTAGCAATGTTTTAACTTACTGACGTGACTATCCTTCAATGGGCGGTGACAGAGTACTATGGTTATCGATGTGCCACCCCTTGTTCTCTTCGCTATATAATCACCACCTTCTTGCAGTAAACCTCAGTTGATAGTCAGCGCCTTGTGTTTGTGCTTCCTTGTGTCTCTGTGTCCCGTCCCTTGCGCTGTTCCTTCACCATGAAGAGGAAGTACGCACCAAAAAAGAAGAATGCACTGAAAACTTTCTTTGAATGACTTGCGCCCGCAAAAGAACTAAGCAACTCGGCGACGGCGATAGCAACAATTGTGCTCTTTGGCCGTCGAACAAAGAAAGCCCCTTTCATAAGTCAGCGCTCCATATCAAAATGGCGAAGAAAGATCGACAAACAACGACTAGCGTACCCTAAAACATTGTATAAATCCACGCACGGGGTTCCAATCTTTCTAGATACATTTCAAAGCAACGTCTGCAACAAAGGCAAAAATAAAGCCTCTACTCGTGACAAGGAGCACGAACATATAGTATATAATCGATCCGTGCGATACAATGACGGTGATAAGGTCGCATGCAGGCGGCTGTCGAAAAAGAACAAATATTTGAATGGTTCGTAGCGATACGCACCTCATCGCCCGTACATTTTAAAGTGAAAGTCTTAAATCTTTAAAGGTCATGTGGTGAAGTATAGAAGATTTAAGCGTGAGGTCTCTACCGAGAATGTGCCTTTTCATCTTGTAAAAGAATTGTGAATTGGTTCGCAGGAAAGAAAAACGCGGCCTTTTTCGCACTTTTTAATCGAAGGGAAGAAAGTGGGAGTGAAAGCGGATAGAGAAAAAGACTTGTGTAGTGGAGGGTTCCAGAATAACTTCCATTGTGGGATATTTAACGCGCACTAACAACACACAGCACACGGCCGCCTTTACGTTTTCCCTCCATCAACATGCGGCCGTGAGACGTCATTTATATGTTCGCCTTCGCATTGGCTCTAAATTTGATGTGTGCTTCTTGAAATGAGGTTTGAAATTTGAAGATTGAAGTTTCTTTTGCTTATTGCGTAAATACAAAAAAATTTGCAGACCTGTGCTTGGACACATAGCGGAAGGCTAGTTGTGGATCCAAAGATTAAAAGTGCATATTCACAAGCAGTCGTCATGAAAGTTATTAGGGTAAAAAGGCTACTATTATTCATAATAAAAATATCCTAGATACTATTTACAGATACAGGGCACTACTAAAGATGGAATAACACATAACGTTAGAAGATATAAAGCAGGAACAAGATCACGGCTTTTACAAATGATCACATCGCTTGTATACGCCGCTATGTCGGCACGGAGCTTAATTTCACATCGCTATGGGTGATGATGCACCATGCCCTAATCGCGGACAGGAAATCACAGAAAGTTCCGCCCGGCAGAAGAGCCTTGCCACTGCTCGATATGCCACTCATCGTAAGCGCCGTCCAGTAGCGTATATGAATAAGTCCACTAAACGGACCGATGAGAGCATTGCGACCTAATGCAACAGAGGCGTTATAAAAACGCAGAATTCCTGGAGGGAGACTCCGCTGCCGCACGTGCAAGACTTGCTTCGAGGTTGGTTGGTTGGTTTGTTTGTGGGGTTTAACGTCCCAAAGCAACTCAGGCTATGAGAGACGCCGTAGTGGAGGACTCCGGAAATTTCGACCGCCTGGGGTTCTTTAACGTGCGCTGACATCGCACAGCACACGGGCGCCTTGCTTTTCGCCTCCATCGAAAAGCGGCCGCCGAGGCCGGGATTCGATCCCGCTTCTTGGGAACAGTAGTCGAGCGCCGTAACCACTGCGCCACCCCGGCGGGAGACTTACTTCGAGAGGTGAAGGTACCGACGAGGGTAGGCAGGATCGAAGCTGTCCGCTTCGAATGATGCGTTCTCAGGCTCTGGTCGAGTGATGACGGGTACGGCCTCTGTGGTGACTGAATATGCGTGACCGCATTTGGTTCAAAGAAAACGTGTGGAAAATGGATGTGTGTCGTACGTGTAGCGTTTAGCTTCCTGAGTGAAGATGCCTAAGTTATCAGTCATTAAACGTTGTATATTACAAACTACCGGAGCATCTACCGGAGCTCGACTCAATAGGCGAAAGGCTGATATCACCAGATCCCATTCAGCACAGCAAGTGGTTAGTGAATTACACTTCGGTAAGTTGGTCATGTTCGTGCCTGTGGTTAATGCTCCCACTACGCAGGTGAGAGAATGGCTTTAACGCCAAAACGGTCTAGCCAATGATAATGAGTTTCATATGAACCTAAAGCGCCGTATTACCTATACGTTTACTAGATACAAGGCATGGTAAATAAACTATGTTCTATAACAAGGCTGCTGTACATTAAGGATAATTCTCTCTACGGATATTATGAAATTAAAGTGGATATGCGTGCATTAAGGGAGATCTGTGACAGCTCCATTCGAATATAGAATGTACGGTGGTGTTGCTGGAGGTTAGGGATATCTATGAGACTTGATACCGGGACAATAGCTAGGTCGCTAGGTAAAGAATATTTCATTGTGGATGATGATCATTTGCTGGTGATGGCTCCTGGAAAGGGTAAGATACCGCTAACCACGCCGTATGATCAGATGGAAGGAACTCCCATTCCCGCTTATTCACAGCAGGCTATCTACAGAACATCCAGCTAAGTAATCGCTTTCACATTTTTAGAACGTTCTATGCAAAGAACGAAAAGCAGCTAACATGAAATAAGAAATATAATGCTGCAAACACAAATGTCTAAGAAAAAGCGGTGGCATAATTTATTTAATGTTTCTATCATTGGTATTACAATTGGTACGACAGTCCCTTAAATGAATGACCTTTGTAGAAAGGGCACTGCAGTTCAACAAAATTATTTTAATGTAAAATAATAGGCAAAAATCGAACAACAGAAAACTATAGAAGGGTTCAACGCTGCTAAACCGAATGTGGAGCGAAAGTGGCTGCGGAACCAGAGTACCCGGCTGCGAAGCCGACAGCAAACAGCTGCATATCGGTGGAGGCGAAATGAACAGGCGTCCGTGTGCTGTGCGATGCCAGCGCACGTTAAAGAACCCAAGGTGGTCGAAATTACTCCGTAGCCCTCCATTACGGCGTCTCTCACAGCGCTTTGGGACGTTGATTCATAACTAAACTAAACTAAGCAGATCAATTCAGGGTACTGGGAAGGCGACGCTTCTCCGACTAAACGAGTTCGCGATATTAGACAATTGCTAATAGCCTTATACAGCTTGTTCGGCCAAAAATCCATCGGCTTCGTGGCAGTATTGGTCGTAGTTACCTGTAACGCGTATCGGAAATTTACTGTTCTAGTGATTGTTGACTGGTGTGTGATAGACGTTGAGAGCTTAAAGAAAATATTGTAATAAGTAATTTCTTTTACGAATTACAGAAACTAAAAATGAAACATTCGGAAAAGGGGTTTCACATGTGTCAAAATGTGTAGAATAAAAAGCAATACTTGAAGTTGCTGTTTAAAAAATTTAGAGATTCCATTTGATCAATTAGTAACTTGAAATAACGAAAAAGATGGCACAAGTGGGAGAAGATGGCGTAAAAGATGTAAAAATGCTCTAAATGAAAAGAAAATGTTCCATGGTTCAGTTTAGGAGAATTTAAATGTTCTTTTTATCAATTAAATAATTGCAATGATTGAAGATATGGTAAAATTAAAGAAAGGGGTCTCAATTGTTTAAAAATTCGCAGAATGAAAAGACAGTGCTTGATTATTTAATGAAGCTGATTAAGAAGCTATACAGCAGAAAATAATCAAATAGGTAATCAATTGTAAACACATAAAAAATTAGGAAAAGTTGATCAGAAATTCCAAAATGCTGATGATGAAAAGCCAATATTTGATGATGCTAATTACGAAATTCCAGAGTGTAGAGTCAATAATATATTGAAATAATTAAAAAAAATGAAACAGCAAGAAGGAGGGGACAAAGGTTTCATTATCCTCAGATGGCATTCAGATGTTTTCATATGCTAAATATAGAAATTTAAATATATAAAAGAAAACCTGAAGAAAGAAAAAAACGCATTATTTTTGTGTCTGCGAGGTGCTATCGTTTCCAGGTCGAGTCCCCTGGCGTACTCTATGCCTGGCGTTGCACCAAACGCAAACTGGCCGCTCCTCGGAACGCAAAGTGCGACGCAGGAAGTTTAAAGAAGTAGCATCTGAGCGTTGCGGGGACGCCATTGGCCAGCAGGCTATGTAAAAATTATAAAAAAAAGATGTACGAAATGAAAAAACTTCGTAGGTGTGAAACGGTATTGCGTCATATTCTTTATGGCGCGGCTTATTGAATCCTCGAATTTCATCCTCGCCATGTAATATAGTTCATGGGGTGTCCTCGTTTCCTTATGCACAATAATGCAAAATTCCTGGCTTAGCTTGTTATGTGGATTCTGCATTACATTGTTGGATATGACTTCGACTAGAGCTATGACAAACGTCGCAAGTTATTGTGCACTCCCATTAGGCATTATAGGTCATTAATCATGACTAAATTTGCTATTTTCTTTCTATGGATATTCTTAATTGGATTCTTGGCTATGACTTCGATTTGAGATACTGTTGTTACAAGTCATTATGCATCATCATTAAGACACTATAGCCAATTAATCAAACTATATACGTTATATGCTGACTTTTAATGTAAATTCTGGACTGGATTCTTGGCTATGACTTCGATTCGCGCTATGTTTAATGCGGCTAGTCGTTATGTATGGTCATTAAGAAATCATAACAAATTAGTCATGGCTGGATTCGGTATTGGATTGCTCTGTGGAGTCTGGATTAGATTATGAGCTAAGACTTCAATTCGGGATATGACTAAATTTGCAAATCATATGCACTGTCATTTGGGCATTATAGCCAAGAAATCATGAGTGGATTCAATTTTCGCTTGTTATGACGATTCTGGATTGAATTCTTTACTATGGCTTGGATTTGGGCTATGACAAAAGCAGCTAGTGATTATGCAATACTATTAAGGCATAATAGCCGAATAATCATGAGTGGATTTGGTATTCTGCCTTTTTTGGCCTGAGAGTGGATTGCGTTAGATTGGTTTGGATCTGTCTTATGATCACGCAATTCGCGGGCAGTCATTTTTGCGCACGCCTTTGAAGAGTAAAAGAAGGCTTTCGGCTCTCCTACGGTGTCGTGTGGGCTCTTGATAGCGTGGTATGGACAGCTAAATTAATTACTACGGCTTTTGCATCCTACCGCCAGAATATGCTCTGTCATTTCATTTCGCTTCAGAGGCAGTGCATTACCGCCTGCACTGCTCTGTTGCTGCATTTGCTGGTCAAGTTCACAATCTTCCTCACAATACCGCTACTAGCAAACCCCTCCACCTGAAGGTGCACAACACAGTTGATGAACTTGTAGGAGCGCACCGTTTTAGCCCCTATACCCATTTCACAGTCCGAAGCGGGCAGGCAGCTCCTGTGAGGCCTCCAAAATAAAATCATAGAACGAACGACCTAACAACTTTTCCCCCCAACTGCAGCTGTCTGCATATCCTTCCATTACCGACAAATGTTCTATCCCACGCAAAATCATGACCACGGAATGGTCAGGGCCAGGAAGCTTCATAAATACAACCCTCCTTCGGCCCCAGCTGCTTATGCAGATGCAGCACAATCCTCTCATCACCCTGCATTTACAGTGACGGTCTCGGATAATGCCCACACTCCTTTGCTGCGCTACCCTCATTCAGTTAACTCAACCAATCGAGGGGGAAGAAGTCGCCATTGCTTTGCCAATTATCCCACTCAGGCTGAATATATTTTCTCAGATTTCTATTCGCCGACTTACGAAATCCTCAAACGTATCCCACCTCTCACATAAACCCCACCTGGGTTCCAGTGCATTGTGGGCACCCCGGGAATACAGCCACCGAAGAACACGCCCGAGCACTCGTCAACCAGGCAGTGGAGGGTCTAAGTTCCTTTCACATCGCAAGGAAATGCCTGCTCACCTCCCAAGAATTTACCTTACACTACCACATATCGCGTCTGAGCTACCTTGAACTTCATAAGTAACTGCCACAGCCCGAGCACGTCTTTTGCCGCCGTCTAGAAATGAGCACTTTGCAGTTCCATTATCTGCATTCTTGAATTCATACAGGTGACACTTCAGCCGATTGTCATCCCTACTCGAGTCCACGGGAAGACTTTGGTCACCTATGTCGTAAATATCCCAACAAACGTACTCCCCCCACACTCCGCTTTGAGGGGGCGCAGCGACAGGGAAGCTGTGGGAGGCTGCTGTGGGTAGCTCACAACTGGCAGACCAACTCCAGATCGTGCGCTGGGTCATGGTTGTCGCCGAAGCCGAAGGACTTTCGGCCACCGAGAGCAGCTTGTTGTAACGCAGTCGGACGCCAGAGAGGAACTGAACAATGTTTATTGATGCACAGCCGTTTTTAAAGCCCGCCGATATTTGTGTGGCTGATAAGTGGTGGCGAAGGAAATGCAGTGTCATGATGATGCGATAAAGATACACTACATTCATTTCCCCTAAGATTATTAACACAATCAACCTGTTGGCTACTCAATAATGCCATAACATACAACAGGTCGTCGAACGCGTGTTGATCTCGGTGCGATTGATTTCTAAGTAGCTTGACCTGGACGTGCTTCATGGTTGCTTCCACGGGGGCAGGCGATTTCTCCGGCAGCCTGGCAGACGGCGTTAGCCTGACGTGGTAGTCCGTGCTTGTGAGTGGGTCAGCTTCAGGCCTCGTTCAGGAGTTCCTCAACCGTTTCCAGTGCCTGTGATGGCGGTATGGCGGTCACCGTTGTCCAGCAGAACAGTGTACGATGCAGGGCCTCTCAAAGCCATTACATTGGCCGCTTTCCAGCTTAGAACTGGACAAAAGCTTTTAACATAAACTGCGTCACCCACACGACAGCTTTTAGTATCTGGCAGTGGCAGCTAAGGCATGTGTTGCCTATCCGAATGAAGCCTGTCTAACGCTGTCCTCAGTCTACGCCCGAACATCAACTCTGCCAGAGATTTTCTTGTGTGGCATGCGGCATCGTGTGTTGTTTAAAAAGCAACCGCGAAATCTTGCACTGCATCGTTACGTTGAAGGCCAGCCACAGAATAGCCTTCCTTTACCGTGGATAGGACTTTGTCCTTCTTTGCCAGCTTTGCAATGTCCATCGCCTGAAGCGGGGCGTTCTCGACAGCTTCTAACAGCAGCACATCTGCGGGTGGTTGTAGCTAGTCTTCGTCTCCTGGAGCAGGCAGACGACTGAGTGCATAGGCGTTAGCATTGTCTTCGCCTCGTCTGTACTCCAAGCGATAGTTATATGCAGACAACAACAAAATCCAGCGAATCATTCTTGCCGACAGAACTTAGGGCAATCGTTTGTATGGGTTAAACAAGCCGAGTAGCGGCTTGTGATCAGTTATCACCGTTAGGTATCCCGCCGAATACAACAGCCAACCCCTCTTTATCAATTTGGGCATAGTTTCACTTATTACGGCCAAGAGTTTGTGAAACATAGCAATAGGCTGCTCTTTTCCATCATCTGCACGATGGGCTAGTACTGCCCCCGTCCCAACAGGAGATGCGTCACAGCAGAAAACCAAAGGACGCTTGCTATCATACGGAGCTAGTACAGAGTCTGAGCGTAGCAATTGTTTTAGCTTGTCAAAGGCACATTGGTACTCACCTGTTCACTCCCATTCGTGGTCACGATCGAGGAGTTTGTACAGTGGCTCGACTGCTTCAGTCCTTCCCTTGAGAAAACTGCTGTAAAAATTGAGCAAGCTCAAGAAGGCTTGCAGCTCTCGTGCACTTGGGCGCCGGCGCTTGCTGGATGGCATCAGTCTTGCTTTGCCTGGGGTGTACGCCTTCGTCATCCATCTTGTTACCCAAAAATTCAATTCTTGTTCGTTTCAATTCTTTCCACTTTTCATTTACTCTTAACTACCTTCTGAAGATTCTCTGGCATGGTCTCCAATCGCTTGGAGTGCTCCTCGGCATTACTTGTCGATATTAGGTTGTCATCAAGATAAGCTTTCACGCCGGAAATGCCTGCTAAGGGTGTGCCGATGACGCTTTGAAACACCGACGGAACCACTGAAATTCCTACCGGTAGACGCTTAACCTTGAAAAGTTATTTTATCGTGTTAACTGTGAGCACCTCAGCCGACTGGTCGTCTAGCGTAAGCTGTTTATAAGCTGCATCTAGCTTAGTAAACCACTTGCGCGAATCCAAAGCAATCAACATTTCCATTGTAGTGGGCAACGTGTACCTGCTGTTTTTTAGAGCAGTGTTTACTGTGCTGCAATAGTCGCCGCAAAAACGCAAAGTGCCGTCTTATTTCTTACCACAACCAGTGGCGTTGCCCAGTTTGAGCATTCAACGGGTTGCCAAACGCCTTGTCACACCACGCGATCAATTTCTTCGGCCATGGCGTCGTTGTGTGCCAGTGGCACTGGCCGACGATTGAGAAACACAGGCTGGGTGTCGTCTTTAAATTGGTTATAAACTGGGGGTCCGTTTAAGTGAGGAAGGTCCCTGCAAAACACCTCACAAAATCTTGAAGGCACGTCTTCCACTTTCATTTGGATTCCTCGTAAGCCAATGCCTAGTGGAGTAAACCAGTTTCGTCAAATTAGGCTCTTGCCTTGCTTCTTTACTACCAGCAAAGGCAGCTTTGCTTTCCGGCCTTTGAATTACACAAATACTATTGCACGCCCCAAAACAGGTAACGCCTGTTCCGAAATCTTTCCGGAATCTTTCCGGAATCTTTACGGAATCTTTACGGAATCTTTACGGAATCTTTCAGCGCAAGTTTACGCCAGTTTCTCTCGATGGGCCGAAATGTGTCTTCACTTACAATTGAGCACGACACTCTGGAATCAACCTCCATCGGGAGTTCATGCCCTTCAATTACGACTTGAACAATTAACTTCTGGTACTGCTCATTCACTTCGCAGAGTGAAAATAATGCACTCATTTCGTAAATGCCCTTGCTCTTATTTTGCCCTTTGACGTATGGTCTTCCGAACCTCTCTATTGAGCGACAAGCCTTCGCTATGTAACCAACATTTTTGCATTTGAAGCATGTCGCTTTCCTGAAACGGCATAAATGAGGAGCGTGCTTACCGTTGCACCGGTAGAAGTTCCAGCTCTCTCTCGTGAAGTCTTGCTTCGGGTGGGTTACTTGTCTGTCCGCTGTCTCGTCTCGGCTTTGCTTCCGTATGTCTTGCTCTTGCTTGGCTGTTGCTTCTGCTGTCGCGGCCAAGTCGTACGCAATCATAAGTGTGAGATCGCTTTCTGCCAGTAGTCGCTGATGAACTCCTTCGTTTTGGAGACATACGAAACGATCCCGCATCATGATGTCTAGCGGGAGTTGCCTTTCGCTGAACCCGCAGTCTTCGGCTAGCTGCCGCAGATCCGTAACGTAATCCGCAGCTGATTTCTCGGCAGACTGGTTTCTTCTGTAGAACAAAAACTTGCGCACCGCTCTGAAGGCCATGGATGCAGGTGCTTGCAAACCGCTGTCTTAAGTTCGCTGTAAGTTGCTGTTGTCGGTATTGCTAGCTTCACCAAAGTTACGATGAGCCCGTGCGCTTCTTCGCCGCAACAACTGAGCAGGACTCCCCTTTTCTGCTCTTGCTTCGTTATTTGGTTCGCTTCGCAGAACATTTCCAGGTGTTCGCCGTACTCGTCCTATGACGCGTTCGTGCTCAGACGGTACTCGCCGAACCTGCCGACAAGCCATCGCCAGCCGTCGCCGTCGCCGCCTCGTCGCCAGCTGTTGTAACTCATTGACACGCCAGGGTGGAAGTGAACGATCTTTATTGTTGCACAGCCACTTTTAAAGCATGAAAGACATGTGATGCGCTCACTGCTACTTGCTTGGCTGATAAGTGATGGCGCAGGAAATGCACTGTCATCACGATGCGATAAAATACACTACACCTATCTTTTTCCTCTTCCTCCTAACTTCGGCCTCCTCTAACCTGGGTCAGTCAACAATTCCGAGAGCACTGTAAAATCTACAGTGCAAAAATGCGAACGTCTAGCCTTGCTGGGGCACACGGTGCATTACGTTTACTGTGATTATCGCTATCAACTAAATGCGCCGTAATTATCGTTGCTAATGTCCTCATTGTCATAATCACTAATTGCAGCTTCAGCCATTGCTACTGGTTGGTTGGTTTGGATGGTTTGTGGGGTTTAACGTCCCAACGCGACTCAGGCTATAGACCGTTTTATCATGGGCGCTGCCGGATGGATGGATGGAATGGATGGAATATAGGAGCGTCCCCTTTGAAACGGGGTGGTAGCAGTAGCTATCATGCTTATTTTTCTCCCTATATCTTAATTATTGTTTTAGACTGGTTAACTAAACCATCATTCTATTTATTAAATTTTGTTCCTACATTACTAGCATTATGTCACTTCTCTGCTTTTAAGCCACCAATCTTCCAGTCGTTTTTTGCTAGTTTCCACCGCCGGTTTATTCACCCGGCCACTGTTATCTCTAAACCCCAGAGCTTCAGGAACAGTGATTGCGCCTGCACCAACTTCCGGATGGATACCATTACATTCGATTATAATATGGTCAATTGTTTCACTGGAGTTTCCACATACAGTACATGCGTCATCTCCATTGTTAAATTTCTTTTTGTAGCTGCGTGTTCTAAGGCACCCTGATCTAGCTTCAAAAGTAGGGCACTGCCTCTTGAGTTATCAAAGAGATCTTCCTTCCTGATCTGCATTTTCCACTTTCGGTATAATTCCACACTCTGTTTCTTTTCAATCGAATTTATCCAATTTTTACCTTCTGTGTTTTTCACCTGTTGCTTAATGCTCTTTATTTCTCAGTCATTGTGACTAGCATACTTACTAGTTAGTTTCCTAGTTTTTTTTTCCTCCATTGTGAGTCAACGCTTTTTAGGTTTAGGTATTTAAATACTTTAGCTGCCCATCTGTTACTGTCCAATTTCCTCAGGTGTTCCTCATATAATATTTTACTCTGAGCTTCCCGTACTTCGAAAGATGCCCAGCCCATATCTCCCTGTACCACCTCATTTGTAGTTTTGCCGTGGGCACGTAGTGCTAATCGTCCAACGGATCTCTGATTTGTTTCTAATGTCGACTGTACCTCTGATTTCAGGCACAAAGCCGCATTTCCGAAAGTAAGTCCGGGCACCATAATTCCTTTCCAAATACCCCTCAAAACCTCATACCTGCCATAGCTGCCATTTTGTGTATGTGGTGTCATCTAGCGGCCGAGTTGTGAACAACCGCCATGCTGGTATGTGGGGTCCCATCGGTCCCATCCGCGGAACAGGCGACAAGTAGCGAAATCGGCATTTGGAGCTTTTGCGTGCAATGGTTTGCTTTTTGAATGTACCTAGCTGAAAGAAAAGAAAAATTTCAGTAGCAGCGAAGCCATTCGGTAAGAAATGACAAAAAATTATGCTCCTTATCAGGTCGGCTGAAGGCTACAAGCCTGATTACAATTAGCGTGTAACTTTTATGTGGCACAGAGAGGCGGCGGCGCACCACTGGCAGTGATGGCAGCTTTCGATCTACTTTTTATTCTTACATGATTTCTAGAGACGGCTTACCGTAACAATTTGAAGAAAGAAAGAAAGCGAATGTAGCCGTTTCATGTCACGTTTAGGAACAATGCTAATCGCGCTAGATTAGTTGGGTCAACCAATCCTTCATATAGTCTTTGCTGCTTGAACGGCTGCTGCGGAAGTTCCCACACCTCCACTGGGGTTCTATTCTTAAGTATCCATTATCCATTTCTGATCCATTTACTCTACCCTGGCTACTTTTGTTTGATGACAATCAGGCAGGGTGTTCAAGCGTCCACTACTAGGCAATCGGATTTCAGCATTGCCTACATGACTCGACCACCTGTTTGCCGGTATGTGCGGAGAGTGGCGATGACTTGTCAAAAGCGGAAGCTGCTATCCTGCAGTTTCTCTGACTGGGCGTTAGTTGCGTTTGTCTGACACTGCCGTCATGCTGACATTAGAATACAAGATGAAATGGACAAATGATACCTATGGAATAGGGACCTTAAATTACGTCCCATAATGACCTCATCGAAGGTTGCTTTTGTCAACAATTATATAGTCCATTTTTTGTCGCAAGGTTTGCTTACTGCAAGCAATCGCTGCTATTCCTATGATCATATTCCCATTTATTATCGGCAGCAAAATCTGACGAGATGCGTTAAAAAAAAATATTTCAGCTGTTTCACTAAATAAGTTGGCAACCAATTTATTAGTGTATCGTTGTTTTCAAGTGGGACAGGTTCTTTCATACTTGCATTAACCTCAGGTGACAGAATCGAAATAGTTCTTCTTTACCTTGCTGCATCTCGTAAATATTTGCCGCAAGGAATATCATCCGCTTGTTGCCCAAAGTCTGCCACTGTTGCACGGGTATTCAGTTTTTCCGGTCCCTACTCTACAAACACAGTGTTTGGAATTCGCACGAAAGGCTGCCAAAGCGAAACATTTTCGGTTGGGGCTTGGAATTCAGAAGCTGCTCGTCTTCGCCCAATTGAGTGAGTTGCAAGTGGAACAGTGTAGAGCAACACACGCGCATACCACCGCTGTTAATCTTTTACCTTCTGTTATTCATCTCCTTTTGGTTGTTATTTTATTTTTGTTAACGCAAACTGAGTAAAAAAAAAAGATTGCGTAAACCGCGGCAGCTCTTTGCAGCTAAACTAGTGAGGCCGGCAGAAATGAAACGATCAGGGAAATGAAGGAAAGAAAGGGGCGAAAGAAGAAAGAACAGGGAAAGAAAGCACATCGCTCACATCAGCTAATCGGCTTAGATACGTTGCGGCTATTCAAGACACTCTGTGTGCAAAAGACTGCAACGTGTGCCATTTCTCTGTAGAATGCCCTGCCGCCCCCGCTGCTATCCCCGCGTCCCCACATACCAGACAGGAGGAGCCGCGCAGCGCGTTCCGGTTCGAGGCTATTTTCCTCCTCGCCGCGAAAACGGTCTATGAGAGACGCCGTAGTGGAGGACTCCGGAACTTTTGACCACCTGGGGTTCTTTAACGTGCACTGACATCGCACAGCACGCGGGCGCCTTGCTTTCCGCCTCCACTGAGTGCGCAAATGCAAAGATGCTTATCTGCTGCGATCTTGTGTGTATGTCACCTGAGTAAACATGTTTCCTATATTGCTGTGGTTCAACCTTGTTTCATAATAAGTGCATCTTATGTAGAATGTTTCAAGTCATAAAATGAAAATTTGGCTCCGCCCTTTCTGTTGCATTGTGCGAAGCTCTCGTAATGGTGTTTATGGCTCCCCACATGAAGATCAATGAACACGACGCTGTGTGTCCCTCTTTTCTAGTGTGGTTGTCTGTTTTTGAGTTGTTCTTCAGAAGCATTTGGGGGCATTGATCAGGCTGTCGCTATTGTTCCCGAAACGCGTCCCCTATAGTCAGCCATTTAGAGCGAAAAACGAATTTCCTAAACTTTGGATTTCACCTTAATTAGACGCCAGAAATCGAGCCCTTAGAGTTAGCTGTGGTGGACCCGCAATGATTGGAACAGACTGAAGTGTGGGCTGGCTATTGCGCATTACAGCAGTGCAGGGAAAGCGAGAGCCCATAGCTGGCATCATCTTTGAAACTTGAAGGATGTGAAATAACTGAAGCAGGGAACTGAAAGTTACTCCTAAAAAAGTTATCAATGCTGTTTGCTTGCAACAACATTCTTAGGTTAAGTTGGTATTACACTGGCGTAGATGAGCCGCATTTTATGTCCTGCGCTAATGTCGTCGTTGATCAATTGGTCATCAAAATTGTATAATTAGAGCATTCACTTTAATTTATTTGGTGTTAGAGTACATTTATTCTTGCTCCTATGCTCTCTTTTACAGGTGACATATAAAACATTTTTATGCAGCTGTACAGAAACGAGGATGGAATATGACGCCCACATCTGCGTAAACCATTACGTGGCACCATTGACCACCTTGTCGGATTGTTCAGTGAATGACTGCAAAAATGCAAATGTATGTCCTTTTTACATGCCTAAATATAGATATCCTATTTAAATACTTTAGATTCATACCCCAGTCACATATTGGTTTGGTTTGTGGTGTTTAACGTCCCAAAGCGACTTAGGCTATGAGAGACGCCGTAGTGGAGGGCTCCGGAAATTTCGATCGTCTGGGGTTTTTTAACAAGCACTGCCATCGCACAGCACACGGGCGCCTTACTTTAGTAAAAGGTGAAACGCCGACATAAGAATACAAATTTTAAAATATCAAGCACAAGTAGCACAATTTATGATTTCCTGCCAACTACGACACTGCTTTTAGTTTTCGTGTCTCCTGATGTGAATGAGGTAGGTCATCTTCCCGGTGGGCCTTCAGTATCCCCTGGACTTGAAGTAGTGGTCGTTGAGGGTGAAGCACAGGTGGGCCGCGTGTACACCGCCCGTGAGTGCAGCCACCGTCTGCGAAGGTAGAAAGCGCCTTACAGGTTCTCACAATTTATGTGTTTGAAGATTGTACCACTGGCACAAAAAATGCAAGCGCGGAAAAGCACAGTATAAGTCACATATTTTCAATGAACATATGACCCGCGCCGTAAGGAAAGGAAGGAAGGGGAGTAGATAGAGAGAAAGAGGAGCCGCAGTGAAGGTCTATGGGGTAATTTTGACCACCTGGGGGTCTTTAACCTGCCCTGACATCGAACAATTGCGTTCCGTACATTTTGCTTTTCGAATTTACAAACGTTTCGCTATCGTGGCAGCTTTCTTTCTCTGACAGCGATTTGATGAATTCAATCAACTAGCGGGAAGCCAGACTTTTCTCTGTAATACGTATGAATCCCAAGAAATCAGTGGAAATAATGTTCCAACCATTAGGCACATCGTCCATGCAACTTCCTGTATTGAAGCACTAAGAAGAACACATGCATTGTCTTGTTTTTAAATAAATCGAATCCAATGGCAGATATTGCAATACTGCGTGAACGTTGTTCAGATGATAACAGGTTTTCATGGGCATGAAATTTGCACTTTGCAAAAATGGTTTGTAAAAGGCACTGTGATCACAGTTCTTAATTATTGTTATGTAGTAAAAGGTGAATTTTTATTTTCGGTACATATGTTCTCATTTGCTCTGAAAAAAAAAATTGATTTATTGATTGAAAGTTTTTGATAAGTTAAATGCATTCCCCGGACCAGCATTCAAAGTCTTAACCTGAGTAACGAAAAACCTTGTCTCTAAGAACCGAAATGATGTTGATGATGATGATATAATAATAATAATAATAATAATAATAATAATAATAATAATAATAATAATAATAATAATAATAATAATAATAATAATAATAATAATAATACTAAAAATATTATTCTTTTCTGATTCCTTGGATTCCTAGTTAATATGCCTTAAGTCTTTCTCTTAAAGACCATGGCACCAATCAATACTTAGAACATTAAATGTCACCAAAATACCCTAATATGAAATCAATAGAGCTAATCGTTGAGATTGAACGAACTAGAAGGAAAAAGACGGAGAGAGAGAGAGACGAAAATTCAATAAAATAAATAAACCATAGAGAAAAATGCAGAAGAAATTCCTGTTAGATCCTTACATACTTTACTTTTAGATCGTACTAAATGATCAGAGTGCATAAGCAGAGGGACAACGCCCAGCGCGCTTGCATTTAGGAAACCGCGTCAAGCGAATCTTCAGGGGTGCGGAACCTTAATACTCACACCCGCGAGCTTATTCGCGTTGTTTCCAAGCATGTAGATTCCGCTTCCGATGATTAGGATCGTGGCTGTGGCTTGGAACAGCAGGAACTAGAAGACGTGAAAAAAATATTTTAATTATAAAACGCGTTAGACAAGATTATATATCCGAAATATTTTTAATATTTCGAAATGTTTCTATGGCAAGCAATAAAACAAAACACATTGTGAAAAGAATCCTAATCTTCAGAAGAATTGCACTTTGTATCAAGTCAATGAAATATTTGACGAAAGTTTTAGGTCTGCGTTTGGAGAATGATGATTCATTTTTCGTATTAAATTCTCACATCCTCCTGGAATCTAGGCGAAATCTTTTGTTTTGGACAGTATTTACTATCCATGCAGTATCACACGTTTGAAGCTAAGCTGGTGAGAGAGTTACTAGAAGAGTGAGAGCTAAAACATACACTGAAAAGAAAGATGTAAACAAGCCTGAGGGCTTCAGGAGTTGAACACGACTTCGTTATAGACCTCGCCAGTTCGCATCATGCGTAGCCTAATTCTACAATTATTAATGTGAAAGCATTTCTTCCTTTGTGATTTGTGTTACCAGAACCTTCACACTGGCACCGGTATAGGCTATGTATTGTCTTGATCGCATGGCCCATGTCATATTCACTAATGGGTGCTGCACTCAACATATTTGAGATGTAGTCGAAGAGCGAGAAGCATCCCCTTATAACTTTCGCTGCACGTTTTCGTTTAAGTACACCGTTGCGTTCGGTGCCTCTCATTTCTTGCAAAGTGACCCTCCTTCTTGTCTGGTAACGTTAAAGGACGCCGGCATCGGAGTTCAGCGAACCTCATTAGCATGCATGTGGCTGACGATTGGCGGCAAGGCTGGAAACTGGTTGGTCTGAGTGCTTTGTGGCGAAGCGAGGCCATACGAAATGGCTGAGTTAGCATGGCAGGAACGGCCATCTCTTGTAGCCCAAATGAGATGTACGGATATTTCGGAATCATAAAAGAACACTCGGCTCTCAAGTGAGGTGCACTATTTTATACTGTACGCTGACACATTTGTATGGTTAGATTTGAATTATGAGGGATGCGTACGCTCTGCCTTTAAGATCAGGACGCAGTACTGTACGCTACCAACCGACATATATAACGCCCCGCTTTACCCAATCCGTATGAAATTTCATGCGTGGCCTAGGGGTAACATAAATACAAGGGTCCTGGAAGGCTTATTCGGAAAACACCTCCCATATGAAATGTGAGACAAGAGTTGGCAGCTGCTGCGAAACTCCAACGTGAGGTAACTCTACATCCAATCAGTGTGAGGCCATTTCAACTCGCGATTTTGTAGCAGGAGCCACATTCGGCTACCAGTCGAGCAGTTCGCTGTTGAATCCCTCTGGAATGTACGGGATGCGCCACGGAGAGGAGGAGTTGGTGCGAGGGCGTGACATCAGAGATGAAGGGAGGGGCTGCTATTGCCGCGCGCGACGTCACACACGTGCCATGTGATAGCTATGCGCATAACTGCGCATGCACAACTGCGTTTATAAACAGAGGAGAGACATGGCGGCCGCAGCACAGCAGTATCGTATGAAGAGAGTCGGGACGCCCTCAGCGGCGGTATCGACAGGAAAGGCTCAATTCCTCGGAACCAGTATTCGTCGCCTGGCAAGTGACCATTCAGCAGAGAAAGAATAACGAAAGATCAAGCAAGCAGCAGAGACGCCTGGATAGAGAGAAGAACGTCTCGCTAAACGGAAACGCCAGGATGCAGAGCGTAATAGGCGGTGCACAGCAACGTAGATTGAGTCTTCGGAAGATTAAGGGCAACGTAATAGAGCAACAGAAGAGGATGTAAAGGCCCATCGTGTTACTGTTCATGTCATTCGACTGTCTGAAAGTTCATTTGCGACTGGTACGTTTTACTTCGTAAACAATACTTTTGGACTCATGTGCAGTGCGTGCGAAGGATTGTGGCCGGGTTTTACTATACTGACCACCGGGCCGTCTGCTTTTGTGTGAATGAAATAAAAAAATACGATATGTGAAGACGAATTTCTCCTCATTGATGATCAAGTTTGTTTTGTGTGTGCGTGTGCTCATCATAAACCTTTCTGTCAATCTTGCTCTTGCCATGTGAAACACACCTCCGTTGTGATTATATTTATGTGATATTTGTATGTATTATTTACTTTTCACCTGCTTGGGCCGAACATTTTGGTCGGCAGTATTGTATAAATAAAATAATAAAAAATAAATATAAGCTCAACAATAGGCTAGGAAACATGCGGAAACCAGACGAAAGAAGCTCTCGCTGCGTATGTCCAGCTGGCGTAGCTGAGCTATACCATTGGCGGTTTTTTCGCTCACAATGCAGACAATGCCTACAACACCTTTGCGGGATTTCGTACTGAACGCCTTTAAGGCTACCAAAATAAAAGAGCTTGATATTTACCTCAGGTAAGCTTGAGCTAAAAAGGGATCTTACGATAGTATGCTGATCTTTATGTGTGAAATACCCTTGGTGGAAGTTGTATGATTGGTGCCTAATCTAGCGCCAAAGTGAATGTGCGTGGATAGGACACTTAAAGGCAACCACAGACGAGTCATTAAAGCTGTCGTGTCGTTGCATTAAAGGCAAAGCTTAATGTTTCATTCAATGTTTGTAGCTGTATAAACGTCAAATCTCTAGCCGAATAGAGGATGCAGCACAAGCTTGTACATACAGCCTTGCAAAATTTCGTGATTTGGCCTTCCTGACGTAAATAGGCCCCGTACACCAAAAAACCGGCTTCGGCGGCCGTCCTCCGGCACTGGCGTTGAGAGCGAAAGATCACAAGCATGGCACTGGCAGGCGGTAGCTGGTAGCTGACGTGAGCCAGCACTGAATGGACGTAGGGTTGTCTGGCAATACGTTTGGCAAGAGCTGCTAACTCAGGCCTCTCCTTTCATATGAAAGGCTGATGTCACAATCAGCCTGCCAGGACCGTCGAATTAACTTACCCTTATAGGCCACGTGGGCACGTTCATACGTGTTGGTTAAAGCGGGGCTTTTGATGTAGGCTGGTAGCCCAGCTTGCGCGTCATAACCCAATAGGCGGAGCTTAAAAGTCCCCATAATTTGCTCACCCTGAGCCGGAAAGAGAAGCCGGAATCGGATGTAGCCGCAATGATTCATGCGGTGGAAAGAACCTACTACAGCCCCCAAAATAAAATGAAGCACACCAACGAAGAAAATTTCGTTTCGCGGCGCGCCCTGCAAGCGGATGCGCATGTGTATGGTTTGGATGCTTGTGGGACATCCGGCTTCACGGTCTTTGTGTTCGCCTCATTAACAGCCAAGACGAAGGAAAGAACATTTTGCACAGGTCCGTGCTCCATTTTATTTTGAGGTCATTAGTAAGTCTTTCGCAATGATTGCGCCGCCACTCACGTAGAAGGTGGCGTGCAGCAGGAAGTAGGTGCTGTCCGAGAGCGCGGCCGAGAGCAGCATCTGGGCGCAGTGCAGGCTGCTCTGCAACGACGAGCACTGGGCGAGCCACAGCGGCCATGGCTCCGACGATGACACCCGAAGCGACCACGGGCTGTACAGCAGAGACAGCAACGCCATGCTTCCCGCCTGGCAAAAACATCGGACATAAAGTATGTTAAGCAATGTCCCAAAGCTCAAGGAAACAGTAATAAAAAACTGACAAAGAGCTTTTACGATATATGAAGTTTAGCACAATAGCTACTTTATATTGCAATCCAGAAATTAAGTATAAAAGCTAATCAGTTCGGGGAAAAATTTTTTAAACCTTTTTTTTCCAAAGAAGAATGGTAAAAACAAAACATGATATACTATGTGAATCCGGACCAATAATAAAACACTTTCGCATATCACCAGTGCTGCTCGGAATGTCAGCTATAACAAAGAAAAAGTTACGACTATGTCTCTTTTGACTATGGCATCAGACTTTCAAATCAGTTCTCAAATTCAGCCACAGTGGCGCCCAATAAGACTCTCTTTAGGTTGTTGAAACTCTGAAGAACAACATGCAAAAATAATAGCGTTCAAAAGATGCACTTAAAATAACGAGGCTCACCTGTGAGCACCCTTCGAAGTACCTGCTAATTTAGCGAAGACTGGCTGTACGAATCAAACTCGTATCGGGCTGCACCACCACTAAGACCCTTTGCTGTCACATCCAAAACTTTTGGTCAACATCCATCGACTAATTCAACTTACGCGCATTGCGTTTCACACCCGGGAGAGAGCAAGACGCCTTGTTTGCTCATAAGGCTGTGTAAACGAACCCAAAGTGTGCCTCTGACAAAGCACCTCGCTGCGTAAGTGCAAAAGAGAAAACAAAGCGGAAATATAAACTAATTATTCAGCTATTCGCTTGATGACGCCAAGTATTCATGTTGGTCGCCTTCATCCCTTTTCACACCGCACCAACTCAACCGATGTGTGTGCCGGATGTCTGTAGCCGTAGCGAAGAAAAAGTTTACTTGACCGCCATCTTGTGCAGCGTCTTAAACCACTTTTTTATGGACGTTAGTCAACCCGAATCGAATCAATCTATCTCAAATGCCTGTATGCGTGACCTCATTTAACTCTATCTCAAATGCCTGTATGCGTGACCTCATTTAACCTTTACGTAAATCTATTACGTTGCTGCATAGGTGATACCACAAAAAGTAGCTCTTTATATTTGTAAAAAATAAAAAACTATGCTTTGGCGGGCCATTACGAAACCAAAACTATACTGTTGAAGTAAGTATCGGTATCAGTATTGAACCTTCTAGTTTGTATTTTAAATCTGCTATTCACTAGCGTTCTATTTTAGGAGGAAAAAGATATGAAGTCACAAAGTATCGACCTATCTTCGCAATATTTGTGTTCTCGAAGTCATTCGAAGGAGCCATTATTAGCAGATTGGAAAAGGTTACCTCTGTTCATATTGTTATCGACTGGTCCCAGTATATCTTTATAAAAAATAAACTGACCAAGCAAGTTTACTCTGTGTTAAAGAGAAAATGATTGATAATACCGGCTCCCAAGGTAACACATTTGGTCGGAATCGGACTTCTAAATATTTGATTCGTGCTGCATGAAATCATCTTGAGAAAACTTAAGGGGTGTGGAATACAAGGAACTCTCCTTAATCTGGTGAATGTTCATTGAGCGACAAACTTCAGTTTGTGAAATGCAATAATTGTGATTCCAATAGCTTGTGCGTTCCCAAGGTTTGCCACAACTGCGAATGATTATTTAGTAGAATTGCATGCTTGAATGCTGGCAAAAAAATTTAGCTGAAACTTGTGCAAAACCATCTCTATTATTTTTAGACATCTCATTGTCCCAATCAACTACGTGCTTTCCATAAGGTATGCTAACAAACATATACGCAAGGTAACGCCTCAGAAATTTGTTGGTATCTGCTTCAGTGACAACGTATCCTGGTAAACACATATTTGAAACTTGCCGTGGATCAAAGCAAAACCGTTGGCGCTCTCTGCAGGATCAGTGACCTCTTTACCGGTTTGTGTTTTTAAATATTAACGTATTGCACTCTATATTTATAAGTTATCTAATTGTGCACTGCGTGGGGCATCACAACTTCAAGTAGTTATAACAAGCTATTGATTCGCAAAACGGCATTCCGAGCTATTAGGGTTGTAAAGACAGACCGGCAAACTTACCAATGTCACTGTATGCCAAAGGCGTAATCTGCTTAAAGGAAACCGAGCTTACATATACTGCTTGTTATACATTATAATAGGAATAGGCTGTTTCCCATCACTATTAATCGGCTTCCTAGCAAATACGTCCTCTGGCAACACAGCAACATGGTTCTTAAAATGAACACAAATTACTAAAAACAAAAGTTTAATTACCAGATTCCAGGCTGCTCTCAATAACCCACCCAGAAAATTCATGTTTAATCTTTGTGAAAATATCCAGAGTAGATGAGAGAAAGAAGATGGCTACAGGGCATGAAAGACGTCTGAACAAGGGTTGAGATGGTGCCTCAGTTCGCAAGGCGGAGAAGTCCCCTAGTCGGAACGTTGGTTGAGCTTGCGAAGTGAGGCACCCCGTCAACCCTTGTTGAGCGCTCATTCATCTCTAAGGGAAAATTTAAAAGAGCTAAAAAAAGGAATTACATTTAGCTGTTTTGTTTTCTCTTTAGCGAATGAAAATTTTTGCCATCCCATGTCGAATATACGACTTGCTTTAGTGTTTTGCGCTATTTTTGTTGTTTCCTTTTAGTGCACAGTGTACTCTATGTTTGTGCATGTAATTTTTCTGCTGTTATACTGCAGTACGTTGTAAATGTGCCCTTTTCTATAGTCTGTTAAATTAACTTTTTTGCGCTGCTCACTGCTGCTGATTGTTTTAGGGAACTGTGACCTCATCACGCCTAACCGCCTTTTGTCACAGTTCCCTCGTTCATTCTAAAAAAAGAAATAAATACAATAAAGTGAAATAAACCAGAGGATATGTAAACTGAAACTGGGGCTCAATCTAACGCCGATATTGTACGAAATGCGAATATCTGAACTGTAGGGATAATGGCCCCCATCGACACTGAGCGTTCTTTAAATTAGCACCATCTCGAAGCAGAGGAACCAGTTGTGTGTCTTGGGCGTGCTGTATCCGAAGAGGGAGCGCTCCACTTCGGTGACAAAAGCAGACCCATTCTTCACGGCCAGCACTGAAATGAAGATTATATGAAATCAAGAAATGTAACTGGGTCTGCTCTTTGTTTTAGCTGGCGGCACTTATGGTCTATTATGTTCCTCTGAGCTGCTTCAGCTGTGCAATAGAGCCTGATGAAAAGAGAGCTAGAGGCCGTCTTGCGGAAAATAGGCACTATTCGAGGGATACGCCAGAAGACTTCTCGCATCTGCGCAGAGGGTGATATGCCTGTAACCTTTTATTGGTTACATCTGCTCTTGACGACTGGAGGGGCAATAAGTTTTTTTTTCTCTGTTTGATTCCCCAGTTTAACTCTGAAATATTATTGTCCTTCTAACTCTAATAGGAACTTCTGCGACGCACCTGCCGTCTTGAGGACGAAAACGGACGCTTTTCATAGCCTACTTTTCAAGCTTAAGTCACACCTTTCTTGGAGATCTCAGTAGGACATTTTTCTGAAGCCCATTGTGCACGATCAACCCCGGCACATTCGTTGTGATTAGCGGGATCAAGAAATGGCAGAAAATGTTCTCTTATTTACCTATTTCAGATCCATTCCAGGCCAAATGCGAGGTGTTTTTAAATGTATTCAATACAGTGATCATCTAGGCGGCTGCATTTTCAGCTCCCATTGCCCGTCATGCCGTTAGAGTTCTGTCCACCAAGGCTACAGGACCTCCCTATTTGCGCTGCAGATTGTCAGACAACTTTCGAAAAGTGAGTTGTCTCGTCGCTGTAGGTATTAGTCTAAGATAGCGTGAAACACTGCCAACATCGAACAGGCTTTTATTACTACCTTCAATATAAATATTGCAATGGCAGATGATTATTAGTCTTAGGGACTTTCTAGCGTGGGCCACCCTAACACCAAGGAATGCCGCCGCCGCTCAAGATGGCATTTGTCCACATCTCCTTGATATGCCCTCGACTCTACATGACGGTCACAGAGGGCGCCACGCTCCGACAAAAAAATACTTTTCTCCTTAACCACGTCCTTAAAATGCAACGTGACGTTGGGAACGGCCGAAGACAAAGTATATTGTGCAGAGGTCTTTCACACTTATAAGGAGTGCTGCGGCATGTATAGACGAGGCTTGCCAATTGATGGAGAGCAGTTCTTTGGTTGTCACTGAGCGGTGTGTCTTGTGTGCCCGTGGGTGCGCGTGTGGACATGAACGGCTGGGTCACTTTTTTCCAAAACGTTTTTGTATACTGCTATGCACTGCAGCGTTTTATCTTTTCCAGCTACCGTTTCCCGCTACAAAAGATTCAGACACAACTACTATTACAATGGGTCAAAATCTGATATTCCGTGGCCAGTGAGCGCGTATGCAATGGCTGGTGAAAATTATGTAATCCTCTAACCCGGCACTCACGCTTCAACATTTTCATTCTGGGAATCTAACTTGATATAACCTCACAAAAATGGCGTTGTCATTGGTGGAACATTCCGCGAGTACTACTGCCGATAGATCGCCTGTGTAAATACCAATATGCATTCCTACAGTGGAATAATCTAGGTGCACCACAGAATAGACCGGATTTTTTTCATTACGGTCCCAGTAGCAGATTTTAAGGCAGCAGCTATAGATGGCTATTGCCGTTGTCGTCTAGTTTGGAGGAAACAACTATTTTTGGGGTACTAGTGCTCAAAATCTTGAATCCCTCCTATCCACATTTGAAATAGGGAGCAGAAAACAGCGCTGATAATGATCCCTACGTGATGTTCAATAAAAACAATACTGATGAGACACATTAGGACCCTAATATCAAAATAATCCAATGATATACCCTCGGTGTTGTGTATATTGTCACGGAATTGACATACGAACCTCTTCCATCGGGTACTGTGGAGCCCTCGCATCGACAACCGCGCCGAAGTGGTGCACGTTGTCTGCATGAAGCCTTATTTCAAGCGGTAATGTGCAGTGTACTATGCGCATGTTTCATTGTGTAGGTCACCTTACCCCGCGTCCGTTTTCTATTTGGTTTCTGTGCTGATCCTTTTGTTATCGCTTGCATCGCCCATCGCTCGCGCTTAGGCTCTGCTTTCGCTTTTTTATAGGAGGAGGAGTAATGCCACCTGGCGTTATCGAGATTATTAGGTGGCGTTTTAGGAAGAAAGGACGCTGAAGTCGGCTCATGCGCTCTGTGCAGAACTCTGGCTGTGGGTACAGCTCCACCCTGTCTTTTAGGCACGTGTGGCCCTATTGTCCGTGAGTTTACATAACTAGTGTCCGTGATATTTATAACTTAAAAGAAAAGCCTTAACCTGGGGATATAAAATCACTTTCCGGATTCCCTAAGCAGCTACAACGTCACATGTTTTCGTGTCTCGCTCACGCCCTCAATATCGTAAGTGGTGGTGTCGGGGCATGTAATAAATAAACTGGTCGACAGTTATGACGACAGTTATACGCAGTAACTACGAGGATGTCTTCTCGGAGGTATTGGGCCTGATGAAGGGACCCCCAGCCAGCTTGGTGCTGAAGGACGGTGCGCTTAGCAAGTTTTGCAAGGCTAGACCGCTTCCGTATGCGCTCCGTGACAGAGTGGCGAAAGAGTTGGATCGGGTAGTGACGCTAGGCATAATATCGCCCGTACAATTTTCGGACTGGGCGACCCCCATTGTACCAGTGTTTAAAAAAAGATGGCACAGTCCGGATTTGCGGGGATTTTAAGACAACCTTGAATCAGGCTTGTGCACTTGAGCAGTATCCCCTTCCGGTGAATGAAGACCTGTTCGCGTCGTTGAGCGGTGGTGAAGTTTTTAGTACACTTGACCTGAAACATGCCTACAACCAGGTGCCGCTAGACGAAGCGTCACGCAAGGTGTGTATGAATAATACACATAAAGGGCTCTTCTGTTACAACAGGCTGCTGTTCGGCATTTCTGCCCCTCCTATATTTCAAAGGAAGATGGATACCATTCTAGCGGGCTTGCCTGGAGGGCAGGCATACTTAGTTGACGTGTTGGTGTCTGAAAAGGCGGCAGACAACGGATCTCGGCTGAAAACAGTGTTGCAGCGATTTCGAGAGCACGGGTTAAAGCAGCGATACGACAAATGCAACCTCAGCCAGCTATCGGTTTCTTATCTGGGACACCGTATCGATAGTCTCGGTCTTCACCCGACGGAAAAGAACGTGGAAGCTATCATGAAAGCACCAAGCCCTCGTAACGTGAGCGAGCTGCGTTCTTCTGTCGGAATGCTACCATTTTATGCACGGTTTCTGTCGAACTTGTCAACAATGTTGTCCCCATTATATCAGCTACTAGAAAAAAATGCGCGATGGCTGTGGAACCACCCCCAGGAAACAGCGTTCGTCAAGGCCAAACAGTGTCTCAAGGATGCCGAAGTGCTTGCCCATTTTGACCCGTTAAAGGAGCTGAAACCAGAGTGCGACGCTTCCCCACACGGCAGTCGTGCAGTACTGTTTCCCACAGTAGGTAGCGTCAACAGACCGATCGGATTCCGTTCAAGGACTTTCACGAAAGCTGAGCGGAATTACGCACAGCTGGAGCGTGAGGCGCTGGCCCTAGTTTTTGGGGTCACGAGATTCAGAGACTATCTGTTGGGCCGTGAATTCACCTTGGTTATAGACCACCAGCCTCTCCTCGAATTGCTAAGGGCCGACCGCCCGACACCCTCTATGGCTGCAGCCCGCATTCAGCCTTGGGCACTCAATTTCGGAGGATATCGTTACAAACTTCAATACACTCCCGGAAGGCAACTGTTGAACTCGGAAACCCTCAGCAGGCTTCCGCTGCAATCACTCGGTCCTAGCATGTAGCCCCAAGAGCCGCAAAAGTACGTGTTGTCTTTGGACAGCCTGGACGACGGCACAGTCACTACACGAGAGCAGAAAGACCTTACAGCCATCGACTCGACCCTAGACCGCGTCAAGCATTACGTGCTACAAGGTTGGCCTAGAAGTTCGAAAGGCCTTGAGCCGTGCCTGGCGGCACTTTTTCACCGCCGACTTGAGCTCTCCCTGGCACATGGGTTAATTTATTGGGGCCATCGAGTGGTCATACCGGCAGGTACGCGAAAACGATTGCTGCAACTGCTGTATGAAACCCACCAAGGGTCTTCGCCGATGAAATCTATTGCACGATCGTTGTTTTGGTGGTCAGGCCTAGACCGATAGATTGAGGAAATGTCAGCTGAGTGCAAAAATTGCACCGACAACTTGCCCATGCCGCCAGCCGCTCCACCAGCAAGCTGGCCACAAACGTTTGAAAAATGGTCACGCATCCATGTGGATTTTGCCGGGCCGATAGAAGGCAAGTTGGTGCTCGTGCTAATCGATTCGCACACTAAATGGATAGAAGCGCTCCCTCTGAAGCAAGCAACCACAGCATCTACAATCCACTGTTTGCGGGACATATTCAGCCGATTTCGAGTGCCCAGAATGATAGTTTCTAATAATAGAACACAATTCACTAGTCGTGAATTTGCAACATTTGTCCAGAACAACATCTCGCACGTTAGGACCGCCCCCTTCCATCCGCAGTCTAATGGGGCTGCTGAAATAGCTGTCCGAACGGTGAAAGATGGTCTCCGGAAGTTGGGGGCAGGCAAATTGGAGCACTAACTTATGCGCCTACTGCTCAATTACAGAAGGACGTCCCAGAAGAGCAGAAAGTCTTCATCAGAGATGCTTCTAGGATACCAGATTAGATCGCGCCTGGATACGTGTTTCCCGAAGGGTAGCGGAGACGCACTATTGGATAGCCAGGAGTTGCTGCCCCAACTAAAGAGTCGTGTGCACGTTCGCAACTATGAAACAGGAGACAAATGGATACCAGGTGATGTGACATCTACGCCTGGGACCAGAATGGGTACAGTAGAAACGCCTGGAGCAATTGTCCGGTGGCACGTGGACCAGATACGTCTTCGGCCTACAGAAACACAGTCACCCGACACTGCGGAAGACGCGCGCCTGGACGATGCTACATTCAGGCCAGAGGAATCCGCATCACAGCTGGATGCCAGACTCCAAGGATCTGCTTCGCCGCCTGCAGTTGGGGATCATCATGCTGACGGCGCCTTCCCGTCACTTCCGTCATCCGGGGCAGTAGTGTCAAGCGAGCCCGCTCAAGTGCTACGACGCTCGACGCGGACGAGGAAACCATTTGACCGATTTTAGGAGGAAGAAGTGTTATGTCACAGCGCTGTGTCAAGTGCGGGCCACACACTGCGCAAGCGTGAAGTTTTCTTGCTGTCTCGTATGTCCCATTTCCATTCTCTCTCTCCCCTGTATTATATATCATCATCATCATCATTATCAGCCTGACTATACCCACTGCAGGGCGAAGGCCTCTCCCATATTTCTCCACTTAACACGGTTCTGTGCTAGCTGCATCCACTTGACCATTGCGAACTTCTTAATCTCATCCGCCCACCTAACTTTCTGCCGCCCCCTGCTACGCTTTCCTTCCCTTGGAATCCAGTTTGTTACCCTAAGCGACCATCGGTTATCCTCTCTTCGCACTACATTTCCTAACCATGCCCATTTCTTCTTAATTTCCACTGGAATGTCGGTAACTTGGGTTATTTCTCTGACCCACTCTGCACGCTTCCTATCTCCTAATGTTACCCCTACCATTTTTCGTTCCATAGCCCTCTGGGTTGTCCTAAACTTAAGAACTCTCTTGGTTATTCTCCACGTTCCAGCCCCATAGGTGAGTACAACTAAAGTACAGGATGATATATAACCACCCCCTGTTGCAATAAACGCCGGGTCTTACTTGCCTCGTTCTCAAGTATGTACGTGCGTTCCGTTCTTGCCGTGGTCTATAGGCCGCGGCTATGCGACGCTATAAAACATGCGAACAGATTTGAGGTCGAGACCTTGGGCTAGGTGGTGCCCTCTGCAGTGACTACTGCAGTGAAAGCAATTACCAGCACGGCATAGGAAGAGTATACGCATATGTTTATGACTGCATCTGCACTCTATAAGTAATGCTGCAGCACACGTCTATTCGCCTAAAATCGTGGAACCACCATGAATGGTGCCCATACCCCAGAGGAACTAAAATATTATCAATGTGATTCTGTGTGAAGCAACGTTTTAACGCATTTGGGCTTAGCGTTCATACCTAGTATCTGCTGGTATCGAAGCACGAGGTGCAGGTCTTCATTGTACAAGTTGGCTGGTACTGTAATGTGCAACATTTCTGCGCCAAAGCAATGAACGTCTCGGTATCAGTGGTTCTAGACGCTTTGCTAGGTTTTTCGTACCAAGCACATACAACACGCAGCCACATGAAGTCATCCTGGGCGCTGTTCTTCCCACACTCACTCAGAACTAACCTTATTCAGAAATGGCGTTCTTTTTAGGCTTTACACATAACACTTGCCCTCATAAATGAGTCGAAGCTTTGTAAATAAACGCCTCCCAGGCCAGACTAGCTATAGGGTTGAAGCATATGCAAAAGATCAACGATGCCTTACCAGTAAAAGCAGCGTCCATGATAAACAGCGGCGTAGAAAGTCTTCTTTGTTGTCCTCTCTGCACGCGCGCAATGTATCTCTGGCACTGCCTCGTGTATAATGATGTCAGATGCGCCGCAAATATTATTTTCGACCAGGCTTTAATTTCCTGCCGCTACATTTTATCATTTTCCTTATTTGCTTATACAAGCATCGCAATTTTCTTACTGGCGACATAAATATAAAACTTTAAAATTCACTGATAGGTCTATTTGCTTGATGGACACATTTTTAACATCTTTGCTTATGCCGCCAGGCTGTCAAAAGAACTGTAAAAAACATTAGCTCTGGTTTAACTACGGTTAAGCCTAATGCTGGAACCCGCGACAGTTCCACTGCCAAATTTCCTTTTCACGCGCGCGCCTTGCTATTTGGAGCGGCGTACTCGCTTGCTCGATATTTTAGGGCCACGCGCTTATTTCTACCATTTCGTTTCTAACTCGGCATTTCCTCGGCCTGATTCTGCACATCCGCAAGTACCGCCTGCATTTGAACATTCAAGTGGTTCATGAATTCGTTCATCTTTGGCTCAAAGTTTGTGAGGTTCTCTACCCTCTTTTGTAGTGCTTCGATGAGATCTACGTTATTAAATTTTCGTTTAACCGGAGGTGCTAGGGACGCCTTAGTGGCCATTTTATTCTCTCCCTGTCGAGGGTGTTGCCGCATGGGTGTTTGCTTATTGACTGACTGCTGCTGCGTATGGCGCGGCTGTTGCTTCGAATTTCTCAAATTCTGATTTTCAGAACCTAATGATTTGACGATGCCCGTTAAATTTTCAACCGGTTTTCTTAAACTTTCAACGGACTCATTTTTTTCTATTCATTTTTGTTTCGTCCGAGAGACCCTGTCTACAAACTCATGGCCCTGCGTCCTTTGCTGGCGCTCCTCTTCCACGGGTTGGTAAAGTTTCTTGAGCTCGAGCTTCCTCTTGAATGCCTTCTTTTTCGGGATCCGGAGCGACTCTTGCGTGATGGTTAGAGTCTTCGTCTGGCTGTAAGTCGCTTCAAACTTCGGCAAAGAGTCATATCGGAACCGGAAGTCTTCTCTTCACTTCTTCTCACGTCGCCGCCTCTACGTGCTTCGCCGCCAGATGTCACGTCTTGTTTTTCTAATTTGTTTTCCCAGTGCTTTTTCCTGACTTCGTACGGAGTACTAAATAATTCTGGACATTTCCGGTCCCCCAGCACGTGGGACTTCCCGCACAGTTGATATTTTATCTCACATTTGTGGTCCTTAGGTGGTCTTTCATATCCGCAGCCGCGGCACTTGGTGTCGTTTGGATCGGGGCACACGTCCTCTCGATGGCCAAGACGGCCACAAGCGGAGCATACTTCGTACTTTTTACGGTATAGCTGGCGTCAGTACGACTCGCCGTTAAGATATATATATCTTGGATCTGCTTTTTCCGAGAAGAGAATGAAAATCAGCTTCGAGTTTTTGCCCAGTTGTCTGACTCTCCGTATCTCTGTGTTGTCCTTCCGGTCTAGTCGATACAAAACTTCTTCAATTGAGTATTGCAGAGGCACTGTGTGGATGACCTCCTTGCCACAGTGTTCTGGAGTGGTCACGTAGGCGAAGTACGTGTCCACCCGTTTGTCATCAAACATGATGTGCTTGAGACTGGCGTATTTCAATTTCCTCTCCACGCTCGTTGTTACGACGAGAATTGAGTGCTGTTTCATTTGAGGGAGATGAGATCCTCTCTCTGATCGCATGGGTTAATATCAGCCGTCATTTTTATAGCGTCCGTAAGAAGGGCCGTGCCGTATTTTGTGAGCGTGACCAAACTGCCACGTGGTCTAAGAACAATCCTGTTTACGCCCTCGGGAGCACGTGTGATTTGGCATTCAATCGACTTCGTCGCCATCTTTCTTCCTGCTTACTTCCCCAAGGCCTTTTGTCTCGCAGATTCTTTGTCAGTCTTCTCGAGCGGCACGTATTTCCCTCGCTGTCTTACGTACCATTGTCCCGGTACCTCAAGTTCCTCCGACCCGACCGGTGTACCCTCCATGATTTCCATGTTTCTAGTTTTCACCGGCTTCACGAAGCTGGGTTGTACCCTGATGGGGCTGCCGCACGCCACGCTAGGCCTACCTCCGCTACTTTCTCTTCCGACCCCAAAATGCTCAACAAAAGACGAAAAAAGAGTCTCACCTTTGAAAAAACAGTATTCACGTTTTTTTCTAGCCAAGTGTCGTCGATTGGGCACAACGTCCAAGATCGAAAATTCACTGATCCACCAAAAATGGTCGAAGTTGCCGGAGCCCATGAAAGGTGCTTCCGCTTGCTTCGAACGCTTGTGAGTTCGATCAATATCTGTCTTAAACTCTATTTTACGAGAAACTTTGCATAGGCGTTTGCACAACGACAAGGTAAAAACGGTGGTGTGGAAAATACTGCATGCGATTACTGGTGGTAGCAATTCAGACAACATGACAGCTGGAAGCTTGCATGCCGAACGTTTGTGGAAGCATGACTGCTCGGTTCTCATGTAACAGTTTTATATGATTACAATGAGTTTTGCATCTTTTAAAAACAGGAGCTAAAAAGGGAGAGACATATCTAACTGTGGCCTCTTAAGGATGCAGAGCTTTTATGGTACGCGGCGCATATTATGTACTTACGGAGAGTGCGGTTGGAGTGATATAACAATTTATTACAAATCCGCCTCATTCCGATATATTATGCATTTCTTTATTACCCTGTACTCTCTCTGTCAGTGGTATTAGCGAGTCAGATGGTCAGGTGGAGGGAATCTTACGGAAATACTTATATCACAACGACCACATATTCAGATTGCATTCCTTGCACTGCTTATAACCTTAAAACGTACGACCCTGAAACTGTGAAAAAAAAATATGCACACAAAAAAAAGGGAACTGAATGGTTCTTGGGTATCATCAGCACGCACGAAAATACACTGAGTTTGATGAAAAATAGACACCTAAATATAAAAACAATTTGGAGGAATAAACTGCTATCCGCTACGTGCGTAATCTACTGTTAAAGTCGCTATTTGCAATATATTTAAAATCAATCCTCCAAATAAAATTTAGTTAACTCAGTTTTATTTATTAATTTTATTCAAATACCTCAAGGATTACAGGAGCGTGGGGTCTTACCCCGCACTCGCCGGTTAGCGCCAATGAGGAAAATTCTGCGTTAAGATTTTCAGTGCGCATTTCGGGTAAGCGTCGCCACTGCGCATGACGCCGTAACAATCGCAAATGGTTACTCCGAGACACAGAAGAAGGGAAGAATAAGAGGGTGAAGAATCCGGTGAAATAGAGCAAGAATATTCGGAAGACGTTAAGCCTGGCTGTCTCGCAAACTTGGGGTTTCTTTCACGCGGCTTCTTTATCGTGTTGCGCTGCAAATTGTTTACCTCTACAGGCCTGGTCTTGCCACCTCTCCTTTGTGCCAAAATTGTACTAAACCAGAAACATTTGAACATTTTTTTTTCTCGTTTGTCGCAGATACACAGCGCTCAGGAGGCGGTCGTTAAAAATTCAATTACAGAAACTTAGTTTGCGCTTGTGTTTAGTGGTTATTCTGCCTCTTGGCCGTTCTATGCTGGCACGTACAGATGGGAATTTTTGCTCTGTGTAAAACAATTTCTTCTAGAATCAAAACGTTTTTCACCATAGCCGGTTGTTATGATTCATCGTTGTTTATTTCGATGGTCACTTTTTCTATTCCTAGTTATGTTTTTTTCTTTTGCTCCTTATTTCACAAATTAATGCTCAGTAAGGACTATTAACACCTTCTGTCATCTCTGTCACTGAACTTAATTTGCTGAAATTTCTAATTTATCTAGTATGGAATCTAACGCCAGTATTCGCAAACGCACCTCTACTCGACCCTCCACATCGCGGAGTGTAGTACTCAGCCGCTCCTCCACTCCAGGGCTGATTCGGTATCATGGACGCTCCTGGGTGCTTCCTCCGACAAGGCCTCGTCGAGAATACCACCTCCACTCGAAGCTGCGCATAAGTCGCATGAAGAATAGATCAATGAAACATTTGGCCCAAAACCTACGGGCTGCAGTGTGTAACATGCCCATTTTTTTATGCCGAGTCGTCAAAACAAGCTTCACAGTGTAGACGATTTTAGTATTGATGCCTGGGAGCTGCCATCATCTCCTGACGGTAGCGTCCAGCGTGAATCAAACATGGAAAGTCCACACCGGCTGCACTTGACCCCACCTTAGGCTGTGCGTGCGCAGTTCGTGCTGGAGTAGCGCCAGTGTGCAACGGCTACCGCGCACTGCTCGCGGAAGCTGTCCGGTACCGTGGTGCTATTTTGCGTTTTATATGAGTGCGGCAGCCAAGTATACCATCCGTTTTGCATGGCACAAGCCATTGAAACCCGCAGCAGCGGCCAGGGCGACTGCAGAATGCGCTCCGCTTCCAGAGGCCGAATTCTGTGGTGAATGAAACAGTTACGTGTGGGTAGGACTCTGTTTTCTGTTATGTTTTATAAATGCAATAATAATTGAAGACCCGAGTGTGCAATGACATAAGGTAATGGGCAGCTACCGAAAGCGATACAAATATTTACGGCGAGGGTTGGTTTCCATTCATTGTCGCACTGATTTCCCGCGAATTACGATCGATTTTATGTCGTATTTTCTCTCGACAAACCCTATTTGCATTCAATGCTGCACTGCCTTCATATCAGAATAAAGTATCGAGGTTTGTTACACAGGACAACGTTCTCCGCAATTATGCAGCTTACCGATGCTATCGCAAACCGAGCTGGGCGTACCATGGCCGTTGTGGCATGCCGGTTCCCCAGTGCGAAACGCCTACAATCGAGTTGGTGGTCTTGAACAACGTACTGTTAAACAGCGCATAAAGCAAGTATTGACCAGAGTACCATCCAACAACAATTTTATAGATTCTTCGAGTGTGCCCGACGGCGCAGCACCAGCGCTGCCCGTCCCTTCGGCGCATCATCGTTTTCGCATGGAGTTGTTGAGTGCAACGTCGATAAACATGCCACCTCTGCTGCACCATGAAAGTAGACAAGTTCGCTACACTTACCCGAGCTGATGCTGCCAGCTGCTAAACGACGCCGCCCGCTGGCGCTTCGCACGACGGCGCTCTCACCAGGCGCTGCTATTGGTTCGTGTCACGCACTTCCCGCGGTCCTGTATTGGAGGAAGAGGAGGTTTGGCGGGATAAGCAGAAGGAGAAGAGGAAGCTTGTTCTGCCCGCTCTGGCGTGCTAATCTCCAGTGCATCCTAACATCTGTAAATAAACCTCCTAACAAGTGTGGTGGCGGTGCGGGGCATAGATGACCACGGAACCTCTCCTATACCGCCGGAGCAGAAGATTTGCTGGGCTACCCCCCCTACAGACGGAGATGGCGCAAGCAGATGTTTTAACGCCGCCCATGCCAGCAGCACAGCCGACCACCCCACAGCCATATCGGCCATTCAACTCCTTACCACCCACAAACAAACGGTCTTACCGAACGCACCAATCGTACGCTTAGCAATATGCTCGAAGCGTATGTCGACTCCCACCACAAAAACTGGGATGAAGTCCTTCCGTTTATAACGTACGCATTTAACACTGCTAGGCACGAAACGACAGGCTACAGTCCGTTTTTTCTTCCATACGCATGACCTCCACGAACTACTCTGGACCTGTTTTTACCTTTCTCCCTCCCTGCTCAAACTTCTCTCGCGCATACTCTCTCTTTGGCTGAAGAAGCTCGTCGGCTCTCTAGACTTCGCACTCTTGCCTTCCAGGAACGCTAGCAGCAACGCTACGACAAGCGTTATCAAGATGTTAATTATAGCGCTGGTGATTTGGTGTGGCTTTGGACGCCGTTGCGTAAGCGCAGCTTGTCCCAGAAACTGTTGCACCACTATATTGGTCCTTTCGTTGTACTGGAACGCCTCAGCGCTGTAAACTTTGTAGTCTCTCGCCTGACCCCCCAAGGTCGTCGTTTTCAGAAGACTCAAGTAGTCCACGTGGCCCGCATGAAGCCCTTCTATCAACGTGACGAACCTTGACTCGCCCGGTGGGCATCATCTACGAAGGGGGCAGTGTAATGCACTTCCCGTGGTCCTGTATTATAGGAAGAGGAGGTTTGGCGGGATAAGCAGAAGGAGAAGAGGAAGCTGGTTCGGCCCGCTTTGGTCTGCTAATCTCCAGCGCATCCTAACATCTGTGTAAATAAACCTCGTAACAGTTCGCATCAAAGGCCCATTAGACGGTTCTTTGAACCGTACATCGGTACAGTATAGAACTACCTTACTGCCAATTATTGAACTCATAATGAAAAGGAAATATTTTTAATTTTAGCAAGGACTTATTAGCAGAGCTAGCGTGCAAGCACACGATGATCCGCGCCGTACCGGCGGCCACTGCTGTGAGCAGAAATTTTTGTTTTGCGGTTATCACTTCTACCAACAATACGGTATGAGTCAGCAATCCCCAAAAAAGTTTCTTTTTTGCAGTCTGTCGATCATTTAAAGAAATACAAAAAATTAGTGCGCTCTTTCGATGCCAGCGCAAGGGACCCACCGTATCATTGACGCGGGGTTGCGGGAGGCACTGCCGGCACGGCCGGCACGGTGTGCGGTAGCTACTGCGGTGGAGGAAGTGAAATGGGTATCATATTTGAGAGTGCTTCGTTGGTTAGAAGTCTGTCTGATTTACACAAAACGTTCATGTGCGATCTAAATCAGGAACTAATGGAGAGGTGGGAAACAGAAACGTATCACAGCCGCTCTTTACTGTCGTTGCTTGTTTCCCGCATACGCTCACGGCAATCACCTTGCGGTTTCTTTTGTTTTTTGTCAAGTCCATGATCACGCATTGCTATTCCGATGACGTTAGCACAGAAAATGGTACTAATGAAGGGATTTAGGTCTTGAAAACTGCAAACTGCTAATGACCATAGACCCTCTGTCATGCATGAAGCGTGCGAATGCACAGCTCATTCGGGATTGACAATAGTGGGCTGCCCAAATAATTCTTATCGGAGAGTATTTTCCTCCAATACTCCTTTCTGTCGGTGAAATGGTCTATAGTAAAACTTGCTTTGCAGGCTGCATGAAAACGGTGGCTAAAAACGGCCGGTAATGTTTTTATGTCTTCCACTGCAGGTGACCCAGAGTTTACGTACAACGTGACGTAAGCTTTGAGAAATGGTGCTCAGTTGACAGCGCCGCACGTCCGGAGGCGTACGCATGCACTCACAGGCGATGGGCAAGACATTGATGCGTGGGGCTCAGCTATAGTAAACAAGAGGCGCAACACGGTTTTCCGTACAGCTCCATTTCCCGTCCGGTGCCCCACCTGACTGAATGTAACACGCTGTTCCCCCAGAAGCTCGTGTTCGTCTCCGGACGCCACCGCCCAAGGCGAGCAATGAAAGGAGCGCACCGCCGTCGCTGGTGCTCGTCGACTGGTGAGCTCACCATCAGTCGTGAAATGCGCACCTCACTCCGCACTCGGTAGACTCCGAAACGTGGTTTAGTCATCCGGTGAAGCCTTGAAATGTGTGAGTGCCACAGAAGCGTAATGCGAGGATTAATTACTGCACTACTGTCGGCGGCTGATCACGGTTATCCTTTTTTTGACAAGCGGCAGAAACAGCCGGAACGCAGGACAGCAGGGACAGTAGGAAGAAGGAAAGCAAGAGATTAGTAAGAAAGAAACCCATCAACGAATTGGCGGTGGAGGAGAGGGCAGAAGAGTTCAGCATCTCGCTGCTGAACAGATATTCAGCTCTAACCGAGGATAGCGACATTACCCTAGAAGCAATGAACAATAATTTCAGAGATATCATTACTGAGTGTGCGGTAGAAGTAGGCGGTAGGATAGTTAGAGAGTATACCGGTAAGCTGTCTAATGAGACAAAATATTTGATTAAGAAACGCCAGAGTACGAAAGCTTCCAATCCAACAGACCAGAAAGAAGTGGCCGAGATATCAAAGCTAATTAATAAGCACAAGGTGGCCGATATAAGGAAGTATAACATGGAGAACATTGAGCATGCTGTAACGAACGGAGGAAACCTTAAAGCGGTAAAGAAGAAATTGGGCAAAGGCAAAAACCAGATGTATGCGATAAGGGACAAGGCGGGCAACGTCATCACGAATATGGACAGGATAGTCAAAGTAGCCGAGGAGTTCTATACAGATCTCTACAGCAGCCAAAGTAGTCAGGACCATAATGTGATCGGCGGTAGGGAAAAACAGTCAGAAGTGCCACCAGTGACGAAGGACGGTGTCAAGAAAGCATTACAAACAATGAAAAGGGAGAAATAAGCTGGAGAGGATCAGATAACTACAGATGTGTTACAGGTCGGGGGGATATCGTGCTAGAAAAACTGGTCACCCTGTATACGCAGTGCTTGGTGTCATCGACGGTACCGGAACCATGGAAGAATGCAAACATTATCCTCATTCATAAGAAAGGGGACTCTAAGGACCTTAAAACTTACAGACCAATAAGCTTAATGTCTGTTACGTATAAGGTATTTACTAAGGTAATCGCTAATAGAATCAGGACAACCGTAGACTGCAACCAAGCAAAGGATCAAGCAGGGTTTCGGAAACGGTACTCTACTATCGATCTTATACATACCATCAACCAGGTGATAGAAATGCTCGAAATGTAACCAGCCCTTATACGTAGCATTCATTGATTACGAAAAAGCATTTGACTCAGTTGACATTTCGGCGGTGATGCAGGCATTGCGAAATCAGGGGTAGACGAGCCGTACGTGAAAGTGCTGGAAGATATATATAAGGACTGCACAGCAACCATAGTTCTGCATAAAGAAAGTAACAAAATTCCCATAAAGAAAGTTGTTAGGCAAGGAGACACGATCTCTACAGTACTATTCACAGCTTGCTTAGAGGAAGTATTCAGGGACTTGGAATCGGAGCAGTTAGGGATAAGGGTAGATGGAGAATACCTCAGTAATCTGCGATTTGCTAATGTCATCGCCTTGCTAAGTAACTCGGGGGATGAACTGCAAATAATGATTGATGGCGTAGACTCGAAAAGTAGAAAAGTAGGCTTGAAAATCAATATGAAGAAGACTAAGGTAATGTTGAACAGCCTCGGGAAGGAACAGCAATTTACTTTAGGTAGCGAAGTACTGGACGTAGTAGGCGAATATGTCTACTTAGAACAGGTAGTAACCACAGATCCGGACCATGAAAAGGAAATAACAAGAATAAGATTGGGATGGAGCACATTTGGCAAGCACTCGCATATTATGACTAGCAGCTTACCGGTACCGCTCAACAGGAAAGTATACAATAGTTGCTTCTTACCTGTACTCACCTATGGGGCTGAAACGTGGAGGCTAACCAAGAGGGTTCTACTTAAGTTGAGGATAACTCATAGGGCTATGGAAAAAAAATGGTAAAGGTAGCATTAAGAGATAGGAAGCATGCAGAGTGGGTCAGAGAAATAACTCCAGTTACTGACATTCTAGTGGAAATTAAGGAGCAGAAATTGGCATGGGCAGGACATTTTGTGCGAAGAGAGGATAACCGATGGTCGCTTAGGGTAACAAACTGGATTCCAAGGGAAGGAAAGCGTAGGTGGGGGCGGCAGAAAGCTACGTGGGCGGATGAGGTTAAGAATTTCGCAGGGGTCAAGCGGATGCAGCTACCACAGAACCGGGTTAATTGGAGAAATATGAGAGAGGCCTTCGCCCTGCAGTGGGTTGATGATGATGATGCTGATGATGAGGGACAGCAGGAGGCTAGTCAAGGCCGCGTACGTAAAACAATAACGTGTCAGCAATTCCGCGTTGTTGTCGCTCTCAGGTAAAGCTTTAGAGAAAGATTCGGTGCATGCTAGTTGTATCCACTTTCGGAAACAGCTAGGTATACCGGTAGATCGAAATCCTTGCAGCAAGGTAACGATGCGACGTTCGCAATGTTTACAAGTGGAGTTGCGGTCTACAAGGTATACAACCGAAGGAATACTGGGACACAACAAAGGGAATGAGAGCGGAGATCCGGAAACGGATCCATGTCCCCCCATTACCAAAGAACATGCACCCTGAATATAATAAGCAAATACGGAAGAAAAGGGCCGAAACACAGACACGGAGATTCGAGACGAAAATTTCAGGTAGAATTGCATATGTAGACGATGCATACTGCGCAAAAAGAAAAATAAATGCAGTCGTACTCAATGGCAAGTGAGAAATGATTACAGCAGTATCTATGAAAACAAAGTAGATACAGACAGCGGAACAGGCTGCAATAGCACTGGCTCTTGCTCAGACCGAGGCAAAATATATAGTCAGTGGCAGAAAAAGCGCCGTCTGGAGCTACACCGCTGGCGTAATAGCAAAGATTGCGGGTATATTCCTCGATCAAAAGCGAATAGAAAGAGACGTCACCCTTGTTTGGACGCCAGGCCACGCAGGCGTGCCCGGAAACAAGGCGCCACATAAACTAGCCCGAGATCTCACACACCGGGCTGGAGGAGTGCCACCGGAGCAAGGCAAACAAGAGGACTTGATTAACTATAGCGAAATAGCAATGCACTACAGACTGAGCCGGTGGTTCCTACCACCACCAGACCCCACGTTAGGCAAAGAGGAAGCAGCATAAGAAATCTACAGACAAATACATACCCGAACCCAGTTCTTGTCAACCATATATGGTCATAAGTACGATCAGACCTATGTTCATCAAGTAAGGAAAGGGGATCACTAGATCACTTAATATGGGAATAGGCAGGACTAAAACTATAACTAAACACACCTGGCAGACCCTTCTGCGAAGCTCAAACCCAAGAGCCCAAAGAGAAATTCTTCGACTGGCCGAAGATGCCGCCGGAGTCCAAGAACTACCGGTCTGCAACTAAGGCGACTCTCCCACCTTCCGAGTCTAACCCCAGAAGAGCGGTTTAGTCACTTTGTTGGACAAATAAAAGTTTTTCTCTATCTCTAGGAGCGTGTAATGTAGCGTCGTTGGCTGCACGAGATTTTCGAGAAAACTCGAGTTTCTCCGCAGCCGACGTCTGATTCCCGCGGAAGTTGCTTTCTGAAAGGAAACAAAGGCCTGTAGAGCCGCTTGGAGCGGGAGTTCAATGGAAGACGTGTTTGTACATATGGCGGTAGGAAATTGTAATCACCGCCTGGTCATGGCCAATATCCGTTGTAGGTATACGCCGTTTTTTATTGGGGCAACAAAAACAAGATTAGGCAGACGTCGTAAAACCGCACGAAAAGAAAAGGAATAGAGAACAAGGCGACGGGTCCGCGCTTTGTCCTGTCGCCTTTTTCTCCGTCCCTTGTCTTCTCGCGCGGTTGTATGGTGCAATTCAGTACTAGTAACCAACTAGCCCTCCTCTGACTATTATATTTGGCAGACACCAAGAAGCGACGAATCACAGATCTCACCATACGGTTTGCAGCTTGTGCATCGGCGGCGAGAACGTTTCAGTCGAACTTTGTCAATAATCAGTTTGCTAGCTCTCGCTCGCATATGAAGGCTTCACTGTGTTGAGCCGTGATCAGTTTTATTTCTCCGTTCGTGTCAAAAGCTAAGACCGCGAATTTGGCAACGGTTTTCATTTTTCACAAAGATACAAAGTGTATGTACTTAGACTAGATTGCACGGTAACGTTCTTTTTTCAGAGCGCGGGTCGAATTAGACGTCGCGGCAGCTGCAACATGTCAGTAGTGGAGGTAGCGTGTGCATCAAGCTTTTTGTGAGCATAAAATCTGTTTCACATGCAAGCGGAAACTCTGGTGACTTTTTGAAGACGATAAGCTGTGGAGATAGTTGGCTTTCCATCATTTGTGCAGCGTGTAGCCGGGCAAGGACAAAGAACGGAGGAACAAATCGGACGCACAGGCGCTGAACTGCAATTAAAGTTGCAGTTCAGTGCCTGTGCGTCCTATTTGTTCCTCCGTTCTTGTTCCTTGTCCGACTACGCGCTGCACAAACGATGGTGATTTCTGCCGCAGCGACACAAAAACCTGTTTTTAGCTGTAGCGCCGGCTTGAGCGGCCAAATCGACGCAGTTTCACCAGGTTTCAAAATTTTCGCTCTCTCGCTGCCGTTCGCCGTGGTGCTCGCCCAATCACTTGCATATGAACCGCACTTCATGCACTGATTTGGTCTTGCGCAAAAAAAGTGCCTATATTCTTCGCGTTAAAGGTCCTCAGCGATTATATTTCTTCCGCTATGTATAAAACGTGATATAGCATATTGTAACTAAATAGCCGTATAATTATAGTTTTGCAGCATTTTTTTCTCTGGCGCGCCTCACTGTTTCTTCCTCTAAATATTTAGTTTGTATTTCGAAGCAACGTTTTCTACGAATTTTCGAAAAGGGTCACTGAAACAAGAGAAATATAAATAAATATTTAGAGGAGCATGTACCTATATAAATTATAAGTACAAACAAATTACAGTATGACGCGGCAGCACGCATATACTTCATGTACGAGGTCAAAATGCAGAAGATTGCTCTTTTAGTTTAGTCACTTGCCCGTTGCACAAGTCTTCGTCGCCGATGCCACTGATTGCAAACCTTTTTCAACACTCGAACCCGTAAGTCCATCGCTGGGCCTTCAAGCAGCAAAAGTTAAACTTTCCTGCTTTGAATAGCACTTGAATTTATGTATATACTTTTACAGACAACGGCATGATTTGTTTCCTAAAAATTTAGCAAATTCATTGCTTCTGCAGCATCCGAAGACATTGTGGCGGGAGCACGAATCTGATCGAATTTTCGTTCCGAATCCATTCAAGTGGATGTCTCTGAAAACGGCAGAAATATGAAGGTATTTTTTGGTGATAAAATTCTGATTCGTGACCAAACCGACGCTCCGGCTGTTTTCTTGAAGCAGAACAGCTACATTAGGGAATAAGCTTAATTTCTGGAATATTTTGTTTGCGAGAACTGAAACGTATCCTAAAATAACACTTTCAGAGCACAATTGTCTACTTCCGGGCAGCAGGATAGAGCAGCGTTCGTTTTCGCATAGCGTAACCTGTTGCCAGACCGTATACCAGGTTCGGCAGGCAGGCACATACTTGTGCTGTAGCGAAGAGTGGCTGCTTTCCAGTGCTTCTATTTGTGAGCATATGCGCAAAACACAATGAATACAAATAAAGAATAAATTCGGGGACGCATAAATATAGGTGTATGGCCAGAACTGGCACATTTCAAATAGCTGCGATGACTCCGCAAAGACGGGGAAATTTGTCGGCAGCGTTTAGCCGTATGGCAATAATTTTCATGACTTATACGGCTGAAATCAACGTGGTATAATTAAATTCATTGTTTTGCTCCTTAATTACAAAATGTCTGCTTGCAAATTGCACACTCGTTTAAAAACCCGGTCTCAACCGAAATTGTTCCCTGCAGAATATACAACGGGTGCGCACCATAGTCCAGATATTACAGCAGCTTGAACTGCACGTACCATTTCGCTAGAAAAAAAAAATCACAACTGAACAAAATATATTGTTGAAAAACATGCGCTGGGAAATAGAAAGCCTCTGATAAAAGGCCAGAACTTTGTTAACTCGGACTGCTCAGAAATGCTACTGCTGCTATTTCTGGCGCTGCTCATCAAACTAGACACTTTGAGCTGTGAGGTAGAACAAAAGAACAAGTTTGCTTAAGCTACGATAACTGTCCATGATAACCAAATCGCTACCAAACAATGACCACCGAATACTAATGGATGTGCTTTCGAAACATATGGGCATGTTTACTTTGTTTGAAAGCAGCCAGCACCTATTCCCCTTCCCGCACCCATCACATGATCGACACCGGGTCTGCACACCCGATTAGTCATATGCCATTCCGTATCTCACCTTAAGAACATAAAAATATTTCACGAACAGGTTCGTGATACGATGCAACAAGAAATTAGCCACGAATCATTGAGCCCGTGGGCCACCCCTGTGATTCTCATGAAAAAGAAAGATGGCACATGCAGATTTTGTGTCGACTATCGCCGCCTCAACCCTGTCCCATTGAAGAATGTTTGCCCACTTCCATGCGTTGTTGATGCTATTGACTACCTCCATTCAGCTTCCTACTTTTCCTCTGTTGATTTACAGTCCGGATACTGGCAGATCCCGATGCATCCAAATGACAAAGAGAAGACTGTGTTCGGGACCCCAATGTGTTATACGAAGTTAATGTGATGCCTTTTCGGCTAAGCAAACGCTCCGGCTACCTTTGGAAGATTCATGGACACCCTTCTGCGTGCACTGAAGTGGAAAATTTGCATGTGTTACCTAGATGACGTAGTGATTTTCGAGACCTTCACCGATCATAATAGCCTTTTTGCTGTTGTCCTTAACTGCATGGAGAAAGCCGGTCTTATGCTCAACTCTACGAAGTGCCGCTTTTGGGAATGCCAGATCGTCGTACTTGGGTATTTTGTTGACAAAGAAGGTGTTAGGCCTGACCCACAGAAGATTGAAGCTGTCAGCTGCATCAAAGAGCCCAAGTCTGTGAAAGAACTCAGGAGCTTCCTGGGACTTTGCTCTTACTTTCGAAGCTTCATCCCTACGTTTGCTGACGTAGCCTGCGCCCTCACATCCCTCTTGCAGAAATACACTCCTCTCACATCAGCCCCGAATGTTATTCTGCGTTACGTCAGCTCAAGTTTCTTCTTAATTCGCGGTCCATACTAAGTCATTTCAGCCGGCCAGCTGCCACTGAACTCCACATTGACGCCAGTGGCATCTGCGTGGGTGCTGTACTCATACAACGAGCCACATAGCGGGAATCAACTCCTCGCTTATGCAAGTCGCACCCTCAGTTAGTCGGAACGCAATTTTATCGTGACAGAGCAAAAGGGCCTTACCGTCGTGTTCGGCGTACAGCGGTCTCGCTCGTACCTTTATGGACGCGCATTACAGTCATCACTGATCATCATTCGCTCTACTAGCAAGCGAATCTGCGCGACTCATGCGATGAGTTGGTCCGCTGATGGGCATTACGACTTAAGGATTTTAACTTTATAGTGTCGTACAAACGCGGTTCCCAAAACGCCAAAGCTTCCTGCCTCTCGCTGCTCCCTCTAGCGACTGCACTTTGCGATGACAACTTTGGCGACTATCTTGCCGCCGTTTCCGTATTTTTGGGATCTTAGCACTTTCCAGCAAAATGAACGCAAAGATCAAGACTTGGCACCGCTTTTTGAAAAAGCTCGTGATCCAGCATCTGAAAAGCCTTTCTGCGGTCGCGATGGTTTGCTCTAAGGAAACAATATTTGTCTGGCGGTGCACATTTTTTTCTCGTCGTTCCGGCTAGCCTCTACTCCTTTGTTCTACACGTAATGCGGGATGATGTTACAGCTGGACGCTAGGTGTTTGCCAGGACCCTTACTGAATTAAGGAACATTTATAGTGACCAAATATGCGTCGAACGACTGTTATGTGACCTTCTGTGTGCAGTGCCAGCGATTCACCTTCCCAAGACTTATCCGCGGGGCGCTTACATCCGTTGACAGCATAGACCACACCATATGAGGAAGTGGGTTTTTACCTGATTACGCCTGTTTCCTCGCTCGTACGAAGGCAATCGCTGGGTCATAATATGCGTTGATCATCTCACGCGTTACTGCGACTATCCTTATGCTACCGTCCCTGACTTCTCTTCCTTTCGGCCTCACGCTGTTATCCCTCGTCATGAGGCTCCTCGTGTTATTATTAGTGACCATAGCCGCCAGTTTGCGGCAAATGTTGTAGAACAGCTTCTCAACTTTGTATTTGCCTAGTTGCGTAACTCTACACCATACCCCCTTCAGGCAAATAACCTCGTTGAACGTACAGACCGGACAATGACAAGCATGCTTCGAGAGTCGAAAAACGTCGCCTTTCACCACAAGAACTGCGATGGTGCGTTTCCCGTCATTACATATGCCTATAATACCTCAAAGCACAAAACAACTGCTTATAGTCCATTTTTCTTCGCTATGACAGTCCGCTTCCACATTCTCTCGACGTTATTGCACCGATCTCTATCGACACCGAGCCTTCTGTTTCGAGGTCGCGTCAGGCGGCGGGGGGGGGGGGGGGGGCGGTGTTGGAGTCCTTTGGTTCCTTTGGGTTGATCAGATCTTTGTGGTGATCATGTCTCTGGTCATTTCGTCTGTGCTCTTTGTCTTCAGATCAAGGCTCGGGGCGGAGCGTTGGTAGTTGCGGCTGGTCGGGTCTGGGCAGGAAGGGCTGGGGCGTAGCTGCATGGCAATAGTCAAGGGCTCGCGGGCCGATAGTGCCGGTGTACGGATGTAGTCGAGGCTCCAAGGTGAAAATGGAGGTGATCTACACCGCACCTGCAACCAGAATGCTACGCTGCGAAAAGCAAGAAGACGGCACAGCATTGCGATAGGATGAAGGATGATGTTATTGGCTTAACTAGTGCGAGAGCTCCCCTCGCGCTACTGCCGATCTTCACAACAGCACTACACAGGTCAATTTATTGTGTTCACTCAAATCAATGATTTGAATTACGTAGTGTGTCACCAATGTTCGCAAGGTTGCCCTTCTAGGAAAACACAAATTGTGCATGTCGCAGGATTGGAGCTCTGCCACTCTCGGGGCTCTGATGGCCCAGCGGCTTGGTCTGCGAAAAGGGAAATGTCAGGAGCGAAGAACGAAGTGTGAGAATGAAGCTCGCTATATTTCAGTGAATGCACCAGGCCAAGGTGGGGTGATTCTTGTAAATAAACCTAACAATATTATTTCAGAACTACACTCATAACTTCAAGCTAAAATGGCAATTATTCACCACCAGACATAAAACTTGACAAAAGGCAGGAAGTAACCTGGCATCGCCTTCAGATACGAGCCTTCTTTAGCCCGCCAAAATTAGCACACATGTACCCAGCGCAATACAATCCAACGTGTAAAGAATGCAGCGAGGCAGCCAGGTACGAAAACTTATTATAGAGCTCCAAGAAAGCGCCGCCACCGGCGGACCTAATACCAGTCCCTCCTCCAGAGCGGTGGGAGGCCATACTGACCAGCTCAGACACGCTGACGCCAGTTGGGGCTACTAAGTGCCTCATAAGATTGCCCGGAGCCACAAGCATTAGGCCATCTAAGTGTTGTGCCCCACAGTGATCCAGTACTAACAATAAATGCGTTATTGCGAAAGCAATACTACTCGCACTTTCAAGCCTTCGCATGACCCGGCCGCAGTTACGTCTTACCCACGTGACGCTGCGACGTCACACCCTACATGGCACACGGGCTGGCAGGAGCTGCCAACTTGGGTCTTTTGTTTCACATGGGACAGTTATGTCAGAATCAACCTGCTAGGACCCTGACATTCACGTTAGCCCTATAGGCAACTAAGGCACGTTCATGTGGGTTGGTTAAAGCGCGGCTTTATATGTGGGCTGAGGAAGAAGAAAAAGAGAAGAAGAACGCTCGGTCACCCGCAGCTAATGCTTTCGCTCAATATTTTCTTCAGCAGCGTTGAACCCTTGTAATGTTTTCCAATCGAATCCACTCAACATTGGTTAAAGGGCATTCAAGAAGTCATTATCCCCGTTAATTAAAACACAACTGAAAGGCAAGCTGTGCTGATGCGTTTACAAAATAGATTTGTAGCATTTTATTAATGCAAATTTATAACGTGCACCCTATTTGTCTAACCCAGCAAAACTACCCTCGGCACTATGCAAAGTGGCGTTGTATCATGTTACGTCTCGAAGGAAAGTATTTTAAGGCGAAAAAGTTTCTAAGCTCATGGTCAAAACCTCGAGTTCGCGAGATGTGTTCGCAAGATCCTGCGCGGTGTCTGCGAGACTTCGGAATAGGTCCTGGCCTAGATATAATTTTTCCCTTTCAGGTAGTTAGGCCTCCATCCTCCCATATCGAGATGAGGAGTCTTGATATGTCGATGTCACCGTAACAGGCACACAAGCACGCAACGTAGAGATAGAAGTGAAGAGGGAGAAGGAAGAGATAGAAGAGAAGGGGAGGGTAAAGGCTACAATTGGAGCTTGAAATATAAGCGGCATCATGTAACGAAGCAAATTTAGGCCCATAGAATTCAACGCACATTGCAAATGAGACAAGAGAAACCGAGCATCGCCTGCAAGGAAGGATTCAACCTAGTGACCGAGCGAAAGCTGTGAGTGTTAGAGGGAATTTTTCTGCGGACACCTGGATATATTGTGCCAAAGTCACAACGTCTGAACCAACCTTCTGTCGAGATGAGTCTTGATATGTCGATGTCACCGTAGCAGGCACACAAGCACGCAACGTAAAAATAGAAGTGAAGAGGGAGGAGGAAGAGATAGAAGAGAAGGGGAGGGTAAAGGCTACAATTGGAGCTTGAAATATAAGCGGCATCATGTAACGAAGCAAATTTGGGCCCATAGAATTCAACGCACATTGCAATCGAGACAAGAGAAACCGAGCATCGCCTGCAACGAAGGATTCAACCTAGTGGCCGAGCGAAAGCTGTGAGTGTTAGAGGGAATTTTTCTGCGGACACCTGGATATATTGTGCCAAAGTCACAACGTCTGAACTAACCTTTTGTCGAGATGAGGAGTCTTGATATGGCGATGTCACCGTAGCAGGCACACAAGCACGCAACGTAAAAATAGAAGTGAAGAGGGAGGAGGAAGAGATAGAAGAGAAGGGGAGGGTAAAGGCTACAATTGGAGCTTGAAATATAAGCGGCATCATGTAACGAAGCAAATTTGGGCCCATAGAATTCAACGCACATTGCAATCGAGACAAGAGAAACCGAGCATCGCCTGCAACGAAGGATTCAACCTAGTGGCCGAGCGAAAGCTGTGAGTGTTAGAGGGAATTTTTCTGCGGACACCTGGATATATTGTGCCAAAGTCACAACGTCTGAACCAACCTTCTGTCGAGATGAGTCTTGATATGTCGATGTCACCGTAGCAGGCACACAAGCACGCAACGTAAAAATAGAAGTGAAGAGGGAGAAGGAAGAGATAGAAGAGAAGGGAAGGGTAAAGGCTACAATTGGAGCTTGAAATATAAGCGGCATCATGTAACCAAGCAAATTTAGGCCCATAGAATTCAACACACATTGCAAATGAGACAAGAGAAACCGAGCATCGCCTGCAAGGAAGGTTCAACCTATGGATTCAACCTAGTGACCGAGCGAAAGCTGTGAGTGTTAGAGGGAATTTTTCTGCGGACACCTGGATATACTGTGCCAAAGTCACAACGTCTGAACTAACCTTCTGTCCTAGTAACCCGTTGTTGTCGTTTGCCTCTACCAACTACCGAGTTATCTATCTTCTTCTGCTTCTTTTTTTTCTTCTTTTACTTCTTTTAGTTCTTCTTTCTCTTCTACTTTCCTTATTCTTTTTTTCCTCCTTTCCTCCTCAAACTTCTGACATAGCTCTCGATCTATACCACGTCACAGTTGCTAGGTAATGGCGCAATGCACATGGTGGCACGGTGCCGCGCTGAAGGCTTGAAAAACCAGCGCAATGTAACTTTCGCTACCAAATTTCATTCCGCAGCGGAAGTGGGTCTCAACGCCACATAAAGGCAACACACAGTCTTATAAGATGCGAAATAATTATGAAAATAGGTATGGAAATAATAATTGACTTAAATATTATCAGCGCTGCCACGACCTAGCAATTGATGTCGCCTCCTGGCTCCTTGTTTTACGCCTACTGGTAAGAGAAAACATCACATGATTCAACCAAAACGCGAACAGACCTACATGGAATATTTTTTTAGTAATTTTCTAAGTAATAGTGCCAATTTGTAAACATTAACAGTAAGAATTATGTTTTAAGAAGTAGATTTGAACGTGCTCAAACACGTGGCTTTAATCTATTCCCGCCGCAGAAGCTTTTCTCTTTATTTATTGCTCCCAGAACCTTTGGAGGAACAAAAATTTAACTAGCTCATGCCTTATCTCATCGGGCTGAATAATGCATGACCGCTATAACCCAATAATTATCCGCCATAACAAATGCCAAAATAAAAGGACACGCACACGATATCGGGATACGGTAAAAACTAGGTTACTCTTCCACAGAAGCCACAGGAGCGACGCAAACAGCGGGCTTTGATTGCGCTCTTCGCAATTTTAAGACTATTTCTGCTATGTATCGCCATGTGGCGCCATTCAGAGGACCCTGCCACATTCTAACGAAATATTAGGTGGGAGGTATAGGTATGCTGACACACCAAGGAACAAATTCGCAAAGAAAGGAATAACTCAGCAAAGAATATTTTAATATGAGGGACAAATACCGCGAGAAGGATATGGCTATCGGTCATTTATTTAGCGACAAGCGACAAATGCAGGCAGGAAAGCAAGGCTCTGGTTAACTATTTCAGTCAAGGTAAAAGCCGGTTTGTAGATGATGTCGATATTAGGCTATTGGGAGACATCAACGGCAAGCTACATCGAGGATTTGGACAGATACACTGAGCGCAACGTCACAATAATGTGCACTTCTGCGCGCGACATTGTTAAACTTATTGTAAACACCGAAACTAAATGCGATCGGCAAATCACGTGAAAATTTCAGAACAGTAAGACGACCATTGACTATTGACCAACGTCGCAGGAAATTTATAGCAAGCTCGCGAAGATTGAAATGACGAAGAGGGTCACTACAGTCTGGGAAATGATCACAAGTGTTTTATTCTGTAGTTAGGGGCGCTATTTAAACATAAATGCAGAAAAGACAAAAAGCAACCTCACACCTAAACGACGAACAAATAGCGCTTATAGCAGTCCGTATTTGTGAAGATGTAGAACAGCGTCCGATAGCAGAGTGGACTTGTAATCAGAAAGAACAACTTATAAGTGAGAAATTTAAAGATATAAAAGTAGCAAACCCCTTTTACGGTAAGAGGAAGCTACGAAACTGGTGAATTATGAAATTAGGCAAGCCATCAAACAACGACGGGTGCTTGAATGGAGCACCATAAGGCAAAAAGGCGTAGCTAACACGGGAGAAAATAGACAAAAATGAAAATCGTATCGTCGAAAGAAACGGTTGTACAAGCCCTCGTCCAAATAAAAATTAAGCAGTCCACTGATCAGTGGATGGGTGAAATCCGCGATGTATCCAAGAAAATTCTCCAATCCTTTAGGCCAGCTATGTAAAAACGGTCCGAGAAAGTAAGGTCGGATTCTCGATTCCGAGGGAAGGTGTTTAGAGGAAGACGACGTTGTAAACAACATTACGTCAGTTCGTCGCGAATTTATGTACGCGTCCCTGTTTAGTTTGTAGTATTCACAGATCTCGGAGAGGTTAAACACCTACCACAAGATCTGTGAATACTACAAACTAAACAGGGACGCGTTCATAAATTCGCGACGAACTGACGTAATGTTGTTTACAGCGTCGTCTTCCTCTAAACACCTTCGCTCAGAATCGGAATCGGAAAAAACATTCTCCTCTCAACATAAAGAGCTAAACAACGAAGAGGCCAAAAGTCTTCGCAGACTACAGGCCGGAAGTGACCCCAACCCGGTATGGCTGCACAATTTAAAAGTAGATAACCGACAGCACGAAAACTGTAAACAAGGCGGACAGAGGTACACTAGATCACATAATCTGGCATTGACCCTTTTCGCCTGGAGCAGTGGCCAACATTCATGACACGGAAGCTTGGGAATTGCTTCTCCAAAGCGAAACACTTGAGACCGAAAAAGTAGTCCGCCTGGCGGCTGAGGCCGCGAAGAATCAATGTACCCTGGCGCGCTTCTAGTCGCGGAGTCCCAGCCCCCTATTTGGGTCTGCGTACCTGGGTGGGGGAGTAGGGGAACCTTCTGTATCGGCGGCAATAAAGTTTTAAACAAATAAATGAATGAACGCGTCTCGAAATGCAAGAGGCGAGCACTGCGCGAGCAGATTCGAACAATATCACAAAGATATGAAACGAAAACGCAGCTGTTTTTATAATTTAAAGCTAGGACGCCATTAGGAAATCACACTTACAGAAAAACACAAACAAAACTTGTACACCAGTGCAAGTAACTTTAAAGCGTTCACCGTATGAAGAATGTCCAAGAAAAGCAGGAATGTCTTGTACCCAGGGCGGACGCGATTGAGTGAACTGCATCGCGTCGGCGGTGCACCGTTCAAGAATGCTCTGCGAAGAGCCAGGTGGAAGCAGAGACCTATGCACTTACGTCGGTTGCCCCAGGAACTTGGAAGTGGCAGCGTACCCAAATATGAGACCTGTGCCAAACCCGTCGATGGCATCCCGTCATGCTGCATGCTTAATCAGGCCAGCTTTGCAATGAATATCAGAGAAGCCTCTTCGCCGCACAACCTGGACATCCGCTAACCTCTACGCTTTAATGCCCCTCCTTTATTCTTCTCCCTTAATTCTTTGATATCTCGGTTTCCCAACACGTCACCTCTCCGCTCCTTGTGCCCGGAACGCGCTTTGTTCTCGGCACTCGCGCGTAAACTCACACCAGCATTGCACCGCCTTCAGCGCACCACCAAATCCAGCCTTTCACCGCGCAGCACCTCAACATAGCCTCCATTAACAAGGTTTTTGGCAAGAGGTACACTATGCCAGCCGCTTTGCCTCTTCACTGTGATGTTTTGGTTGGTAAACATTTGTTAAAACAGTCAAGGGGCAGAAGGCCAGATCTAGCAGTCGGCCAAGGCTACTTGGAGCCTGGCAGCCTCTAGAGCTAGACCGATGAGAGCTCGTTGGTCGTCCTAGGTGGAGCTGCGCAGACAAGCCTCCCAGGTATGATGTTTGTGTGTTGGCATGTGTTGTAGTGGACAAGTCCAGACCTTATGAAGAAGAACGGCTGGAATATTGCAGTGTTTGCACATCGGCATAAACCTTTAAGGAAATATGAAATCGTTTGGGATTGGGAAAGTGTCCCTCTGGAGTTGGCGCCACATGTAGGCCTCTGGCTTTGTGAGGGTTTGGAGCGGACCTGGATAGAGTTAGCGAGAAAAACGATAGTGTTGGCGCAGGTCGCGTAAAATGATTATGGCGTCCTTCCAGACCAAGGCGAGCATATTGGGGGCGGCATGATAAGCTGCTCGGAAATTAGCCCTCGAGCTAGCTCATGTGCTCCTTCATTACCATTGAGACCCATGTGGGCCGGAGCCTATTCGCCGCGAGATCGGCTTAGAGGTGGCGCCACCGTCACTCCGGTAGTGTGGATCGGCAGCCGGCGGCGCTCGCAGAAACGCACGCTGCGTAGGTCTGTTTCCGAGTTTACGGCAGGTTTGTTGGCGATGAAAACGCGTCTTCTGAAGTATGTCTGCAATATTGCAGAAAAAATCTAAGGACTTCGCTAATGCAGCAGAAAAAGAGCGGATTTTAAGAAAACAAAGCACGCGACCACCAGTCTTCTAGATTTCTATTTGCACGTCTCTTGCGCTATAGCGCGCTCACGCGCCTAATGCTTAGGCCTGCCTAATGACAGCTTTGTTTTTATTATTGACTTTTAAACAGTTTGCGCCTGTCTCATGCGAGTGACCGGCGAATTTAGTGTCAAGCCCACGCATATACAAGGTTCGTGCTCTGACCTGCAGTACTTTAGATTGAATCGAGAAAGCCTGGTTCATTAATCGTACTTGACTCGAGGATTAAGCAGGTTAAAGGTAGCATTGGTAGCGCACTACCTGGCGAGTTGCTTTAGACTGAGTGCGCATCAACTCTGGCCCAAACAACCACGCACAAGTATTCCCCAAAAATGAGATCACGCCGACACTATACAGGAAACCTCGCCGCACAGGAAAGCTGATTGTTTACGTGTACAGCGCTGAGTGGATTGAATTTGCCGAGATGCTTTTTGCGGCCACTGTCATAGAATGTGATAGTGTATTACTGCATGCGCCACTAACTGTAAATGATTTCCTGAAACCGAGGAAAGTATAAGGAATTTCTAATGTGTGTGATGTTATATATAACGGTAAATTAGTAGTGTAATTATTTTGTTTTGCCGCGTGAATAAATTTCACCGTGTGAGAGAACTTTTACACACTTGACACAATTTACAATAATTTGCGATTAATTTTCAGTAACGTTAAAGTGCAAGCTACGAATTACTCGCTGCGAAGACATCGTTATAAACTGCGCATGGGCACTGTCATGGTCTGGGAAGCAATTTTACAGGCTGGAAATTTCTTTATCACTAATTATTTAGCAGTGACTAAATCTTATGCGAAGTAAAATATTAGGGTTGCTTCCAAAACAGATGCCGGATATAAAGATATTCCGAAAGAAATGGAAGTCATCTTATCATGCGACTATAAAAATGTATTTATTCCCGAACTAAACACCGATATTTAAGCCCGCATGCAGCTGTTTTACTCCCCTTGTCAGAAATGACGAGTTTGCTTGGAAGACACCACTTGGACGAAAAGGGATTATAATTATTATAATAGGCTACCTGTAAAGTACATTGATCTAGGCGTATTATGTAATATTTAGGGTAACAATTAGGTGCAGGGAATATGTTTCCCAAACATTCGAGCATTTCTCTAAAGCAAAATGTGCTCACTAAAACTTTTACGATGCACAGAAGCCTTCAACAACAAAAGAAAAGAAAAGAAAAGAAATGCATATTGGCCCGGGTTTAACGCATGAAAGCGGTATCGGCTATGACGGATAATTGAAGAGGATGGTTTTGGTGTCGTTTTTTTTTTATTACTAACACCACATTTACCTCGTGGGATTGTTTATTGTGCAGTAAAATCCCACAGCAGAGGAACGTCTTTCGAAACGGTTGTGATTGAATCCCCCGTTCTCGAAATCAGCAGTCGAGCGCCCTTACCATTGAGACATCACGACAGAGGTTTAAAAGCAAAACAAAAGTACTCACACAACTCTATCGTGCATACAGACGGCATAGTAGGCATAGAGTGGTCTGTTCAAACTGCATTCTGCTATATGAAGCAGTCTGCGGTGGCATATGTTTTAGTAGCTGCGGTATTCTGAACAGAAACGGGAATATGCGATTTCTGAGCGTTTCCATTAACTTTTATTGACGACAACGACCTGTTTTGCATTGACACGGCGGTAACAACAGTACCACAGTACCAAGGATCTGAAGCGCCGAAGACCGCGATGGATGATGTCCTTATCCAAGCATGACATGCTCAATACGGACTAGTATATATCTGTTTTAATAAAGCGTGGGGTTATAGACTGCTCATATTTATTTTGCAAGAGGCATATAGGTAAGCAAAAGCTCACAGGAACCACGAAACAAACAAAAACACTCCTGTACACACCGCATGCGCGCGCGTAAATCACTGCGGGCTGGCACGCGACGCGAAAACGCATCCACACTGAGTAGGTTTCGCCGCTGAGCCGCAAGGTGGCGATTCTGCTCGATCTCGAGGCCAATAGCAGGAGGATCTGGTGTTTAGGAGGACTTGATATGAATATTCAAAATGCTTCACTGAAATACGGTCATGATTAAAATTAAGAACGGCATGCTGTGAGTCACTTATGACCACTTTAGCTTCAGAAGTGGAGAGCGCGAGAGCAATAGCTACTTCCTCCGCTGTAGTGATATGTGAAGTGCGTAAGGAGCAGGAGGCATAAGAGTCATGTTCTCATCTGTGGCAACCGCTGTTGCAGCAGTCTGAATAGGATGATCTGCCGCGTATGCGTAAACTACGTCACGTCGGTCAGCATATCACTGCTATCGTGACGCGGCCCGAGCTTCTCTGCGATCTTGATGGTGAGTTAGATGCATGTTGCGAGGGAGAGAGAGAGTCTTGATGTTGGCCCTAATGTAAGGTGGGAGATTGATCACCGAGAATAGCGGACGGAGGGGAGCGATGCGAAGTTCAGGAATACAGCGACCTGCGGAAATTAGTAAGAGGCGTCGGCACTGAGCTAGGCGGGTCGCCTCAATGAGCTCGTCAACTGTGTTGGAGACACCAAGGGTGAGGAGCTTGTCGTTGGGAGTAGAGAGAGGAAGACCAAGGGCTGTTTTGACCCCGCTGCGGATAAGTCAATCCAGGCGGTGCTTCTCTGTGAACGTGAGGCGTAAATATGTAGCAGTGTACAATACGACTTACGACAAATACTTGAAAGAGAGAAAAACGATTGACCTCCTTCATGCCTGCCCACTTGTTGGCAACACGCCGTATGAGATGGGCTGTCTGCTGTGTGCATCGAAGCACGCGTTGTATTTGGTTGGTGTTTGCTCCGTTTGTTTGGAGGTAGAGGCCGAGAATTCGGCTAGTGTCGATCGTAGGCACGGGAACGTTGTTAATAGTGAGGCGGATATCCGGAAATGGGGGGGGGGTGGGGGGGTTTGGCTAGAGATCCAAGGATGGAGGTTTGATTCTCGGTGGAGACTTTTTTGTTTTCATGAGGAGACCAGCCCAGCGGTGTGACTAAGTAGTGCGGCGCCGCGAACTGTGGCGGTTGCTAGGCAATGGTTTAAGTTGAGCGCGACCACGACAAAAGTGTGATCACGGCGAAGACAGATACCTAGAAATGTTGGCGGTTTCCGGGATCCGTTCTCGCCGTGATAGCACTCTTGTCGTTGTCGCACCTTGTCCGTGGTCGTGCTGAACTTGAACCGTTAACTAGCAACCGCCACAGCTGGAGATGCAGCAGAACTGATTAACACCGCTAGGCCAATCTCCTGATGAAAACAAAAACGTCTCCGACGAGAACCTCTCGGATCCCCAGCCGAGCGCTCTACTCATGAAATACACAGAATCCCTTCTCTAGCGTGAGGATGATAGTAGTGGTAATGATAAGCGGCGAATTTCAGGCAAGATGTACTCAGCATTGGACAGGCTTGGATTGGACTATATTACATTGGACTGGGTTTGATTGAATTGGGACTAACTAGTAACTAACTAGTACTAATTTGTCATTAGCCATGACTAATGACGACTGGCTATGACGTCATATTATAGTGACGTCATGATTGGATGTGCCGTCATCATTACGTCACACCCGGCCATGTCTAATTACCAGAAGGGCTGACATAATGACCTCACATCGGTAATGACGCCACGGCTGGTGATGACGTCACCAGGCAAAGTTAAACCCGCCGGGCATTCGATCCCAGTGTCCGTCCGGCGCCATACATTCGCCACATCACACAGCATATGGAAGCAGACAGTGCAGCAGCCATCAGTGGCGTTTCAAATTTGTTCACAGTAAAGACAAGAAGCAGTGTCTGTTACAATTCGTAAGGAAAATGAGGAAGGTAGGACTGAAAATAGTGAGAAATAGGTTCCATAGTGTATGATTTACGTCCACCGCTTCACCGACGCTTTCGCCTTAACGCACTTTAGTAGTTAAAAGTGTCCCATATGGCATAAATAACGCTGTAACCATAGAGTAAACTATGTGCAAACGTTCAAGCCGAACCTAATCGCAGCCATGCAGACAGCTCCCCGCATAACTCCATGTTTGACCACAAGCTAAAGCACAGCTAATGTTCCAGAGAAAACTGACGTCGTGCGCATCATACCACACTTCTCAAGTGAAGGAGACAGGTTCAATGCCGCACACCAGTTGCGCAACACACTGCGAAACTTCGGTAAGAAACATGGGAAGTAGCCACTAGCACGAAACCCGCTTCATTACGATCCGGTGGCCCAACTAGAGTCCACTTGACTATACTTTTTACAAAAGCCTTCAAATAAACAGAAATAGATCCACACATATTTGTGCTACCGACATCAAAAATTATACATTATGACAACTGAGGAAAGAGAAACCCAGTATATACGAATTACAACGCTACATTGTACAGATAATTATTGTAAACCACGGATAATATAATTGTTTAGGCATCAGCCTCAGGCATTTTACAAACGACTCATGCAGACATCGCCTACGTTTTCCGACCCCTTCATGTACTGTACAGAATGGTATATTCTTGTAAATTTAGGCTCCAGCAAGTACCCTGCTGTTTACGTGTTTCGCTTTCGTCGGATACTGCAAAGGATTGGGGTTAGTCCGAATTACGATACGCGTTCTATACAGGAATATGTGGAATTTTCCCACAGCCAAGACTGTCGCCAAACACTATCGTTCGATCGCTTAATAGCAGGATTCGCGAGGTAACAATTGTCTGCTCGCGTATGATACCGGGTGGAGAACGCCTTCATGTTCCTTTAAAAAAACAGCGCCTATGCTAAACTTCCAAGCATATGTGCGAACCACAAACTGCTTACTTAGAACTGGAGCTCTTAACACGTGTCTAGAAGTTAGTGCCTTCTTGAGGTCGTCAAAAGCGGCTTGCATCTGTGGTGCCCAGGAGACAACTTCGGGTTCATTTTTGCGTGTCATTTCCACTTGGACTTTGTCGGCAGTAACCTTACTAGTTTGTTCTAGTAACGTTGATCGGCATAGCCAGAACTGAAATCACGGTACTATCCGATCAGCTATAAGAATGAACGCACTTGCTTCTTGGTCTTCAGAAGCGGGAGGCTGACAAGCTATTCTACAGCAATTTCCAACGGCCAGATTGTCCCTTCTTCAAGCTGGTGCACAAGAAAAGATTCATTTATGGCCCCGGTATCACTGTTCTGAGGTTTGATAGTGAGGCCAGCCTCCCGCAGCCTGTTAAACAGCCTGTGTAAAGTCCGAATATGTTTTTCCCAGGAAGAGGTCCCTACAAGGACATCGTTCATGCAATGAACAGCAATGTCTATGTCCTGCAACAGAATTTCCTACGCACGACACGTGTAAAGATAGCTGATGCTGTCTTACTGTCGAAGGGCATGTAAACGAACTCGTAATGACCGGATCGGGTCGACAACGCTGTTTTCGGGCTCGAATCTTCCTCTAAGGGTGCTAGCCAGTACCCTTTAACAAGGAAAAATTTCAAAAAGTTCACCATGGAATCGCCACGATCAGGATCTCGAATTCGAACCCGCGTATTCTTTTAAAGACATTGTTCTTTATTATCAATCTTGTCAAAGCCTTTACCCTCGCCCGAGTAAAGGTCTATCTAAGACGGAGGAGCGGCTTCTACTCCGTCTTTATACCAACACTCTGCTGTGCACGGTAGCACTAAAACATTTTAATCCCTCCTTCACGGGCAGTTGTCCGCACTGTGCGGAGAAGTCTTCGGACATCTACCACATGGTGTGGGCTTGCCCATCCAACCCAGCTATTCCTCCTCACCCCAACCCCACTCGGGAGGACTGGGAGGCGACCCTGCTCGGCTGCTATGACCTGCTGGCCCAAAAGGCCTTGGTCGAGCGTGCCCGGGCAGCGGCCGACGCCACTGGGGTCCCGTACTAGGACCCCACCCAGTATCTGTAAGAGCTGGATGTTCATAGATCCATCCACCCCTTTTTGACCAATAAATGTTTGTCACCACCCCCACTCCAAGCCAACCTCCATATTAAGAGATCGTTTAGGATCCCCAGGTGGTCGAAATTACTCCGCAGCCCTTCACTGCCTCTCCTCCTTCTCTCTTTCTACTTTTACTTCTACATATCTCCCTTTTCGCTCAGCGCAGCTCAGGTGTCCACAAAAACGTGTGACAGATACTGCACCTTTCTCTTCCTGTGCACCAATTATATGAAATTTGTTTACTCTCGCGGGAGAAGGGCTATTGTGACGCGCTTCTTTTTCTCTTCCGCTTCATCTTTTTTGTTCATATCTATTTCTCCCCTCTCTGCACCAGGCCGCAGTGGTGGGGGGTGGTGACGATGATGGTGATGAGTAACTTCATTAACACTCATCAAGAAATCTTCCTCCCCTTTCAGCAGGCTGGCATCCCTTGGAATTCAGCAGTGTCCAAGGCCAGATGGACGATTTTCTTATCTTTGTTCTGGCTGATCAATAAAGCCTCCCAGGACTCCAAATTCCTGTCTGGTTCGTTGTATCTAGGGCATGTCCACACCATGTGAATGATACCTGCAATTTCGTTACAGTGTTTGCACCGCGGGTTCTGTATCTCGGGATACCATCTGCTTTGTGCAACTGGGTTGGGAATCCCCCCCACCCCCTGCAGCTTTCTCCATATAACATCTTCTTTTCTGCTTAGAATTTTGTCTGCTCGAGGCAGCGTCTGTCTTTATAATCTGTAATGATTAAAATATCACTCTTTCTGATCTGCATTGATCAGGAATATCATTGCATGTTTTCAACTCTTCGCTCTTAAGGGGCTGTCTACTCGACGAGACCGCACTGGTATTCCGGTGTGTAAGTCCTTGGCCCAGTGCATGCGCTGTCTAGTTTCCTCGCAGGCCTTCGTGGGACGGAGTCCAGACGAGGCTAATCAGCCCTGCCGGTGGCGGTCCGGCAGCCTGAATTTTAACCGCTTCGGCAGATTACTGCCTGCGTTGTAGTTACGGACAACTTTTTAGAAATGATTTACAGTCATCCTTACACTCTGCTGTATTAGGGCCGGCACAGCGACCACCTCTTCAGCCGCTGTTGCGTCCCTTTGTTGAATGTTGTAGCATAAAAGCCGGTCCGCATCCTCCCTAGTTATGAATATGCTATGCAATGTTGGCCGCCTTAAGTGATCATTTCTTAATGATAGGTCGACTCTTTGCTACGTGTTGCGGCTATAAGGTGGAGCTTCCCAGCGACTCCCAAAGCCCAGTTCGTCAGCCGTGTTTGAACGGCCGAGTCAGAGCTGGATACCGCAGCCTCCCATCGCTCAAGGTCGGAGGGTTTCCGAGTCACTGGAGAGTGTAGGTCCGAGCATGTGATCATAATATGTTCAAAATGAGCTTTAGGTGCCCCACAAAGCGTGAATTGTGGCCAGAACTGTCCTAGATGGATCAAAGCTAAGAAAGCAGGAGATGGGAATGTACGGGATTGAAGCTGGTGCAACGTCACCTATTGGAGCTGTCAGATATTTTGTAAAGAGGAGGCTAGAGGGTTCGTCGATCTCGGTAATGGAGGGAGATTTCGTGATACAATACCATGCGCTCGCGAGCATCTCCCCAGGCGGGGGCAGTCCCTGCTCGGCTCAGGTATCCTCGAGCAAAAGAGTGAACTGCGTGCCATGGAGACCAGTATGAGAGGGCAGCCAAATAATTGAAAACGGTGTTCTCGTAGGAGGAGGGAAGCGAGGAACTGGAAGGCTGCGCCAGAAATCCGACCACGGGCGAAGTTCCACACGTCGGATTTAGAGTCGCTAAAGAATGGTGGTGGCTCGTGTAGTAAATATGACGAGGGCAACCGCCGCCGTCTCCGCCTCCAGAGAAGGGGAAGCAAGAGTATTACCGGCCGCGACCAGTTGCAGGGAATTGGAGACATCGCTGAGAGCGAACGCAGGGCGGGAGGGGTGTGAGGCAGCGTCTACATAAACGGTCTCTAGATGGAAGCCATAGTGTTTGTGAAGAGCTTCTGCGCGTGCATTGCGGCAAGCGACATGATGCTCTGGGTGCATGTTCTTATGTAGGCGATGCACCTTAAGAACGCGGTGTATGCAGGGGGAAGTGTATGTTGTGTAGAGCAGTAACCGGCAGGGGAGAAATGGATGCGCGCAAGGATGTTGCAGCTAGGGAGGGTAGATGATAGCCGCTCCAACTGGTCTGAGCGATGGGCCTCCGTGAGCGCAGCCAGGGAGTTATGGATGCCAATTTGAAGAAGGCGTTCATTGGAGGTTCAGCGGGGTACGTTGAGGGCGACCTTCTACGTGTGCCGGATGAGGGCGTTAACCTTGTCTTTTTCCGCTCGCGTGAGGAAGAGGTAGGCGAGGGAGTACACAACACAATTTAGAACCCAGGCGTCTTAGGTCATGCGCGTTGGCTATGTGGCGAATGAGGCGGAGTGTTTCGTGTACCATCACCGTCAGCTTAGTGATGATGGCAGTATTTTGTAATTGATTTTTATCTGGATTCCAAGAATAGAAAGTTTGTCCACTTCTGGTATCCGGGGGTCATCAACGGTCACGAATATAGGGGGAGGAGGGCCTCTGTCTGTGCGACATCTAGGAGGTTGGAGTATGATAAGCTCCAATTTCGGAGGAGAACAAGCCAAGCAGACATTGGCGGCAAAAAATACTAAGATGTCAGCTCTACCCTGTAGTATCTTCTATTACTACAATGTTACATGTGGTGCTCCACAGTGTAATATCACCTGCGTATAAGCAGTGGTACAGTGCAGGAATTTGGTTGAGAGTGTGTGCCATGAGGATGAGGATAATATTAAAAAGCAGCGGAGATAGGACAGAGCCCTGAGGGGTGCAATTGCTACCGGGATTGACAGATGGAGATGAGAGGGAGCCGATGGTGATTTCTGCTTTGCGGTGACGAAGAAAGGCGGATATGTACTGGTGTACACGTGAGGCGACTTGAAGCGACGAAACCGAATCTAAAATGGCGGTGTGCCGGACGTTATAAAAGGCCTTTGTGAGGTCTAGGTAAAACTTGCTCGGATGTGCTTTGCGTAGCGGGGGTGACGGATATCCGACAGCTACAGCAGCTCAAGAGCCAGTAGCAGGCCCGTGTATGTTCTTTTCCTTCTTTCTACAGTCGTATACACAACCGCGGGAGAACATCTAGTAAAATGCGGTGAGCATTAAGTGCGTTAGCTTTGACAGGTTTATTACCTTCTTCACCTACAACGCATCAACCTAGGACGGATGCAGGGTGACCGCTTCTGGCCTTAGAGTTCTGGGAATTGTCGACCCCAGCCGTATGCGGCGAGGACTCGCCTGGCATCGGTGGTTGCACATGTTTTAGGCTGTCATTGCAACCGATTGGGTGGCGAACGACGGCTGTTGCGACAAGCCTGTTTCTCTGTCCCTCTTCTTCTTTTGTTGCGAAAGCTACTAAAAACAAAGTTAGTATGGCTCCGTGGAAGACGAAGACGAAGAACGAGAAGAACAATTGAAAGGGAAAGACGGAGAAGAAGAAAAGAAGAAAAAGCCCAAGAAAAAGAAGCAAAAAAAATGAAGAAGTAAAAGAAGATGAAGAAAACGAAGAAATATAAAATGAAAATAAAAGAAGGAAAACAACAAAACAGGCAACGAAACTGAAGTAAAAGCAGAAGAAAAAAAATTGGCTGTGGCTTAGCTTGGTTAAGCCTAGTAATTGCGAAGCAATACCTGAGTTCTGCCATTGTACCTCTTGTGGTGATGCTCTGGTTATGATTATGCTAGTATGGCTATGGTGATACTCTTGGCTGTGCTATGCTTCTGCTATGTTTGGCATGGGTAAACACGCACAGACAAGAATGACGACATACTCATGTTACTCGTTTTCATCTTTTATTCACACCTATAAATACGCTTCGGTGATCTGTAAAGAAATGACTCTTTGTCTGCACATCACTTATCACATATTCGTCAGAAGGTCTGTACATGATTAAGTCTAAACTGCTTCCCCACTGAGTTGCTGACACTGGTTCCCAGTTGGCATAGTTCAAGTACCTCTCTCGATACGCACGTTCAACCTCGAGTCGCTGCTGCCGCTGTTCCGGAGTTTCTTGGGCACGTCGCCCCCGTTTGGCTCGCGTTCCGGCGTTCCGAACTAGTAATGCTGGAACGAGATGCACATTCCACACTGTCGGCCAAACTTATAACTTCCTCACTTGCTTCTGCCATTGATTCTGCTGCCGAAGACGCTGAGCGTTTTTTTCGCCTGGCTGTATCTTGAGCTCGTCGCATGGAAAGCCGTTCTTCTCGTTCTTCTTCATTCTCCGTAGCTCGCTGATGCTTTCTCTTTGTAACCTGCCGAAGCGTATAGGCTGGAGGTGGCATCTCATGGGCTTGACGAGAAGAGCGGGAGTCAGGCGGCGGCCGTGGCTATGCGCCGCGCAAGGCGATGGCGTGAGATGGGGCCCCGTTTTTAAGCAGTATGACGATGGATGGATGTATGGATGGAATATTGGAGCGTCCCCTTTGAAACGGGGTGGTAGCAGTAGCTATCATGCTCATACGTCATGACGTCATGCGTCATATGCTCATGACGTCACGTAGCGCGCAGCGCCCCTGGTGAGAGGAGCGGGAGTCAGGCCGCGGCCGTGGCTATGCGCCGCGCAAGGCGATGGCGTGGGATGGGGCTCCGTTTTATGGTATGACGTCACATAGCGCGCAGTGCCCCTGGTGAGAGGAGCGGGAGTCAGGCCAAGGCCGTGGCTATGGGCCGCGCAAGGCAACGGCGTGAGATGGGGCCCCGTTTTTACACATATGGTATGACGTCACGCAGCGAGGTCACGCGAAAGGTCAAGCGTGGCTATGCAGCCGCGGCATGGCACGGGCTGAGGTGGTAGCTAAAGTAGTATTGCTTCGCAATACAAAAAAAGAAGAAGAAAGGTAAGTCGGTAGTTTGTAGAGGCGAACGACAACAGTGAGTTGCTAAGACAGAAGGCTCGTTCGAACGTTGTGACGGTGCTGTGGCCTGGAGTTCGATGTGGAGACAATGTCATACCACTAGAAAACTTCTACACCCGATTGAGAATGGCTTACGACGAGAAGCAAGGGGTGCTCATACGTGAAGTGATTACCTTATGGCTAAATAAAGCTGAAACCATAGAAGAAACTGCTATGCGCTGAAGCCATATCTTTACTTTGAAGCCGAACCTAAGCGTAGCCATGCAGATTGCTTTCGCGTAACTCTAGGTTTATCTTCAAGCTAAACCAGAGGCAATGTTTTTCTTTGTTGTCTATTTTAACTTTGGTTCACCCGAGGCAGAGGAGGTGGCTCAGCTTCAGAGCCGGTAACAGGCCAGTGCATTTTATTCTGTAGCGAAAGCTACACTGTGGTAAGTTTTCAAGCTGTCGGTGTGGCAGCGTGGCATCATGGAAGACGAAGAAGTAGACGAAGAAGAAGAAAGAGAAGATGAAGAAAAAAGAAGAAAAAGAAGGCATCATTAAGAAAAATTAGAACGAAGAAGAGAAGAAGAAAAGAGAAGGAAGAGACCAAGAAGAACAATAAAAAAGAAAGACCGAAGACTCGACTAGGGTCATCATCATCATCATATCGGTAGTTGGTGGAGGCAAACGATAACAGCAAGTTGCTATGACAGAAGGTTCGTTCCAACTTCGAGAAAGCGGTGTGGACTGAAGTTCGACGTAGAGAGGATGTCATACCACTAGAAGTCTTCTACACCCGAATGAGAATGTTCAACGACGAGAGGCAAGGGGTGCTCATAGGTGAAGTGATTACCCTATAACATAAATAAAGCGGAAAGCAAAGAGTAGACTGCTGTGCATAAAGCCATGTATTTACTCTGAAGCCGAACCTAAGCGTAGATACTCAGATTGCTTTCGCGTACCTCCACGTTTACCCGCAAGGCAAACCATAGGCAATTTTTTTCTTCCTACAGTCGAAACAACATCAACCTCGCTCTGAGAGTCGCTCAATACAGTATTTTGCAAGCTGTGAGAGCCAAATCTAGAAAACTTTCTGTCTACTCATTAAAAACGATTGATTTTATCCGAATACTGGATTGTCCCAACAGGTTCAGTTATTTATTTTATTTTATTTACAAATACTGCCAATCCTATCCCGGTATATTGGAGGAAGGGCACATATAAAATTGTCAAATACATGTACCACATTGGAGTGGGCCAGGTTCGGCAACATATTAATGGTAGCAGCAAACTTGTAGTGGTTTGAACAAACGGGGCAATAAAGCGCCAAAATAAAGAATGGGTTTACAGATGCATATATTCGTATTAGTTATATAGTTTGATAAAAAGAGGAAAAGATAACTGGATCACATAACCACCCTCTGGCGAAAGAAAAATAACAAAGGCATTGATTTTTGTAAGGCGTTTTCGTATAAATGATTCATAAGCACTGAAACAAAGCTATCAGTGAAGAACTGTTAAGGACTGATGTATGCAGGCCATTCTGTTCCCTTATGGCTCGTGGAAAATAAGAAACTTTGAAGCAGTCAGTACGAAATGTTTGTTCGGTGAGTGTTTGTGAATGCTTATGTCTTGTGGTCATTGATGTACCATAACTAAGGTACCTCGAAGTGTCCATGTTTATCTGGTTGTGAATCAGCTGATACATGAACTTTGAACGCGCTAATTTGGCTCTGCTTTCGAGTGTCAAAATGTTAGCGTTCTCCAGTAGCTCAGTAGGAGAGTGTGCTAGTTTGTATTTATTAAAGATGAATCTTACTGCCTTCGTTTGCACTCGCTCTAGTTTGTGAATGTGTTCTTTAGTAAACGGGAACCAAGTTATGTTAGCATACTCTAGTGTGGATCTGACGAGCGTGTTGTAGGTTAGTAATTTTGTTTCAGACGGTGCCTGTTGAAGGCGTCTTTTAAGGAATAATAGTCGCTTTAGGGCGTTAGATGTGATTCTATATATATTAGCGGCCCACCTGAAGTCTTCGGATATAATCACACCAAGATATTTGTATTCGTTGTAGTCAGTAGGGTGTTATTGATATTGTACTGAAAATGTGAACGTTCACGTTTCTTTGTTATTTTTAATACAGCTGATGCTTTCACATTAAGTATCATTTGCCAGTCCGTGCACCCTTTTGAAACGATCTGCAAAGGAGCCATTTAGTTTTACGTGGTCTTGAAAAGAGTAAATTGGACAATATACCACACAGTCATCAGCAAAGAGTCTAATATTTACACCGATGCGGTAAACCAGATTATTTATGTAGAATGAAAAAAGCATAGGAGCCAGGACAGATCCCTGGTTAACGCTGGACGTGACAAATACTGGAGCAGAAACTTCGTTGTTAATAGCTTCGAACTGTGATCGGTTAGTCAGGAAGTGCTCTATCCAGTTTACAATTTCAATATAACCTAATGTGTACCTTAGATTGTGAATACGTTTTTTATGCGATGCCCGGTCGAATGCTTTTTAAAAATCCAGAAATATGAGGTCGACTTGTTTCTGATTTTCTATGCAGAAGGATATGTCGTGTATTACTTCAAGTAGCTGAGTGACTGTTGACAGTCCTTTTCGAAATCCTTGCTGGAAGGGTGACAAAATGTGTTTGCGTTCGAGGAACATTGTTACATGCTTAAGGATTATATGCTCAAGAAGTTTACATGCTGTACAGGTTAGCGAAATGGGACGAACATTTGAAGCCTCAGTTTTACTGGCATCTTTCAGTTCTTTCATGTGTTCCGACGTGTCTTGTCATTCTGATTCGCTGGCACTAAAAAAAAGCGAATACAAAATGATGGCTGCTCGAGGAAAATGGCGAAGAGGGTTAAACAACCTCCCCCTTTGTTAATCAGCCGAGCAGCCTGTGATGGTTATGATATCTTCAGTCGTATTGACATATACCCACAGAGGGGGGGAAGTGTCAATACGACTGAGGATAACATCGAGGGTACATTTCAGATACAAACAACTCGTATATTGGAATTGGAGTATTTAGATAATTTCCTTTTAACTAGAATTTTAACAAATAATGAAAAAAACAATGAATTCTCCTTTTAGCACAGGATACTCTCGATGTGATTATGCAGGCGCAATAGAATCGCACACTGGTTGCAGAGAGTATCCTTTAAGACTCGCACCGAAGGATAGGAGAATCAGAATAGACCCTATAGAAGAGACGACAATCTACAAGTACATTCTACGGAGAGAAGCGAATCGCTGGCAGGAGAGGCAAGTGTAGTCGATAGACCCAGTTGCGCCACAAGATTCACAATGGCATGTCATATATAGCCCTGACCCGTATACGCAAACATTCAGGGCAGTATCATGCAAAGAAAACCGGTCATGGACCCAACCGCAAACACTTCATTAAAATTTCAGTTTTTGGTGATCCACTGCAGCAGGGAGAGGCTCATGGCTAAGGTAGTGTAGATTTAGGAAGCGTTGAAAATGTTCTATAGTCAAAGGTGCTGCGTTTAGGACAAACCGGTGAATAGGCACGTTCTCGTACTAGTTGTAATGTCACTATGGCCAGGTACCCAGTGAAAACGAACTTCTGAAATATGTGGCGGAATAAAATTAACTGAACGGCTGAGCGGAATATCCCTCCCATTTCTGAGCGCTGTCGAGACGGAAAGCTTTGGATAGAGGCGAAGCGAAGAGATGTCCATGTGCTGTGCGATTGCAGGGCAAGTTAAAGATCTCCAGGTAGTCGAAATTGCTCTGGAGCTCTCCACTACGGCACCCGTTTCCCTCTTTCGTTGTCAGTACCATCTGCTTCCCTTGCCGTACGGTACGGGTCGGGTGCTCAGAGACCACGTGTGGCAGGCGTCTTTCCTATGCGATGAACCAGTCCTTCTTCTTCTTATTCTTTTTCTAGTTGTTGTTCTTCTTCTTCTACTTCTTGTTTTTCTTGTTCTTCTTCTTGTTGTTGTTCTCCTTCTTCTCCTTCTTGTTTTTCTTGTTCTTATTCTTCTTCTTCATCTTCTTCTTCTTCTTCTCCTTATTATTATTATTATTATTATTATTATTATTATTATTATTATTATTATTATTATTGTTATTGAACAAATTGGTATTTCGCTTTCAGCTTATGGGACTTGTCCGTAGGTTCATATCGCAAAACGGGATACAAAATCCCCATGAACATTGGGATCACTGTAAATGTTTGGTTTTGTATTTTCGATCCAGATCCGATCCCTGATGCCACCGTGTACCCACCGGGTTCGAATAGATAGAAGACTTCCTCCGTCCTGGTGCTCGGCTCTTCTGGGGTGGATGCTTGGGAACAGGCGCCATGAACCACAAATGCTCGTTAAAAAGCAGCCACAAATGGGCTTCTGTCGCACAAAGCGGAATTGTGGTTGTCCGATGGCGGAACAAATCACTGGCCCATCGCCGCAGTTTAAGACAGGGATTAAAGAGAAAATGCGTATACTTTTGTGAGCACGCTCTGCTCTGTGTAAAAATCATCCCCATCACAGGACATAGCTCTGTCTTTAGAGAGCCCATTTTTTGTGTCATGTGATAACCTGGATTATAAATCATTGCATCCTCTCCTGCAGGAGCTATGATCACAGAGAGGAAGTTAGTACACCTGTCCTCAATGTCAGCGCTATATATCCACCTAGAGTGTCTGTTTGCCATTCCCACAACACTGATATGAATATTTACCACTCGTGTGTTTGCTAAATGTTAAAGGCTGTGGGATTCCTTATTTGGAAGCAGCTGGTCTTCCGACCAACAACTCGCGCCATATATTCCTAGCACTCAGAAGAAGCATAACGGTTCCATTGTCGACTTCATTAGATCGACAAGCCTTTTTCATCTATTTGTTCTTTCTGAACAACACCACTTATTTCTTGAGGCAATAAACGACGTTATTAAATAATTACTTAAAAACTGGTTTTCCTCGGTTAGGGTTGCCTTTTATAAATCCTGCCATTCAGGAATTTTGTGCAGCCGTCAAAGAGCGTGCCTTAAATCGGGGTGCGACTTACTCCATGGGTATAATAATCCAACCGGAAGGAGGGAAGGAAAACATTCATTTGGCTTTAAGTTATTTTGGTGGTTTTGAGGCGGATTCAGAGGTGTCTCGTTGTTGCATCCCCAGGAGTCTTCGCCGTCGACCTAGTCCGCCTCCAACCATTGGTAGGTTGCCATCAGTCCAGGGCTGCGTGGCCACATCAGCCCGCTGAGCTCGCTGTACCAGACGTTGCTGGTCTTCGCAGCGACCTAACGTTGAGATGCATTTCCTTAGTAATTAAAGCAACACGGCAGTTGTCACGCACGATCAGCGTCAGCTTCAGCGAAACCTATAGAAACTAAGAACTCCGATTTCGCCCAGCGGAATATGAACACATTTTCTGCGTGCATGAAGTGTTCATCTTCCCTGTTCGGTTTCGTGCCGGGAAGCTTCTCTTTTAGTGCTTCGCTCTCTTGATTTTGTTTTATTTCATTGTTCTTATAACTTTCTTGATTGCTTATCTTACTCCCTACATTTTTGTTTTTCAGTAAATTTCTCAACAACACTAATAGCAAGTTCCTGTTTTATGTACGATACAGCGGAAATCTGGCGTAATTATTGATTTGTTTCTGCTTCATTGTACTGCACGAAACCCAGGCCGATCCCCTATCATGGGTATGCGGTATGTCTACGGAGGAAAGAAGTAGAAGAAGTAGAGCGACCTTTTGATAAGCAGGCTGCCATTTCTTTCAGCGTTCCGAAGCGTGGTGACCATGTGACCTGTGAAGAGGCATCGATTCCCGTGAACTGCAAGGTAAGCCTGAGCAGTCGACATAGTGAGCGTGGCGTTGCCCAATCGAGAAACTTCAGCGAACCTATATGTTTTACCAATAGGGCGTTGTGTTCCTTAACCCTAACGAAACGTTCAGATGGACAGCCTTGGCATAGTAGTTAAAACAACGCGGCTGTTTGTCATAAACCATCAGCGTCGGCTTCGGCGAAGCCTGTACCAACTAAAACTGCTGATTTCGCGGAGCAGACAATGAACACATTTTCCACTTACGTGAAATGTTCCTCTCTTCTGTTCGGTTTCGTCATATCGGTAGCACTCACAGCGCTTGGACGCATTACTGTTACCGCTCATACAGGGCTGGTTCTACACTCTAAGAATAAAAGGTGTGATCTTACCCCTTTAGTGGGGGTAAGTCCACTGACGCACTGGGGAGCCCCTTTGGGTGCAAAGTTACACCCTCGACAGGGGCTTAGGTGTAGGTGGCGTAAAGTTTACGCTGCAACGAGGCTAACGTTATGCCATGTGGTGAAGTGCAAGTATATGCTTCTGGGGAGTAACGTTGCCCTCTCTCAGAAGGACTAAATGTTAGGCCATGAAAGTGCAAAAATATGCTCTAAAATCTGGTGCATGTTTGCTCCCAGCTGGAATAAGCTTATGCTTAATCCTAAGGCGTAAACTTACCCTCACAGGGTCTTTATTTATGCCAGCGTTATAAGCTTACTACAGCACCCTGTGAATGCATCTTTGCCCCCTATGAATGGGCGTAACTTTGCACTTTTACGGTCATATTTATGCTTCGTTTGGAAGGGTAATATTGCCACCCAGAGGAATAAAATAAATCCATACAATAGTATGTTTTTACACCCTTTTAGGGTAACGTAGTTTTCCTTCAAAGGGCACATTTGCGCCCTTTTAAATATACTCTAGGTGCACACTGGTACGCCAGTAATTTGAAAACTACCACACTTTGACTGATTGTGCACTCAGTCACAAGACGTCGCCGCTATCGAAGCGATACGAGACATCCATTTTCCTTATTTGCAATGCAAGCGACCTCGTTTGGCATATGTGTGGTAATGCTGCCTCCGCTGAAATATTAGACAGCCTTAGCATACGCCCTATACAAAACAAAAACGTTTGGTGAAAAGGTGTATGATGTTTTCGCCAGCCGGTCACAGACGCCCTCGCTTCCGCATTGTTGGTTTCTGCTCGAGCGACATATTGTGACGGGCCATATATCCATTCAGGGTGCAGTTTGCACACCGATATTAGTACATGAGGACGGAAGGCAGGGTTTTACTTTTTATTGCGTTTGAAAATGGCAGGATAACCGAGCAGTCTTTTGTCATCGTCGTGGTTGAATCCATACTCCGAAGGAACCTGTGTGAGAGAAAAATGAGATGGTGAGGGAGTGCACACATTCAAAATGGATACACATGCAAGCGATGGAAACATCTCGGCGACTAAACTGCGGCGACGTGGCAAAAAAAAAAAGGAAAATGGAAGCGTGTTGGAACCGCGTCGCGGCTGCAGATACAGCACGCGCTTTCTCTTGCATGGGAAACATTTTCCCAGCACCGCACCCTTCTTGTGGCCGCCAAACGAGGAACGTCTGACGGGGCGGGTTACCGAGGATCGCTCCTATTTTTTTCTGCACAAATTCTTTCGCAGTAGTGGTGCCGGCCTATTTTCCTAGCAGTATAGTTAAGTGCGGGGCTACTTTCAGCTAGCATGTGTAGGGATGCTTGAGGCATCTTTGGACGCACCCTGATATACCTTCCACCTGCACTTGACCTGCTTCATCCATGACAGCCCTGCATTCAACTACTGCACTACTGCTCAGAAAATATCCCACTCAACTATAGTGAAAAAAAAATTTGCTGGAAACATTCTCGGGAACCTCGGTAAGCCGTCCCGTCAAGGGTACTTCACCTCGTGGTCACAAGAGGGGTGCGCCACTGAGAAAAGGTCGTGCAGCAGGCCAGGGCGTCGATAACTGGAAAATCGTGGAAAATCACGCTCAGAAATCTCCTCCATTTTCGCAAGCATGGTCATCAAAAATGGTAGCTGAGGGGGCTTTGTGCAATCGAAGGAAGCTACTGCAAAAATGTCCATTATAAGACATGAAATTAACCTGCGCGAACTGGCCTAAAGTGCAAAGCTGTGCGCATTATTCTGCTAAGCGGTTTTACTGCAGAAGGGAGGATATGGCCAGATAACTCTTGAAGGACATGTCCCAAAACTAGACCAAACTTAGGTGTGCCTAAATAACAGTGCAATGAACAAGGAAACACACAGAAGAATGGACGGACACAGGCGCTCAATAACAACCAAAATTTTAACATATATTAACATGTATAAAGGTGTGAAGCCAAGGTGATGCTTGCGATCACCGAAAACAGTCTAGTAATTGCCCTGGCTCCACCTCTTTATGCATGTTTATATATGTTTTGCTCGGTAATAAAATTTCAGGTGTTGTTCTTCATCTCACAAGTTATCTGTAACACTGCAAAAGGCAGAGGAGCCCTAGAATTGTGCTCCTATACTGTTACTCCCGCCAATTTGGTTGCGAGAGCCGCGTAGGAGCACAATTTGCCTATTGTAGTGTGCGTGATCCTGCTGCAAGCATCTTGTGAGACGAAGTAGTCAGCGCCAGGTCCATCCATTCTGTGTTTCCGTGTTGTTCCTTGCGCTGTTCTTTAAGAATTCAGTACCGACTAGCCCGGCATCTCGCACTTGCAAACTTAGATAACCACGAATATTGATAACGTAAGTGCAATAAGAAGTAAATTGTTACGAGTTTAGTTAACCACCAAATTAGCTTGATTAGCCGATTAACCTGTATCCTGATGTAAACAATTGCAACCTGAAACCATCTCAATATTACAAAAAGCAGTTTTAAAACTTCTGGCTCACCTTCGCTGAAACACATGGTATACGTATGGGGGGTCACTCAAATGCAGTCCCGCCTGCTGATCATAAAGATTGGGACCACTCGATTGGGACCACGCATGCTGATTAAATGAGTACCGGCTTAAACCCACAATAAGGGAAGCAAGAAGTTTGAAAAATGAAACTTACAAGCACCATGCGCCGGTTTACGTTGACCGCTGCCGCCGAACCTGCTGCTGTCGCCCATCATTGGCATGCGTCATGGAGTTCGAAGCTGGTCTTCATGGCACGGCGCCACCGTTGCAGCAACCTTTCAACTCCATACTTGTTCTCACCGTTGGCCCAGGCCCAGGGAATCTGTTAACGTGCCCTCTCCTCCGCTGCTGCTTTTCGGCAGCCCAAGACTGTGGCAGCATTAGAAGATGCGTACCTCTTGCTTTATCCAAGCTCCACGTCGTCGCTGATTGCAGAGTCGTCCTGAGCTGTGCCCTTAACAAAATTCTGCCGCGTCAGTTAATTTAAGGTTACGTCTCTACAGGGGGTAGTTCCCTGCAGTGACAACGAAGGACTTGTGAAGTGACAATGAAGGACTTGCTCGCACATATCTATTTGCATGTTGCAGATACAAATATTTACACCTCAAGGGCAGTGCAGCCCATAGGCATAAGACTGAGACCGCTCGATGCTTCCGCGTCCGAACAGGACATCGCTTCTGCTGGAATGACTCGTGACCCCGCGGAGCCTTGAGAAGAGTGTGTCCAGAGCCACCACGTGCTCGCCGTCGAAAAGAGGCACGCATTTTGGGCTCCCTGGGCCCTGCCATATTGTTCACAATGAACAGTCTTGTGTACCCCGCGTAGGCACTGTGGAAGCTACAGCCAAACTGGTTTCCGAAAGTCCGGCGGAAAATGACTTCACGCTGTGAAGAAAAGAGTTCCGGGGAGCAGCAGGTTCCTCTGATTGTTCCTTACCCCGCCTCCGTCATTGGCGCTTGAGATTCAGCGTCCAAAATTCCCATGTTCACTGGAGGGGCAAGCTTATATGGACAAAAGAGCGTGCGTCACCTTTGCGCTGTGCCATACGGCGAGCGAAGGAATCAATGCCCAGTTTCCTGAATTCTCGGAACTAGAAAGGATAAGCGACCGCGTGCAAGTATCACAGGCTGTACGGGGCTCCACAGGTGGCCAGCTAGCTGTTTTTTTGTAAGTTTTCCACTCAACTTATGCTCGAAGGTATCGTGTCACACAATGCTGCTGCAAACACATGTGTTCTGCATTGAAAAACGCGAAGCGCATGATGTGCGGCGTGGCGGAAAACATGCATGCGTCGTGTTTCATCACAAAAGCGCCCGAACCCCGCCGGGGTGGCGCAGTGGTTACGGCGCTCGACTGCTGTTCTTAAGGACGCGGGATCGAATCCCGGCCTCGGCGGCCGCTTTTCGATGGAGGCGAAAAGCAAAGCGCCCGTGTGCTGTGCGATGTCAGTGCACGTTAAAGAACCCCAGGTGGTCGAAATTTCCGGAGTCCTCCACTACGGCGCCTCTCATAGCCTGAGTTGCTTTGGGACGTTAAACCACACAAACCAAACCAAACCACAAAAGCGCCCGAGAAGCGATGATTGCAACCACCCGACAGCGTGGTGCAGCAAGTACGAAACACTCCGAAGCACTGCGAAAAGAGAGCCCTGGTGAACTAGGAATAATAGAGCTAGCTTTTGGGACAGTTTGTGCACCTTAAAATTGTAACAAAATAGGGGTACCAGCTGAAACAAAAGACACAAAGGACGGATATAAAAGAACCTGCTTAAATAGGAGCGAATTAAAAAATTATGAATGATGACACGCCAAAATAACGTCTCCTGCAATATTAACAAACAGCACGACGACACGGTGTACGCATTCTGTTTTCTTCACCTTCCAAACTGATTAGCCCATCCTTGAAATTTGGAAAAAAAGGAATGAAGAAGGGAGCATGTGTGTAGAACAGTAAATCAAGCAAATGAAAACCTTGGTCGAGGCAAGATGGGTTATTTACCGCATTCCGATGACCCGTAGAAAAGTGCGTTTATAGGACAGACAGGCAGGTAGGTGCCTTAACTGCGTTTGCAGAAACATAAGAACTCTCTAAAAGATGAGACCCAGGAATATACAGGGCACTGTAATTACCACCGTGCTGTAGAATGCTCTTACCAGCTAAACCGCAAAATCCTCGCAGCTCAAACTTCACGCAGAAATGGAATATTGCCGTTAGTATTTTTATTACTAAATTTTTTTGAAGAACTTGCTTGCTTCGATCAGATGAAGTCGATTGTTCCCATTATATGCGGCGGCGGCGATGCAAGACAAGCCACTGCCTCAGCGATAGCACCGGCATCGCCGCCGCATACGATGGGAACATCCGACTTCTGATCGAATCAGGCAAGAACCATACCATCGACAAAATGCCATTTCTGCCCGAAATTTGAGCAGCGAGGATTCCACGGTTTAGCTGGGAGAAGCATTCTACGGCACGCCGGTAATTGTGCAACGCGCTCTATTTGGCAGTTCATTGCAGCAGGAGCAACGAGATGAAAAAAAGAAAAAAGAAAAAACGTACCGACGTTCGAGCGTGTCATCATTTTGTAGAAGGAAAGGACCGTACGAAGTGTGTATATATATATATATATATATATATATATATATATATATATATATATATATATATATATATATATATATATATTGTGAGCACTGTGTGGCGCTTCATCTTCCACACTGCTGAACGTGCTGCTTCATCTTCATCCTGCTCCCTCTTGTAGATACCCATCGTCATCGCGGAGTGTGTTTGGCTGCAGTGTGCGACCAAGGCTTCAGGTCTGTAATAAAGCCTGATTCCCCAAGTCCGACCTTCGCGTTACCTTACACGTGGTGGAGGTGCGCCTTGATTTCCCCGCTGCTTCGTCACCTGCATCCACCTGGAGCTTCGTTCTGGCCGCCGTTTGACCCCGACCACCATCGTCATGACACAAGAGGGCCACTCCGCTATTCCGGCTGCTACCAACTCGACTCCAGCTCCCCTTGCCACTTGGACTGTCAGTAGCCGTCAGCGCGACCCGCAGATGTTCGCCGGTCTCCGCGGCGACGACGCTGATGACTGGCTCGACAGCTACGACCGGGTCAGTGCTTTCAACCGATGGGACGATTCTCTTAAATTAATTAATGTGTCCTTTTATTTGACGGATGTGGCCAAAACGTGGTTTCTAAATCATGAGTCGACGATTCCGGACTGGGCTACCTTTAAACAAAAGTTACGCCAGATTTTCTGCGCTCCTACTGTTCGCACGGAGTCCGCCAAGAAGAAGCTAGAAGCCCGACTTCAGCGGCCTAATGAGACCTACACCTCTTATATAGAAGATGTACTTTCGCTTTGTCGGCGCATCAATGACACAATGCCAGAGGCCGAGCGGGTTCGGCACGTCCTTAAAGGTATTGGGCCACTCGCCTACAACGCCCTGGCCGTGCAGAACCCTACCACAATCGATGCCATCATATCCACTTGTCAACGCCTTGACGAACTACAGTCAATACGCCTGCAGCCTGATCCCACTTCATTTGGTTTCACTGCCGAAGCTGACCTCCGTGTGCTTATTCGCGAATTAATTCGTGAAGAGCTCTCGGCTCAAGGTAATTTGTGCCGCCCTGCATCTGAGCCACATAATTCAAGTGCCGGCCTGCGTAGCATTGTTAAAGAAGAGCTGGCCTCAATGACCTATTCCCCGCCAACATCGGTCGCTCCTACCATTTGTCAGGTGCCAACGTACGCCCAGATCACGTCCTTGCCGCCCGCAGTTGGAGCGCCTACGCCACCGGCGCCTACCACTGCTCATGTCGCTGCATTGGCACCACCTGCCGCAGCGCCGACATACTACCCCAACTGGCGCCCAGCCCGCCCTGTGTGTTATTACTGCGGGTACCGAGGCCATATTTCCCGCTTCTGTCGTCGCAGGCTCCAGAATGAACGCCGCGGCTACGAATCATTTGAAGCAGACTACCCTCCTCGCTTTTCCGGCTCTAACCACCGTTCATTCCCCGATTATCCCCGACGTTCATCACCCCCGCCAGAAAGCCCCGCTCCGCCTGCTGGTTACAGGCCTTCAAGACGCCGTTCTCTTTCGCCTTTTCGCCGCTCAGCCTCGCCTCTCCGTCAAGCTTCTCTGACGACCCCCCGCCTGTCGGAAAACTGACCACTGCAGTTTTAGGAGGGAAAACTGCACTCTTCGGCCATCCCAAAAATCCTCCGGAACGTCCCTGGAATATTATTTTAGTGCGGGTTGAAGGATTATCTGTTGAAGCTTTGGTTGACACGGGCGCCGCTGTTTCTGTGATACACACTGACTTGTGCTCCCGCTTGCGAAAAGTGAAAACGCCTTATGATGGACCTGAACTCCGTGGAGCTAATGGTGCAATAATTCGGCCTTCTGCTAAGTGTACTGTGCGAGTTTTTGTTGACGGTGTCCGCCACCATGTACAATTTGCCGTGATGTCACCGTGCGCTCACCCAATTATTTTAGGCTGGGATTTTCTGTCTGCCGCATCAGCCAGCATTTCGTGTCGCGACAGGATCATTTACATGAACGAGAGCGATCCGTCTTCTGAACATCCCGAGCCCCGTTATCGCCTGCTTGCCGCTACTAACTCAGTGTTGCCCCCTGGATGCGAACAACTTGTCGCGCTTACTTCTGCTGACATTGATAACGGAGATGTGCTAATCGTGCCTTCTGATCACCATCTGACCCGCGGAATCGCGCTACCACCAAGTCTTGTTCGGTTTGAGCATGGCACAGCGCTTGTCGCTGCTTCGAACACTTCCCCAGAGCCCATTGTGCTGACTAAAGGGACATGTTTTCCTTGTGTCCTGGACATTCACCCAGTGTCCCTCACCACCCTTACCGCCCCCTCTTCCTCACCAGCAGCTTCTTCCGATGCTTCTCTCTGTGTTCTCTTTGGCACCATCAATCCTGACCTTCCTGCGACTCACCGCCAAGCTTTGCAGGAATTACTTCGAAAACACCAAGCCTCCTTTGATGTCACTTCTCCGACCTTGGGCCGAACGTCTTCTGCACAGCACCGCATTATTACAGAAGGTACTTCTATTGTTAGCCGCCGCCCTTACCGTGTTTCCTTATCAGAACGTAAAATCATAGAAGATAATGTGAATGATATGCTCCGGCGAGACATTATTCGGCCATCAGCTAGCCCCTGGTCATCTCCGGTCGTCTTGGTCAAAAAAAAGGATGGGTCCGTGCGTTTTTGCGTTGATTACCGCGCACTTAACAAAGTCACTCGAAAAGATGTTTACCCTATGCCACGAATTGACGACTCCCTCGACTGTCTTCAGGGCGCCGAATATTTCTCCACTTTGGATTTGCGTTCCGGTTACTGGCAGATACCGATGCACGAAGCCGACAAAGAAAAAACAGCATTCGCTACTCCCGATGGGCTTTACGAATTCAATGTCATGCCTTTTGGACTTTGTAATGCCCCCGCTACGTTTGAGCGCATGATTGACACTGTTCTTAGAGGACTTAAGTGGAAAACATGCTTGTGCTACCTGGACGACATAGTTATTTTCTCTGCGACTTTTTCTGATCATTTATGCCGCCTTGATCAAGTATTAACGTGCCTGGCATCCGCCGGTCTCCAGCTGAACACAAAAAAAGTGTAATTTCGCCAAGAAAGAAATCAAGATCCTGGGCCACCTCGTCAGCCGCGATGGCATTCGACCCGACCCTGACAAGCTTGCTGCAGTTTTGAACTTTGCACGCCCTCAGCGGACTAAGGAACTACGCAGTTTCCTTGGCCTGTCTTCGTACTTTCGCCGTTTCATTCGAAATTTCGCTACCATTGCTGCACCGCTCCACCGCCTCCTTACAGACCGTACTACTTTCAATTGGTCCGAAGAATGCGAAAAAGCTTTCCAAACCCTAAAGAATGCCCTCACTTCGGACCCTGTTCTCGCTCACTTCGACGACACTGCTGCCACCATTCTTCACACCGATGCCAGCAGCCTCGGTATCGGCGCCATACTTCTGCAACGTGATACCGCTTCTCGGGAAAAGGTAATTGCGTTTGCCAGTCGAACTCTAACACTAGCGGAACGCAACTACACCATCACTGAGCAAGAGTGCCTAGCCGTCGTTTGGGCAGTTCAGAAATTCCGCCCCTACCTCTACGGCCGCCATTTCACGATCGTTACCGATCACCACGCTCTGTGCTGGTTATCAACCCTCAAAAATTTGACTGGACGCCTGGGCCGTTGGATTCTGCGTTTGCAGGAGTACCACTTTGATGTCATATTCAATTCGGGACGCAAACATCGAGATGCCGATGCTCTTTCCCGCTGCCCGCTATCAGAATCGCCACCTAGTGCTTCCTCGAGCCTTCCTGCGTGCACCCTCGACGTCCCAATGTCGTCCAGAGCCCCAACCCTAACCTGTGCTACTCTTGCCGCTGCTCCAGATCGCTACGCCATTATTTCAAACCAGCGAGCAGATCCCTACTGTATTTCCCTAATCAACCTTCTCACCGGTGCTTCTCACCCTCCTACCGCTAGGATGCGCAGGCAACTCCAAAAGTTCAAACTTGACAACGGCGTGCTCTCCCGTTATATTTATTGCTCCGAAGGCACCCGTTGGGTCCCCGTTATTCCGAGAGCGCTTCGCACCCGTATCCTGGCGGCTTTCCACGATGATGCTACAGCCGGTCACTTAGGCTTTCATAAAACTTACCACCGCGTGAAAGCCCGTTTCTTCTGGCCAGGCCTCGCCTCAAGTGTGGCAAAATACGTCGCCTCTTGTCTGCCATGTCAGCGCCGCAAACGGCCCACTTCTCCTCCTGCTGGCCTACTACAGCCGCTACCTTGCCCTGCTACTCCTTTTGCCGTTGTTGGCATAGACTTATACGGGCCACTTCCATTGTCCGCACGAGGTAATCGCTGGATCGTCACCGCCGTCGACCACCTAACACGCTACGCTGAGACCGCTTCCCTGCCTAATGGCTCAGCACATGAGGTCGCGACCTTCTTTTTGGAATCGCTCGTACTGCGCCATGGGGCCCCTCAAGTGCTTCTCAGCGATCGTGGTCGGACATTTCTGTCGAAGATTGTAGCCGAAGTTATTGAAGCCTCAACCACACATCACAAATTGACCTCCAGCTATCACCCGCAGACCAATGGGTTGACTGAGCGGTTCCACCGCACGCTTTCTGACATGTTGTCTATGTATGTCGACCAGGACCACCGAAACTGGGACGTAATACTTCCTTTTGTTACATTCGCCTACAATACGGCTGTACAGCGGACCACAGGTTACACCCCGTTTTTCCTCGTTTACGGCCGTTCTCCCGCTACCTTTCTTGACGCCTCTTTTCTTTCTACACATGCCAGTTCCTCATCCTCTCTTCCTGACCAGTTCCTTTCCCGAGTGGCCAAATCACGCCGGCTTGCTCGCGTCAACACGGAAGCTAGCCAGGAAGACCGCAAGTACCGCTATGATGCAACCCATCGCCAAGTTTCGTTCCGTCCCGGCGACGAGGTGTTACTTTGGACCCCATTACGCACTCCTGGCCTTTGTGACAAGTTACAGCACCGTTACATTGGTCCTTACACAGTTCTTGCAAAAACCTCCCCGGTCAACTATCGCGTCTCCCCTGTTTACCCTCCTCCGGACTGTCGTTACCGTGGCACTGAAGTTGTCCACGTTTCACGTATGAAACCTTTTGTTCGGCGCATTCCTGCGGACTAATTGCGGCCAGGCTGGCCGCTTGAACTGCGCGGGCGAAGTGTGAGCACTGTGTGGCGCTTCATCTTCCACACTGCTGAACGTGCTGCTTCATCTTCATCCTGCTCCCTCTTGTAGATACCCATCGTCATCGTGGAGTGTGTTTGGCTGCAGTGTGCGACCAAGGCTTCAGGTCTGTAATAAAGCCTGATTCCCCAAGTCCGACCTTCGCGTTACCTTACAATATACATGCATACGTGTGTGTGTGCGTCCATTTGTAAACTAAGAATGTCCGACTGACATCCTCTCTGCGGTACGGTAAATCAGGGTGAAGAAATCCTTATTTTCAGTGTAGCTGGTCGCATTTAACAAACGACAAGTAGAAAACAACAACTATTAATAAAATTTGTCCTCGAGTGTCCCAGCTTTCAGCTGCCCATCAGCCTGCCTCTAGTTAACGCTATAAAAAAAATAATCTAAAGCCAGGATGACACCAAAGCTGTAGACGCGATAGCGCCTTTAACACGGAGTTTTCATTCTGCGAATGCTTGCCGTTAAGAGACGCAGAGTTTGGCAATGTGATTAACGCCTTTAGTTGGCTTGATTTGGGGGAATGGAAGGCGCTGAATCTGTCTCACTCGGTGAATGCCGAACTTTAAAACGAAAAGCATAAAACCGGAGGTAGAGCCGCCCAAATATTTAACTGGCGTGCTCATGACGACCTCCTTTTCTGTGCTCCTGCGCCTTAATGCGGGCAATACTTGCCAGAAGATCAAGATTACGCAAGAGCTTGGTGAGCGCTTTCTCGTACTTGAACTTTTCGCAGGTTAGCTGCTCTGTAACCCTCAGAATCACAGAAAGTGCTGCCGTCACGAACGTCAGTTAAGATTTTGGCAGCTGTACATATGTCGTTGGTTCGATCTCTGTCGCCAACTAACCTTCAACATGACTAGCAGATTGATGCTAAATGTGACGCGAAAAGGGTATGACACCACACTGAAAGCTGTATAAAGAATCGGTTTTATCACGATTTTAATATAAACCAGAGCATATATTATTCCACGAGTTGCGAGTTTCAGCGACGACCATGGCAATGGCGATGCCTTTTCGACCGAACGAGCTGTATGCGCTTCAGGTCAAATCAAATATGTGCATAATTTTATTGCTGAACATCCCCCCCCCAGCACCTCTTTCTCTCTTTTCTTTTAATCCACCTTCCTTCTTCCCCTTACGGTGTGGTTCAGGATTCTACCAAGAAGTGTGACAGATACTGTGCCTTTTCTTTCTTTTAAGAAGCTTAGGAAATACGTTTGCACAACGGCCCGTGACCGCTGTGCAGTCGGAGGGGCTCCACTAAGCCTGAAACAGGCTGTGTACTGCCAGAGCATTACTCCCACAAGCAAAACAAAAAGTATCTGCTGTTTCATTGCAATTTAGAAGCAGTTTTGCAGTCATGACGTCACCCCATAGAAACCACGACACACCTGCAGCTTGCAGTTCGTGACCGGGGAGAGGTAAACATGGAGAGGGACCCAAACCGCGCGCGAGAAAAACGGTGGCGAGGGTGGCACAAAAGGCGTCCCCTCTCTGAAAGCGATGATGCGGGAAGGAGACATGATGTGACAGAATGCTGCATGAGCGCCCCATCGTGACATGTGCTCAAACTAATCACCCCGCTGTTTAGGGGGCAGGAACATACACACAAACGCTGGTAGAGAGGGTAAGTAGGGTTACAGTAGGGTGCAAGTTTTCTAAGAGGGGGTAAGTGAAAAGGGACCTGCTTCCAGCAGGTGCAAAGTTACCCCCAAGGCCTTCTAAAGGGGGTAAATGACCATGCTATGCCCTTTTTACCCCTTTCGCACACCCTTTTTTCTTAGAGTGTAGTGGCACGCCACAGTATAGTCACTGAGAGGAGGAGGCGACCAAACATAGCTTGAATTGCAGCACCTCGGCATGCTCAGAGTTCCGCTATAGGTATGACTTGTGATGCTAAGTCTCTAAATTCCTAGGGCGCAAAAACATCCCTTCTTGAAAAAAACAAAGACAATCTCATCATCATCAGTCGAGCTATAGCCACTGCAGGGAGGAGGCCTTTCGATATTCCTCCAAGAATCCCGTCTTGTGCTACCTGTATTCACTTGAATTCTGTGAAAATCTTAACTTCATCCGCCTACATGACTTTCTGCCGCCCCCGCTACGCATTATTTCCTTTGCAAAGTCAATTCGGGGGGAGTTAAGTTCATGGTAATAAATCGCATGAAACCGCTGGTGCGAGACGGAGATAAGAGAAATATAATAGCGCTTCCGTATACATCCTTTTATCGACGTAAGATGCACAGTTGTTTGAGTTGGAAATTTATTATAGTGAGTGGTACAGTGCGAAGACACAAAGCCCACACGACCCGACACGAAGCGCTAGTCTGTTCTGCTTCTCTTTATGCTTCGTGTCCTCGCGCTATACACCCACTAAGAATTACTTTCATCCACGGTTACTCGCACGTGTACCTAATGGTATATTAGGCACAACATGTCGAAAAGACGCATGACTACGATGAACGCCGTGGCGGAGTTCTCCAAAATCATTTAAACAGCCTTAGTTTATTTAGGCGCGCTGACATCATAGCGAGCGCTGTCATTTTCGCTTTGCACTGCCAAAACGTTGTGAATGCTGCCACAGGAATTCGGTCCCGTTAATTTGTAGTTGTATACAAGAACTATTGTGTGGTCAGTGCCTGTACATTCGCAAGTACAGTATATTTGTACCGAGAATAATAATACATTAGATATGCGCAAAGTAAATAGGAGACGACCTGTCTGAATTTAACAAAGCATATTTCACTTCGTGATGACAAGGCCGATGACAACAACTGAAGGGTCTGGGAGTGTACTGAACCAACTCTTTATTATGCTGACGTGCGCCCGCAAAAGAACTAAGTGATTTTGTGGCGGCGATGAAAGTAACAGAGCTCTTTGGTCTTCAATCTAAGAATGCCGTCGCTCATTCTAACTCTCAATTTAAAGGCTGTGAAGGAATATCTAGAAAACCTCGGGCTCAAAGGACGGTGCAGTGGAGGGGTTAGAAAATTTCGACCACCTGGGATTCTTCTAACGTGCACTGACATCCGCAGTACAAGGGCGCCTTGCATTTTGGTGGCTTTGAAACGCGGCCTCCGCAGCCGCGATCAAAGTCGGTCCTCCCGCAGCCGCACCAAATGCGGCGAAGCGATTGAAAATGGTTGAGATTTCTGTATGCGTATCTGGACGAAAGCTGTCAAATGTGTCCCCTGCTAGTGTAGTACGTTGACACTACCAGGTTACGTTTCCTGGTGAATCCAAATTGGTGATTCTGAGTAGCTGATTAAAGGATCCTGTCACACCTAAAACAGCCACTTCGATTAAGAGGTGAGAGAATGCTGCTATAATCGTAGCCCCCGATGTCGTCTCAAGACAATTGTATCGTAGCCGTTGCTTTTTTGTATCTTTCACACCTTTAATTACAATGACACATCTCTTTGTGGGCATAAATGTAGAATAGTCGGTTCATGGCGACAAAGCATTTCAAACTACTAACAAAACGTAGATTAAGCATAGACACCGCTTAGGATTGCAGCTAAGCTTAACGATGGGAATTCATAAGTATAACTATTGGTACAGGGACTCGAGCGTCCCGGAACAGATTAATTAATAGGAGCAGCAGCCGGATTGCACCCACTTTCTCATGTTGCTCCAGTTAAGACAGCCATGTGCGATCTGTATCCACTTGAATTTACACATTAACTGCGCCTAACGAGAAAAAAAAAGTGGTAAAACGAGCCAGAAACATGCCAGAAATAAACGAATGGTTAGTAAGGTTGTTCCAGTCAACTATCGTATTGTCCGAGGGAAGGAAGAGTACTTAAAATAAATAACTCTTGAGGTTAGAGGTGTTACTGGTTTTTCGTGTCGTGTTTTTTGGTAGCCTGTCGAGAGAGTAGAAATGCCGGTCCTGTCAATATTGTAATATCCTTTTATTAACTGAAAGAGCTTCAACCTACAAGTCCGACGCCCCTCAAATATTGTCAGGAAACTGCTTTGTGAAAGCAATTGCGTAATTGATCTACGACCATATTTGTTTAAGATAAATCTTACTGCTTTCCTCTGGATGCGTTCTAGGAGTGTCAGTTTACGGAAGGCGCTAGCTGTCAGTGTACACGTATTTTGTCTATGAAAAGTTATTATAGTAATTCAGAGACCGAGTTATTTGTAATGCGTCACTTCTGAGAGAAGGCTGTTAGTGCGGTACGGAGACAAAATGGGACTTTTCTTGGTGATTTGCATTAATATACTGTCTTTTCATAGTTAATTGTCATTCGCCACTCTCCACAGCATGCTATTACTTTTGAAAATTGTTTTTTTAATATAACTTGGTCATGTACAGTGTTAATAGTGTTATAGAGCATAGTCCTCTGCATACATTATAACATGAATAAAAATACTGCTACGGGGGAGTATTTATAGGAACTTGCGCTGCGAAAGCGGAACTCGGCGCAAAGACTTCAGGGGCCGCGCAGCATCCACTTTGTATCCGCCGCCGTCTTCTGACGCACTTCGTCGTGCACGCGTTCCTCAGTCGTCGTCGCCGTCTTTGAGGACACCACCACTTCATCAGTCACACTTTCCCCGGTAACACTATCCCCCTGGGCACAACGCCACGTTTCAGTGCGTGTTAGGCGTGCGGTGTGGAGTAGAAATAATACGGCTTGAGGCGAGCCACATGTACAATTCCCGAAGTGGTTTAGCGGACGGTGAATTCGGGCTGAGCGGTGTAATCTCACATATCTCATCGGTCACTGGGCGTAAAAAACAATAAGGACCTATGTAGTGCGGCAGTTTTTAAGATTTCCCCAAATGGCGGGACGTGAGCCAAAGCAATACCAGATATCCTGGCGATAGTAAACATCCAGTGGCGAGCGTCGTAGCGGCGTTTTTGAGCTGCCTGACAGAGAGCGTGTTGCGAGCAATCTGGCGAGTCAGATTGTCTCAGGTGATGGTATTGCAGTCATAAGTAGTGACGGGGCCAGCGACGGTAAGCAAAGTGCCGAAAGGCAGTGAGGGGTCTCTCCTAAAGAGAACTTAGAATAGAGAGTATCCAGCAATATCATAGCGCGAATAGTTGGATGCGAAAGTGGCAAATGGCAGTCTAATGTCCTAGTCGCGGACCTCCGGATACATACATGGTGAGCATGTCGGTGAGTGTTCGGTTAAGACGTTCCGTAAGGCTGTTCGTCTGAGGTTGATAAGCCGTGGTGAACTTGTGACGAATGAAGGACGAACGAAATACTTCGTCATCAACTCAGGAAAGGAAACAGTGGCCATGGTCGGTATGCAGTTGGCGCAGAGTACAATGGTGGGGTATGACATCGTGCAAAAGGAAGTCAGAAACGTCTGTGGCGCAGCTGGTTGGAATGGCGCAAGTGATGACGTACTGCGTGGCATAATCGCTGGCCACAGCGATCCATTTGTTTCCTGACGAGAACTCTGGGAAGGGCCCTAGGAGGTCAATGCCAGCATGAGAAAACGGCTCAGTCAGGATGGCAATCGACTGTAGGTATCCAGGACTCGGTAGGCAGAACAGATGGTTTCTTCCGGCGTAGACAGAGTTCGACAGCGACTACCTAACGTTGGACTGAGCGATTGAGTCCAGTCCAAAGAAACGCCGGCGCACGCAGTCGTATGTGCGTGAGAGGCCGCGATGACCAGCTGTAGGGACATCATGAATTTGTTCGAGAACTGCAGACTGTAGGCGTTGAGGAACAATCAGCAAGTGCATAGTCCCATCAATATTATCAACAATGCCATTAATGAAGAGTAAGAACAGCAGAGCGCCTAGTACGGACACCTGGGGAACACCAGAAACAACACATACGATATGATAAGATATTTTAGTGAACAGAATTGCTGTCGGTTCAGTAAGACAGCCGAGATCCACACAAGTACTTTCTTATTTTTAAGGACTTTAATTTGTGAACTAATATTGACACATGCCATTCAAAGACGACGAAGGTTTGAACGGGCGATTCGGAAAAGACGACGAAGCAATACGGTGCTGCGCTTTTGTGCTGTGTGCTGCCTTGACTGGCTGTTGGTGTTCTTCGGTGCCAGAGCGCCTTCTCTGTAACGTTACGTTACAAATCTGGTGGAGGAATAGCCAGGTATCGATCCAGTCCTGCATAATCAACCTGTCAATACGGAGCTTACCCCCGTACATCAACGCCTCGGCCGCCGCCTACGTGGAGAGCCCCCTGAATTTGGACCCCTTCCGGCCGCTACCCGGACGACGCACCCTCAGACGGCCGTAGAACCTGCTGCAATGACATCTGAAAGCAGGCTTCCCACCCACATTCTGTGTCATCAGCCGCGAACACCCCCCTCTTTTCATGGCGACGTGTTCGAGGACGCCGAGGACTGGCTTGAGAACTACGAGCGAGTTGCTCATTACAACGGGTGGACTGATGAGCGTAAGCTCCACAACGTGTTCTTCGCTCTTGAAGAGCCTGCACGGACATGGTTTGAAAACCATGAGGCTTCCTTCCCATCCTGGGCAGCCTTCTGTCGTGATTTCAAAGCCACGTTTCCTAGCGCCGACCGCCGGGAGCGAGCAGAAGCTGCGCTACACTCACGCATTCAGCGCCAGAACGAGAGCGTGCGTATGTTCTTTGAGGACATGACACGCCTTTTCAACCGCGCAGACCCACAAATGTCAGTAGATAAGAAGCTGCGTCACCTGATGCGAGGCGTTAAGCAAGAACTTTTCGCGGGACTGGTGCGCAGTCCACCACGCACTGTGGCGGAGTTTCTCAGCGAGGCAGCGACCATGGAGACAACGCTGCAACACCGAGCCCGTCAGTACAACCGTGACGTGAACATCATTAGGTCCGACGCACCCCCTGTACATGTCGGCAGTGACATGGACTCATTACGCAATCTCATCCGTTCGGTCGTGCGGGAGGAACTGCAAGCGCTCCGGATGCCTTGCAGCACAGCATCTTTTCCTTCATTGGCTGAAGTCGTCCGGGACGAGGTGCGTATGGCAGCTCAGCAAGTTGCTGACGTTGTTCCCCAGCAGCGCGTTCCTCACCAGACGTTTGACGCGAGGCCCACCTACGCGTCCGTCCTGAGTAAGGCTCCCCCGCCAGACCATAGTATCAACGCCGCAGCTCCAGCAATGGAGCCGCAGGGTCCCCGCATGGAGCACATCGCATGGAGCCGCATGCAGCCTCGCTACTCCCCTCCGCCAATCTACCAGCCACCCCGTAGAAGTCAAGTATGGCAGCCCCGGGATCGTCGGCCCCTGTGCTATCATTGCGGTGAAGCCAGTCACCTTTACCGGGCGTGCCCGTACCGCCGCGTCAACATGCGGGGTTTTGCCTCGCAGGGCCTCTACCCTCGGAATGCAGAACGGCCCACTGAGATTGCAAGCGACCTTGCAGCACGACAGTACCCCGTCACATCCGGTTACCAAGAGCGTCGGTCTACGTCCCCGACGAGCAACCGTTCGACAAGTCCCCACTCTTCCCGACGCCGCTCTCCCAGCCCTGGCCGGGAAAACTAATACCAGCGGCCTTCGGAAGCAGGGTCGCTGATGTCGGGAAATGTGAAGATCCTCCGTCATCGTCAGGCCGACCCGACGAGATTTCACTTGTGTCAGGTAGCGACAGCATCCGGCATACTACCTCCGATTTGTGTGTAACGATTGATGGAGTGGATGTCACCGCGTTACTCGACACTGGTGCCGATTATTCTGTAATGAGCCGTGGTCTCGCCCGAGAATTGAAGAAAGTTTTGACAAATTGGTCCGGCCCGAAAATTCTTACGGCGGGAAGTCACTTGATTGAACCTGCAGGCAAGTGCACAGCGCGGGTCGGCATCCGTAGTTTTGTGTATGTCGGAGAATTTATCGTGCTTCCTGAGTGTTCGAAAGACTTGATCCTTGGTCTAGACTTCCTGCAGACCAACGGCGCTGTCATTGACCTGAAAGAAGCGCGTGTTTCTTTTTCGACGAAACGAGCCGTGGCGCGCATTGAAAATGAAGATCCGGGTCTGAACGTTTTGCGTATAGTCGACGATGACGTGAGGGTTCCGGCACGTTCTAGTGTGCTGGTTCTTGTAAAGCATGATTTGTTCCACGATTACGAGGGCATCGCCAATGGGCACCTTCCGCTACTACTCGAGAAGGAATTAGCCGTTGCTCGAGGACTCGTACAACCCCAGAACAGTTGTGCTACTGTCCTCCTGACAAATTTTGCTAAGGAGATGCGGCATCTCGCCAAAGACACGGCTGTTGCCGTCCTTCACGATGTTACTGCCTTACCTCATTTATGCACCGCCGGAACGAACCCTAAAGAAGAGGCCGCACCTTGTCATGCTCTGCAAACCGTTAAAATTAGCCCCGACTTGAGGCCCGATCAAAGGAATCTTCCCCCGCCGGGGTGGCGCAGTGGTTACGGCACTCGACTACTGTTCCCAAGGACGCGGGATCGAATCCCGGCCTCGGCGGCAGCTTTTCGATGGAGGCGAAAAGCAAGGCGCCCGTGTGCTGTGCGTTGTCAGTGCACGTTAAAGAACCCCAGGTGGTCGAAATTTCCGGAGTCCTCCACTACGGCGTCTCTCATAGCCTGAGTTGCTTTGGGACGTTAAACCCCACAAACCAACCAACCAACCAAAGGAATCTTCTCTCGGCTCTTCTGAGCGATTTCGCAGACTGCTTCGCCACAGGCTCGAAGGTCGGTCGTACTCCTGTCGCCAAGCACCGCATCACCACCGATGAGACCACGTTATCGGTATGCCAGCGCCCGTACCGGGTTTCTCCTAAGGAACGTGACGCCATTAAAACGCAAGTGGATGAAATGCTTGCGGACGACGTGATCCAGCCTTCGACGAGCCCATGGGCGTCGCCAGTGGTCCTTGTCAAAAAGAAAGATGGCACCTTGAGATTCTGTGTCGATTACCGAAAGTTAAATAACGTGACCAAAAAGGACGTCTATCCGCTGCCCAGGATTGATGATGCCCTCGACCGACTACGCGATGCCAGGTACTTCTCCTCATTAGACCTCAAAAGCGGATACTGGCAAATCGAAGTGGATCAGAGAGACAGAGAGAAGACTGCATTTGTGACGCCCGACGGCCTATACGAGTTTAAGGTGCTTCCGTTTGGTCTTTACTCTGCACCGGCCACGTTCCAACGTATGATGGACACGGTTTTATCAGGTCTTAAGTGGCAATCGTGCTTGGTGTACTTAGATGATGTTGTTATTTTCTCGCCTACTTTCGAGCAACACTTGGACAGGTTGCGCATCGTGCTTCAAGCACTCAAAGGCGCGCAACTAACGATCAAGCCTGAGAAATGCCACTTTGCTTTCAAAGAACTACGCTTCCTCGGCCATGTTGTCAGTCCACAGGGCGTTCTCCCTGATCCCGAGAAGACTACCGCAGTGTCAAATTTTCCACGTCCCACCGACAAAAAGGCACTTCGACGATTTCTAGGTCTTTGTTCGTACTATCGACGCTTCGTCAAAGATTTTTCTAAGATAGCTGAATCACTGACAGCACTAACCAGAGATTACATACCCTTCCTGTGGGGAGACGATCAAGAGCAAGCCTTCCAGGAGCTTAGAAGCCGCCTACACAAACCCCCAATTCTCGCCCATTTCGATGAAGACGCCGCAACAGACGTACATACTGATGCCAGCAACGTTGGCCTCGGCGCGGTACTCATTCAGTGGCAAGGCGGAGTAGAACGGGTTATCGCCTACGCGAGCCGAACACTCTCACGATCAGAGGCGAACTATTCGACAACGGAGAAGGAGTGCCTTGCGGTAATCTGGGCCATCAGCAAGTTTCGACCATATTTGTACGGACGACCCTTCCGTATTGTCAGCGACCATCATTCCTTGTGCTGGCTGGCAAGCCTTAAAGACCCGTCTGGACGCTTAGCTCGTTGGAGCCTCCGTCTTCAAGAGTATGACGTTACTGTTGTCTATAAGACGGGAGAAAAACACCAAGATGCGGATTGCTTGTCACGCGCGCCATTGGACTCCACCGCAGTAGAAAACGCCGACGAGTTTCCCTTTATTGAGGCCATTACTCAATCCCATATGGCTGACCTTCAACGCAAGGACCCGGAGGTGGCGCCGCTCATCGATTATCTGGAAGGACGCGGTGGTAGAGTACCGCTTGTTTTTCGTCGTGGCTTGCAGTCATACGCTCTACGAAGTGGAGTTCTCTACAAGCGCAATTTTGAAAGATCAAGGGAGACATTTTTACTCGTAGTACCTACGCACCTACGGCCTGACATCTTGAGCGCTTGTCACGACGAACCGTCCGCCGGCCACTTGGGAGTTAGTCGTACGCTTGCAAGAATTCGGGAGAAATACTATTTTGCCGAAATTATTACCTTCAGTACGATCCTACGTTAAAACCTGCCATGACTGTCAACGCCGAAAGACTCCACCCGTGAAACCAGCTGGATTTCTTCAGCCGATCGCTCCACCGCAAACTCCATTCCAACAAGTGGGAATGGACCTTCTTGGTTCTTTCCCGAAGTCAACTAATGGAAAGCGTTGGATTGTTGTCGCGACAGACTACTTGACCCGATATGCTGAAACCGCGTCGCTCACAAATGGAACTGCCACCGAAGTAGCAGAGTTTTTTGTCCACGACATCGTGTTGCGTCATGGCGCTCCGGCTGTTATCATTACCGACCGCGGGCCAGCTTTTACGGCCCGCCTGACTAAGGCTGTACTGAACCTTACACATACTAGCCATAGACGGGCCACGGCATACCACCCGCAAACTAATGGCTTGGTGGAACGGCTAAACAGAACTCTGGCCGACATGCTGTCTATGTACGTGGATATAGAGCATAAGACCTGGGATCAAATCCTTCCATATGCCACGTTCGCATACAATACGGCACTTCAGGAGACGACGCGGCTCACACCCTTCGAGCTTGTCTTCGGCCGTCGAGTGACCACTCCACTGGATACAATGCTGCCCGTATACACCGACGACGAACATGAGCTTGACCTGGACATTGCTAGTTTTACTCAGCGTGCGGAAGAAGCGCGGCAGCTGGCAAGACAGCGCATATACCTACAACAGCAACTAGACGCTGACCGTTACAACAAGGGACGGCGCTTCGCTGCCTACGAGCCTGGAGACTATGTCTGGATTTGGACGCCCGTTCGTCATCGTGGGCTCTCTGAAAAATTGCTGCGTCGGTACTTCGGCCCATACCGTGTCCTCCGCCGCCTCAGCGACGTTACTTATGAAGTTGAATCCGCGACCCAAGATCCCTCAAGCCGCAGACGACGCAAGTTCACTGATGTTGTGCACGTCGTCCGGATGAAGCCCTACCACGATCGCCCCGCTGACTAATCTTGAGACTGATGGCGCCCCGTTTTGTGCTGTGGTATCCCATACCAACCTAGCATACTATCTGTCAGCTCATCGCACCAAGCAGCATTTGCAGCATCGAGGCGATGCAGCCAAGAAGGGGGGAAATGACACATGCCATTCAAAGACGACGAAGGTTTGAACGGGCGATTCGGAAAAGACGACGAAGCAATACGGTGCTGCGCTTTTGTGCTGCCTTGACTGGCTGTTGGTGTTCTTCGGTGCCAGAGCGCCTTCTCTGTAACGTTACGTTACAATATACTGTATGACACCATATCAAAAGCCATCGAAAAATCCATACACTCCGCGTCTGTCTGATTCCCATAATTATTGTTTTAGGAAAATCATGTATAGATTTAACTAACTTAGTGATTGTAAAGTAACCTTGTCTGAACCCATGCTGTGCTTTTGTAATGACATTATGTTCAAGAAAAGTGATTAAATTCTTGTGACTTATGTGTTCGAGAAATTTGCAGGATGTCGAAGTTAGTAAAATCGGCCGGTAAGTTGGAAGGCGTGACTTGTCGCCTGTTTTGTGTATCGCTTTTATTCGGGCAGTTCCCCACTCGTCCGGTATTGAAGATAATTAGATTCCACCGAGGTGAAGAGCACTTATATCCGCGAAACATCACCTCCTCTCCTCTGCCCGCGAAGCACACATCTGGCGGGAGCGAGCGGCAGCGGCGCGACGTCGTCTGTGGTGTCATCTGGCGGAGCTCGGCTAAGCGGCTAAGGTCATTCGTGGCCGCAGCCACGACATACGCATTAAGCATGAAACCTAGCGTAATGTTGCTTTCGCAACAAAAGTCAAACCAGTACTTGCAAGCGGTCGAAAATATTTTATTCCCCGGTTAATGCGAGGCTTCGACCCCTGAAAGCATTGCCGCGAATTGGATTGGATTGGAAAACATTTATTGTCAAGAATGAGCGATTTGTGGACGCTACACTTAGATGGCCTCAAGTTCGTTGCTCTCGGCGACCTTTTGAGCCCACTCAGTAGCCCGAACTTGCGTTAACGGGTCTGAGCTGGCCAGTATAGCCTCCCACCGCTCTAAAGAAGGGACTGCTAGTAGGTCCGCTGGGGGCGGCGCTTTTTTGCAGCTCCATAATATGTGGTCATATCCGGCTATTTCGCCACAGTGTTTACAATTTGGATTGTATTGTGCTGGGTACATGTGTGCTAATTTAGAAGGGCTGAAGAAGGCACGCGTTTGGAGCCGACGCCAGACTACTTCCTGCCTTTTGTCTAGTTTCTTGTCTGATGGAGGATATATCCGCCTTTCTAGTTTAAAGTGATTAGTGTAGTCACGAAAAGAGATTAGTGCATCTCTCGAGAAATTGGGGGAATCAACCTGGCTCACTGCTCGGCTGACATAACCTCGAGGTATACTGTGAGCCAACTCGTTTTCTTTGTTCCCCGAGTGTGCCGGCACCCATATTAATTCCACCTCTTTTTGGTTCCAGTCTTTCTATCTTTATTATTTTATTTTATTTATTTCAGAAATACTGCCAGCCTTCACAGAAGGCCTTAGGCAGGAGTGGGATTACATGCATTGTTAAAATACAGAGCAGAAAAGAAAAACCAGCTTAACAAGAGGAAAACCCTAAGCGATAAAAAATCATCCCGGTGTCGACCTGCCACCAAAACATGGATTAAAATACTCTCACATCAACACGCTGTTCGTACAGTGAAATTGACCACAAAAACGAAAAAAGAAACATTAAAAGGAGACATTGAAACCACATGCGCAAGGAAATGGTAGGAGCAATACAGGAGCAAAATACCCGAACAGATAACCAACGGCAAACCACATGTACTAGAAACGCCAACAGTAATAAAGAAGCACTACACGTGAATATACAATTTTTCAATTTTGATAACATAGACTCGACGGTCGGGCATTCTGCAATATCAGCAGGAAGCGCGTTCCACTCGCTGACTGTTCTAGGGAAGAAAGAACTTTTAAACACATTGGTTTTGCAGGTGTACTCTTTCATTTTTTTACTCTTTCTTTCTTTAAATTCGCTCTGTCTTTTTGGAGATCATGCCCCTCGCAAAAGTGTTTATAGCAGATTTGGAGTCGCTAAGTATGGTAACCGCTTTGGTGCTGACCATCGCCATGGCGATAGCCGCTTCCTCCGCTGTTCCAGAGTAGTTTGTTTTTATTGAACCTGCCGTTAATGTTTTACCCGAGTCGTTCATGCCCACGATAGCAAAAGAGTTGCCTCCTTTGTATTCCGCCGCGTCTACATAAGCAGTGTATTCAGAGCCTTCTAACTTGGCCTCAAGGGCCTTTTCTCCTGCTCTTCTCCTGCCTTCATGAAAAGCAGGGTGCATGTTATTTGGTAGCGGTTTAATATTAAGTGCATTCCTTACTTCTGTCCGCGAAATGTCTCTGGAAAGTGTAATTCAAAACGTAGTTGTAGCCACCGCAATCACCCTATTCTGTCGTCTTCTCTCCTCCAGTTCACTCGCAAAGGTTTTTCACTCTGCTGCCCCGTGGTCCTGCCTTCACAAGGCAAATTCCTCTTCCTCCTCCGCGTTTGGTGGCGGGGGGGAGGGGGGGGGCACTCTGAGTGCGCGAGAACGAAACTGGAGAGGGAGCGCGCGCCGCTGCATTCATTGCATTCAGTCCGGCCGTGGCGAGGGCAAAGCACTCAATTAGTCGTGTACGCCCATCATTCACCCGTCAGTCAGTGAGGCGAAGCAATAGATGGGAAGTCGTTGCCTTCTGAGGTCAGCCTAGCGGCGCGACAGGCGAGCGTAGAGAGCGGGGAAGCTGGTTCTCCGAATTTGTGCACGAGGAGACACGACAAAGGGTCATGCTGGAACGTCGCGTAATTAGTTAACTTGGCTGCCGCTCCTGGCTCTTGGAGGGCGACCACGGCCGGCAAAGCCTCGAATGTTTCGAGGTAGAGACGCAGGTTCGTGCGTTTCTGCCGAGCCTTAAAGCCTCTACATACACAGCCACCGAAATTGACCTCGATCTCAACATACCCTATTCATACATGATGGTGAGTGTCCTCCCTCTTAGGCAATCGGATCCTGCCCTGCAAGTGCTTAACGTATACTGCTCCCCGAAAATAAAGCCAGTGACCTTCGCGGGCCTCTTTAGCTGTGCGCTTAAAGAGGCGGGTCGTGTCCCCTGCTGATTGTGGGTGACTTCAACGCCCCTAGCCAGCTATGGGGCTATCGTAAGGAGGAAGTGCGTGGACGCATGCTGGCAGAACTGGCGTCCACATCGGGCCTCACCCTCCACACCACCCCAGCATTTCCCACCCGCGTAGGCAACTCGGTGACCCGAGACACATGCCCGGACCTCACCTTCACTCGCAACATAAGACACGCAGACTGGATCAACACCGAGGAGACCCTCGGTAGCGACCACTGTATCCTCAACAAAACAGTTTACACACGCCCCCTGAAGCGCCCCACAACGAAAGCCCGCATCCCAGATTGGACTACCTTTCGCCAAAATTTCCCAACAGAAACTAACACGAACATCACAGAGCAGGGCTACACGACCTGGTCTCAGTCAGTCATGGCGCACCTTCACTCCCATGAGAAACACATTTAGCTCACAGAGGTAGTTACGGACGTGGGCAACCACCTCCTGCATCTCTGGGAAGCACGCCGTGGCCTCCAGCGCCGCTGGAAGCGTCAGAAACCCAACAAGAAGCTGAAAGCTCGCATTGCCGATCTCACCAGGCAGGCAGCACAGTACGCGGCCCAACTCGCTGACTCTAACTGGGTGGACCGTTGCAACACGGCGGCGAGGCAAATGTCGAGCCGCAACACGTGGTGGCTCTTCCGAGCCCTCATCAATCCAACACAGACACGCACGGAAACGAAAAAACACCTACACAAAGCCATGCACTCATTCCAAGGAAACACAATGCAGCTGGCAGTGGCGCTACGCGATCGCTACCTGTGCACAATTGAGGACCCCCGCGGATCGGCCTATTCCAATGCAGGCAGGGAAAACTTGGAGTTGGATAACCCATTCCGACTCCACGATCTGCGGGCCAGTCTGGCCAAAATGAAGGAGGGTACTGCGCCAGGCAGGGAAAAGGTCACCGTTAAACTTCTGGCGAACCTCCCTGAAACTGCGCACCAGTGCCTTCATGACTATATCAATGCAATCTGGACAGGGGAAACCCCCCTTCCCATTGAATGGAAGACGGCTCTCGTCACCTTTATTCCCAAAGCTGGGAAACCAGTCGACACGGACAACCTCCGACCCATCTCTCTCACCTCGTGTGTGGGCAAATTGATGGAGACGATGGTGCGGGATCGGCTGTCTGAGTACCTTGAAAAACACAACACTTTCGCGGACACCATGTTCGGATTTCGCCCACACAGATCCGCACAGGATGTTCTGCTTCAACTCGACCGCAAAATACTGAACCCCATCACATGCACAAGAAACGACAAAATCATCCTCGCCCTGGATCTCAAAGGGGCATTCGACAATGTAACACACGAGGTCATACTCACGCCCTTGAGTCAAACGCACTGCGGCACGAACACTTTCAACTACATCAAACAATTTCTCACAGACAGACTGTCTTATATCCGAATACAGGATCAAGAACACGGACCTTTTTTGCTCGGCACGAGGGGCACTCCGCAAGGCGCAGTGCTGTCCCCTCTGCTATTCAATGTTGCAATGATGCGCTTGCCTGCTCTGTTGGGTGCGGTCGAAGGTGTGCAGCACGCGCTGTACGCCGACGACATTACCCTCTGGACCACACCCTCTGGACCACGCAAGGGCGTCTGGGGGACATGGATACAAGCCTGCAAACGGCTGCTAGCATAGTGGACCGCTATGCCTGCGGCTGTGGTCTCCAATGCTCACCGCAGAAATCTGAATTCGTGCATCTGCGCCCCTCGCGCTCATGCTCGACTCAAATAAATCTCACCTTGCAAAGCGGTCCCATTCAAGAATCTAAGGAAATTAGAGTTCTTGGGCTCTTTATACACAACCAGAGACGATGCGACACAATACTCGCCAAGCTCCGGCAGGTGGCGGACCAGGTGGGCCGCATGGTCCGCCGGGTTTCCAACAAGCGTGGTGGGTTACGATGCAAGGACGCCTTGCGGCTGGCGAACGCATTCGTGACCAGTCGAATCTTGTATTCGACTCCCTACCTCCACCTGCGGAAACAGGAGGAGGATACTCTCGAAGTTATCCTCCGTAAAATCATGAAACGAGCACTGGACCTCCCGGTCTCCACCTCTACCAGCCGTCTCATGGCGCTGGGTGTGGTGAATACTTTCAAGGAGCTTCGGGAGGCCCACCTCACCAATCAGTACACGCGTCTAACAAAGACAGAGTCGGGTCGCCGTCTTCTTGCCCGACTTAACGTCCAACACACCCAACTTACAGAGGAGAGATGTCGCATTCCCGAAAAATGGAGACGCGCCCTCCATGTGCGGCCTCTCCCCGCCAACATGTCCAAAGAGGACCATAATGGTCGGCGCCTGGCGCGGGCGGAAGCCTTGAACCGCTATTATGGAAGCAAACCAGGAGTTTTCTATGTGGATGTCTCCGGCCCAAACCCTAGGGGTTGGTACACAGCCGCGGTCATCCACAAGGGCAAAACAGTGGCCCAAACCCTAGGGGTTGGTACACAGCCGCGGTCATCCACAAGGGCAAAACAGTAGATGGCCTTACGTTCAAGGCCCAGTCACCAACACACGCAGAAGAGGTTGCCATCGCCCTTGCAGCCTCTGACTCCTCCTCCAAATACATCATAACCGACTCGCGAGGGGCTTGTCGGAACGTCCAGCAAGGGTGGACTGCTCCTCTAGCTTACGGTATATACAAAAATTGCAGTCGAGATTAGGATCCCGCGTACCGATCTCTCGTTTAGGCTCCAGGTCACCAAGGTCTCCAAGGGAATGAGGCAGCCGACGCCGCCGCCCGCGCGCTTTCTCTCCGGGCATTTCGCACGGGACCCGACGCGGACCGGGATTTTGATTTCAGCCCAGTGTACAAATTTAAAGAAATATGTGAATATTACAGATCTACGCACCAAACTCTTCCCAGCCCGTGCAAAGGGCTGGGGAAGTCTAACGAGCGGGTGCTCCTGCACCTGCTCACCAATACAATGTTCAAGTTCAAGTTCAAGTTCAAGTTCAAGTTTATTTCCTTTTAGCAAGAAAAGGAGGGGCCAGAACTAAAAGCTGTAAAAACAGCTTGACGGGGTCCTGGCCCCCTTACAAGGTTGGCAGAGCAGCAGACAGGAGAAAAAATCAATTCACATGTTTATAGCTAAACACGTTTATACAAATAAAAAACGGGTAAAACGTTGTACAGTTCCTTCTGTACGAACGAAGGAACGTTATAAAATACAGCACAAAGATACAAGGAAAGAAGTGGGAAAGCATTGCTGATACAGAAAACAATAAAACAATGGTACACAATGATGCAAAAAGAAAAATATATATACAAATTCATGACAGCTCTCCTCGACAATAGAGGCTGACATCGTGGTTCGACACGCAAACTGGGTCAAGTCCGGCAAAATGTAGCCTATTCAACAATTTGGGTACAGTATAATGCAGTGACTGTGTATACGCGTATGTGCGAGGTACTGGAACAAGGTATTTTTCTTTATGTCGAGTTTGTCTGCTTCCAGGATTTTCTTTTATGTCTGCAAGTGAAATTATACAACTGCTATTTGATTTTACGTGAGACTTATAAGTCAATATAAGTCTATACTCAAATAACTGGAACACCGAAAGTATATCATACTTGGAAAAAAGCTCTTTGGTGGGATGGAAATAGGTTACACCAGCGATATACCGGACGGCTCTTTTTTGTAATACATGCAGTTTTGATAAATTAGTTATTCCTGTGGTACACCAAACTAGGCTGCAGTACTGGAAAAGGGATAACACGAGAGCATTATATAATAGCAGCTTGATTTTAGGAGGTAGAAGATATCTTATTCGGGCCATGACGCCAACAGCTGATGACACTTTCGATTGAATATGGTCAATATGTTCATTCCAAGTCAGGTGGCTCGAAAATACCACTCCGAGTACTTTTACCGAATCTACAAGTTCAATTTGTTCGGTTCCTAGTCGTATGTTTATGCTACCTGTTAAATGTTTTCCTTTCGGTGAGTAACACACAGCTTTTGTTTTGCTCGTGTTAATTTTCAAGCAATTTGCTTTCACCCAGCGATCCAAGTCAATTAAAGCGCTATTTGCTCGTTCTTCAATGTCGATTTCCGTGATCCCGGACAAGAAGATTGTGGTGTCATCTGCGTAGGAGTTAAAAATTACGCCCTGTGTACAGTGTGCCATATCATTAATATAAATAAGAAATAAAAGCGGCCCGAGTATGCTTCCCTGCGGAACGCCAGTGTAAATAGTTTGCAAAGAAGATTTAACATTATTTATTTCTACGTACTGCTTTCGATTTGTAAGGTATGACTTCAGTAGCGCGTAGGGTGTTCCGCGGACACCATATCTGTATAATTTTGAAAGAAGGATGTTATGATTTACCAGGTCAAATGCTTTTGAAAAATCTATGTAGATCCCTAGTACTACATGTTTCTTACTAAATGCTTCTATGATAATTTCTTTTTGCGTTAAAAGGGCTGTTTCTGTTGATCGATGCTTCCTAAAACCGTGCTGATAGTCTAAGAGAAAGTTTTGTCGAGAAAAATATGATGTAATTCTAATGTGCAATATTTTTTCTATGCCTTTAGAAAATACCGGCAGTACCGAGATTGGACGGTAATTTGAGAACACGTTTCGGTCTCCAGATTTATGTACTGGAACCACTCGTGCAATCTGCATTGCCCTAGGAAATACACCTGTAGACAAAATTAAATTATATATAAAAGTGACAACGGGACAGATTAAATCAAGTACGTGCTTTACGGGAAGGAGCTGCACACCGCATGCATCCTCAGTTTTACTGTTTTTGATGGACTGAATACAAAAGGACACCTCGGCACAATCAGTAGGACGGAGAAAAAGCGATTGGCTGCCCATAAACTGGGATAGATACGTGTCCGCGTCATATGCACTATCACTTCCAGAACCGTCGCAGTGGTCAGCCTGCCGTACGAAAAACATATTTAAGGCGTCAGCCAGTGCGCTACCATTAAGTTCCTCTCCTTCATGCATAAATGTATCAGGTATACTTTCTTGAGTGCCAGGACGCAGTAGGGAATTAAGCTTTCGCCAAAGCACATCAGTGCGTTTAGCGCTGTCATCAGAAAACATGTTAACAAAATATGCATTTCTTGCTGCACGTAATCTAGAAGTAAGCCTGTTCCGGTAAGACTTAAATTCAGCAAATATTTCTAAACTCTTATCTTTTGCAAATTTGGCATACAAGGCATTTTTATGTTTAATCATGTTCAGTAGTTCTCCCGTTAGCCAAGGTTTTCGGGCTTGTTTTGGTTTTTTTATTGGTGTTAACGGAAAATTTGCGTCATAGAGAGTTTTGAACACGTCAATGAAATTATCATACGCGGCGTCACTATTTCCTGCTTCATAAACAGAATTCCATGCTTCGTTACCAATAGCACGACGAAAAGACTGAAGTTTGCCTTCATTCATTGTTCGTACATATTTTGTTTGCTTCACTTTTGTAGTAACCTTTTGGGGTTTTCTAACTAGCAATAGTGTTCCGAAATGGTCACTAAGGCCAGTGCATACAGCGCTTGCTTTCACTAAATCTGCATTAATATTTGTGATAAATACGTCCAATAATGAAGAACTATCTGGAGTAACACGAGTTGGCTCTGTTATTGCGTTCCAAAAACCGTTCACGTCTATGGATGTTGTGCTCGGCTACTCTAAAACATTTTGATCCGCAATTCGACGGGCTGTGCTCGCACTGTGTGGAGGTGTCTGACATCTACCACATGCTGTGGGCCTGCCAGAAAACCCTATCTTTGCCCCCTATCACCAACCCCACCCGAGAGAACTGGGAGGCGACCCTGTCCGGCTGCTGCACCCTAGAGGCCCAAAAGGTCTTAACGCAGCGCGCCTGGGCTGCGGCAAGCGCCAATGGAGTGCCTGTCTAGGCATCCCACCTAGTGTACATACCTATATGTATTATAATAATAAATGTTTTCACCACCACCACCACCACCTCCGAAAGGGAGGATGAGAGAGCTGTGATTTGTATTTATCTGCTTTGCGGGGCGTGTATGGCTGTAGTATTTTTCACAGACAATCTGCGGTACCTTATCGTAGCATTCGGCTCCTTTGCTTAAAATGTGGACAGTGGCCCTTTAAGAAGAAGCTAGGCGATATACTGATTGTGTGTGGGAATGGAGCATGTATACTTAAGAGTGCACAAATATTGAAACGCGATAGCGTTAATCGCCTTCTGCACTGAGAATCTGGTGACAGCGTCGGCGCCATTGCTGGCTTTGTGAGCGGAAAATCACGAGCCTTGCGCTGACGCGCGGTAGCTGGCTGCTAGCATGGTCGCACACTGACTAGCAGTAGGGTTGCCTAACATTATGTTTGACAGCAGCTGCAACTCGTGCCTGTCTTTTCACATGGGGCGGTAATATAAGGATCAGCCTGCCAGAAATTTTGCATGCACGTTACCCCTAGGCGATACAAGAACGTTCTTGCCGCTTGGTTGAAGCAGGGATAATATGTGGGCTGGCAGCCTACGATGTCGCATTATATCTTTATAGGCGACGATAAGTCTCCCGCATATTTTAAATGTGCTCTAGTTTACATACCGAAAAAAAAAATCAGTGGTCCACTATAAGCCTCCTTATTTTCTGAAATGCAATAGCATTGCGAGCTCCATCCCCAGCTTCGTTTTGAGCCTGTTCTGCATTTGGTGCCTTTCACTGCTTTTGCACTTATGGTGGACCACTTCCGGCCTCATTTTTGAGCTTGAGAGCCATAGAACTCTTTCACTTTAATAATAAACGCTGCACTTATTGGTCATCAAAGAATAGCTAATGATCCTGCTTCTGTAAATGTTGCGCGGCGAAAATTACAATTTCTAACTTACTTTATAGCGTCATCCCGTGCCTCTGTGACGGCTGCACCGAATCACTGCCAGTCGATCAATCACTGCGGAACCTCTACGCAATTCACACGAGGGCGTAGAAGCCTAAAGGTGAGCAGTAGATGCAACAAGTGTCTAGAGCAAAGTCATTTCAAAGTGGATAAGTGAATCAGCTGCCACAGTAAACCAGCATTCATTCGTCGGTCCATGCTATGAATTATACGCTCAAATTCTCTGCAACAAATGTCCACATTCATAAGCGCGTGCGCTGCAGGTGATAGTGAAATTCTTGCTTCAAAGAAGTTATTCAGCACTTTTCTTGGGTGCAGCTTGGACGGGTTTCACGCTAGCTACTGATGCGCAGTAAATATGGCCTAACACAATTAGCTCAGCACCACGCCCGTCCTCTGTCGACGACATACCTAGAAGTCCATGACATCGCATGTTTACAAGGCAAGAGAGGGTGACATGGCAAGAACTAGATTAAAGCCCTTTATAAAAACGTTTCTAGCTTCATGGAAGCATCGCGGAACATAATAAATTTGCAACTCGTCTTTCGCCTTCATTTTTTTTCGTGGCAATCAAAGTTACACCCTCATTATATGATAGGCATAGCAACTCGGTGCTAGCGCAGAACATTTTCCCGTCAAGCTGTTTCTTTAAATCGTAAGGTTAGACAATTTTCATAGGTATTATCAAAAAAGTAGGCTACACTACCTGAGAGTTGTCTAAATGTGAAACATTACACTCGCAGAAGGCTTAACGAGGGCACTTATGACATGTTTCAGGTTTTCTGACGTTACGTGTATATTTAAAAAATTGTAACCCGACTATGGTTTAAGTCTCATTCATTCAGTTCCAGCCAAACCATCATCATTTTCAGACATCAAAGCGTTGCACCACTACAAGCGGAAGCGGAAAGTTTTCGTACTGCACAGCACCACCCTATGTATACACGTTGTGGTGCGTTTATACGGTGGGTGTTCAGGGTTGCTACTGATATGTACTGGTGAAAGTACCTGCTGCTGGAACTAACGACGTGTAAAACATTTTCAAGCAAAGCCCTCTCATTCAGTGCAGCATGAGCTAGTTTTTCTTTTATCAATAAAATATGACTGGTCGCAGAATTCCTATGCCTGGCGCTCAAATGCTGAGCCCGAGGATGCAACACCGAATCCCGGCCGTGGAGGTCGCTTTCGGTGGAAGCGATAATCAAGGCGCCCGCATATTGTACGATATCAGTGCATCTTAGAGAACACAAACATTTCGCCACCTCCATTACGGCGTCCCTCATAACCTGAGTCGCTTTGTGAAGTTAAGCCCTTTAAACCCGACCAGAGAATTCCTCAGACCACATGAGGGGTCTACAGACAGACAGTGAACCGACTACAAGGAAGTCTTCACGAAGCCGACCTCGTCTATGATTAGACTCGGAATAGGCACAGCGACGGCGGAGAGAAGTACAAGACCGCATGACCACGCGGGCTAGGCAATTCTAGCCGCTTTGCAGCGACAACGCCTTCCTCTCTTTGCAACAAATAAAGGAAGCGCTGGTGGCAAGTATGTCCAGTTACCACCAGTCTTTTGCTTAAAAAACTTGAGGGCATTCTGCATCGTAAAGAAAAAATAATGCGTTTGAGCTGTATTCGCCGACACACTGCGGCAACAAAAAGGGTGCCTTCGCAGTGTACCGAAAATTACTTGAGCCCCGCATATATTTATGGGGCAGAAAAATTGTGGTCCTTGTTAAGTGTGGCTGTAGCGGTTCTTGAAAAGTCTAGTTAGATATGTCATACGCAATGATTAGGCTGATTTGCATAGCAACGTTCTGTTTGAGTGGCTGCTACTATCTTCATCGTTTACATCAAAGCACTTAGCCTTTCACGCACGTAAGCTGATGTAGCGAAAACAGGATCATCCTACCCTGCACCATGTCACTGATAAGCTACCGCGATCTCTGCTGTCTTTCGATGCGTCCTCTTCTACGTGTAGGTTCTTAGAACCTGGGAAAGAATTGGCATTCCGCGAAACACGAAGCAATCGTGTGAAAAAAATTGTTTTCCTGTTGTTGCAGTAGCGACCACCACCACTACCAGCTTAGTCTAAAATATTAAAATAAAGTTCTAGCACGCCGGAACTCATTAAATCTTTTCGAGAGGCCAATTTTCTCCGCCTCACGTTTTTATGATTCGCGTTAGTTACGTAATTGATATACTATACGAGGTGATAGATGGCGTAGGATAGAGTTGAAACATTGTCGAAACATAAATAGGCAGCAATATCGTTTCGAGAGGTCAAGAAAAATGTCACAACATTTTTCATCAACACATCGATTATCCTGGCGCCGCAGATGTGAAAAATAGCACATAGTTTGTACAGTTAGGTTCCATTCGAAGGCGTAATGCTCCCCCCCCCTTTCTTTGGTCTCTACTTGTGGATTCTTTCGCGCGTAAACTCCTCACTATTCACTAACTTGCACTTGCGCCCAACTTCCGAGATGTATATAAACTAAAATGTCGGCTCAAATCTGCTGCAGTTTCCTAATTTACTGTATGGCTGCAATGGTGCATTTCTCAGCAGTCCAATGACAGTTTAGGTTCTTTTGTAAAAACCTCCGTAAGTTATTCAATTTTGCACACAGTTCTGAAATGGCGCCTGCTCCATTAACTGTTTCTGCAATCTCACACATATACTCACAACAGTACAGACGCAAGCCAACACATAACGTGAAGTGTTGCTGTACAAAACAGCCTGGAGTGTCTAGGTACTGCGCGTCTGAGACGCACAACGCGTTTCCGCTGAACAGCTGCTGTCAAGATTATCTATTTACTATCTACGAGCTTCTTTGTCAGAGCTCAGTTCAAGACTGATGCCATATATTTATGCATTTACGAATGGCAGGCGCGATCAGATCCCCTGAGGTGCTGTGTACAACCGCTTAATCACGTTCTTTCCATTGTCATAGTTTAGGCGTCGAAGCTGCGCTCATTGCAATATGGCCAGCTCGATATGGAAGTGACGAAGCAGCGGAGTGCGCGGCACACGTGAAAAAAGGAACATCATTTCGCTTGAGAAGCCCTTCAAGTTGATGCTCCATGTTTTACGCATGTTTCTGCTTGTGACGAAATACATTCTTTGCATTGATGCAGTGCTACCCAGGCAAAATTATTTCTTTCATTGGTGCACAGGAAGGGAAAGGCGCAGTATCTGTTACACATGCTCTGTGAACACCTGAACCGCTCCGTAATAGAAGGGAGGAAGGTGTTAGTGAAAGTGTAAAGAGAGAAAGAGGAGCCGTAGTAGAGGGCTACGGAGTAATTTCGACCACCTGGGGATCTTTAACGTGCGCGGACATCGTACAGCACACATCTTATATTTACAAATGATAGCTTACAGCTCCATATTTCAGCAATACCTGTGTATAGGATGTGCCAGTCCTGGTGTAGGAAAGCCTCGCAGCAGTTTGCTGAATTATACCTTACTATCTCTGTTGCTTGAAGGTTCGACCAAAAAGGCACAACACCCTCGTCAAGCGATGTCTTCAGCACCCGAGGGCTCTCCAGGCAAGCCCCACCGCTCTTCAAAGCAGGAGGGTGAGGCGTCCAAGGTGTCCTTTCGGAAGAAACGCAGTACGCCAGTCACCGTAACGCCCAAGGACGAATCCCAAGGACATATCCGCCAATGGCGCTCGCTGGCCGGCACCTCCACTAACCGCCTTAAGGGCGCGACCAATAAGGAGGAAAAAGAGTCGTCAGGCTACCCTGCTTCGGTGCCCGCAAAGCCCAGCGACACTGAGAGTGCCAAAGCGCCGTCTCTTCAACGCGTCGTTGAGCCTCCTCCATCTCAACAAGCTCCAGACAAAGACTCTTCGCACGACCCCATCCGCCAGACGGCCGCCGGCCGGGCCTCGGGCGGAAGTGGCGCTCCCTCGGGTGAAGGGGCGAAGGAGAAAAACGTGCTTGCCGCGGCAACCTCAGTCAAGCCTCCTCGCGCTCCTGGAGCGACGTCCACCGTAGACAACCAGGTCAAGGCTAAGGTGGTTTACCCGCAGAGCGCAAATGCCGCTCCTGACGACCTGAAGGTCGCCCTACCTGTTCAGAATATTGCGCCTGCACAGGAGTCGGGCGCTGGGATCAAGGACATCGGGGCGAAACCAAAGAGCACAATGCTGAGCCCCACCTTGCGAGGGCTCAGGGACTTTGAATTGAAGGATATGGTGAGTTGCTGATTTGACGTTTCATATCGGCGTCTGTTCTATATTCGAGTACTGGTAGAAAAGTATCCACGTCTGCTTTTACGTAGGCAACGTCGTGACAAATTTATCATGAAGAAGTTTAGATCGCTGCAAAGCCCGTTACAGCGCCAATTCCAGTACACTTCAGAACAAGACTTAGATTTAAATACTGCAGTGCAGCAACGTTAATTTCTCACACAGTCTATTCGCAAAATAACGTTCCTGCTCTCTTTAGGCATTATAATATAAACCGCCAATACATCATAGGCTGTACTATAAATACGACGCATGCCACTTGACCATAAAAGTTGGATACACTAAATCTGTCTATTACTACTGACCCAAACCAAACGAATATCTTAACCTTTCTGACTGTGAGAATCAGAACACCGCACGTAGCTTACGCAGCAGTTTTCGAAGTCAGGTTTTAAGCAGCGCAGGTATTCTCGCATCATTCGGCTAGCATTCGCGGAAATAAAGGTATCAACAACATCTGAACAGTCTGGCACTTGACGGTGTCGTTAGAACTTGAAAACGATTAGTAAAACTATTGGTATTTTAGTGTCAGCACAGGTGCCGTGTTCAACCTGGCAAAAAGCAGACGGGTCGTCGGTTATGGAGAAGAAAAAGATTATATGGAACTCCTCAGCCTCCGGTTTATTGGAGCGGCAGCACCGCTCTTCATAGTGCAACGTTGTATTTCAACTCCGCTTTTTTTCGCAGTGACCTTCACTTCTTACTTTGACCTCAAAAATTTTCCCTATGGAAACGGCGGTGTTCATGCGTACACTGAGGAGTGTTTGAGGTACTATGCTTTAACTTTCCTATATAACATTTTAAACATTATGGGGATCTAAGCATGGCTTGAACCTATACTCAGGGAAACTTTCTGTGGCAATGTGGTGGAAGCTGTGAAGCCGAAACGTACCAGCTCGCTTCGTACAAGAATATAGTGCCTTAAGGAATTTCGCAGGTGATGCTCTGGATTGTTATACAATTATGTAACTATTAACCTTATCAGGCGTATACTACAGTATTCAGAATGGGCCAGAGAAATAACTCAAGTTACCGACATTCTAGTAGAAATTAAGAAGAAATGGACATGGGCAGGACATGTAGTGTGAAGAGAGGATAACCGATGGTCGCTGAGGGTAACAAACTGGATTCCAAGGGAAGGAAATCGTGGCAGGGGGCGGCAGAAAATAAGGGGGGGGGGGATGAGATTAAGAAGTTCGAAGGGGTCAAGTGGATGAAGCTAGCACACAACCTGGTTAAGTGGAGAAATATGAGAGAGGCCTTCGCCCTGCAGTGGGTATAATCAGGCTGATGATGATGATGATGATGACTACAGTATTAGCCAATATAGCGGGAGTAAAATACGCAACGTTCATGTTGATGGTTGCGCGGCATGGAGACAATCTGGCAAAGCGCAAGCAGTGTACGCGGGGCCAGGTGGGGTGCGTCTGCAGCTATTCTCCGCCAATTTTTGCGCACGTTCGTTGTTGTTGTTGTTGTGGCTGCAGGAAGAAGGAAAAGAAAATGCACAGGTCTGCTACTGGCTCTGTAGCTGAGCCATCTCCGCTGCCTCGTGCGGACAGAAGAGAGAAAGTAGAGAAGAAAGAAAAAAAAGAGGGAGAAAAAGACTCATGCCGCCATAACCGTCGTCCACCACCTAAGTGCTGGCGGTACAATGACGGCCCCCACCGCAATCGGCGTTGACCTACCGTACCAGCCCCGTAGGGCCAGGAACAGCCACCCTTCACCGCCTCCTCCCGCGCACGTTCGTAACGCGCGTCTGTTTTTTACAGTGTACGTCATGCGCGGTTAAATAAAGTTAAATTGGTTCACAGGAAGGGAAAGGCGCAGTAACTGTCACACTTGCTCTGCGGACACCCGAACCGCGCCGTAAGGGAAGGAAGGAAGGCGGGAATGAAGGTGGAAAGAGAGAAAGAGGAGCCGTAGTGGAGGGCTACGGAGTAATTTCGACCGCCTGGGGATCTTTAACGTGCGCTGACATCGCACAGCACACGGACGCCACTTCGTTTCGCGGTGCCGAAACCGCCGCTGAGGAGAGGTACTTTGAACAACATGCCGTAGTAACACTGGTAGGAAAGCCCCGCCTCCGTAGCTTTAGTTTCATTGCCACAGAAAGGTGTTCCTTGAGTTTGTTTTGTTTGTGTGTTTGTTCTTATTTCTAACAACCGATTTTTTTTCCGCTGTTTTTTCAATTTTTATTAACAATAATAATTCATTCACAGGACAGGAAAGGTGTCATATCTGTCACGCTTCTGCGGGCACCTCATGAGTAAGGGAGGGGAGGAAGATGGGAATAAGAGGAGACCTAGTGCAGGGCTACGAAGTAATTTCGACCACTTAGGAATCTTTAAAATGTGCTCACATCGAATAGCACTTGGAAGCCTCTTCATTTCTCCTCCTTCGAAGCGCAGCCGCCGGCGTTCCGAATTGTGGGGTTTAACGTCCGAAACTGATTTATTTGTAGGAAGGGAAAGGCACGGTAACTGTCTCACTTGTTTTCTGTGGACACCGCAACCGCGCCGTAAGGGAAGGGAGGAGAGTGGGAGTGAAAGTGGAAAGAGAGAAAGAGGAGCCGTAGTGGAGGGCTACGGAGTAATTTCGACCACCTGGGGATCTTTAACGTGCGCTGACATGGCACAGCACACGGACGCCTCTTCGTTTCGCCTCCATCGAAACGCAGCCGCCGAGGTCGGGTTCGAACCCGGGTACTCCGGCACAGTAGTCGGGCGTCTTACACTGCACCACCCCGGCGGGGCTTTAACGTTCGAAATGACTCAGGCTATGAGAGACGCCGTAATGGAGGACTCGGGAAATTTCGACCACCTGGGGTTCTTTAACGTGCACTGACATCGCACAGTACAAGGACACCACTCCGTTTAGCCTCCATGAAAACGCAGCCACCGAGGCCCGGATTCGATCCCGCTTCCTTGGGCAAAGTAGTCGAGCCCTATACCCACTGCGCCACCCCGGCAGAGCTCGTTCTGAATCGAATCAGAGTATTCCGCTACAATAGTCGGGCATCTTAACCATTGGAGCACCGCGGCCGGCTAAACGTAATTTTAAAACGAACGTGTTTGATGCCTCATGCGGTGTCCGGCACCCTGTCCAACTGTAGTGGTCAATCATCCTCAGAGCCAGGGCGGGCACGTGAAAAACATATGTTCCGCAGTGGTGCAGTGCCAAGACGCCTGACTACTGGGCCGGATTGTCCGGGTTCGATCCCGTCCGCCGGCGGCTGCGTTTCGATGGAGGCGAAACGAAGTGGCGTCCATGTGCCGTGCGATGTCAGTTTTGTTCTTGAGACCATAGAAGAAGGAAAACAAAATGTACGGGAATGCTACTGGCTCTGTATCTCATCCACCTCCGCTGCCTCTTGCGGACGGAAGAGAAAACAGACAACGAATAAAAAGAAGAGTTGTTATAGGGACTGTAGGAAGAAGTAAACGGAAATGCAAGGGCCTGCTACTGGCTCTGCAGCTGAGCCGCCTCCGTTGCCTCGTGCGGACAGAAGAGAAAATAGACAACGAAGAAAAAGAAGAGTGGTTGTTGCTAGTGTTGGAAGAAGGTTGTTGTGTTGTTCCAAGCATTGCGCCCTACGGGGCACCGTACTCAACCGGAACTGACTTAGTGTTAGTTATTGATAACAACGAATTGATGGCGACGCTGAATGGAAGCACATATTTATTGCACGGGCTGAACATTTTTGAGAAATTTATCCGATTCGATTAATAGATTTCTTAGAAATCTTGCCATTTTTTTTAGAAATCAATGAAATTTTAGCACGTGTTTGATTTTCGTTCCACAAAAAGCAGGCAATAAATGCTATATAATAGGAAGGCAAGATACCCAATGTCCTCCAGAAATAACTTACTTGGCTCCAAACGAAGGGAAAAGAAGTGGAGAGGGGTCGGGGGGTGGGGAAACAGGTGCACGGATGAAATTCAGTTCCGTGGAGTCAAAAAACATTCTTTTGTCTAACACATATTTCATTACAAGACGACACGAACTTCTCGGGGATAAGTTACCACATTTAGCACAAGGTAGGGTAAATTACCGGGTTTAGCCAGGTGAATTTCCTATGTAGTTGGCCTGGTATGGCTACTGTCGACAAACAACCGCAAACACATTCGCTCTTGATAAAGGTCGAAGAACCACACAAAGACGACGAGCCTTCGACCTGGAGTCTCATACATATGCTCTTGTAAAGGACATGCCACAACCTGTAGTACATTCATATGAGAGAAAGGAACCTTCAGAAGGACAGTTAGAAAACGCTAAACTTTGCATCCAGAATGCAAAAACGAGTTCTAAATAATGTCCCTAGAGTACGCCGCGAAGGCATGGTCTAGATGACTGACAGAGATTCAACCTTAGACATTAAACAATAAGCTTAAACAAAAGGCCCCTCAAGGAACTTGTACAAACACCATAGGAGCGCACGAGGCACCCGCAGTGGCCCCGAACAGTCAATGTCTTAATTTTCGACCAGATCTGAGCTTTAAATATTTAACCTAGATGGCGTTTCGTCATTAAAATGTTCGCAAGGACGCATAATGACGTTTACTATTTACATGACAAAGCCCTTAAAATACAGTAATGCACTTAGAAGAACAAAAATTTAGGCAAGGTGGTGCAGTAATGTATTTCTTTTTTTCATCGTCAGGTGAGAAGCCCTCGTGAGACCTTCAGCAGCAGCCCAAGCCTTCTCCTGAAGAATGAGTTCTTAACGGTCTTCGTTGCTTTAGCGACCATGTTCTTTGTCGTCGTCGCCCTCTTCTTACTTGTTCACATTTCCAAACCGGAAAAGAAGAAAAGCTTCTGTGTTACAGATGACTGCCTTTTACATGGAAGCCTTCTGAAAGAGACGCGAGGCTTTAAGATCGACCCCTGTCATGACTTCAGTGCCCACGTCTGCTTCAACTGGGCGCCACCAAAAGAAAGTGAAGAAATAACTGATATTGATAAATCCGGCATGGACGACGTGGTGTTCGCGTGGCTCCTCGACATTAAGAAAGATATTCTGGAAGGATCTACATCTTTTCCCGTCTTCAATAAGGCATTAGCTATGTTTGCGTCCTGCATGAGTGATTCTTCGACGTACGGTAGCGACCTGAAGAGTTTCCGGAAGTTTCTTAACAACATTAGCCTAATGTGGCCGAATCCACCAGAACAAGGCATTGACGCACTTCGCGTTCTCCTGAGTCTCGCCTACAAATGGCAGGCAGCCTTCTGGTTCAAGCTGAGAGTCTTCTCTCTTAGTAAAGGTACGTACAGAGGCAGGCGAAACATCGTGCTAACGCCGGCTCCTCTCATCGCCCGCTACCGCCTCATGCACCGCGCAGTAATGAGAGATGGAAAAGACGCGTACTTCAAGTACTGGATGGGTTTCTACAAGGCTCTTTTCGGCGACACTACAGCAGCCACCAGGGATCGAGCGCTTACGGCCGCCGACATCGAGGGCGACATTCTAGACACACTACACGGGGCACTGCTGGCATCTTCCACGGGCCCGGCCATGTTCCCAATAAGCGAACTTGAAGTTTACGCGCCCGGCGTAAGCTCATCGCAATGGCTGAAAGAACTGCAGCATACTACAGCACTAAATCCCGTGCTTATTCAGGAAGATGTTGTTACTACGAACAATTTGCTCTTTCTTCAAAAAGTGGGCAACCTGTTCGCAAAATACACCAACAATGAGATATTGGATTTTTTAGGGTGGCAATTCGCTCAACACTACGGAGCAGTGTCTGACAGCACCCTTTTGGTGGCGCGGTTTGGTGATCACAGGACAGCGAAAAGGTTACGCCCTGCCTTCTGCGGATATCATATCGAGGTGCCCTATAAGGTGCTCCTCATAACAGCGCAATACATGCGGCATCTAATGCAGACAGACAAAGAAATGGTCGACGCCGGCTTCAGTCGCCTCGTGTCGACAGGTGTACGCTTGGTTAAAGACTCGACTTGGTTAGACACGCAGAGCATAGGCTTGGCCATCGATAAACTTCGCTCGGTCAAATATGCGGCTGTGGCCTCCTGCCGCATTCCTGAATGAAACTAATCTTGAGGAATTATTTCGAGCGTTTCCAGAGAAAGAAGAGTCATTTGGAGCGTACTTCATAAAATCGCGCCAGAGCATACAAATGATAAACAGAACGGCGGCATACGATGCAGTGCTTGAAATGCCAGAAAACTACGCATTGCCTTATTTCGAGTACGACTATTTAGACAACGCCATCGGTGTCGCCATCGCTGCTGTAGACCACCCACTGTTTTACAGCAGAGGCACTCTGGCAATGTTCTACGGTGGATTCGGGTTCAACCTCGCCTTACAGCTGGTCAAGGCGCTCGATCAGGTGGGCATTCAGTGGCACCCGGAGGGGAGATTGGTTGAATCTTTCCTCAGCGTGAACTCGCAGGCTGTGTTTCGCGAAAAGAACAGTTGCATAAGAAGCACAGGAATAAACGGCCACAGTAGTGTGTTTCCCGAGATACCGGTGCTGGAGATCGCATACTCTGCTTTCCTCGAAGCCTCCAACGAAGCCGAGAACACAACGCAGATAAGTGCGGACCTGACTGAAGAGAAAGTTTTTTTCATGACCATTTGCCATATGACGTGCAGTCAGCAAGGCTTCAAGAATCCATTCGCTGCTGACTGCAACAAACTCATGCGCCACTCTACGGCTTTTGCAAAAGCATTCCGATGCTCCGAAAGGTCCAAAATGAACCCGAGAAAAAAGTGCACATTTTTTGACTGATATAAATAACTCGTGTATAAAAGTCTGCAGCTTCACTCTTGCACTGTGAGTTGTATTTTGTTTGCAGACGAAGAAAAACGATTCGGCCACAAGTTTCCATTCCCTAGCATCTTGTATCCGTATAATCCTGCAGGATTGACTGAGGACGTCTAGGACTTCATGTATTTATTTCGGTACCCATTTTGACTAGTACATCACTGAATTCATAAGCTTATTCACAATATTTGCGTACTGCTTCACGCTTTGAGTGACTTTGTATTACTCCAAGCAAAATAAGCCTGAGAAATCTGAACTTATTTCTCCTTACACCTGTAAACTTAGGCGGTTAACACGCTTGCCTGTCCGATCTTAACTTGGTCACGCACCTGTGGCTTTTCTGAGGAATTGTTCTCTCCTATATCACATTTATTTGTTGCCGCCAAGGCCTAATTCGAAGCCTTCCTACTAATTGCCACGCATTCTTCAATGCATTTTCGGAAAGTGTTAGATCATCCGGTCATGCTGCACAATTTGTTGAGAATGATGTCATCCATGTACGTAAAAACTGCGGTGCTGAAAGTGTTCCTCCGCTTCCACTAATGAATCATTTTTTCATACTATGACAGTTTCTAATCAGGTACGATTCCTGCTTAATTTGTACATTCATTTGGGTTTCTTTATCTAATAAAGCAAACGTGGGCTCTCATACCAATCAACTATCGAGTTGTGTTCCTCATCATAGAATTCATTATCTTGTTCTCGAGACTATTTCGGTCTCCAAGTTTTCTTCTCTGCAATATTTTATTTATTGTAAATTGGTGGTGTAAGTCAAGTACGCAATCTCTATCTCTCTCTCTCCCTTTCCTAAGGAAGGCATAATTTCAGTTAGCTTTTGCGGCGATTGATGAAGGGCTTACTTGGCTGCAAAGAAATAACGTGCGAAATGGGAAAAGGCATCGAGTACTATCACGCAGCCAAACTACTGCAATCTATTCTTCGAAACAAACGCCAACTGCACGCCTAAGACAACATGGTGTGTTTCTACTTACTAATTTAACCGAGGTCCGAGGACACGTTGCCTTAGAGGCTAAGGAAAACTTCACCAAATGCTAAGCAGCTCCCAAGGCTCTAGTTGTAAGCTTGTGAGACCCACCAACCCGACAAAAAGCCAAGCTGACTGCGCTGATAGATTTAAATAGCCGGCTCGAATTAAACGTTCTACAGCTGAGATGGCTCTCCCTCTAATCTTGTCGCGAAGACACTTTAGTGAGGCAGTTCTTGACTACTTGTACAGGTATTTGTGCATTCTTTTTCTGGAAGCTTCATTGCTGAAGGTAGCTCTAACCTCGCATGTTGCTGGAGTCATATGATGGCAGTGGGACAGTAGAGTTATAATGGCATACAAGCAAGAATAATGTAGCAAATGATGCGCCCTAATGGAAGCTCTCTCTAACCATTTGATCACACACTTCATGGCATCACTGATTAGAGACGTTTATCTGTGGCTTACATGCCGCATTTTTGTGTGAGTGCATGTGATTGTAGATGTACCCTCGCGCTATAAGTAGGGACATATATACGTTTGCAGTATGTGAACGCAGTGAACTGCAGCCACACAGGCATTGAAGAAAACAATTTGGAAAGGCTTGTAGAAATAGTATATGGCATGACTTCAGCACAGCTCACCATGACGTTTTCAGGAACAGACTGGAGGGTCTCGATCAGAGCTATAGCTTGTTTTAAGCCGAATAAGCCCTGCTGCCGGTTTAATTAATTTGTCTTGTAGACGAGTTGTTGGGTTTGATATACTGACAGCCATTCATTTTCAACGTGGCTTTGCGTTTTCTAGATGGGTAGTTAAAGGACATTACCTCCGTTAAGAAAGCAACAAATCAAAGGCGAACTGGGTTGATGCGTTTACGAAATAGAATTTTAAAACGAAAAAAAGCTAGTGCCCCCGGCGTGTGTCATACATAGAAAGCTACCATCCGCACTAAGCATAAGTAGCATTGTACACTAATATTACTTCTCGAAGAAATTGCTTTTTTTAGAGCGAAAGCCACTATAGGACCATTGTGAAGATGTTTCGTTCGGCAGATGTATTCGTGAGACGTAGCAAAAATTGTGACGTCGGCATAATTTCCCCATTCGTGACGTTAGGCCCTGTTTGCAACATGTAGAGAACATTATTTCTGATATGCTGATCGTGCGGTAAACGACCCCCAAAATGGAAACAAAGAAATAAATTAACACAATCAAGCAAGACAGAAGTAGAAGAGAAGAGGCGGACAGAAAAGGTAGGGGCAGGAGAGAAGGGAAAGGGGTGACTACAGTGTTATCAGGTACACGTGGCGATGTACAGCACAAGCTGAACAGTTACACGGGCCACAATTTTGCGTATCATAATCAGGGATCAATGTGGTTCTGTAAAAGCAAGATCACCTATCAATAAACGTTGTCCTTTGGCCTCCAGCCGCCGGCTACGTTCCGTTATTTCAGTGGTGACGAGTATGGGATGGCTGCTGCACAATGGCAGCCAGGCAGTCGAGTTCAACGACACAACTAGTAGCTGGGGCACTTATCGTGTTTGTTTGGAGGCCTTTTTTGAGGGCCGCAGCATCACAGATCCAGGACAACAGTGTGTGCTTCTGGCGTTGGCACTTAGTGACAACGTGGTGCGTGTGCTTCAAGGCCAGTGCCAGACGGAATCGGTGAACAGCCTGAGCTAAGAGGCCGTCGTACAGCTCCTGGACAACACTTTGATCCCCAAGCCAATCACAAAGCAGCTAGCTACGTTTTCTGTATGCGGAACCAAGCGGACGGCGAAAGGGTACGGGAGTACATCACCGACCTGAGGCGTCACGCCAAAAATTGCTGTTTTGATAAGTCGTTGGATCGTATGTTGCGGGATCGGATTGTCTGCAGAATCCGTGATGAACAAACTCGACGGCATAAGTTATCACAAAAGAAGTTGAGCCTGGCAGAGGCGGAAGCCTTTGCTCTAGCTGCGGAAACCGCCGAGACGAATGTCCGGATGATGCAAGAAAGGAGGTTCAATGACAACGGGGCGGCTACCAATGTCGTACGGAAGCACAGTCGGTATCCGCAGAAATCCTGGCGCGAGTAAGGACCCACGACAGAGTCCTCGCAATGCGGGAGATGCGGCTCGAACCATGCTTCAAAAGTGTGTAGACACAAGAAAGCGACGTGCCACATGTGCGGCAGGAAAGGACACCTAGCACGGATGTGCTCCAGTGGTCGCGCTAACCCTTCAGGAACATATGCGGTGAAGGAGGCAGAAGGCAGCGATGGCAGTGGAGAAGAGAAGCTCCACGCTTTGGTGGCTCACAGCTACAGTAGTAACCAGGCCGGTTGGCGAGTCGAAAAGGATTTCATCTGGGAAGGCCGGAACCTGCGCATGCTAATAAAGGGTCTACTGTCAGCGTCATTCCGAGGAGGGTATTCGAGAACCACCGCGACTTTTGGGCGACACTGGAGAAGACTGCATTGCGTCTATCGTGCCTCCTGAAGCCGCTTCCGGTCCTCCGCCGAGTGGCAATTAGAGTCGAATGCCTTAATACGCAAGTGGACAGCTAGCTCGTGGTTGTGGATTGCGACGGGCCTATGTGCGGCCGGAACACCATAGAAGCCTTCCAGAATGCAGGCATGGCCCTACTGGAAGAATGTGCGCCGCAGAAAGAATATCTGGTTCACGGTGACGCAGCGACAGTCAAACGTTTGGCGGAACTTCCGGACATTTTTGAGGATAGTTTGGGTTGTTGTAAGGGGCCGCCCGTAAAACTACACAAAAGATGCCGCTATACCACACTTTCTCGAGGCTCGACCAGTTCCCTGCGCGCTTCGGGAAAAGGTATCGGCAGACATTGACCGCATGGTACAGAATGGAGTGCTTTCACCAGTGAGAGTTTCCAAGTGGGCTACGCCTGTCGTGCCCGTAGTGAAACGGAACGGTGAAATTAGACTGTGCGGCAACTTCAAACTAATCGTGAATCAGGAGACACATTTGAAACAGTACCCGTTGCCAAAAATTGTAGACATCTTCTTATCTCCGTACGGAGGGGAGGTATTCACCACTCTGTATTTACGGCACGCATATAATCAACTCCACTGGATGACGAGGCACAAAAATGGCCGTGTTAAACACCCACAAAGGGTTGTTTGCATACAAGCGCCTCGCTTTCGGCATCAAATCGGCTCCAGCTTTGTTCCAGCGTCGCCTAAAATCCGTTCTACAAGGCATCCCTCGTGTCAAGGTGTACTTAGATGATATCAGTACTGCCGAAAAACAGAACGACCACTATACTCTCCGGCAAGTCTTCGAGCGGCTGCGCGATAATAGGCTCAAGCTGAACCGTGACAAATGCAGGTTCCGAGAGAAGGAAGTTTCGTTTTTGGGCCACAAGATTGATGCAACTAGGCTACACCCCCCTGAGAATATGGAAGGCATCACAGCCGCACCCAGATCGGAGACGGTGAGCCAGCTTAAATCCTCCTTGGGATAGATCACATATTACGCCGAGTTTTTGCCTAACCTCGCAACTATGCTGGTTCCTCTCTATAGGCTGTTAGCTAAAGGAGCACGATGGCAATGGGGATCCAAACGCGATTAAGTCTTCAAGGCAGCAAATCAGGCTATGGGGAAAGCGCAGCTTCTCGTACACTACGACCCCGAAAAGCCGTTGCTGCTTTAATGCGACGCTTCGCCAATCGGTGTCGGCGCTGGCTTGTCACACCGAATTGGAAACCGGGACTATCTCATAGTGTTCCGTTCAAGAGCACTGACACCTGCGTAGAGGAATTATTCGCAATTGGAGAAAGGAGCGTTGGCGTTGGTCTTCGGCGTTACCAAGTTTTGAGATTATTTGTTGGCGAAGCGGTTTACTCTGGCGACGGATCACAAGCCACTGGCAGGCGACAAAGCACGCTAAAGGAACTGCACGACACTCGTCCCGGTATCAGTGCCATGAAGCACACGGCTCGGGTGTTATTTTGGTACCCTGGATTAGATAGAGACATCGAAGTGTTTGTACGAAGTTGCCCGCAATGTATACAATGCTAGCCCATGCCGGCTGCTGAAGGTCCCACTCCATGGCGGGTGAGCAACAAGCCTTGGTACAGGGTTCATATGGACTTTGCGGGGCCCATCAAGGGCTACCACGTTTTTGTGCTGGTTGATGCTGAGAGTGAATTGAGAGTGGTAGATGTTGAGTGGATTGAGAGTGGTAGATGTTGAGTGGATTGAAACCATACCTTTTAAAACGACCACAGCGGAGGCCACCATTCAATTGCACAGAAAGGGAACCAGCGAATACAGACGCAAAACAAGAACAAAGAAGGCACACAAGGTGTGTGCCTGCTTTGTTTTTGTCTTGTGTCTGTATTCGCTGGTTCCCTTTATATGCAATATGAACCAACCAGCCCAGCAGTTTGCACTCCTGTCACCATTCACGTACTTCGAGGTATTTTTGCATGTTTTGGCTTGCCATTCTGTGTGGTATCAGATAACGGGCCACAGTTTTCAAGCTCTGCCATGTCAAGTTGCTTGCAGGAAAACCAGGCGAAGCACATAAGAACCACCCCATACCATACACAGTCAAATGGGTTGGTGGACTGGGCCGTGCGAACAGTAAAGGAAGGTCTTCGGAAGAATCCGAAAGGTACATTGCATGAACGACTAATCAAGTTTTTATTCCGTTATAAAACGACACCTTTGGAAGGAGAAAAATTGTCAGCGGAACGGCTGTTGGACTTCCGTCCCCGAACCCGGCTGACAGCTTCTATCACGGATACCACGGTGATAAGACATGACGGTTCTAGCGAAGTGGTTCCAGGAGCAGCAAAAGTACTGACGCGGTTCCAACCTGGCAGGCATGTATGGTCGCGCCAGTTTCAGTCTGTCCGGAAGTGGATGCCGGCAACAGTAGTGTCCATGACGGGATCACGCATGGTCATACTGGAAACACCGGAGGGACAGCAGCGACGCCGCGTAGATAAACTCCGGCCACGACTAATCACGGGCTACTCACCTAACAGTCAGAGCCATGACCGGGCCAAGGACAGAGCTGAGCGTAGTTCCGGGGAGGCAGAAACTTGCTAAGGTACGGAGGCACGGGAAGTCAGCTCTCAAGCCGAAGACCAACAATCACCACGTCGTTCTACTCGCCTGCGGAGGACTCCAGATCGTCTCACGTACTCCAGCTTAGGGGAAGGGATGCAGTGTTATCATGTACGCGTGTTGACGTATAGCATAAGCTGAACGGTTTATACGTGTCGAATTCTTGTGTATGACGAATTCTGTAATCGGTGCGATTCTGTTATAAAAGCAAGATCACCTATCAATAAACGTCCAGTCCTTTGGCCTCCAGCCACCGGCTACGTTCCGTTATTTCAGCGATATTCTCCATTGCTTTGTTAAGTGAAGCTAAGTGCAATCCTACAATTTTTTGCTGCCAAACGTTGTGCACCTTCTTGCCCACCAATGAGTTTTGTTAGCCTACAATTATCGCAAAAAATTCAGTGACATCCCCCGCTTAGTCACCCGAGCTACAAGTGCAGCTTGACTTACAAGCGTACTGACGAGGCAAAATCATGGCCAAGATTTATAGGCACACTAAAACGTGATGCTCTTTTGGCATCAGTCTTGGTGCTGCACGTACATACATGGCTAGGTGCAGTTTATTTAGCCACAGAGGGAAAATATAGGCCGGAAAACAAGGATCTCGTTAAATGTCTCAGTGAAGGTGTAAACCAGTTTGGAGGTGATTTTATTTATTTTATTTAGTTATTCAATACTGTTGGCCTTTACGGCCCAAGCAGGAGGGGCATACAGATTAGATCAGGATACTAATGAAGATAGCAAATAATTTCAAAACGCTTGTTCTGTGGGCAATAGGATATGAACAAAACAAGGACTAAACAAAATGCAAACCGAGCTCTTCATTAGGGAAAGTCATGAACATAAACAGATGAAAGGCAATTAATGAAATATTCAAAAATGAATGATCAAACATGCAGCAAGAAAAAAAACAATCAGTTAGGACAACCAAAAATCAGACAAGAAAAACATTTGAGATCAGCAATTCAAGGCTTCAATTGAATCAATGCTGGTTAGAAGAGGCAGAGGTAATTTGTTCCAATCTGTTATTGTGCGAGGAAAAAAGGTATATTTAAAAATATTAGTTCTGGTGCTGTATGGCGTTAGAGAGTCGCCGTTCAGTGGCCGGCGTGCAGTATGTGGTGTTATGTATGCGATGCGATGCTATACTATTGGGAGACTTCAACGGCCACAAAAAGGATCTAAATGGATACACTTATGGCACTTTTTGAACGACTCAACCTATATTGTAAACAGAGAAGCTAAATGTAAGGAGAAAATACATGGCAATTTCGGAACATACACACGGTGATTGACTATTGCTTGTCGTCGGTGTGAATTTGTAGCAAGCTTACAAAGGAGGAAATAGACGATAAAGGGCAGTACAGTTTTGGTAGTAATCATAAACGTATTAATCTACCATTCGGCGCCATCTTCAGTTGAAAAATGCAAATAAAGGCAAACAAGAAACTCGCCATTAAACAAAACTAATCCTGCTGGTAGCAGCCCGTATAGGGGAAGCATTATAGAAACGCCGCAGTGCCAAGTGGGAATATAATCAGGTACAACTACCTATAAGCACCAATTTTAAAGTAGAAATAGCAAACTGCTGATGCGGAAAGAGGAAGCCACAAAACTGGTCGAACAATGAAATGAGGGAAATCCTCAAAAACAAAATACTAAAATATGAAGGTATAGGTTATGAGTAACAGATTTGCTACAGGAACTGTGCGGGATATAAAGTAGAAGTTACATACGAAGGGATAACAAGTAGAAAAACTGTCGAGATGTTCAAAAGATTACAACAAGGTTTCCATCACCCCTACTGCTTATGCTTTTTATGGTAAATGTGGAACAAATGCTACAAAATAGAGACCACGGTTTTATTACGTTGTATAGATTACTCTGAAAAGTGGTAGAGCAGCGCCTCAGCGGTTTCATGTTTGTGGACGATATTGTACTGTTATGAGATAGCCAAAAAGACTTGCAAGCCGTATTTAAATCTTGTGGAGAAAAGGGGATACTGTAGGCTTTTGTTTCAGCGTAATTAAGTAATGTCTGATAATTTTAATGGTTAAACCGAAACGATCAGGTATTTAATATCCATCCATCCCTCCTTCCTTGATCAACAAGGAGCCAGTGGTGATGATGATGATGTGCTCAGTCGTAATGGCAAATAACCACCACGGGGTATTTCTAGGGTGTATAGCAGATCCAAAAGACTCGTAGACAAGGAGTGTAGTATTTAGACTATTTCAATCTTAAACTAGAATTTGAACAAAAAATCAAAAGAAAAACAAAAATTCTTATTTCAGCAGAGAAATCTGCGTGATGGGTTTATACAGCCATGAATTGAATTGCATACTGTTTTCAGAACGTATCCCTTACCACTCGCCCTGAAGGATAGGAGATACGGATTAGAGACAGAAAGCCCAAAACGAGTGACAGGGATCTCCAAGTAAAATTCTGAGAAAAGCGAACCGTCGGCAGGAGAGGAAAGAGTGGTCGACAGACTCAATTTCCCCAGAAGATTCACAAAGGTTGGTCATAGATAGCTCTGAACAGTATAAGAATCTAGTCGCATTACTCTGCAACGCAAGAGGATCATGGACACCTCACATTGTTTGAAGTGCGCATCCACACACTCAGAAGAACTTTTAGCTGTTGCTGATTGGCTGCAGCAAGGAGAGGGTTAAGGCTCAAGTTGCGGAGGTGTTCGAAGCTTGTAATTGTGATATAATTAAGCATACGGTTTTAGGGACGAAAAGCACAATGTGTTCGCCAAAGGCTCACCTTGCTAATAAAGTTTTCTCGATAAGTGTAAAGTCAAAGCGGACAGGGGCCCTGTGAAAGCGAACTTCTGTAATATTATGCCGAACTATAATTGAAGGAACAGCTAAACAGGGTATCTCTAATACTTTCGAGAACTGTCAATGCGGAAAGACTCTATGAAAGTATAATAACCTTAGATTTGTTGTGGGAAATGTTTTACAATGCCAACTTAATAGCAACAAAAACTCAGCGACAAAAATATGCGTGTAGTCAGGGACACAAAATAACCAACTCCAATCAAGAGTCCGGAAGTATAGGAAAATAGCTGATATTTCAGTTTGAAGGAAGCCATGAATAAAGCACATTTAATTTATTGGCAGGCACAGTCTTAACACTTTCTGGAACAGTGGCGCCGAATTAAATTGCAGTCAGTACCAGGCAGCTGGTGTTTACCTGTTTACCTTGTACTAAAATATTTACTGAAACGGAAATTTTGGTGTTTGTACATTTTCAGTTGTCATCATCGTCATCTACATCTGTGCATACCTAGTATGTGCAGACGGCGACGATCTCTACCGCCTTTTCGGCTCATTTACACAATAAGCGAATGGGTTCAAAAAAGGCTTCGTAGCGACCCGTTTGCGCAAACTACATTTCGCAATCAGTTTAAGTTATTCATCTTAGGTTCGTATTTCCAACCTGGATATAAAATCTACGCCATGCGTATCAATTTGTGGACAGGCACAATCCTAACCAAAAGAGGACACGTCTCCTTCTTTGAAGCGACTTCTTTATACGTCATGCGGCGACGTGGAAACTATAGATCATTGGAACCTCTCCTGTCGGAGGTAAGATCCTCAGAAAACACGTTAATGGACACGTCCTCAATTTCGGAACTGACATATCCGCCAACAGTATCCTGTTTACCGCTCGAAAAGAAATGAGGCGAATATTCAGCACATCTAAGTTAGCCCGGTGCTGAAGTCATTAAGATTTCCCCATCTGGCAGCAAAGCTTTTTCCCGCCGAATAACCCATCACCATATATTGCTTGCACTTTGAAACTCCATCATCGCTCGATTTCATAACATTCACAAACCCTTTCTTATACCTTTACCAACCCCGTTTGTTTCATTTCAACAACTCCACTAACGACTTCAGGCGCAGCGGTAATAAGGGATTATTTGGGAATTTCCTTTGCTTGCCTAAGGTGGCCTTTCGTAAGTCCTGCCCTCCAGCCGTTTGGTACAGCGTCAAAGGTCATGACGTAAAACCGGGGTGCGACAGAAGTATTTGTTTGTCAGCGCTTCGCTGTTTTGTGTTTGTTTCAAATGTTGTGTAATTAATATTTTCCTTCCTTCATTACTTTCCTTAGTAAATGACTTTTTCAAAACATTTTTCGCTAACACTGGTTTCAAGATAGTATTTTATGTACGATAGAGCATAAATTATAAAGTATAAATTTGTTTTTATTTTCTTGTGCTGTACTGATACCTGATCAGTCCGTAAGCGTTGGCATGTGCTACGTCTACTAAGGAAAGAAGTAGAAGAAGTAGAGCGACATATTGGTAAGCCCGCTGTCTGTTCTCCCAGCGTTCCGAAGCGTAGTTTACCCTGGGACCTGTGAAGAGGCAGCAATTCACAAGCACTGCAAGGTAAGCCTGAGCAGTCGGAATTGTGAGCGAAGCGTCGTCATAGCGAGAAACTTAAGCAAACGTTAACGCTGTACTGATAAGGTAGCGTCTACATTAACCCTAATATGAGACCAGATGCACTGCGTTGGCATAGTAATTAAACAACAAGACCGATGGCCCTACCCGATCTGCGTCGACTGCGGCTAAGCCTGTAGCTACTAAGAACTGCCGATTTGGCGGTGCGGCGAATGAAAACAATTTCCGCGTGCATGAAATGTGCGTTTTACATGTTCGGTTCCGTGTTATCGGTAGCGCTCACGGCGCTTGGGCGAACAGCACTGCCTGCTCGTACAAGGCAAGTTCCACTGGCGCGCAATTCATTCAGTCGCTGCGATGAGCAGGCGAGCAAACACAGCTCGAATTGCGAAACCTCGGCATCGACATAGTTCCGCTATGTCGATGCCGAGGTTCCGATTTACAGAGTCTGTAAATGCCCCAGGCGCAATAATGTTCGTTCCTTAAAAAAAGATGGCACTGTCATCATCATCAGCCGGACTACGCCGACTGGAGGGTGAAGGCCTCTCCAATATTCCTCCAATTAAACCGGCCCTGAGCTAGCTCCGTCCACGTGATTACTGCGAACTTAATAATCTCATCCACCCACCTGACGCGCTGCTGCCCACTGCTACGCTTTCCTTGCCTTACGACGGCGATGGGAGGGAAGGGAAAGGGTAAGTTAATGTTAATAAAGCGCTGGAGTCACTTGGTACGAGGCGAAGAGTAGGGAAACGTAGCGCTGGCATTCACATTTCTTTATTTATGGATACTCGCAGGTGTATACCTATTCTTACTTGGGGTTTAACATCCGGAAAAGGCGCATGACCACGATTAACGCCGCGGCTCAGTTCATCTGATGTTGGAAATCAGATGGGCTTCATTAAGCTCGCTGGCAATTGTATTGAGCAATGTCATCGTTTTTTACAAAAATATTGTTAATGTTAGAGCGAGCATTCGCTTCCGCGATTCACTGGCAGAATAAAGAGCTATTGTGCAGCTAGTGGCTGTAAATTCACAAGTACAATATACATATACCGAGGATGATTATGCGTTAGAGGAGCGAAAATTAAATTACAGCCGATCTATCTATATTCGCCGAAGTAAGTGCCCAACCGCGGTGGCTCATGGCTCAAGGCGTTGTGCTACCGATTCGGAGTACACGGGTGTGCAAACGAACGGGGCGGTCGTATTTTGATGAAGTCGGAACGCTTAGGTGCACTCTTGTCATAGTCAAGAGGCCGATCCCGATGTGGTCACGGTTATCAAGTCGAAATCCTATATGACTTATAAGATCTGAGGGCGTGTAATCCTAGAAAGTGGTTTTAGTCATGTGAACAGAACGGTAGAGTTATGAAACGAGCTATAAATTAATCATTTATTGAATATTTTACAAAAGTGAGAATTATTCTCTGAACGTGAAATCATTGACTACAGTTTAAAGGTCAATATCAAAATATTAAAAATAGAAATAAGCTATAAAAATGAAAGTAATAAAAAGTATAAGTAAATAAAAATTGTAAACGTCGGAAAAGCAACGAAGAAAGGAATGAGCTCTTAACGGAGCTAGGCACGGAACTGGCAATGGTTTTTTATTCCCAGACTTATTGAGACTAATGTCGTACGATTTGTTTCCATGGTCTTCCATTGCGACACTTCTCTCTTTGTTCATTAACACATTGTTTCTTAGCGCAGTTAGGCGTTACCGACAAGGGTAAAATGCTGACCCATTCTTATCCTATTACTCATTTTCATTTCTTTAAAGGCGAAAGTCTGACTTGACCCAGGGTGAAAATAGCGTGGTCGAGATTTGTTTGCGAGTCATCTCCGAGAGATTCTGCAGGATTTTGGTGGGCTTCTTGTTTATAGTGATCGGTAGTTAGTGATCGATAATGAGAGTCAGTGATCAGAAGGGAAGAAAGAGTGTCTCTCTCTCTCCTCCTTTTTTATGTTTCTCTCTACCTTTGTTAGAGAGAGATAGCAACTTTCTCTACGCGATTTGCCCATTCCAAGGATTGTAGCAGCAGGGCGGCCAACTCTCTCCCCTCCCCCCCATTCATTCAAATTTATGCACTAGCACATGACGTTTCACGTTCGCTTCGTAGCTAGAATTTCGACATGAGGCTTCACACAAAGAACACAGAAATCGGCTAAAGGTGACGTTTGGGGTTCTGCCCCTGTAAATGTGGGACTGGTTGACTGACCTTTGGAGGGAAATGCTATGGCGATGTATTCTGAATCCGCCGTGCGCTGATGGAAGTTACTCAAGATCACGACACGCAATGCACGGCGCAGGGGAGTAGCAGTAAAAGAAATTGGACGGAGAGGGCGGTGTAATCATGGCTTGAACCTGGCGATACGAGCGATAGCTGTCAAGCATGGTTTGACGGTTTTATTGAGGAAACACTCAAGCTTCATAATGTCTCTAGACTACCCAGCTGGTGTTTAGCATCCTGATTCGCCAATCAGCCGACCCAAAACTATGACCTGTTCTCTTTTGGCAGAAATTGAGCAAGAGTGATACCGTTGGCGTTTTCAGCAATTGGAAATGGAGCGCGGAAACGTAAAAACCCCAAAATAATCCAGGAGCAGCTGAAAGCGGTTACCAACCACTACTTATAAATCTCCAAGGTGCGTCTATTTGGCAGGAGTGGCTATTCTTTGCAAATCCTGCGATCTACAATAAGCGTCGGATTTGCTTCGATGTGTATCGTTTGCATAACTACCAGTGAAATACTTCATCACCGAAAAGCTTGCTCGTTGAAAAGATATATGCGGCACGGATCAATTGGATCAATTTAACGATGCTTGTGTGGGAGTCATATCACTGTTCCGATGCGGCAGAGAATTATAGTATTTGAGGACATTTGCAGGCGCTTATTGTCCACCTGAGGTTAAGGTATGACCCATTGTGTACCGCGTCGGCTCACTTCAGCCTCGTCCTTTGCAATGCGAAAATTACTGGCGCTATGGACATAGTATCAAAGTCGGTTGTCCCTAGCTATGAAGAGGCCTTGCGGTTGTCATATAGGGTATATTTATCACTATACCGAAGCTGTGTCGCTGGTCATTTCTATGCAGATTGCGTCTACTGTAATTGCAACTTTACCAGTTGGAAACCTTGTTTCAAGTGAATGCCCAGCTTCTCCTGTTGGTAGGGGTTCTGTTAATGGGGGCTCTACCAAGTCGAAGCCTACTACTTCCGCGTCCATGAAACTGCAGAGTTACAGTACTGCGGATACCCACTATATCCATATTTTGGTCTTCGGATGTAGAGATGACATGTTTATGCCAGAAGCCCACCGCTTCTTTCTCTTCATCAAAGTCCGCCCATTCAAACACTAAAACCAAAACTGTTTCCCTAGTATTCAGCATATGACTGACGTCTTAAAACTTACATCCTCTGTGATTTTACAACAATCATTGCGGAGTTAACGTACTACAGTGGAATTACCGTTGAACAGCATCTTCGTTTCACGATTTACAGAGCCTTATGTCTTAATTCAACCACGACATAATTTCACTTCAAGAAAGTTGACTTTTGTCAAATCCGGCCATTTCCTTCAGAACATTTCAGAACTTTGAAATCCGATCGCACTAGCTGCCTGGGTGGCGGTTTGTTAATGCTAAATTTTCAAGACCATTTCATTGGGCAAAGGTGTCAGAAAATTTTACGACCACGCTGCGAACTGCTTGCAGTTGATACCGCAAATTTACAGTGTGCTCCCCTCGCTATTCCAAATGTCTCCTTCTAAGCAGGCGGCCGCGAAACAGATTGTTTTAGCGGTAATTCTCGCCGTGTTCTTTGGTGTTTCCGTCAGATGAATATCTGCGTCTTTAGAACTAGATGTGTCCTTTGCTGTATGAATGCATGCATAATCTACAGGCGAGCAGCTTCTAGGTCACTCATTGACCCTAACACTAGTTGCGAATGGACTGAAGGTCTTATCATGGTCTACAGTGAATAGTGGCACATCTAACGGCCACTTGCCAGTTATGTTTAATATAGTGTCCGTTCCCATGACAGTAATTACTTCTGAAAAACGCTTATGAATTTCTCTCTCCTCCATACCATCATCTGAGAACTCTGAAGCGGCTCAACAACCTCTCTCCTGTCTTAGATGCCGCTGAGCGTTCTGTGTTAACGGGGAAATCCCTGATCAGTAAAAAATATAGTGACGATGTTGGAATGAAGAATGGGAAAAAGCATACCGCAGTGATAAAAATGCATGGAACAGCCTTCTCAATAACAAGTGCCATCAAAATTGGGCAAATTGCAAATATTATTTGGCTTCTTTTCACGGGCCTATTGCTAATGCTAAGGAAGAGCATAATGCTAATATGAACAGTTATCTATAATTGAAATAATAGCAAGGCAAAAATAGGTTCATAAAACGCAACCAAGATTTATCAACATGTCATGCAACAGAGACAGAGGTGTGACCGCGTCATGAAGCAAAAAATAAATTTGAACAGAGAGCGAAAGGTGTTCTTCGTTTTGAAGCGCAGACAATGGTTTTGCTACTTCGACCTATGCCGTGCGCTGAGTTCATTGGAGTTGTGCCATCAGAGTTACATTTTAGTGGCTGCTCTGAAACCTACAGCTCCTGGGTGCGACTGCATGACACTCACTATGCTGAGAACGTTAGTGCAGGTCGCAATTCCTAGGTGTTGAATATTTTAAAATTTTGCCTGGGTATTGCTTGGCTGCCTGAAGATAGAAAAGTCGCTAAAATTACGCTAATCCTCAAAGATCTCTAAACACGGTTTTCATTTGTATAATATTCGGCCAATTTATCTATCGTCAAACGCAGTGTAACTTTTTGAAGACTTAGTTCACACGCGCCTCGCATATTTTATGACTAAGTGCTCTTAGTGGCCGACATATTAGGTTTTTCAAGATGCTTGATTTGCACAGCTCATACAGACCAGGCGAGCAGAATTACGATTGAAATGAATAAAGGTATCGACACTGGTCACTGTATATCGCCAAAGCTTATGACAGTGTAGAACACTCTAATCTTTAACAAGATAGACGAAATTAGATCACCATTCTACATATTTGTATGCTTAAAAGAGTTCTTAGGGAAAACGAAATTTTTCAGTACTAGAAGTTTTTTTAGTTCTGAACCTTATCAAACCAGAGCTATGCCTTAAGAATCGGTGCTGTCGGCTTTGGGTTTGTTGCGAGAGCTACATTATGCCTGGTTTTCGAGCCGTCAACGTGGCTGCGCTGTGAACTTCAAGCAGTTAGGGTCACATCGTGTGAAGCAGCTGTGCGCATGCGCCGGCACGCGATTGGTCATCAGTGGTGTATTACTAATGACTAATGCCTAACTAGTCACTAACCAGTACTAAAGACCAACTAGTCACAAACTAGTCCTAATTAGTCGTTAGTCATGACTAAATAGTATGAGTAATGACAGATGTGATTGAATATGACACCATTGCATGGTGATTCACATCCGGTCATGCCTGATAACCAGGCGTGATGCCATATGACATTACATTCGATCATGACTTCACTTCTAATGATGACGTCACAAGGTGATTCACGCATATGCCTGCCTGGCGTTCGATCCAGGCGTCCGTGCGGCACCATTCATTGCCACTAATTGTACGCCGAACCACACAGCATGCAGAAGCAGACGCCGTACAGCAGGCTTTAGAGGCACTTAAAATTGATTTACAGGAAAGAAAAGGCACAGTATCTGTCACAAGTCTCCGCGGATACCTTAACCGAGGCGTAAGAAATAGGAGGAAGGTGGTATTGAAAAAAACGTTCCTGTGGCTTAGCTCGGCTATACCACGATGTAAGTAGCGAAAGTTAAGGTATAGATTGGTTAGCCTTGGTTAATCCTGGTCGCACGTCTAGGTTATTGTGGTTGCCTGGCTGCGTTTCTTCTGCTCGTCGTTTTCGCCTGTTAGCATTCCAACGCATACGCCTGGCTTGTTTAAGCCGTTCCGACTTGCTTTCCATGGCTCCAAACACGGTGTTGTTGTTGTGGCTGTAGGAAGGAGGAAAAGAAAATACACCGGCCTGCTACTGGCTCTGTAGGTGAGCCACTTCCCTATTGCAAAAATCAGCGTCTCCAGTACGAAAGCAGCTATGCAAGACCAGAGCTTCCGCAGCTACGTCAAGAATCAAAACAACAGACCTATCCACGAGGCTAGAGACAGACTATTTAGCGAAAGACGCTTTGGCGCAACAGAAAACCAAGGGGCAAACAACAATGAAAACCCATCATGGCAAGACAACAGCAACTAAATATTTGGCAGTGGAACTGCAGGGGGTACAGGAAAAAACAGGGCCTCCTGCAGCAGTACATAAACTCCAGGGGGAAACAGCCAGACATAATCCTGCTCCAAGAAACTAACAGCACACCCACATTAAAGGGATACACTTGCCAGGAAGGCGGGAAAAGAGCCGCAACCCTCATCAGCAGCAAAATAGCCACCATAGCACACAAAGAGATCGAGGGAACGAATATAGAACACGTAATCACCGAAATAATTCCAAAGAAGAAATTTGGGGCAAAAAGCACCTTCATAGTAAACCTATACAGCCCCCCGAGACAAAAGGACGGCGATTTTGGAAGGTTGTTCACCGAAGTAAACAAATTAGCCAAAACAAACGCCCTTGTGATAGCGGGAGACTTCAATGCCAAAAGTCCAAACTGGGGATACCCAACGTCTGACCGAAAAGGCCGAAGCATCTGGGACACTGCGGCAGGCCAGGGCTTCGAACTAGTAACGGACGAAGACCAACCCACAAGAACGGGCAACAGCGTAAGTGCAGACACAAGTCCAGACCTCACTTTCGTAAAGGGTACAAATCAAACAGAGTGGGAAAACACCCTAGAGAATCTAGGAAGCGACCACTACATAGTCCAGCTCACAATGACGGCAGAGTCCACCAGACGGAAGCTTGGGAAAGCCCGCCTCACAGACTGGGACGCATTCAGACAAGGGAGCAGGGACCTAACAGGACAGATTACGAGCATCCAAGAATGGTGCCAGCAGCTCAAACAAATACAGGAAACGTATACGAAGGAAGTAGACAGAACCGAGCGAGCACCAGAGGTGGACAAGCGCCTGCTTAGGCTATGGGAGGCAAGGCGCAGTCTCACCAAGCGATGGCGGAAACAAAAGCTAAACAGAAAGCTAAAGAAAAAGATTGCAGAAATCACAGCCAAGGCAGAAGAATACGCCACACAACTAGCAAGGCAAAACTGCCAGGAATTCAGCAACTCGCTAAACGGCACACTGAGCACGGCTAAGACATGGCGTATCCTGAAAGCCATGATGGATCCGGGAAAAACGAGGACCGAAAGCAACAAGACAATACAAAGACTAATCCACCAGTACGAAGGAACCGAGGACCAAATGGTTGAGGACCTAAAGGCCAAATGTTACGGGAAAGAAAGCCCAGAAGAATACAAAGGAAGTTATCAGGGCAAAGAGAATCCTGAGATGGACAGGCCGATCACGCTGGCAGAAGTGCACGAGGCGATGGGGGCCCTAACTAAAAAAACGGCAGCCGGGGGAGATAAGATACGAAACTCCCTCATACGCAACCTCAGCGAGGGGGCAGTAAACCAGCTGACAAACTACCTCAACCAACTCTGGGCCGAGGGCACAATCCCGGCTGAATGGAAACATGCAGAGGTGGTAATGATTCCCAAACCGGGCAAAAAATTGCAAATCGAGAATCTGCGGCCAATCTCCCTTACCTCATGCTTGGGAAAGCTGTATGAAAGAATAATTACGAAAAGAATCCAGCGGTGGATGGAACGAGAGCAAATCTATCCACACAGCATGTTTGGATTCAGGTCTAAGCTATCTACGCAGGACGTTCTCCTACAACTCAAGGAGGACATCCTAACCAACATCCCAAAAACAGGGGAAAACGTGGTCATGGCCCTAGACATCAAAGGGGCCTTTGACAACGTCAGCCACCCGGCCATAATGGAGGGACTCCAAAATATAAACTGCGGGGAAAGAACTCACAACTATGTAAGAGCCTTTCTAGCAGGCAGAACAGCCACCATAGGGCTGGGGGAGGTGAGAAGTCAGCCTTTCAGCACCCCCCACAAGGAACCCCACAGGGGTCGGTGATCTCGCCCGTGCTCTTTAACCTAGCCATGATTGGCTTGGCCAAAAGACTGGAAGAAATCGAAGACATACAGCATGCCATGTATGCGGACGACATCACGGTTTGGACCAACCGGGGCACGCTAGAAGAGAAGCAGGAAAGCCTACAGAGAGCCGCAACATGCGTAGAAGAATACGTAAGGGCAAGAGGCCTAGCGTGTTCAACAGACAAGTCGGAGCTACTCAGGGTGGCGAAGAAACCTACGAAGGCGAACCTGGAAATCAAGCTCCAAGGCCAAAACATACCGGAAAAAAACGTCATAAGGATATTAGGCATGTGGCTGCAGAGTAGCGGAAAGTGCAGCCACACGATCAGCCTACTGCAAAAAACAACCGAACAAGTCAGCAGAATGATTAAAAGAGTCTCCAATAGAAGGCATGGCATGAAGGAAGACGACACCGTTAAACTAGTCAGAAGCCTGGTAGTCAGCAGGGTGACATACTCCCTTCCCTACCACCCGGCAATCAAGAAAGAAAAAGAACAGGCCGAAGCTCTGAGAAGGAAAGCCTACAAAACGGCCCTAAACCTACCAAGAAACACCCCAAACAACAAGCTACTAGAACTGGGAGTTCACAACACCTTTGAGGAGCTGGCGACGGCCCAACTGGAAGCACAGCTAGAAAGGCTAGAACTCACGGAAACAGGCAGAAGACTACTGAGAAGACTAGGCTACCAGGCGGAAAACACGCCAGACCCAAACGAAAACATTCCAGACGAAATCCGGCGAACCCTCAGAATTCGCCCGATACCACGAAATATGGACCCCAACCTACACGCGACCAGAAGACAGGCAAGAGCAGAATACGTGGAGAACCACCTAGCTAAAAAGGCATATACAGTATATACAGACGCAGGGCTATACCCGAGAGACAGATACAGCACCAACACGAGGATAGCAGCAGCGGTGGTTGACTGCTCAGGCAACACGATCAGCTGCGCATCCGCGAGAGGAAGATCGGTTGTAGACGGAGAGGAGATCGCTGTGGCACTCGCAGCGGCCGAGGGCTATCGAAGAAACGAATCACAGGTTATAATAACAGACTCCAAGACAGCCTGCAGAAGGTTCCAACAAGGAAGAATCTGCAGGGAGGCCCTACGCATTCTCCTCGACGCAGGAGCCTCGGGCTATAAAGCAACACAAGTAGTTTTCTGGGCACCGGCGCACACCAACATAGAGGGCAACATGAGGGCAGACAGCCTGGTTCGCGAAATCACGCACCGAGCCTTGCTGACAGAAGACCTCGTGGACCCCGTGATGGTGGACCCGATGTACGCAGATATTTTAAATCACTACAGAGGCACCAGGTTAAAATACCCTCCGCCCCACAAGCGACTCACACAAGAAGAAGCGACCAGCTGGAGAAGACTGCAGACTGGCACCTTCCACAACTTATACATTCTAAACAAAATGTTTCCCACACAGTATAGAGATAGCTGCCCCTGGTGCGGAGACAGTCCGACCCTATACCACGTCACATGGGAATGTAAACACAACTACACTTTCCACAAACAAACTAACCCGAGTGCGGAGCAATGGGAGGGCCTGCTAACCAGCTGCGAGCTCACCGCCCAAAGGGCATTGGTGCAGCACGCATGCGAGGTAGCCAGGACCAGTGGAGCCCTGGAATGAGGGAACCACCCGTGCTAAGGAGTCTCCAACGGTGGCGAAGAAGCGGCTGCAGGAAGACTCTCCGAGACTAACCAAAAGACCTCAATAAAGTTTTTTCACTCACTCACTCACTCGCGCTGGTTTTACATTGGATCTGCTGGACACGCTGGAGGTCTGCGATATTCACTGGAGCAGTAACGGGAAGACACTGGCAGCACTGGTGCGATTGGAGAAAAACGCTGGGATTAGCCTTTTGACGCTGGGTGTGTCACTAGCATCCGCGATGCACTGGGAGAAGCGCTGTATGTGCGCTGGGGCCGCACTGGTCCCTGTGCCGCAGTATAGTCGGTGCGGCCTGCGGCGTCAGCCGGAGTAGCATTTCTCAGGGGCCAACAGGGCAACAATGTGCTCGCAATCGACCATCGGGGCGCATATGAAAAATATGATTCAAGCAAGCGCTTTTTGCTGCGAAGTCGTAGCGCATTTGTAAGAAAACAAAGGCAGTATCTTTTTTGTAGAGTTTCCATGTTTCGATAAGTCGTTTCTAGCGTTTCGAGACAACGACCGGCGCGCCTCTATCTCATGACACACTGACGAATAACGCACAACTAAAGCTGGAATTGAATAATGTGTGCTACCATGCATAACCAACTTCGCAGCTGATCTTAAGGGCACTCTAACACAATGATTATTGCCAAAAGGTTCAATGCGGGCTCAATCGCAGGCGAGCGTAGCCTGCACCACGACCGAGTATAAACACCAGAAAGAAAAACTAAAACGAGGAAGAGAGTAGTTTACCGAGCGATAGGCACATGAGAGAAAAAACAACATACAGCTCTTGTAATGCATAATATTTGGCGTGTTTCTCAAGCTCTTGCGCTCGTATACTTACTTTGCGTATGAAGCAGCCGAACCCTCGGTCATCGCAACGCTTCCCGAAATGTTTACATACAAATAAGGTTTAGTTACGCGCAATATAAGGTCGCTGCTGCGCTTGCTGGTAATGAAGCTCGGTTGTACTTTTTTCCTTGAAGGTTTGTACTAAAGCTCCGAGTTCAGCGAAAATTACATCCACGGTAGAAGAACACCACCGAAGAGCCGGCGTTGGTAAATTTGCCAGTGATGTCAAACTCCACATGTTAAAATGATTCTAGTGCACAAAATAGCGCGCATAGACACCCAGAACATTAGTTGCAAATCGTGAGAGCAGACAGCAAGCTCCAATGATCAAGAAGTTGTAATTGTTAGAGCGGTAGCAATGGGGCATGTACACTGCGAAGTCATGACAGAAAATGCAGAAATGTTTCGAAGAATTGAGTGGTGAGCTAGTGATTGATATGCGGCTAGGGAGTGAGCTCGAAGCGCGCTTAGTGCACTCAATTTTTTTTCTTTCTTTTTTACTTTTTTTTAGTTTTTGTTATTTACCTAACATGTTTCGTTACTTTTTACTTTTTAATTTTTATCCCACGTCTTTTTATTTGCGGGCGAACAGTCCCGCCAGTTCAGAGCATCCCAGTATGCCGCGTCCCAGTGCGCCCAGTTTCCAGCGGCATACTGGGACCACAACCCGGTATGATTCTGGGGCGCTGGGACCCTGTGGCACTGGTTTTTGCAATACGGATCCGCTGCCTGATTGATTTATACGAAGGGAAAGGCAAGCTAACTGTTTCACTTGTTATCTGTCGACGCCTCAACCGCGCCGTAAGGGAAGGGAGGAAGGTGGGAGTGAAAGTGGAAAGAGAGAAAGAGGAGCCGTAGTGGAGGGCTGCGGAGTAATTTCGACCACCTGGGGATCTTTAACGTGCGCTAACATCTCACAGCACACGTACAACTCTCCCGGGTACTCCGGCACAGTAGTCGGGGATCGCTGCTTCGTGCGGACAGAAGAGAAAATAGAGAAGAAAGGAAACAAGAAGAGGGTGACAAAGACGCGCGCCGCAAACACGGCCCTCGTCCAACACCGAAGCAGTGGCGGCTGCAATGACGGCCTACAACAGAAAAAATTCGGTGGCTGGCTAACCACAGAATTTTGCGTTGACCTACCGTCCAAACTCCGTAGGGCCAGGAACTGACACCCTTCCTCCCCCTTTCTCTAATCTCATGCGTAGTCCCGCCAGGGTGGTGCAGGGGTAAGGTGGTAAGACGCCCGACTACTGTGTCGAAGCACCCGGGTTTGATCCCGACCGCGGAGGCTGCGTTTCGATGGAGGCGAAACAAAGAGGCTTCCGTGTGCTCTGCGATGTCAGCGCACGTTAACGATCCCCAGGTGTCGAAATTACGCCGTAGAACCTCGCCTACGGCTCCAATTTCTCTCTATCCACTTCCACTCCCACCTTCCTCCCTCCCCTCACGGCGCCGTTCAGGTGTCCACAAAAGCAGGTGTGGCAGATACTGCGGCTTTCCCTTCCGTTGAATCAATTATTATTAATGTCATAAGCACGCCCCGCCGCGCTGGTACAATGATAAGACGGCCAACTACTGTGCCGGTGTTCCCGTGTTCAATCCCTACCGCTGGCGGCTGCATTTTGATGGAGGCGAAACGAAGAAGCGTCTGTGTTGTTTTGGTTGTAAGAAGAAGGAAAAGAAAATGAGCGGGCGTGCTACTGGCTCTGTAGCTGAGCCATTTCCGCTGCCTCGTGGGAACAGGAGAGAAAACAGAGAATGATTGATTTGTGATTTGTGGGGTTTAACGTCCCAAAGCAACTCAGGCTATGAGAGACGCCGTAGTGGAGGGCTCCGGAAATCGACCCCCTGGGGTTCTTTAACTTGCACTGTTGCTCCTCTGCGTCTGCCGCGCATAGGCACTAGTGGCCTGTCTTGCACACGGCGAAATTCTCTGGTCGTATACACGCTATATGACGAGGAGGTAGATGCTAGGCAGCGACGATGAGTGTGGTGCAACAGCGGTGGAAATTGATGCCACGGCGAAATCATTGTTGTGGCTGCAGGAAGGTAAAGAAAATTCCCGAGCCTGCTACTGCCTCTTTATCTGAGCCACATCTGCTGCCTCGTGCGGACAGAAGAGAGAAAATAGAGAAGAAAGAAAAAGAAGAGGGTTGCATGACGGCCACTGTAGCTTTCGTTGCAAAAGAGAGAAAGAGGTGCCATAGGGGAAAGCTTCTGACCGCCCAGCAACAGATACTTTCGCCGCACCAATTTATTGGTCCGAAGTGCCCCCTATATTTTGTGGCCATGTGGAAACGAAGCCATGCAGTTGAACCTCTCGCGTAACTCCAGGCTAAACCAAAAAAACGCTAAACCACAACTAATTTTTAATATGTTATTACGGGATATTCCTGTTCATCCTCATATATAGGTGTACGTGTATGGGGACATCTTGCCCTTTCCGCTTTTGCGAAACGTGTTTTTTAGTTATAAGAGTTATTGAAAGCTAACCTAAAGGACCTTGAAGTTTGCCTAAGTAAGGTAAAATTAAGTCTTAACGTCCACAATTGCTCAGTATTTTTATTCCTACCGACATACCCTCTATATATCTTCCTTGTGTATTGCGGTGCACAGATCCGATAGTTTGAGTCCTCAAAATATCTATGTGCAATATAGCACTCCGTTAGTGACCTCATATCAGCAGCAATGGCGTGATTAGCGAGCGACCTCTTAGGGATCCTAATCAGAATTAGCCATAAGAAATTCGGTATGCGGAGAAATACACTGGTGGTCGAAACTTCCGGAGCCCTCCACTATGCGTCTCTCAAAGCCTGAGTCGCACACCTCAAAAAACCAAACAAACATTTAGTTTCTGTGATAACAATTCTGGAGTTCAGTCGTCTTTTCTCACGCAATCCCAGATACAAACTACGACCTTTGATGTTTTTTCAAGAGGCGCCCTCTACGGCTTTTTCTTTGTTTATCAAAGTCCGTTTCCAATGCAGTCCTCCCTATAGAGGCCGTGTACAAGACGAACTCTCAGTTTTATCTTCTTACTGTGTGAACCTTTTTACGAGCACTTTAGCCTAATCTTGTCCACTCTGGGGATGGGAACTCTGTCTGCCTTTAGTTCGATCTTGGTTGTTCTTTGTCCAATATGCTGCGTAGCAGCTGATCTTATTGGCTTCAAGAACATGGTCGGTAATGAGAAGCTTTGAAGAAACTCGAAGGCTCCGCTCAGCAAACGATACGTCTAATTAGACGCATCGCGAATCGCAAGTCGTGCATTAGAGAAGCAAACCTGCCAAGGCTTGTACATGTGTTTTTTATCAGTAAGATCATCTATGTAGTGCGGTACTTACACCTTGTGAACTGCTTGTGAACTGCGAGAAGGCCAAGATTGAAGCACCCCGCCGCGGTGGCGCAGTGGTTACGGCGCTCGACTACTGTTCCCAGGGATGCGGGATCGAATCCCGGCCTCAGCAGCGGCCTTTCGATGGCGTCGAAAAGCAAAGCTTTCGTGTGCAGTGCGATGTCAGTGCACGTTAATGAACCCCTGGTGGTCGAAATTTCCGAAGTCCTCCACTACGGCGTCTTTCAGCCTGAGTCGATTTGCGACGTTAGACCACGCAAACCGAACGAAACCTAAGATTGAAGCAATCATCAGGAGAACCATAAGTACTGCCCTTGGTTTCCTCATCAGTACGTCTACGAACTGGCTAATGAAGCTGGGGGTGCACAATAGACTGGAGGGTGATAGAGGCTAAACCAATCTCCCAGTATGAAAGACTGGCAAAAACCCCGGACGGGAAGAAGCATGCCCCGCCGGGGTGGTGCAGTGGTAAGACGCCCGGCTACTGTGCCGGAGTTCCCGGGATCGAATCCCGGCCTCGGCGGCTGCGTTTCGATGGAGGCGAAACGAAGTGGCGTCCGTGTGCTGTGCGATGTCAGCGCACGTTAAAGATCCCCAGGTGGTCGAAATTACTCCGTAGCCCTCCACTACGGCCCCCTTTCTCTCTATCCACTTTCACTCCCACCTTCATCCCTTCCCTTACGGCGCGGTTCAGGTGTCCACAGAGCAAGTGTGACAGATACTGCGCCTTTCCCTTCCTATGAACCAACCAACCAACCAAGAAGCATACTTCTAAGTCTAGGCATTTGTTACGAAAGCCAAGGGGACCTGAAGACAGATGTCCCGATGGAATTCAGGCAGAGCCTAAAAATCTCCCCGCTGCCACGAAACATGCATCCAGAACATCAACAGGAAGGAAGGGAGAAGAGGGCATCAACACTACAGAAGGCATATCAAGAAAAACAGGACGTGGTCACCGTCGAGATCGCAGAGTATGAGTAGAGGCATGTTATGGTTAAGGGAGGGTCGGTTGAAAAAATCTAATAAGCGGCTCGGTTAGGATGACACACGGCTGGAGAGGTGGCGATTTCTGTTACAATAGCAGGGACAATGGCTACTAAAATTATAAGTGATTCGCAAACAGCAATATGCAATTTTCTCAAGGGATTGGTTTCTCCACATGCAAAAACGATACTTAAAGCATGACAGAATGTTCCGGCTAATATGGGCACCAGCCCACTCCCAGCTTCGGGGAAATGAGGGAGCGCATAATCTTGCCCGCGGTCTCGCCTTCCTGGCAGGCTCTGACACTCAATAGGCTCTTAGCAGGGACAGGCTAGTTAGCTATAAAGAGATTACTGAGCACTATCGGCGAAACACCGGGTGATAGGACACAAAACAAGATCCAAGAAAGTATTTGGAGGCGCTTAGAAATCAGGGCCGGCTTGCACGATAAAGTCCGAACTAAGTCCAGACTTAAATGGTGTCTTTAGAAAGACCAAGCTTATTTAAAACTGCTCGTGTTCCGAACGTCGAACGCTTCGGGTTCATGTTCACCAGAGTGGCTTCCCAGAACGGCCCCAGCAACCACTTGGGGCATTTTTCCTCGTAACACAATCTTAAGCCGCAAAAAGCAATGGCACGGATTTTACACAACGCAAAATTGACGGAATGTGTACATCTTACAGCAGGGACAGTGCCAGCGCATCCCTGTATTTCCCTAATTTCTCTACTTAGACACCTGGCGTCCTTGTGTCTTAACCAAGACAGCACTAGAGTCGTAATTATAGTGATATTCTAGGCACTATATCGTAATCATGCAAGCGACTTATTCAAGTCAGGACTGAAGCCCAGTCTTGACTCCAGTCTTAAGCGGCCATGCTAGTGGCCTATTCTTTAGACTCCAGTTAAGTCTGGACTTAGCTAAGACAGTCTTAAGATTGTTTTGTGCAAGCGGGCCCAGGACTTTTCCGAGTCCAGCTATTCTAAGTCAGCGGTGCACCGAACAATTCTCAGATAGGTGCAAACTATGCCACGTAAGACGGATCTGGCACATATGATTTGAATATGTCCAGAAGTAAAAATATAAAACAACAGACAACCGTGAAGAATTTAGGGACAGTCTACTGTTCAGCTCGCACCCTGAGAATCAGCTAGGTGTAAGCCGACTGGCCGCACAAACCGCCCGGATCCAACGGCTCCAGGCCGTCTCGTAGGCGCTAGGGTTGATGGCTATCCTATATTTGTTGGAAATAAAAGTTTTACTCCCACTACTCACCATTGTAACCTCTGCCTGGAGTGGCTTCTCTCATTTTTATTTGACACCAAGCTCTGTTTCTTCGTAACCATAGACTGTACTACACGCAATAAATATTTGTATTCTACTCAGTACATGCTGCCCAAAATTGCAGTTTCACTTAGGCCAGTGCAAGGTTTTAGTAATGTGCAAGCTACCTCTACAATGTTACGGCAGAAGCAATACTACGCTAGGTAGAACCTTTCTTCACGGTGGCCTGTGGCCCGCCGCGCCGCTTAACCTTGAGCCAGCGCCTCGCTTAACAGATGGCGCGCCTTCGCCATGGCAACGCAGTTGCCGTAGGAACGCGATGACGTTCAATCGCTCTCTTCTCTCGCGCTTGAGCTCGCTCTGCGGCTGTACCGCGAGGTGTGTGGGGGCAGAGTGGCTTGAGCTCACATTGCCGCCATGCCACGAGCTGGAGCTGCAAACTCGGGTCGCTCCTTTCATATGGGAAGGTGATATCAGAATCAGCCTGCCAGAACCTTTTTCATTCTCTTTAACCCTACGACACACAGGCGCGTTCATACCGCTTGGATGAAGCGTGACTTTTATGTGGGCTGGTAGCTTACGCTCTCGCGTCATACATTTAAAGGATGAGCTGAAGTGTCCACTATAGTGTAGCACCTTACACTAATAGTGCATGATAAGGGAATAATGTAGCAGGCAAAAGAAGCATCCGTCGACGATTTCGCAATTCAACTAGGGTTAACCGGAGCGAAACCCCAACTAATGTTTGTCCAGTCGTTACAATCTAATGCAGAGTGCCTGACAACTACTGTAATAAATGGCCACGCGGAAGATTACTTATAGCGATATTCTCGTTACGTAGCTATTTTCACAGATGCTTCCCAAAGCGATGAAAAACAGCTCTAGGTATATATTCCCAGGCGCACATTTGAAGCTCCTTTGTACGAATTCAAGAGGATACACTTGCATTGCTTGCGATTGGCATGGCCTTTCTAAAATATCCCTGTAATATTGCTCACGTAATAGACTCGCTAAATGATTGTCAGTCGTAGCTGCTCTGGAAAGTCAGACGACGCGTCTTTGGAAGGAAACGCTTATGTTTTTCCTTCCTTTGCATTTACAGGAAGTGCGTTTTCAGTGGGTTTCGAGGCACTGTGGCATTCCTTTGAATATGATGGCTGATGTCTTTTGTCAATTAGACTCTGAATGGGCATATTGACAGTGTTGTGTCTGACATTATTTCGCTAAATATATCCAGGTTTGAGTGGTTTCAAATACTACAATCCTTGAGCAATAGGTACTTCTTCAGACTGCGGATTTTATTCATTTAAATTTTCATTGTAATATCCGATATTGCAGTTCGAGGCAATGTGACGTCTTCATGACGCTCTTGCGTTGTAAAATTCCTTGCCTCAATCTTTACGTCACTCGGGATTCGCGACGTTCAATTTCTGTGCATAATGCGATGACGTGGTATCAACTGAGCATTATATCTCCTTTCCCAAGTGTGCTACTCAGAGAAGAATTGTTTTCAAAACGTCTCTTGCCTGCTTAGGACTGCCTTTTTGAATTCCTATTCTTCTCCCGTTTGATGAAACCAAGACATGCCCTAAAACCGGTTTTTGAGTTATGAGAATCTAGATGAATATTGCTATTACCGGAAGATTTATTTATTAGCGTTACTCTCTCTGAATAATACATGCAAGTGTTTATTTCAAAAACGTTTTTTTTTATTGATTACTATTCCCAATTACCAAAAAATTGGAAAATATTTTAACAATCTTAATTATTAAGGTATTTGTCACAGAGTTTAGGCCTCGTAAAGTATTCACTTCATACACATGCAATGAACTCTCGATAATCCCTAACTGTAGGTATGTGCCATATGCATAGATGTAAAGACAAGAAGAAAAAGAGCGTCTGCATTAACTCTTGAACACCGCTTCTATTTGGTTGTCTGTAATAAACGTATATAGCCGTGGCTATAGCCTATTTTCCTTTATGTGTACGTAGCATAAGGTAGGTTATATAGCTTACTGCTGGTGCAAGTAGTGTAGTAAATGCGGGAGATTTCAACTCTTACCACAGCTACTGGGGAGTCGTACCGATTCCTGTGGCCAGGCTACACTCATTGTGGCTGTCTGCAAATTATGTCCACTGCCGAATTCCAGAGAAAATAGCTTTATTAGAGGAGTCGCTAACTCGGTCATTGGCGAAACATTAGCAGCAGGTAGGCAAGATGTATCTGACTGGTGTGCAGATTATTCGGACACATCTAGTGAGCGTTCTTGTATAATATTCACTATCCGGATATCTACGCTCAGAAATAGCAGTGTAAACCATGATTTTTTTTTACCACATAGTTTACAAAAAATATGGTCCACTTGACGTGCCTCTAATGTAAGCGCGAATCGGGATGTAAGGACTCAGCTAACAGGCTTTGCTTTAACAATGCAATAGACCACTCAAAATTCACTGCGCAAGCACCAGCTTCTAATAAACAGCCGTCTCCTTCGTGGACAGATTGGGAGAAAGCCTATCGTCTTAGAAAGGCTACCTGGGAGTGGCTATCTTAGAACCCACCCGATGTCCAACAAACTGATTAAATTACAAATAGATTGATGGAGCGTAACAAGAGTTGCGTAGTCTCTCAACTCACTAAATGTACAGCCTTTATCAAACGTTTAAAACCCAGAGGATTTGCCTTATATTATGACTTCATTAACAATCGTGGAAGTTCTAGCTATTGGAGAGCGTAAGACGAAAAATCTTCTTCAGCAACTTTGGAAAACTTGGAATGCACTACGAGCCACATAGTATGGCTCAGAATTCGGCCCACTGGCTCTAAAATTTTGACAAAGGACGTACATTGTTATCACCACAAAAGGCCAAGGAAACCCAAGATACGCTTCAGAAACCAAGAAATGTCCATTTACCCAATGTTTCACCGTTTCCGGACTCTACTGTGGTGGACGCATCAGTGCTATCAGTACTGGCAACGAGGCATCCTGCAGCTCACGGACAAGACGGTCTCGCAGTTGGCATGAATAAAACTTGAGCCAAGGATTTTACAAGTGACCTCTTGAATTTTTTCGGTACTTTGTTAGAAAGGCATGCATTCCTAGCATTTGGAATATGGCAAAAATGATTTTATTACTGAAAGAGCAGAAATAGGTAATGTATGAGACAATATTTGGCAGATTAAATTAACTGTGTATTTTGCCATCTTGATAGAAAAATATATTGCATAGTCGCCTCACAAAACACCTCCTTGATGTTGACGGTTTCATCTCAGCAAAGATAGCCTTTCGTTGTGGTTTCTCTATATAGAACGCATATGTGGGTCTAGAGAGCAGAATAAATCTCTCGCTACGCAGAAGGAATGTTTCAGCCTTGATCACATTTGCTGTAGCAAAAGCTTATGACATCGTAGATCGTAATATTTTACTTAACAGACTAGCTCAACTGAATCCTTTAGCTTACTTTTATGAATGAAAACGTTAACTTCGGAAGTATAGATATTTGCTGCACACGTGGAGCCTTTTGTCCTAATGCATCTTATCAATCTAGAAGTGTACTGCAAGGATCGGTGCGTTCACAGCTGTCATATTTTGGTCAGTGACATCCCCATTTGACCTGGTGTAACAACTTTTGTGTACACAAATGGATATTCATTCTGATAAAGCTTGAGCAGATTCTGCGGGCATATTTGAATGGTCTTAGACTATAGTTGGACGGTATTCATTATATCGGTATGTTAACAAATCTGAGGTCTCGGTATTCCCACCAGCAACTCCTTTGCTCATATCTCTAGTCCATTGCTTGAACAGGATTACACAGGTGAATCCGGATAAATATCTTGGTAATAATTATCAACCAGAATTAGATTGAAGCATTCATATAGAGAGCAATGTACTTAAAGGAGAACGTGTTTTAGGCAGGCGGCTGACATGAATTCCAAATAACTTTGAGATGCGTTGCGAAACGTTATTCTTACCATAAAAAGCCTATGTGAGATATATACTTTGATTGGTTGTGTGCTGTTCTATGATGTGCGAACTACAAGACTCAACCCGTATTCTTACTGGAAAGCCGCGCTATACGCCTCTGGCTAGGTCTCCTGAATGCAGTTTCAAACACACTGCTTTACCTGGAAGCCCGCATCCCTGACAAAAATTCCTGCTTCCAACTACTCACGGTGCATACGCTCATCAGGTACTTTGACCCGGTTATTGATGTCAGCACTAATATTGTGGTGGCTCAACCGGCCGTTTCTTTTTTCTATGACCACGATATCAAATGCCAAACGTTAAGCTAACGCAAAACTTTTCAATCCTGATTGTATTCAGTTCATTGCAAGGAGTTGATAACTCGTAGGCAACAGTGGAATTTCATTACGACCACATCTTCCCCTTCCATGCGAAGCACGTGCCCGCAAACGTTTTGAACGGTCTTCTATTCGAAAACAAAGGCAATTGCCCTCATTATGCTATTCATGGTGCTTCCGTCAGCTGCGAAAAGCGGCAGTTGGCATCTTTTCGGAGCATTTCGCTAGGGGTTATTCTGTCCGCATACCTGTAAGATTCATATACTCTTGCGGCATGTTTATCTTTTGTATTTCCTCTACACAAAATTTCATGGCTCGAGTCACGTGTTATCATTCTCGCTCATTGTTTGAGAGTTTTAGCCTCGCTTGAACCATTACAATAATATTATTTGGGCAGTTTTCTTCGAATTTTTATTCCATTCACATTTAGAGAGGTTCGTTTTGTCTTGGTTCAAGGCCATGCAGATATTCATTCAAACGAAGGGGGTTGTTTCTTAGCAAGATCGGCGCTTATTGCGTCAGTGACATATCTGCTCCCTAACTTCAGCGGGTTGGCGATTGCAAGGTTTCAGCAATTCAAGCACATTCCAGGCAGGCACATGGTTCCTTAATAAATACCACTAATTATCAGAACTTAGTACATAATAGAAACATCCCGTCATGTAAAACCAGAATATGGTAGGTATCAATTACGCGGCTGAGGTACAAGATTCCAAGTTTGAATTCGTATTTATGCAGATGTGGGTGGACACATACAAAGCTATGTGACACATGCGGGGTATACTATGGAGCATTCCTCCTCTCCTGTCAGGAATTTACACTTCAGAAAAAGACTTATGTGGATACCGGTTAGGTCTTGCCTTGTCTTTGCCTGTGATACTATCATTTGGTACAAGCGCTAAAGGATTTGCATTAAGTTCAATATGCGGGATGCTCTATGAATAGATAATTGCAGCTGGTAGGTTGGAATGCTAACTCTTATACATTTCTTGGCGTCTTTTTTCCACCAAAATAGTAGAGATTGGCTCTGGTATAGAACCGTTGGTACCGGCAACCCGGAGCCAGAGCACTGAGCCACTGAACCTACGAAATTTACAAGTGCAGCATATAAACAGATTAATCATCATCAGCAGTATCAGCAACTAGAGTATACCTCTCTCCCATATTTCTCCTACTTTGCCGGTCATATGGTACCTGATTCTACCGGACCCCAAACATTCATCTGCACCTAATGAATACGAAAGGAGTAAAACGAGCCATAAACTAGTCCGAAATAAACTAATGCTCACCACTTCTCCCCATATGCTGAGATAATATGGATATGCACTCACTGTTTTCTATACTGCCAACTACCTGAATTCTGCGGCTTTGTCACGCCCTGGCTCCAATTGGATCTCTGTTCCACATCTCTTACTCACAGAGATAGTCTATTCAAATACGCGTTTTATCGCGATTTTGGACTTCTGAGCAGGTAATGGCTTTTATGTTGATATGGTAGATATAATCAGGTGTAGTAACGTTGTTACCGCAATTAAAAAACAAAAAACTGAACCCGCGGCTAGGCTGCGCAGGACACGCAAGTAAAATTATAATAATAAATTATGTCTGTGGTTTTACTGCGCTATAATTACAAACATAAGATCATCTTGGGCTAAAATAGGAATCGCATGATCCGTTGCTCTGATCAACGGATTTTTTTAGTGCCGCCATCAATGGGAAAGATGCCATGAGGCACGGTGCGTATGACATGCTGAAGCGCTTGCGCCGAACAGCAGCTGTGAACTGTATATAAATATTATCTACACAGCACCTTTCTCATGGGTCACTGGAAGACAGATATATTATGTTTAGGCATATAAAAATGACAAATCCAGGCAGATCGCCCCGTGCTGCGTGAACAAGCATTCAACGATGTTGTTTCCATTTTTAGTTTAGGCATCAAATCTGCGCTCATTGATATATGACTAGATTTACATGAAAGCGATGAAACAGCGACAAATGCTGGACATGAGCAAAAATGAATATTTGTTTTCGATTCAGAAGCGCTTCATGTCATTGCTCTATGTTTTGCTCTTATTTCTTCTTGCGACGAATTAAAGGCTCTGCCAATATGCAGTGCTGTCCAGATAAAGGATGAATGGTATTTAAGCGTTTGTATTTATAATGACAGCTTACAGCTGAAGATTTCTGCAATGTTTCAGTAAGGATTACGTGTCGGTCCTAATGTACCTCACTCTAGCAGTTTGCGGCCTTATAAAGCTTCCTACCTGGGTTTTACTTGCAGGCTCGGACTGGTACGCACAGCACCCTCGTTGAGCGATGGCTTCCGCATCTGAGGGATCTCCGGACAAGCCTGAACGCCCTCCAAAGGCGGAGGGAGAGGTGTCCAAGCTGTCGTCTCGAAAGAAGCGTAGTGCCCCAGTCATCGTAGCGCCTAAGGACGAACCCCACTCATCACAGCCTGCTGAAGAGGGATTCAAATGTGGATCCTCGATTAGGAGATCTCGCAGAATATCTGCGGGACCTGCCGATATCCGCCGCCGGTGCTCGTTGGCCGGCAGCTCCACCAACCGCGATAAGGGAGCGGCCATTAAGAGTGAAAAATACGAGTCGTCATGCTGCCCTTCTCCGATCCTCGCGAATCCTAGCCACGTTGAGAGGGCTAGCACATCGTTTCTCCAACAAGGCGGGCAGATTCCTCCATCTCAAGCTCGGGACAAAGGCTCTACATACGACTACATGCGTGAAGAAGCCGTTGGACTGGCCTCCGGTGTACTAAGTGGTGCTTCTCAGGGTGAAATGACAAAGGAGGAAAACATGCTTGTAGCGGCGACTTCTACCCAACCTCCTCCCGCTCCTGGGACGACGTCTACCCCAGGCGATCCGCCCAAGGCTACTATAATTCGCCCGCAGTCTGGAAAGTCCCCTTTAGATGATGTAAAGGTTACCGTGTCTCTTCAGAACATTCCGCCTCCACGGGAGTCTGGCGCTGATACCAGCGGCAGCGTGGTGAAACCAATGAAAAGCATGGTGACGAGCCCCACTATGCGAGGTCTGAGAAACTTCGACTTGAAAGACATCGTGAGTTACTTATTTTGGCATTTCATGTCGACGTCTTTTCTATATTTGAGACATCTTTTGCCGCATATGCCACATACATCTTACGAAGCGGCATTCTAAGTTTGATTTTAACCTGTCTAGGTATTGCCACATCATCCCACTATCATCCGCGGATATGAAGATTTGAAGTGCATATGAAGAAACCGACATTTAACTGCCCCGCTTGAACTTGAAAAAAAAAAAAACGAAAAGCACAATTACTGACATTTTGTAGTTACGCGGGTGTCGGATCAGATTGCAAGAAGCACAAGGGTGCTTCTTTATGTAGGGCAAAAAGAACTTATACTTTTCTCACCCCCTTTTTATCATGTCGTAAATTCCGCTATGCGGAGTTCAGCTCCGGATTTACCCTCGTTGTTTCTCGCTATGACCTCAACTTTGATCTCAAGATCCTTGTTTTCGCTACCGGCTCGGATAAGGCATACACACTGAAATGTTTGCGATACTACGCTTTTCCTTTTTATATTTCAAAATTTTGTGAAATCTACCGAACAGTGAAACAGATAATGAGGCGTATTCTCCCCCTCCCACCGAAAGAAAAGGATGAGGCCCAACTGCGGGGCTGGGAATGCTTTTGCCCCATCCTTTGCGGAGACGGCTCGCCTGTCACCAGTGGTTGTATCTTTTGGAAGCTGTCATTGCACCCGCCACCGTTTCATTGGCGTATGAGGGCTGTTGCGACACGCGTATTTCTCTTTCCCTCCTCTTCTTCGTTCCTTCTCCATTTTCTCCTCTCTCGCAGGAGGCAGCGGAGGTGGTTTAGCAGCAGGGCCAGTAGCAGACGCGTGCTTTTTTTCTGACTTTCTACTGTCGCAACAACCTCCACTTCCACCCCAAGAAGAAATATTGTGTGTAATTGACCAGTATGTAATTGATACTTTACATAATTTGTTTGGTTGGTTTATAGGGTCTAACATCCAAAAGCGGCTCAGCCAATGACAGGCGCCGTAGTAGAAGAGTAGGAAATTACACCACCTGGGATTCTTTAACGTGCACTGACATCGTACAGCACACGGGTAGCGCTTCGTTTTGCCATCTATTTCTTAGCACCCCTTGCTGCGTCACAGGTCTGACCACCGCCGTGGTCAGTTGTTCCTCAGCCGCTAGTGACTGAAGGCAGGGGTTTATGGAACTAATCAAGAGATGTTGCGGCCAGTTACTGCACCAGGGTGGCCAACTCTCTTCTGGTGAGGGAGTGCGTTGCCGGAGGTGTTTACCGGCATCAGGTCGCACCACAAACCTGTTTATGCAATTCCATCGACACGCGCTTTTTTTATTATTTTTTTTATTCGGTGGAGAATTGCGTGGCACCGGGATTCGAGCCCCGGTCCTGTTGCATGCGAGGCGGATGGTCTACCGCTACGCCACCGATGCACCTAAGGGAGATCAGTGAGTTGTAAGTTTGTTGATAGGCAGAGTGAGATAAAAAGTAGTTCTCACTTCTCGAGCGCGGCAGACCGGCCTGTATGGCCAAGAAAGGAAGAAATTATATCAAATTCCTGATCAATAGTGTCTAGAACGTGACCAGGAGATCCGCGCTAGCACCAAACTGTGATGTCCACGTACAAAAAGTGCTGAAGATCGTGGATAGACGAAAGCTGAACCACGAGAAGAGCCATGGCGATACGAAAAAGGAAGGGTGAAAGCACAGCACCCTACGCGGTTTCATGGGTGAGACGGTGGGGTGTAAAAGTGAAGTTCAATGCCTAGAAACGGCCTGGCAATTAGAAATAAAAGCTTGACTGTGGTTATATATGTGGGAGCAGCAGTCGGTGCTGGAAAGGCAGGTAAAAATATTGTCATGGGAGACGCAATTGACTGCCTTGCAGACAACGACAATGACCAGGGCGTGAAGCTGAGAGCTACCACAGGTGAGAAAAGTGAAAGAAAACCGTCCTGTGTAGACAGATGAGGACGAAACCCAATGGGTGTATGAGGGAGCAAGATCGAAGCATTCCAATGTGTACTAAGCCTAGTGAGCGCCATTTTCATCGGGTATTCGACACAGGAGGTCAGAGAAATATGCCTGAGATTGGAAGGGGCTGAAGGCTTAACAGGTCTAGGAATGGGAGAAATAAGTGAGGAAGTTCAGGACGATGGCAGAGTCTTCTTGCCAGGCGGTGTTATAGAGGTTGAGAAGGTGCTCTTTTGCGTTAGCGGGAAGATTGCGAAGAGCCGAGCGATTCCATCTTCATAGGAAGCACACCGAAATGCGTTAGCAAAGAAGTGCAGCTTCAAGCTCGCGCAGTTTAAAAAGTGCACTGAAGTCATTGCTTGCAGAGCCTATATATTCAGCGGAAAAGTGGGAAAAGGGGGGGGGGTAGATTAGGATCTGCAAGGAATGCGAAAAGTTCATCGGGAGATTTGGTGACTTGGACTTTAGCAAGTAACGGGGAAGGGGCAAGGGTGATACGAAGGAGGGTTCGAATGACTCCAGGTTGATTTTTTTATAGAGCGCCGTGTCAAGATTGTTGCATAGGATATTCCATCAAGAATCATCATGCTTGGAACACTATGCCACGAGGTTGTCTCGCGAATTTGAAAACGAGGTCTGCAATTGGAGGTTGCGGGGTTGCAGTCTGGCTGTTCGGAGGTTATATTTGCGAGGCTTCCATAGCCTGATAAGATGGCGGTTGTCTTCAGAAGTGAGGTATGCAACGGTCTTCATGCGAGTAGAGGACGAAGCCGCTTGGAGAAGCGCATTAGTCCATTCCTCATAGAAAGTGAAGGAGGCTGAGAAGAGGAGACAGCGAAAGGCATGCCATTTGGTATGTCGAAAGCGCTGCTTGCGGGTAGGTGTCCGAAGACGGACGGATATGGAAATAATGTAGTGGCCACTAAGAAGGGCTGATCACTAAGGTGATATAGGAGCACAGCAGTAAGTGAGGTCAGGGGTTGTGTGGCGCTGGGAGTACATGCCCACCCTAGGGGTACTCTGGGGGTGTTGATGAGAATGAGGTTAGTTGCTGGGCAATAGAGTAGAGTGGATGGCTGGCACGAAAGGTCTGCGAATAACCCCACAGTGTGCGGGTCATTGAAGTCCTCGCATAGATGTACAGCCGTATGAAAGAGCAATGTGTCAAGACATTTACCTAGGACCGTGGCATGTGTGGCGTGAGGGAACGAGGGGGGGGGGGGGCTCGTAGAAGGACAGCAGTGCCAGACTGAGATGAGCCTTAGAAATGTAGTAGAGGGTGCTCACCAAGTAGGATTGGAGCAATAAGGGAATGTCAAGGGCTGCTATTGAGAGGTCACGGCGGACGTAGACAGAAAATAGAGGGCTAGTAGCTGTAGAGTGAAATGCCCGGTAGCTAGGAACGTTAGTGGAGCAGCGCGTTTCCTAGAGGAGAAGGAAATGCGCCAGAAAGGGGAGAGTAAACAGATACTGGCGCAGTGGAGTACGGTGATTATTAGGGTTGCGACAGTTCCACTGAATTATATTGAGGTCATTCATGTTGGCATCAAATTATTATGATTGCGCTGTGGCAAGAAATCGCGTTACTTTGGGGTAGTGTGAAGAAATTCCGTGATGGTTTGCAGAGAATTCTTGAAGGTGGAGATTAAATTAGGGATCAATTCGAACAGAAGGTTGAAGTGCGCATTAAAGCGATTGAATTTGGCATCAATTTGGGTGATAACCTCCTCATATTGTTGGAGGCGGCGGTCAAGGTCACACTGGTGTTTGCGACGACATGTTTTATGTTTGAGAATTTGGAATGGATTGTAGTGAAAATCGGATCCATGTGAGCCTCAAGAGCATCCAGGCGGCAATGGATAAAGCTGAGATCTTGTATGAGAGGGCGAATGGCCACTTTCAGACTAGCCACACGGAGACCTATGGCATGAAAGCGTTTTTCAATAAAGGGCGGGGGAGGAGGCGAGTGGGAAACGAGAGACAGTGGAGATTATTGGAGAGAGTAGCGAGGCTTGGGAAACGGTTGCGTCAGAAATTTACGAGATGGAGAGTCCACGACTCTGTTCTGAAGCTGAGAAGGTGCCTATGCTACTGCTGCGAAGGAGCCGGGAGAGAAATAGAACGCGTGCTCTGCAAGAGGAGGACAGTCATAGCTATATATATATATATATATATATATATATATATATATATATATATATATATATATATATATAGGGGGCTGCGGAGGAGCCGGTTGTTTCCTGGCGAAGGTTGACAGGCTGTTGGTAGCCATTCTTGTCACACTCCTTATTTGTCTGCTTATAGTAGGGGCGAATAGGGCCGAAAGTAGCACCAGGACTGCGTGCATTCATGGACAGAGGGCGACCGGCAGATGGGTGAAGTTTACTTGGCCAATCTCGAGACACCGGGTAAATCCAGGAACGAGAGCTTTGTGAGGGCGGCGTCGAAATGCTGTTCGTCGAAGCTAAACAGTGCTGGGGATTACAGTAACCAGCAAATGCAATTAGTACTGTTTCGGTGGACCCCATTATGCGCGGGGTTATTACGGCTGTGTAGGTCTCTAGCTCCTTCACGAGATCGGCAGTGGAGAGGCTGCATTCGGCACATGAGTGAGGCCGATGCAGGGAAGAGCAGGCTTGAGAAAGTAGGGACGGACTTTTACGAGCTTACCGGAGAAGTTGATGTGGGTGATATAGTATAGAAGGTTGGCGGTGAGGCTAGAGTGCGTTTTCAGAAAGACCAGGGCCCGCTTGCACAAAACAATCTTAAGACTGTCTTAGCTAAGTCCAGACTTAACTGGAGTCTAAAGAATAGGCCACTAGCATGGCCGCTTAAGACTGGAGTCAAGACTGGGCTTCAGTCCTGACTTGAATAAGTCGCTTGTATGATTACGACTCTAGTGCTTTCTTGGTTAAGACACAAGGACGCCAGGTGTCTAAGTAGGGAAATTAGGGAAATACAGGGATGCGCTGGCACTGTCCCTGCTTTAAGATGTACACATTCCGTCAATTTTGCGTTGTGTAAAATCTGTGACATTGCTTTTTGCGGCTTAAGTTTGTGTTACGAGGAAAAATGCCCCAAGTGGTTGCTGAGGCCGTTCTGGGAAGCCACTCTGGTGAACATGAACCCGAAGCGTTCGACGTTCGGAACACGAGCCGTCTTAAATAAGCTTGGTCTTTCTAAAGACACCATTTAAGTCTGGACTTAGCTCGGACTTTATCGTGCAAGCCGGCCCAGGTTTAGCACTCGCTTGTCTCGAGGATGAGGTCGTTACTGGAGCGTTCAGAGAGGTTGGTAGCGTCCATTATAGTTTCAAACAGTTCGTAGAGCCGGATGGTCGGGGCAATGGTGCCAGGCGGGATCTGAAGCCGTTCTGATATTACATTCAGGTCAGATCTGGCAGGTTTCGTAGACTTGCGAGTGGCACGACCGTTTCTCAGCCTTCGTCCGGGGATGGAATAAAGTCCATGGTTGAGTGGAGCGCAGCAGCCGTGAGATCCAGTGGGTCAGAAGAGGCTCCTGCCGTTGGTTCATGGGGAGGGGGCGAATCTGAAGCCGACGATGTAGCTGGCGGGCCGTGTGGCGGCGGCAGAGCCACTTGAGACGTGGGCTCAAGGGGGCGCGTCTGAGATGTGTGGACGATGGTCGGCGGCAAAGCGGCGAGTGCAGCAGGCCACGCGGGCGCGCTTCTGGGATGTATGGCCAACGGTCGGCGGCGATGCAGCGGATGCAGCAGTCCCCTGCGGCTGATGCAGGGTGCGGTCAGGCATGTCAGCACTCTGCGTTCCTATAGGCTTAGCGCGGTGTGGCGCCGCTTAGTCCTGTTAGACCTCCTGGCTAGATGGTTGAAGGTGAGACCTTGCTAAAGCTGGTATAACCAGGTTCCTTGGAACGCTAGGGATCGCTTGATGTGAGTCTCGAAGCAGACGCTGTCTATCGTGAAGTGGCGCGGACTGAAAGAACGGAGCCCGTCTTTAGATAATGTTTTATGAACACACTGATAGCAACTTTCTAACCTTCCGATTTATCTCGAAGTTTTGCGCATTAAGTTTTTCTCTTTGCACCGAGCAGTTAATGTTGGTGTAGAAACGCAATGGGGTACTTCCGGGAAAATAAACATAAATAAACTACAAGCAATCCAAGAAATGGTATTCGCATATATTGATTTTAAAATCTTGCGGTACATGAAAAATGGTAGCATTCAAAAACGACCCTCAAGTGAGAACGACCCTCTTGTCCATAATTTCTACGCACATATACCTTCGCTGCAATACCATTATTTGTACCCTCCATGAAAACATTGAGGAAGGGTAGGCGTCTATAGTTTCTTGTTCATCTTCAAATGTAGGATTGTTAGCGTGGTTTCAGGGCGAGAAATAACGTTTCCACAGTTTTACCTCTATTTGACAGCACACCTGTGATCTATATACCGCAGGAACAAATTTGTTGATGGGTGTAATGAACTAAGCACGAAGCTCACAGTCATTCCCATGTGTAGGTCTACTATATACCGGAATATGCCAATGATGTGAATGTAGAATAACTTGTATTCAAAAGTATTCCTCTGGAAGATCTTTATGACCCGGCTAACAGTGTTTATTTCAATGTACGCGCTTTCCTGAAGAGGGAGGCTGCCATAAAAAAACAACGTTTGAGCGTTGGACACCTAATTCGCGAAGAAAAATGTAAACATTGGTGTCGCTTCGCATGAGACCACATCCCAATAGTCGGTATCTTCAACTTGTACCAAATCTTTTACGTTAATGAAGGTATTCCCGCCTATAGCACACAAAATCCCCGGTGAAGATATCCGGATATATTGTAGAACGCATAACAAAGAAAGGCAGAATGGAGCGAAATGCGACGTCATTTGCATTCTCTTTTGAGTGCATAAGACATCGCTGAGATGAAGGCGTTGTGTGATGTTTTTGCGGCTGTAGGAAGAAGGAAAAGAAAATGCACGGGCCTGCTACTGTCTCTGTAGCTGAGCCACCTCTGCTGCTTCGTGCAAACAGAAGAGAAAATAGAGAAGAAAGAAAAGGAAGAGGGAGAGAAAGACGCGCACCGCAACAACAGCCGTCGTCCACCACCGAAACTGGGGCGGGTGCAATGACGGCCCACAACAGATAAAACTTCTGTGGTAGGCTAGCCCCCGCCGCTAGTGGCGGCGACCTTCTGGTTCCAGCCCCCGTTGTGTGATATCAGGAGGCTGTGAACCCACGGGACGAACTCATTATTCAAGTGGCTTTTGTAACAGCGCTTCCATTTCCTTAAGAGGGTATCGGAAGCAGGAAGAAAATATAAGCGGAGCAGGAAAAAAGTAATTTTATCCTTAAATCATGTTCGCCCCTCGAGACGGCGGCTGGCTTTGTACCGTCTAATAGGCCATAGCGAATCCGCGCCGGCAATATCTGGGTTTTATAAGATGCACAAAAAATTAGAGTGTCTCTTAGATTTCTTTAAAAGACGAGAATGACGAAAGCCTACTCTTCGTCTCCTATCATTTGCCTCTTGGCGTCGGCATCTTATGGGCGTTCGTTTAGTGCTGTTATAGCCCCGCCGAGGTGGTGTAGTGGTAAGACGCCTGGCTACTGCGCTGGAATACCGGGGTTCGATCCCGATCTCGGCGGGTGCGTTTCTATGGAGGCGAAACGAAGAGGCGTCCCTGTGCTGTGCGGTAGCGCACGGTAAATATCTCCAGGTGGTCGAACTTATTCCGTAGCCCTCCACTACCGACTTCCCTTTCTCGTTTTTAACTTTCACTCCCACATCTTTCCCTTCCCTTGGCGCAAGTTCAAGTGAGGGTTTGCAGATGACAGGAACGCTAGACAAGGAGGTCACCTCTCGAGGAATCTCGCGGTATATAAGAGATCACGCGCACAGATCTCACGCACAACTCTTGCCCACAACTCCCGCGCACGGGATTTCGTTCCATGAGCCTGAAAGGCTTTCACCTTAAACAGGACGTAGCATTACACGAGATTGTTTACTGGTTCGATTTTCATTGTAAACGTTCCAAGTTCCCGAAAAAATTCCCACGGCTAACTTTTGAACGCATCTCAAGTATTTCTCACACTGTGTGGACAATGTGAAAACTAAATAATGGTGGCAAATGTGTTATTTCATGTGAAATATATGTTAGATGGCACGCTAATGACCTTCAAAATCTAATGCTGTGTTAAGCGGGGATCCTGGCAGCACTGGTAGCGAGCAGGACCGGAGATGGGGTGGCTTAACTTGCAGTCAACTAGTCCGCAAAATCACTTTCTCTTCCTCCTTCTCGGTGATCTGCCCAATTAATGGGAACCTCTTCTTTACAATGTTGCCCCCGCAGAAAAGAGGAGAAATCCTGGCGACTCAAGGAGACGAAAGGAATGCGAGATCGTAGTAAGGCTTCAAACGGTCGACGTGAACAATCTCACGCTCACGGCGGCGAAGGTTGGTGGATGCGGCGAGCGGTTCAGTTAGGTAATTCACTGGAGAAGTCTGTTGGAGCACTAGGTAGGGTCCGTGGTACTTGGAAATAAACTTGCTGCTCAGGCCGGGTGGTGTCGATGGGACCCAGAGCCATACGTGAGCACCGGGAGAGAATTGATGCACAGGGTGGCTGCTGTCGCTGTGCGCTTTCTTCTGGGCTTGCTCGTCCGAAGTAAGCGAGCGAGCCAGCTTGCGACATTCTTCAGCGTGCCTGGCAGCTGCTGAATTTGATGTGTACTCTGACATATCAGGACGGTAGGGGAGGATGGTGTTGAGTGGAGACGAAGGTTCACGCCCGTACAGCAGAAAAAATGGTGAGAATCCGGTAGTTGCTTGAACGGCGGTGTTATAGGCATAGGTTACAAATGGGAGAATCTTGTCACAATCGGAGTGGTCGGAGGCGAAGTACTTGGACATCATGTCACCTAGTGTGCGATTGAAGCGCTCTGTCAGTCCGTTGGTTTGAGGGTGGTACGCGCTGGATGTCCGGTGGGTGGTTTGGCATTCGCGTAGGAGCGCTTCGACAACCTCGGATAGGAAAGGTTTGCCTCGATTACTTAGAAGTTTTCGGGGGGCACCGTGCCGCAGAATGAAATGATGAAGAAGAAAGGACGCGATAGTGGGTCCCGTGGCATCCTGAAGTGCTGCTGTCTCCGCATAGCGAGTAAGGTGATCGACGGCCACGATTACCCAACGATTTCCTGCAGGTGTGTACGGTAGAGGTCCATACAAATCGATGCCAACACGATCGAATGGTCGATGTGGGCACGGAAGGTGCTGTAGTGGAGCCGGCTGATGGAGAGGAGGCGGCTTGCGACGTTGGCAATCGATGCACGAACGCACATACTTACTGACGAAGGTATACATACCGCGCCAGTAAAAGCGCTGTCGCAACCGTTCATAAGTCTTAAATACACCCACATGGCCACACTGCGGATCGTTGTGGTGAGATGCGCAGATATCACTTCGGAGGTGGCGAGGTACGACGAGCAGCCACTTACGGCCATCTGGCATATAGTTGCGTCGATAGAGAAGATGGTCACGAAGGGCGAAATGCTGCGCTTGACGACGAAGGGCGCGAGCAGCCGGTGAAAGTGACGAGTTCGTAAGAAGATCGATTAGTGATGTAAGCCACGGATCCTTGCGCTGTTCTGATGGCATGTCGTTGATGGACAAAGAAGGCAAGGCGGAGCTGGAGGCAGGGGACAACGGAGCGTCAGGCGACACTGGCGAGCGGGAAAAGCGTCTGCGTCAGAGTGCTTACGCCCTGTACGATAGATGACTCGAATATCATACTCTTGTAGTCTAAGCGACCAGCGGGCGAGACGGCCGGTGGGGTCTTTTAGTGAAGACAACCAACATAAAGCGTGGTGGTCCGTAACAACATCAAATGGGCGCCCATACAAGTATGGCCGAAATTTCTGAAGCGCCCAAACAATTGCCAAGCATTCCTTTTCTGTCACCGAGTAGTTGGTCTCGGCCTTGGTCAGCGTTCGACTTGCGTACGCCACAACGTATTCATCAACACCGGGTTTTCGTTGGGCAAGAACAGCGCCGAGGCCGGCGTCGCTGGCATCGGTGTGCACTTCGGTAGGAGCAGCCGGATCGAAATGGGGCATACGGGGGGTGAGGTAAGTATCTTGCGCAATTTCGTAAAAGCAGCATCGCAAGCCGGCGACCAGGCAGAAAGATCTTTGTGAGCGCTGAGAAGTCGCGTCAGAGGGGCAATGATGGTCGCAAAGTTTCGAACGAAACGCCTAAAATAGGCGCATAAGCCTATAAAGCTGCGTAATTGCTTGATAGATGTTGGCTTCGGGAACTCAGCGACAGCTCGAAGTTTAGATGGATCAGGGAGGATGCCATCTTTGGACACTAAATGCCCTAAAATAGTGAGTTGGCGAGCGGCGAAATGGCACTTTTTCAGATTGAGCTGTAGACCGGCGTTGCTAAGGCATTGCAAGACAGTTTCAAGGCGAGTTAGGTGGGTCGCGAAGTCGGATGAAAATACAACAATATCATCCAAGTAGCAGAGGCATGTGTGCCACTTCAAACCGCGGAGAATATTGTCCATCATGCGTTCAAATGTGACCGGCGGTTTACACAGGCCAAATGGCATCACGTTGAACTCATAGAGCCCGTCGGGAGTGACAAAAGCTGTCTTGGGGCGATCGTCCTCAGCCATCGGAACTTGCCAGTAGCCAGAACGTAAATCGATTGAAGAGAAAAATTCCGCTCCATGCAAAGTGTCCAGAGCGTCGTCTATGCATGGTAGCGGATAGACGTCCTTTCGTGTGATTGCATTAAGGCGTCTGTAGTCCACACAGAACCGAATAGACCCGTCTTTCTTCTTGACTAAAACGACCGGGGACGCCCAAGGGCTACTGGAAGGCTGAATTACACGCCTACTGAGCATCTCGTCGACTTGCTCATCAATAATGCGGCGCTCTGAGGCTGATACACGATAAGGGCGTTGGCGTAATGGGGCGTGCGTACCAGTATAGATGTGGTGAGAAACAGTTGACGTACGACCCAAGGATAGCTGCTGGATGTCAAAGGAAGCTTCGAATCGGTTCAGTAAGTCGAGGAGCTTGGCGCGTTAATCTGGAGCGAGAGCACTGTCGATGGCTTTGTCGAAGGTAGCCAGAGGCGGTCAAGGAGACGAGGAACGAGGTGGGCTAAGGGCACTGACGTTGTGGGATATTGTGTCGGCACAGATGGAGAAAACCGGCGGGACGGTCACAAAATTTTCTGATCGAACAGGCTCAGCATGCCCAACGCACTCGCCACGTTGCAACGTGAGTGGATAGAACGAATCGTTAGTAATGGCTTGTTCGGTGCGTCCGCTTCGTACACTAAGGACGGCGCAGGGCAGGGGAAGACAGCGTCGCGAGACGAAGAGGGAAGATGGGGTGAAGACCACTGTACAGTCTTGAAGAGAGGGACAGTTTATAGGCACAATCGCAGCAGATGAAGGCGGGATATCAGTAGCATCCGCAACGTGGCATTTGGCTTCCCCAAGAACGTTAGCGGCAGTCGGTGCGGTGCACAGCGGAAAAAACTCTACTTCGGCACGAGCGCAATGAATTACGGCGCGATTGCGACACAAGAAGTACCATCCTAAAATAATGTCATGAGAGCAGTCACGGAGAACGATAAAACTGATGACGTAGAGAACGTTCTGAATGGTGACTCGAGCCGTGCAGGTACCGATCGGTTCGATTTGCTGAGCAGTGGCGGTGTGCAATGAAACCCCAGAATATGGCAGAACAACTTTTTGTAACAAGCGGCACAGTCTAACGTCAATAACCGAAACAGCAGCACCAGTATCTATAAGCGCTAGAGTACAAACATTTTCAATGGTAACTTCTATTAAATTGTTCGGTGGCGAAGCAGGACTTTCACTGTTTGACGAAAGCGCAGTTCTTGCCTGCGGAACTGCGTCTAGTGGTTTTCCGGCATTGGCGAGGTAGAACGGCGGCGCATCGGCGACGGAGAGCGACGGCGCGGAGAGGTTGAGCGGTTGTCATGCGAGAAGTGGTCAAAGTGAGAGGAGGGATGAGGTGGCGCAGGGGGTGGGGATGGCGGCTGTGCGTAGGCAGCCGGGCTCTGATCGAAAGCGTATGGTGTCGGACGACGGCGGCACAGGCGTGCAACATGGCCAGGGAGACCACATGCAAAGCAAATTGGCCGATTGTCAGATGTGCGCCAAGGGCGTAGAATAGGTGGCGCACGACGCTGAGTGAAAAATGCGCGCTGAGACGGACCATACGATGGCAAAGGCGTAGGAGGGGGTAGTCTTGCGGCAACCTCAGCATAGGACAGTGGTGTAGGTCCGGACGTCGGAACAGCGTCGGCATGAATGAGCGGAGCTGTCAGTGGTGTGGGATGAGAAGTAGGTTGTCGATGGGGCGGAAGTGCGTCGGCAACTTGTTCCTGAATAACCTGGCGTATGGTCGGAGTCAGGTGTGAGCTGGAATGCGGAACGTTTGAAATTAGCGATAATTGACGTGCAACTTCTTCCCGTACGAAGTCTTTAATTTCTTGAATTAGTGTGGAGCTGACAGGGGCGTCAGACATAGCCGCAATCGTGGCTTCAGGTTGTTGAGGGACGATGCGTTGCCAACGAAATTCGTCGTAGCTTTGACACATCGTGACAACTTCACTTACAGTACGGGGCCCTTTTGCCATCAGAATGTTGAATACGCCTTCGTGGATGTCCATCATGATGTGGCGAATCTTCTCGGCTTCAGTCATTGATGCGCTTACACGATGACACAAATCTAAAACGTCTTCGATGTAGCTGGTAAAGGTTTCTCCTGTCTGCTGCATTCGCTCGCGCAAACGGTGTTCGGCGCGAAGCTTGCGGACCGCAGGTCGACCGAAGACATCAACAAATCGGGATTTGAACGAGGCCCAAGTTGGAATGTTAGCCTCGTGATTTGTGAACCATAACTTTGCTACTTGGGTCAGGTAGAAGATCACGTTGTTAAGTTTTAGGACGTCATCCCACTTATTGTGGGTGCTTACGCGTTCATACGAAGAAAGCCAGTCCTCGACGTCCTGATCGTCGGTACCGCTGAAGACCGGCGGGTCCCGCTGGCGAAGCACCCCGGAGCATGGAGTAGAAGGGGCCGAGGTAGCGGGGCCGGTGGTGTTAGAGCTGGAGTCGGTCATTGAGGTAGGAATTCGGCGGCTGCGGAGCTCCAGAGCGAATAAATGGAAGAGAAATCCCGCGACCTCCACCAAGTGTTAAGCGGGGATCCAGGCACTGGTAGCGGGCACTGGTAGCGAGCAGGACCGGAGCAGGGGTGGCTTAACTTAGTCAGCTAGTCCGCAAAATCACTTTCTCTTCCTCCTTCTCGGTGATCTGCCCAATTAATGGGAACCTCTTCTTTACAGCTGAAAATAACATATGAACAACGACCTCTTTGCTCACACGCACGTCCATAACCATCGACCTCTACTACCTGCTGAAACCTGCTGCACTCAACAAAAGAATGCAGTATAAGTCATCGGTACAGATAACATTCGTTCCATCTCTGTGGAGGTCTTGCGCTTGGTGTTTCAAACGATTGCGAACTATTTTTTACGTCGTTCGACTCATCACCGTCGTTGGATCTCTTTTGTAGGTTGACAATTTTTCTGCCTTCCGACGATAGGAGTCGTTGAAATTCCAGCAAATGAGCTCTGTAGAGGAAACGGTACAGATAATGACAAAATAAAAATATAAACTGGCGCGTCCCCATTTTTTACTACACTCATTGGGTACTCCTCTCGCGGCGAGTGCGTACAAGACTCCCACCTTCACGGAGAAATTTTACTCTCAGTGCATCTAAAGAAAACAAAAAAAATGAGGCGCCACGGTGCTTGTCAAACTGGAATTTAAACTAAGTTGGCTGAAAACCAGAACTATTTACTCATTAAATCAGCCGCATATGAAATCGCCTCATAAAAAACGGATCCTAGCGCAATGTGCTGGTCTAAAAATTGGCACCTTGTAACCCCTTTGTTCCCAGTAAGAAAGGAAAAGAAAAAGAAAAAATGTATTGCTTATTCCTGCCTCTAACCTCAATTATCCAGCATAATATTTTAGCTGGATCGTGCCCAGTTCACATCCTACAAGCTCCGCAACTAATAGGTACGTGTAGAGCGAATTATCAGTAAGAGCTTTGCAAGTGGAAATGCTCAGCGGCGAGGCTAAAATGAAAGTCTTCATAGACTTCATGGTCGCCTCCAAGTCAACATTGTGAACCATGTGGCAGCCGTGGCCGAGTGGTTTGGGCGCCCGTCTCGGCTGCGGGAGGTGGTCAGTTCGAAACCCGCCGCCGGACACCCACCGGTAAAATTGGGTACAAGCGTCCCCCGGCCCGGCGCCCGGCTCTTTCAGGGGTGTGCGTTTGGAAGAGGCTCTGTTAACCCTGCTGTGCTCCTTCGAGGGCTTAGTTTCAAACACCAATGGCCTGCAAAGGCTGTGCTGATGGCGGCGATTCAGTGTCCTACAGGATTGTAAAGTCGCGAATCAGCTTAGACATCGACAAGGAATGAAATAAACTAGCAAGGCGGAAGCACATATTGACTATTAAGCGGTTATATTGAATAGAGAGGTAGTGGACAATACGTTGAAAAATATGAATTCCCCCTTAACCGACAAGGACGACAAATTATTGTTCAAGCAATTAACGGTTACCTTACAGCTATTGTTACGAAGCTGCACAAAAAGGCGATAACGCAACGAATAACATCGTAACGCGTCTAACCCCACAGATGCAGTAGAAGGGAAGACGTCAAAAGCTGATCATAGCCGCAGGGCATTCCGACATGAGGAACTATAACTGGAGCCACTCAAGGATGCTATATAGCGTTTTATATGGGCGCTGTCATTTTGCATAGGTCGCGCCATCCATCAGCTAAGTTGAGAACAACCGCCATGCTGGTATGTGCGGTCGCATCCGCTGAACAAGAGACGAGTAGCGTACATCGGCATTTCTGACCTTTCGCGTATATATTTTTGCTTTCGCAAAGCTTCTAACGGAAACAGAAAGGCTTTTCAGCAGTAGTCAAGCCGGTCGGTCACAAATGACCGGAGTTTACACGCCTGATCTTGTCGGCCGAGGAGTTCAAGTCTAATTAAAATTAGTGTGTAAATTTTATCTGGTTCATAGAGACGGTGTCGCATCACTAGCCGCGAGGACGGTGAACCAAGCAATTCAGGACAGATTTTGATCTGCTTTTTATCGCTGAATGACTTCTATGTAGATGGGCTGCAGTAACAGTTTGCGCAGTGAAAGCGACGAATTTTGCCATTTCAATATTATTTGAAGCAATGCTAATCGCGCTACATTTTTTGTGCCCAGTGATCATCCATATAATATGTTTACTACTTGAGCGGCTACTACATCGAGTTCTCACTCCTACACTGCAGTAATATTTATACAGGTTCATTATTCTTTTCGGGTTCATTTTACCTTCACTAGGTAACTTTTGTTTGGTAACAAAGCTGCGAACTTAAATAGTTAGTATGGCATTGGCTATTTGGATATCCGATATTAGCATTGTTTGCATGACTGAAGCACCGGATTGCAGGTGCGTGCGCCGAGTGCTGATGGCTACCGTCGGCGGCGGGAACTATTATCCTGGAAAGTCTGTGACTGGCCTCTGTAGCTACGCCTGTATGATGCTACCGTCATTAGATATGAGGTGGTCTGCAATATAAAATGGACACTCCTTCCTTAAAGAATTATGCCCTTGAGAAATAATGTCCCATAATGACATCAGCGAAGGTTGTTTTTAAAATCACGTCCATTTCAATCATTATACTTTCAGCCGTCATGAGGGGCTGTAACACGAGTGGGAAATAAACAAATCACAACGGCACAGTGAATAATACAGAACATGATAAAAATCAATAGTCAGCCAAAAATGTTCTCTAATTACTCACACAATCAAAATAAAAACACATCACACCGAAATCGGAACAACCGCCACCTTACACAAAAGCAATATGACCTCATCGCCCTGTGCTATTGCCAAGGAATGAATTTTCTAAAAGGTCCACAAGGACCTTCGATGTCCATTCAGATCCAAGGATTGCACAGGAAAGACGATTCTTCAACCTGGAGTTCTCTACGTATGCCCTTGTAAAGGACGTGGTGCGACTTTTAGTACGTATGTACATATACGAGAAAGAAACCTTCAGAAACCGCCTCCAATAATGCTTAACTTTACCCCAATAATACTAAAACGACTACTACTAATACCAACACTAACGAATACTAACGAATAATATTAATACTAGCAAGTCATCCTAGAGTAGAAAGCGAAGTTACGGTGCAGCTGACGGGCAGGAATTCTATCGTTATGCCGTAGAAAGCTTTTTATCCATGCGGCCCCTCAAGAAATTTGCAGAAATACCAGCAGAGGCGCACAAGGCGCCCGCAGAGCCATGACACGGCCAAGTGTTTTATTTTTCGACTAAATCGTAGCTGTAAATATGTAGCGCAGATGTTCTTTCGTCACTCGAAAGTTCGGAATGACGCATAGTGACGCTTTATTATTTACATAGAAACATTCTTAGAATTTTTTATTGTATTTCTTTTCGCCATCAGGTGAGGAGTCCTCGCGAGACCTTCAACAGCGGCCCAGGCCTCCTGCTGAAGAATGAGTTCTTCATGATCTTTGTGGCTTTAGCGACTATGTTGTTTGTCCTCGTCGCAATCTTGTTCTTTGCTCGCCCTTCCCCACTAGAACTAAAGAAAGGATTCTGCGTCACCGATGACTGCCGTTCACACGGAAGCCTTTCAAAGAGACCCGAAGCTTGAAGGTTGACCCCTGCCATGACTTCAGTGCCCACGTCTGCATGAACTGGGCACCACCAAAAGAAAGGAAAAAAATCAGAGATTTTTATAAAACTGCCATGGATGATATGGTGTATTCTTGGCTCCTCGACATGAAGAAAGATATTGTCAAAGGGTCCACGTCTTTTCCCGTTTTCAATAAGCCATTAGCTATGTTTGAGTCATGCATGGGTAATTCGTCAGCGTACGGTAGTGACTTGAGAAGTTTCCGGCAGTTTCTCGACAACATCAGCCTACTGTGGCCGAATCCGCCAAAGAAAGACATTGACGCACTTAGCGTTCTTCTCAGTCTTGCTTACAAATGGCAGGCAGCTTTTTGGTTCGAGCTGCGAGTCTTCTCTCTTTGGAAGGGTGCGTATCGAGGCAGGTGAAACATTATGCTAACGCCGGCTCCCCTCATCGCCCACTACCGCCTCATGCACGACGCTGTTATAAGGAGCGGAAAAGACGCCTACTTCAAGTACTGGATGGACTTCTACAATGAGCTTTTTGGCGACCCTTCAAGAGCAATGAAAGAACGGGCGCTTATGGCAGCCTACATTGAGGGCAACATTCTAGAGACACTACACGGGGCGCTGCAGGCATCGTCCAAAGAAGCGGCTATGTTCCCCATAGGCGAGATGGAAGTATACACAAGTGGCATAAGTTCCTCGCGGTGGATGAAAGAACTGCAGCACGTAACCGCCCTAAACCCGAAGCTTATTCAGCAGGATGTTTTTACTACGACCAATGTACTCATTCTCCAGACAGTGGGCAACCTGTTCGCGAAATACACCAATAATGAGATTTTGGATTTTCTAGGATGGCAATTCGCTCAACACTACGGACCAGTGTCTGACAGCACCCTCCTGGTGGCGCTTTACGGTGATCACGGGAGAGCCACAAACTTACGGCCGGCCTTCTGCGGATTCCATATCGAGGTGCCCTATAGAGTTCTCCTTGTAACAGCACACTTAATGTGGCATTTAACAGAGACAGACAAGGAAATGGTCGACGCTGGATTCAGTCGCCTCGTGTCAACGGCTGTACGCTTGGTTAACGAGTCGACCTGGTTGGAATCGGAGAGCGTAGGCTTGGCCGTCGATAAACTTCGCTCCGCCAAAATGCGGCTGTGGCCTCCTGCCGCATTCCTGAATGAAACAACCCTCGACGATTTATTTCAATCGTTTCCAGAGAAGGAAGAGTCATTTGGCGCATACTTCATAAAATCACGTCAGAATATACAAACGATAAACAGAACAGTGGAATACGACACAGTACTTGAAATGCCAGAAAACTACGCATTGCCTTATTTCGAGTAGGACTATTTTGACAACGCCATCGGTGTCGCCATCGCTGCTGTAGGCCGCCGACTCTTCTATAGCAAAGGCACTCTGGCCATGTTCTACTTTGGATTCGGCTTCCACCTCGCCTTAGAACTGGTCAAGGCGATGGATCAAGTGGGCACCCAGTGGCACCCGGACGGGAGATTAGTTGAATCTTTCCTCAGCGCCAACTCACAGGCTGTCTTCCACGAAAAGATCAAATGCTTCAAGAGCACCAAGTTAAGGGACAAAGCGAGTGTGTTTCCTGAGATACCAGCGCTGCAGGTCGCCTACTCTGCTTTCCTCGACGCCGCCAACGAAGCCGGTAACACAACGCAGATAAGTGCCGACCTGACGGAAGAGAAAGTTTTTTTCTTGACCATTTGCTATATGACGTGCGCACGGCAAGACTTCAAGAATCCGTTCGCTGCTGACTGCAACAAAATCGTGCGACACTCTTCGGCGTTTGCAAAAGCATTCGGATGCGCCGAAGGATCCAGGATGAACCCCAGAAATAAGTGCACCTTTTTTTGACAGATATAAATTGTTCATGAGTGAATGATTGAAGATTGACTCTTTTACTATGTGCCGTTTGTTTTTGTTCGCATACCCAAAACATTGACAGGGCTTTATTTGTGGACAGTTTTTCGTTCATTGCATTTTGTCTGCGTGTGATCATCAAGCATTAAGTGAGGGCTATATGGACTTCAGATATTTGTTTTCTCTTCGGTACCCATTTAGTGAGTACGGTGATTTTATCCTTATAGTGATTGACCCAATTTTAATACGGCCTCGCGCTCTGGAATCGAATAGCATTAAGGCGGCTCTGCAACTCCCAGCAAAGCCCAACTGAGAAATCCGGAATGATTCCTGCTTAGACTTGTAAAGAGAGGCGGTTACATCCAATCTTATTTTAGTCAAGCACCGTGGTATTTCTAGAAAAATAGTTTTTGTCATACACAATTCAGTTCTAACATCCAAGGCCAAATAAAAAGCCTTTTGAGAGATTACAATGTGTTACTCAATATATTTTGGAAATTGCTAGCCCTTCAGCTGTGCATGCACTCTAGTAAGCGAACCATGTGACCCCTGTGCATAATAATGGCGACTCTCAAAGTGTTTCTGCGCCTCCATTATTGATTACTTTTTTCATGCTATGACACTTTGAAGCGAGGTACAATACCGACTATAGTTGTGCATGCGTGTAGGTTTCCTTGTCTATTAAAGCAAATAGGTTCATTTTTACTAATAAGCAATAGATTTGCGTTTCTCGTATATGATTTTTGTGTTCATTCTCACAGTTTGCTTACGCCTGAAACATTTACATCCTGAAGAACGTTTCGTTAAAGTAAAATGTGTAAGTAACATAATTTCTACAGCGCCTTCTGCAAAAGGGAAATATATTTTGGCAGTGCGATGGTAGAAATATAATGGCATACAACTCAAAAACAACATGGCAAATGCCCATAATGGAAGATCTCTCTCCCCTTTTGCATAACACGCTTCATGACCTCACGGATTAGAGAACTTCCTCCGTGAATTACATGCTGCATTTTTCTGTGACTGTATCTAAATGTAGTTGTACCCTCGCGCTATCAATAGGCACATATGTAATTTCGTAGTATGTGAACGCAGCGAGCTGCAGTCACACAGGCATTAAAGAAAACAATATGGAGAGGCTTGAAGAAATAGTCTTGGACATAGCTTGAGTACTGCTCACCATGATATTTTCAAGAACATGCTTGAATAACTGGAGCAAATATATAGTCGTTTTAAGCCGGCTAAGGCCAGCTACCGGCTTACAGAATTTCTCTTATAGACGCGTTGTTCGGCTTGATAAATTGACAACCACTCATATTAAACATGGCTTTACGTTTTCTTGGAACGGTAGATGAAGCAAACTCAAGAAGTCATCATCACAAATAAGAAAACACAAATCATAGGAACGCTACGCTGATGATGCGTTTACCAAAAGATGTTTCACATTTTAACAAAATAAAATTAACAAATTGCACACAAATGCTATTCATGAGCACTAAGCATTAATAGCATTGTACTCTGTTACTTCTCGAAGAAATATTTAGCCCGACAGGTTTTTTAAAAAGCCCCATGGTAAAAAACTTGCGCTCACGTGATTCGGCCAGATTCGTCTGCGAGATGACGCAATAGGTTCTGACGTCGACATAATTTTCCTTTTCGCTTATTGAAACCTTCATTTTCAAATGTAGAGAAGAGGAATCCTGATATGCCGGTTTTCGCTCACGACGTAGACAAAGAAACGAAACAAAAAAATCAAATAACAAGACATAGGTAAAAGAGGTGCAGGTAAGAAATAGAAGAGATGAAGAAGGTCGCGAACTTTCAATTTTATTCCATTTACTTCATGTTGTTTCCTTTCCATTCGCCCTGCAATCATTCTCTTTCTCTGTTGCCCAATTATGGACCGATTCGCCTGTTTGGGTATATGCATACGTAATTTTGTTAACAACAACTTTAAGCTCTCGTGCGAAGCTAAGTGCAATCTGTAGATTTATTTCAAATTTATGGCGTCCTCTAGCTCGCCTATGAGATTTGCATACAACGACTGAGAAATATTCAATGACGTCGCGCACTTAGTCACGCGCACCATACCTGCGGCTTGAATTAGGTGGGGCCTCAAATGACAGAGCAGAGTAGTGACCAATAGAATTAAGAAGAGCATGGAAAAGAGAAACCGAGCATCATGTTCGAAAAAAATGACTGCGTAATTCCGATCTCTCAACAGTATGGTCGTGCAACTACTTCTCTCTGCTCACTGATTGTATACGTCATCAAGTCCAAATGTGAATCTTAAGCAGGAGTATAGCTGAACGCAACCTAAAGGTAACACGTGCCCATTGCAGGGCCTATTATAAGAACAAAAACGTAAGTAAATAGCATGAGCGTTGCCATACATTTGAATTCCACGTCACCTCCCGGCTCATTTAAGGGGGGTTCTACGGCTACTGATAATCTCATAATCAAAACATTAAATAGTGCAGCATAAACTGAAACACACATACATAAAATATTTTCACGTAGTGGTGACAAGGAAGTAGACACCAAAAGAAGACACAAGCTTGATGGTACTGAAATGATCTCTTTATTGGGCAGATTGGCGCCCGCAAAATAACTAAGCAACTCGGCGGCGGTGATAGCAACAAACATGCTCGTCAATCGTCAAAAAAAGAATGCCCGTCGCACTTGTCAACGCTCAATTTAAAGGCTGCTCAGAACAATCTGGATGACATCGCAAACAGCTACCAGCCCGGGCTGGAACATTGTGGAAAGACACACGAGCGGCCGGAATCTTCGAGACAGATCTCGGCGCATTTTGCGCGGTAACGAAACTGATAAAAATGGGTATCGCGACATCGAGCATTAACAAAGAATACAGAACTGATACGCGATCCAGAATAAGAGTGATAAGGCCGCATGCCGGCGGCTACCAAAAAAGAAATACAGTTTTGCAGCATTACTCCGCCCTCAAAAAGCATGACCTCGTTGTTCCAAAACAGAACAACTTAAACATAAATACTACAAAGTTTTAACACCATATTTCTTTAACGCGCGTAATGTGGCTTCAGTCGTACAACATGTAGGATTTCTGGGCGTGCGCGTCGCCGTTGTGATGCTGACGTACCATCCGGAATGACATCATAGTCATTTTGTACTGCCCGAAGTATTGACGCAACAACTTTTCACTCAGTCCGCGACGGCGAATTGGTGTCCAAACCCACACTTGGTCTCTTGGATCGTACTCTGCGTGGCGTCATCATAAGTTTTATCGTCGGCTGTCGGTGCGCTGTTGGTCGTTATTACGCAGCAGTGCGAGTCGTCAGCCTTCCTCTGCATGCTTCAGGTAGGCGGCGACGTCAAGGTTGTCAAGCTTGAAAGAGGTCGCTTTGGTGATTTCCTGTACTGCCGTGTTATACACGAAGAACACGTACGGCAGGATGACGTCCCAGGTCATGTTCGGCGTCAAAGTACATAGCGATCATGTCTACGATCGTTTCGTTGAGTCGCTCCGTAAGGCCATCGGTCTGGGGATGGTATGCAGTTCTTCGTCGATGGCTTGTATGGCTATATTCCAGGATGGCTTGCGTCAACTCTGCCATAAACGCTGTTCCCCTGTCCGTGATGAGCACCTCTGGGGCATCGTGTCGCAAAAGAATTTGTTCGACAAAAAATTTGGCTACTTCTGCCGCGGTACCATTGGGTAGTGCTTTTGCTTCGGCGTAACGGGTGAGGTAGTCAGTGGCCCCGATTATCCACTTGTTACCCATAGATGAAGATAGGAAGGCGCCGAGGAGATCCATCCCAATTTGGGCAGGGTAGGCGCGGTATGGGGTTCAGTAGCCCAGCTGGTCTGATCGGCTGCGGTTTGCATCGCTGGCATTCACGGCACGTTTTCACGTAATGGGCAACGACGGCAGGCAGTCTTGGCCAGTAGTACTTCTGGATACGATGCAATGTGCGCACAAACCCGAGATGTCCTGCTGTTGGCTCGTTGTGCAACGCATGAAGAATTTCCTGCCTGAGGCTTTTAGGCACGACCAGAAGCGGCGCGGTCTTGTTGGGAGCGAAGTTCTTTACGAGGACATCATTGCTTAAGGCGAACGACGATAACTGATGCCTAAACACAGCAGGAGGGGAAGCGTTGTTGCCTTCCAAGTAATCGGATTGGTCTTTCAGCTGGGGATCTGATCGCTGTTGTTCAAACTGGCCCCAGAAAGGCGTCGTCGTCATCGTCCTTCGGGGGAGCGTCTACGGGAGTGCAGGATAAGCAGTCTACTTCAGAATGCTTGCGGTCCGACTTATAGACTACAGTCATGTCAAATTTTTGAAGTCGTAGGCTCCATCGGATAAGGCGGCCGGAGGGGTCTTTCAAATTAGTCAGCCAGCAGAGCGCGTGGTGGTCGCTTACCACCTTGATTGGTCGACCGTATAAGTATGGACGAAACTTACAAGTGGCCTAAATGATCGCGAGGCACTACTTCTCAGTTGTTGAGTAATTGACTTCGGCTTTTGTGAGGGACCTGCTAGCGTAGGCGATTACTTTCTCCTGTCCGGCACTCTTCTGGACGAGAACGGCTTCTACTACTCCTGCTACTAGCACAACCTGGAACATTGTTGAAACATAGGCGAGTGATCGGGATCTTCAAGACAGATCTCGGCGCATCTTGCGCGACAACGAAACTGATGAAGGTGCGTCTCGCGACAGCGAGCATCAACAAATAAAGAGTACAGAACTGATATGCGATCCATAATCAGAGTGATAAGGCCGCATGCCGACGGCTGCCAAAGGACAAGAAATACAGTTTTGCTGCAATATGTTAGTCATTTATTTTACTTTTGTCAGTTATTGAAAATTGTAAAAAAAGGGTGTCGAATGAAACGGATTTAAAATGCTGTTTCAGAGCTAAAAAACGAAATGGTATTCCATTCCACCAGCGAAGCTGTTTGTCCTATTGCGTGTGAAAGCTTCCAAAACATATAAGCTAGAACAGCTTCTGCATTGGCTCTTGAAGGGGATTTCAATGTCGACCTCCTTTTCAAAACTGAATATAGCAGCAACCTTTGTTATTTGTTTCATGTTTATTGATTTCACAATGTTGTAACATTGCCTGCTAAGTGCTCTTACAATTGTCATACACTTTTAGACGTCTGTGTAACATACTATGCCGCAGGTCACGTAACAAATGGTGTCTTTTTGTGCGATTTTAGTGATCACCTCACTACGGTTTGCTTTCTGCCGAAGGCTATCACTATGCGGAAACAAACCAATGCAAAGCAGCCATGCCAAAGAGTGAGCGATGCTAGCATTTTCTAGTTCTGCCGTTTAATAATGGCTCGTAGTTTTCTAACGGTTTATAAGGAGAATGATACAAACAAATCGTACGTTATCTTAGTGGCCACAATTAAAGCCTGTTATTAGGCCGCTTTTCAGGAAACTGACTCCTCCCTGAAAAAAATGTATAGAAAGCCATGGGTTTCAAAGGTTTGTATAAAAGAATTAAAGCAAAGGATAAACTGTTTGCATGTTTTCTCTAAACACGATTAAAAGAAGATTTTGAATAGTACAGAACAAAACTAGAAACAGTCTAAACTCTGACCTGCTAAAGGTTAAACTACAGTATTTTAGATCGCAATTTTCGGACTGCATATATCCGGGAGAGAGAAGGTATATAGCAGGCTTTTACACCACTTAACGTTCCAAACACACAAAGTACCGTGGTTTCAGTGAACGTTAAAGGTTTCAAATATTACGGCGCTAATTTGGCAGTCATATTCAGTTCGAATTTTAGTTTGGTGACTTTCTTTCACGGGCGAGCAGCAATGGTAGATCTCAGTGCTATATGCAACATGCAAGAAGAAAAAAAAGTTGAAAGTGAAAAAGCAACGAACCGATGGTAGAACTTTTCAGAGCAGATTATAATGTGTGCATTTCACATGCTATTGGCACAGCTGGTTGCTGTGCCTTTTTTGTCAAGAACTCCCTGCAAGCACCCATAGAAAATGTTTATACATGTGAAAGTGGCCGTCTAATAGTGTGTGGCTTTATGTTGCAAAGCAAGAAGTTTTTAGCCATTTGTTTAGACATTCCAAATAGAAACAGTGTACGCAAAATATTTTTCAAGCCAGTTCAGCCTCACCAAAACACGGATGAAATGATCATTGTAATGATGAGTGATTTTAACTGCGTGTCCAAATCCGAAGACCGGACTAGGCAGGCACCTGTTTGAGATGCGAGTTCATTGCTTTTGAGCGAGGTGCTTGACGATCGTAGGCTAAAAGACGTGGGGTTAGGTCGAATCCAAAATTTCAATGGTGTACCCATCACCAGCGAGGCAGCCTCGCCAGAGTGGATTGAATTTATGTATCTGAAACAGTAGCACCTCTGTGCACCGACTATGATGTTATTAACATTTCTTTCAGTGACCCCAGTTTGGTCCTGCGGATAGTGGGTCAGAGAAAATTGCCCGAATTCAACTGGGATCTGTGGAAATTCAATGTACAGATTCTCGACGCGGAATCATTTGTTGGACATATTCAGGGAAAAAGGGACGACTTGCTACGGTGAGGCATGGGAAGGGTTTCAGCAAGAGGCGAAAATGATTTCGATCGAAAGATCTGGTGTAAAGGGTTAAGAAAGAAAACTGCATTCTAAGTTCGACTTTCTTTAAACGCCGAAGCATCGTCGCTAGGTGAAGTCAAGTCAGGTTTATTTTCTTTCCTGCAGGGAAAGGAGGAGCCAGGGCTAAAAGCTGTGGAAACAGCTTGACGGGCCCCTGGCCCCCTTACAATAACAGGCAGGACAACAGAGGGGAGACTAGTTGGTCTACAGCCTGTAAAGCAAATCTATACATAAAATTATATGTAACATAACTTTTGTACATAACAAACTAAGACACTCAATTTAACACAAAGCAAAAAGAAATGGAAACAGGAAAGACCCCTCAGTTCACAGTTCTAAAGTAAAACAATACAATGTAAGGAAGCCGGAGACAATATTTGGATCATTACAGGTGCCCGCGGCAAAAAAAATGGTAATTCGGCGATTACTTTCCTTAACTGGATCAATTCCAGCAGCACGTAATTTATTTAATCGCCTCGGTACAGTGTAGCATGACGACTGAGTGTAAGAATACATACATGGTATTGGAAGAATCTATTTTTCTTTTTGTCGCGTTTGTCGCTCTCGTATATTTTCTTTTAACTTTGCAAGAGCTATAACAACACTGTCATTTGATTTGTATGAATATTTATAAGTTAATGTGATCCTGTAATTAAAGAAGGAGAACACTGAGAGTACATTATACTTCCGAAAACGTTCTTTGGATGGATGGTAATAAGGCAGGCTCGTAATCTCGCAATGCTCGTTTCTGCAATAAAAGTAATTTAGTTACGTTGGTTATTCCTGTGGTACACCAGACTAAGCTACAGCATTACAATAGTGATAGCACTAGCGTATTATATAACAAGAGTTTCATTTTAGGAGGCAGCATGAATCTCAGTCTGACAATGGCGCCAACACCTGATGCAACCTAAGATTGTACATAATCTGTGTGGTCGTTCCATGTAAGGTGTCTTGAAAATATTACTCCGTGTACTTTGATAGAGCGAACAATTTCAGCTGCTTCTGTTCCTGAGCGTATGTTTATGTCATATGGTAATTCCTTCCCATTAGGCGTGTATAACACCCCTTTTTTTCTAGTATTTAGTTTAGGTGATTTGCTTTGACGCATACGTTCAAGTCCTGAAGTGCCATATTTGCGCGTTCCTCTACATCGGCCTCAGTGCTGCCGGTTGCGAAAATTGTGGTATCGTCCACATATGAAGTAAACTTTACATCCTGAGTACAGTGCGCTATATCATGAATGTAAATCAGGAATAACAGCGGTCCAAATATACTACCCTGTGCTACGCTGACATGGACTGATTGTAATGAGGATTTAATATTATTTAATTTAACTTATTGTGATATATCGCTAAGACAAGATTTAAGTAGCGCATGGGGTATTCCACGAATGCCATACCTGTGCAACTTTAAAGAAGGATAGTGTAGTTAACAAGGTCAAATGCCTTTAAAAAATCAACATAAATGCCCAACACAATCTGTTTCTTGTTAACGCTTCAATTATGATTTCTTTCTGCGTTAAGAAGGCCGTTTCGGCTGATCTATGCTTCCTGAAGCCATGCTGGTAATCAAGAAGAAGATTATGTCGGGACAGAAACGATAGAATTCTGATGTGCAATATTCTTTCTATGCCTTTGAAAATACAAGTATTATTGAGATTGGGCGATAGTTAGTAAAACGTCTCTGATCTCCACATTTGAATACAGGTACTACACGTGCAGTCTGCATTGCCTGCGGAAACACCCCTGTAGATAAGATTAAGTTATATATATATATATATATATATATATATATATATTGTAGGGGTGTGTTTATTCGGTGAACCCAGGTGATTCCAGCCGCTCAGGGCTTAGACGTGCGACCCAGAGCAGTGTGAGGAAGGTCGAAGGCAGAAGTGAAGTTCTGTAGAAGAGCAGCGAGTTGATCGCGTTGTGCGGGTGGGAGATCTGCGTCAATAGCTTGTTGAAGAACATCGGGTGGTGTCGAAGCGGTCGCTGTATCGCAAGAGCTGAGCACATTAACGTCTAATGAAGTAGGCGTTGCCGGAAGAGTATTTACAAGCTCGGGATCAAGTTCTTCAATACGACCGAGACACTCGCCGCGTAGCAGGACGGACGGGCACGAAAATGGATTTGAGACATACATTGCACTAAGGCCATCTTCGAACTTGAGGACAGCAAATGGAAGCAGGAGGCAGGGATGGCGTGAAGCGGCGTCGGAAGGTGTGAAGAAGACAGTCGAACTAATAACGCTTTCACAGGAGAGTGGAACGAGGGCAGCAGAAAATGGAGGAATGTCTGTGTCACTGGCGACGAGGAGTTTTGCAGGCCGGGTAGGGACGTCACACAAGACGGTATCACAAAGAGGTAAAAAGGAAACTTCCGCGCGGGCGCAGTCAATAACGGCATGATGAGCGGAAAGGAAATCGTAGCCCAGGATGATGTCGTGTGAGCAGTGAGCCAGTACAATAAACTCGATGGTGTATAAGACGTCTTCGATGAGAACACGGGCCGTGCACGCTGCTGAGGGATGAATGCGCTGGGATGAAGCGGTGCGAAGCGAAAAGTCGGGTAGTGCGGTGGTCACCTTGCGATGACGACGGCAAAGAGATTCACTGATGACGGATACGGCAGCGCCCGTGTCAACAAGAGCGAGTATTGCGACACCGTCGACGAACACTTGTATTACGTTAGCGGGAGAAGACGGAGGACTTGAAGAGTTCGAACCAAGCGCAGTTCTTGCCCCGGGAACTGCGACTGTTAGTTTCCCTCAACAGCGCCGGTAGAACGTCGGGGAAGCGGTGATGGTGAACGGCGACGAGGGGAAGATGATCGGCGAGAGGTATACGTTTGATTGTCCCGAGGAACGAACTCGGAACCGGGTTGAGTTCTCGGCGAGGGCTGGTCGGCGTCGTACGTGTAGTTCCAGGGGTCAGGGCAAGAAGGTGGAAGGCGTTGGCGGCAAAGACGGGCTACATGGCCCGGCAGCCCACAAGAGTAGCAAATTGGCCGGTTGTCTGCGGTGCGCCAAGGGTTCGTAGGGCGTTGGCGTACCCTTGGAATACGGACATGGAACGCCGACCCAGGCGATGGTGAAGGATGGTTGGAAGGGGCGGCCTGGTAGGAAACAGGTGCGGTTGGCATTAGCGGCCTGGCCGCAACTTGGGCGTACGTTAGTGGTGCCGTTACTTGAGGTGGCACGGGGCTGGTCGGAAGCACTGGGCTGGGCGAGAGCACGGAACTGGGCGAAAGGACATCAGCGATATGGTCTTGCACGGCACGCCGTATGGTAGGGGCCAAAGACGGAGCCATGTCAGGAACAAGGCGACCAGTGTCTTGTAATTGAGGGACCAGGGATAGCTGGCGGGCGACCTCTTCGCGAACGAAGGCTTTTATCTGTTGAATCAAAGGGCTGTCCTCAGATGAAGTAGAACCACCCAGTGCTAGTGTAGAAATGGTGTCGTCTCTAAAACCGGACCGCCGGGTAGAAGCGCGCTGCTTTCGAAGCTCGTTGTAGCTCTGGCAAAGTTTAATCACTTCACTGACGGAGGCAGGATTTTTCAGCCAGAGCATCTGACACGCGTCCTCGGAGATACCTTTCAAGATGTGTCCGATCTTAGCCGCTTCGGACATTACTGGGTCGACACGTTTGCACAGGTCAACGATGTCCTCTATATAACTTGTGAATGACTCTTCGGCATGCTGTGTGCGCTCACGCAAGCGTTGTTCTGCTCGGAGTTTGCGAACTGCAGGACGGCCAAACACTTCCGAAAAATTCTTCTTAAATGCAGACCAAGATGGCAGGTCTGCCTCATGGTTGCGAAACCAGAGGTTCGCCACGTCGGTCAAGTAAAAGATTACGTTACCTAGCTTAATAGTGTCGTCCCATCTGTTATAACTGCTGACACGTTCATACGCCGACAACCAGTCGTCGACGTCTTGGTCAGCCGTGCCACTGAAGAGGCATGGATCACGCTGCCGTAGAACGCCAGAACACAGTACCGTGGTTGGTAGGGGCGCCGATGTCGAGGTGGTCTCGTCTGGCATGGTGGAAGCAGTGGTCAACGTGCGGCTTCTAAGTTCCAGGGTGGATGGGAACGTACCCAGCACCTCCACCAATTGTAGGGGTGTGTTTATTCGGTGAACCCAGGTGATTCCAGCCGCTCAGGGGAGACTCGCAGCGAAGCGTCAGGCGTGGCGAAAGAGCAAGGCAGCGAACAACTTCTTCGTCCTTGAGAGCGGCAGCACGCGACGCATGTCAGTGGTTATATCGATGAAGATTACCACACTACAATATATATATATATATATATATATATATATATATATATATATATATATATATATATATGTGTGTGAAGGAAAGAAGCCAACAGTCGGCGAGGCCAAGGAAAGCGTTGGAATATATATATACATATATAGGGGCTACGGGACAGATAGTGTCAAGCACGGACTTCACAGTGAGCACCTGCACGCCACACAGGTCCTGAGATTTACTATTTTTAATAGCTGGGATACAGGAGGATACTTCCGCACAGTCAGTTGGAGAAATAAAGAGCGAATCGCTTATTTCGGACCTAGAAAGGAAACGTCCCGCTCCATATGTGTCGTTCTTAGTAGATTCATCACACTCATTGCCTTGCTGCACAAAAAAGCTGTTTAAGACGTCAGCCAACGGGCGGCCATTCAACCGCAATCATGTATAAACATGTCGGGTATGGTCACTTGTGCATCAGAATGCAAAAGTGAGTTTAGGTTTTGCCAAAGTACATCGGAACGTTTTATGCTATTATCAGAAAATAGATCTGCAAAATATGCGTTCCTTGCAGCACGTAGTTTTGATGTAAGCTTGTTTCCGTATTCCTTAAATTCAGATAGAGCGTTCATGTATTTGTCTTTTATAAACTTTGCATACAGGGCACGTCTATGCTTGATCGCTTTCAGTAATTCCAGCGTTAACCAAGGCATCCGAGCCCTTTTCGGTTTCCTTCTGGGCAGCAATGGGAAGTTTGCATAATATAGGGCTTTTAACAGGTCAGTGAACTTACGGAATGCTGTATGGCTATCTTGTGCACTACAGACAGGGTTCCAGTCTTGGTTACTGACAGCCCGACGAAACGACTCTAAAGTGGCAGGAGTTATTTCTTTTATATGTCTAGGTTTTTGGGCGTTCTTAGTAACCACATGAGATTTTCTGACTAACACAACAATTCCAAAGTTGTCACTAAGGCCAGTGCATACAGCATTCGTGGTTGTTAGATCTGAGTTATTATTCGTTAATAAATACATACATTAATGATGAACTATCAGGAGTTATACGAGTAGGTTCTGATATAACATTCCGAAAGCCGTTTGAATTCATAGCATCACAGAGCTCTTTTGGGACATTTGTCGGTACAAGGATATTCAAATTTATGTCTCCGTACAAATAAAGAACTAAGGTATTGTCTTTAATTATTTAAACAGGGCAAACACGAAGACAAAGGACAAGATAAAAGAAAGCCACAGTACAAGCGCTGACTCACAACCATGCCTAAGCCCTTTACTCCAAGGCCCAGAAAAAACAAACATGAAGAAAGCGAAATCACGTTTCGTTTTCGGAGTAAAAGGTTTAGGCATAGTTGTGAGTCAGCGCTTGTAGTGTGGCTTTCTTTTATCTTGTCCTTTGTCTTCCTGTTTGCGCTGTTTAAATTAATAATGAATAAGTATCAACTCGCCCAACAAAGTATCTTGGTAAGGTATTGTCTATCACATAGCAAAATACGTTTTGAAGAAAATTAATCAACATTTCAAAGCCACCGGTAGGAGGCCGGTGTAAAATAGAGAAATTATTTTTCTTTCAGAGCGTAAAGTAAGCACTTCATAATCTATAGCGTTACACAAAGTTCGCCAACTTCCTTACATATAACGCTTTCTTTGGCTAAAATAGAGACACCACTTCCTGGCCTACCTGTGCGATTTCGACAAAAGGACTGATAACCAGGCTGACTAACTGAACACATGAGATTCCTTAGTATACCATGTCTCGGTGATCATGATAATAGACAATGTTACGCGAAGCATCTCAAATATGAGTGCCAGTTCTTCCTTGTTTGCTACATATCGCATATCCTGATAAAAGGTAGATAAAGCCGTGTAATTTTCTTTATCTGAAGTTTTAATTTCACATGGCTGACCAACCATGGAAAGGAAAGAGCCTTGAAAATACGGCTGCTAGCATAGCTAAACTATTTTAGCCAGGTCATCAGTGTGCCCAATGTAGTTGACGGTCCAAGCATCTGCTTGTCGGGCATAAATTTTTCCATGCCGTGGCCACAGATATTTCCAGCTAACTGCTTTTTTTTTTCTTGTTAGCCGCCCCAAACAGCTGTTTTGTTGCTGGAGGAAGGTGTTCATTCATAAAGACGGATGCCTTTGGCCTGAGTCCCAAGTCTTGTGTTGTAAGGTTTTGTTTCTTAGCCTTTCCAAGAAAAGCATCTCGTTTCGGCCGGTGCGCAAACTGGACGACAATCTTTGGAGCAGTAGTGTTACCGGCGGTTCGGACACGATGGCATGCTTGAATATCTGAGTTTTCAAGAGGAACGCCAACGGCCGCGCCAAGTTGCCTAGTTATTTCAACTACGTCTTCATTCTCAGTCAGTGGTAAAGCAGATATTTCGATGTTAGAACATTTGGGATTGCTGCTCATTTTGGCCTAGCCGTATTTCATGATCCTCCAACTGCGAGCGCAGGTCATCGCGGTCCTTCTGCAAACGAGTTACACAGTTATTGAGCTCTTCGTTTTCCCTTCTGACGGTTGTAACCGAAATTTTCATTCCTTCGTAGGTTTCATTTGTGTATGTCAAACTAGACTTAATTTCTCGGATATCTTTTCCTAGCTCTCGTTTCAATCCTTCTTTGAATTCCTTGAATTCCTGCTTTAGTCGCTGTTTAAAATCATTGAAAAGTTTCACAAGCTCTCAAGACATTTTAGACAGTCGGCTTTACGCACGTGTGTCGTCCGTACAGTTTATGAATAGCAAAACATGCACAAAACTAGGATTTCAGTACAAAACAATAAAATACCGTAGAGGAAATCAGCATTTGCGGGCAGCTGGTGTTACGGGTACACCTAAAATAAATAAATATGACAGACAGAACGTAACCAGGAAATAACCTGCGAGATACGAGTGATCGTTAACAATGTGCCTTCGCCGCCACTGCTGCTAGCAACGCGATGTCCGGTAGCCGTTGATGAACTTTATAGTATCCTTTGCCGTGACGTCACCGTGAGCAGCCAATGAGGATGTTTCTTCAGGCACAGCTGAGTACAGCTGCGCTCCACCGCGGTGGTCGAGTGTCCGATGATAACGCAGGTCGACAGGAAAACAGGCGTCAGATGGCCGGCAAAGATTTCCAGAATGGTGTTCCTGCAAGACACGGGTGATTATGAATGTGCCTTCGCCGCCACTGCTGCTGCCAGGTTAATTCAGTAAGGAAATCAAGGAAGTGAAGAGCGAACTAGAAATAATCGACGTAGGCAGTTACCGGGGAGTGGTAATCCGTGCGCGCGCAGAAACTCTGTACTTGGGTGAAGTTGCAACAAAACGATCCTTATCAGACGAAATAAATTATGCTACGCACAAAAACTTAGAGCGATAACGTTCGCGGGCAATGTGTGAGATAACCAGACGATATAACGCGCTTCCGTAGACTATTACTGTTAATTGGTTGGGTGGGAGCAACAACTTGAAGAAAGGCTTGAAACGCAATTGTTAAGGTTCATGGCGGAAATAGAAGAGGAGGCGAAAGTAAGCTTGGAAGCACCAAGTGAGTGAGTGAGTGAGTGAGTGAACTTTATTAACTGCTCGGGGATCTTTTCCTTCCCCTCTTCAACCGAGGCTGACGAGCGGTTGGCGCCCCCAGTCCAGGGCACCACTGGCTTTCGCCAGTTTGCGAGCTCTTGTGACCAGGTAGAGCTGAGCCTCCGGTTCAGAGCTGGCCAGCAAAGCCTCCCACTGTCTTTCATTTGGGTTTTCAATTTTTTGTAGTTGATGTGAGCTGCATTCCCATGTTATGTGGTACAGGGTAGGGGTCTTCCCGCACCACGGGCACTCGTCTCTGAATGTCGTGGGATGCATCTTGTGTAATATGTGTAAATTAATGAAGGTACCTGTCTGTAGCCGCCTCAGATCTATGGCCTCCTCGTTGCTGAGCTTTTTATGCGGCTCCGGATATACTTTCCGCAAGCCTCTATAGTGTTGTAGTATTGTGGTGTAGTCAGGGTCAAGCGGAATCAGGTCCTCTGTCCCGAGACTGTTGGGCGCACGGTAGGTTGCATGTCCTCATGCTACCCTGTCTGCGTACAAATTCCCCGTGATCCCTGCATGCCCCGGAATCCACACTAGTGTTTGAGTGTATTCTTTTGTTGGCTCGCTTGTGGAAGAAAGGATTTGGTGCGCTACCTTAGATAATTTACCCCGTTGAAAATTTCTGCATGCGGATTGAGAATCTGACAGTATCGTCAGACTCTCTCCCGTTTCTCTTCCTTGCCTAATGGCCAGTGCGATAGCCACTTCTTCTGCCTCCGTCACTGTACAGTTTTGGATCGAGGCGCTAACTACCTCCCGGCCTTCGCAGTCTGTGACCGTGCCTATCGCCCTCTTTGCGTTGGTTTCATATAAGGCTGCGTCGGTGAACCTTGACGTGTCTTGTTGGCCAAATGTTTTTTCATAATACTCTGCCCTTGCCTGCCTTCTTCCCGGGTGTAGGCGGGGGTCCATGTTTCTTGGTATGGGCCGAACTCGGTACCAATTTCTGACTTCCCGCGATACCTCTCTTGTCTTGTTATAAACCTGTAGGTGTGTGCTATATCCCAGTCTTTCCAACATCCGTCTTCCCGTCCTCGTTTGTAGAAGTCTGTTTGGCTGTGACTTGAATTGGGCTTCTGCTAATTCTTGTATTGTATTGTGCAGACCCAGAGCTGCTAGTTTGTGGTTCGGTGTGTTCTTGGGGAGCTTGAGTGCGGTCTTGATAGCCATTTTGATGATGGCGTCCGCTCTGTCTTCCTCTCCTTTGGTCATATTGAAGTAGGGTAGAGCATACGCTACTCTGCTAATAACGAGGCTTCGGACAAGTTTGAGTGTGTCGGGCTCCTTCATCCCCATCTTTTTGCTGGTCACCCGTGCTATCATTCGGGCGACCTGCTGGGTCGAGGTCTTGAGCAGATTAAGCGTGTGTTGACACCTTTGATTCGATTGGAGCCGCATCCCCAGGATCCTCACGGTTGTCTTTTCGGGCACTGTCTCGCCTTGTAGCCGGATCTCGAGCTTGTGGCCTTGATCTGTGGGAGCAGAGCGGTTGCACTTCCCTCGCCAGAATCTGATCAGTTCTGATTTTCGTGATGAGCACTCCAAGCCCCTCTGCTTTAGATATTCTTCGATGACAGATGCTGCTTCTTGCAATTTCGCTTCCTTCTCCCCGAGTGACCCTGTGGTCGTCCAGATGGTGACGTCATCAGCATACATAGCGTGCTGTATGCCCTCCACCTTCTCGAGGCGCCTGGCCAGGCCAATCATTGCCACGTTGAACAGCGTGGGCGAAATGACAGCTCCTTGAGGTGTCCCTTTGTTGGGCGGGGAGAAGGTCTCTGTTTCTATATTGCCAATCTTGATTTCGGCCGTCCGGTTACTCAGAAAGCTCCTAACGTACTCGTAGACTCTGGTTCCACAATTCGTGTCTGCCAGACCATCTAAGATCGCCTTGTGACTAACATTATCAAATGCACCTTTAATGTCCACTGCCAAAACTACGAGTTCTGCCGAGCGTGGGATACCTGTCAAGACCTCTTCTTTAATCTGCAGGAGAACGTCCTGGGTTGATAGCTTTTCTATGAAGCCAAACATGGTGTCCGGCATCTGAGCGCTATCCTCTAAGTAATTTTTCAGTCTATTATTGACAACCCTCTCGAAAATCTTTCCCAGGCACGAAGTTAAAGAAATGGGCCGCAAATTCTCTATTGCCAATTTTTTCCCGGGTTTCTGGATCATGATGACCACCGAGTGTTTCCACTGCGCTGGCACCGTTCCTGCTTCCCAATGCTTGTTCATGAAATGCGCCAGTGCCTTGATATTGCTGTTGCTCATGTTCCGAATTATGCCATTAGTGATCTTGTCGTCACCAGCCGCTGTGTTTCGAGTGGCACTTGCTATTGCCGTCCGGACTTCTTCCTCCGTGATCGGCTCGTCCATTTTCGGATTTGGGTTTCTTTTGTAATCTTCTGCGTATGGATATGGATCCTCTAGGTCTACTCCGTAGCATTTGTCGTGGACAGCCTTGATGACATCTTCCTTCGTGCCTGGGAATGTGTGTAGCAACCGCTCCAGCGACTTCTGCCCCTCTCGCTTGGTTTTGGTGGGGTCCATGATGGCTTTTAGAATTCGCCACGTCTTGGAAGTGCTGAGCGTCCCCTGCAGAGAGTCTCAGAATTTGCCCCAGTTGGCTCTCGTCAGTTGTTCAGCGTACTCCGCCGCCTTCTTTGTGATCTCCACAATTTTCATCCTAAGCTTTCGATTGTGCCTCTGTTTCTTCCATCTTCTTAACAGTCCCCTCCTCGCTTCCCACAGGTGGAGTAGATGGGCGTCTATTTCTGGTGTCTCATTTGTGCGTGTCAGTTCTTGGGTAAATCTCTGCTTGTTTTTCCGCAGCGCCCCGCACCAGCTATCAAGATCCTCAATCTCGCCTTGGTCCTCCTCCTGCGCTTCTCTGAACTTGTGCCAGTTGGTAATCCTCGCTGCGCCAACCTGTCGCCTGATCTTGTAGGTGTGGATGGGCGTGCTCACTATATAGTGATCACTGCCGAGATCGTTTAGCGTGTTTATCCACTCAACATCGCCACAGTTCTTGACCATCGTAAGGTCCGGGGTAGTGTCCTTGCTCACACTGTTGCCCGTTCTCGCGGGCACTCCCGGGTCCGTTACCAGTGTTAATTCATGTATGTCTATTAGCTCTCTAATAATGCGGCCTCTCTTGTCCTGTCGCGTGTATCCCCAGGCCAGGTCTTTGCATTAAAGTCGCATAATATAATTAGCTGATTTCCTCTTACCAAGTTTAATGTTTCTCCGAGAAGCCTGTCGAAGTCGATCTTTCGTTGGGAGGGGGGGCTATATACATTTAGGATAAAAGTGCCCTGTTTTTTGTCACTCTTTTGGACCATCTCCACAAGGATATGGGGTGTTTCAATCCCTTTAAATTGGTCATGCCGAATTGTTGTAATGGTCTTCTCCACCATTGTCGCCACCTTCCAGCTCTCGTCATCGGCAGCAAAGACCTCGTACCCGCTAATTGAAGGGGAACTGCCAACCTCCTGTAGGGCTATCACAGCCGGTGGATCCGCTTGTGAGGCCAGCAGCTGTGACAGCATCCCTTTCTTGCGTCTGATGCTTCTACAATTCCACTGCCAAATCTCTAGGCGGTCTTGCTTCGCCTTCTGGTGTCTAGTCATGATCGGTCTCAGATTGCAAGCTTGTGGAAGCACCAATTAGTGTTACAAAAGTCGTGTGTGCAATAGACGAATTAAAGACAGGCAGCGTGCCGGGACCGGAGGGGTTCGGCGCCGAGTTTTATAAGGCATTTAATGACGAGTTCGCTATAATACAACACCAGGTAATAGAAGAAGCATACAGCATAAAGCAATTGCCCCCGTCTTTTAGGCACAGTCATATGGTGCTGTTTCCCAAATCGGACGACTCTACTAAGCGATTGTCAGTCCAAGCATACCGGCCGATAATACTTGCCTGTGCATATTAAAAGATCTTTGCGAAAATATTCGGCAAATGACTGCAACGCTTAATACAGCGGTTAGTAGGGACACACCAAACGTGTGGTATCAGGGGATGTTCTATTCAAAAATTATCCAAGTGACTAGAACTATCCTAGAGTATTGTGATGCGTACAGTGAGAGGGTAGGAATGATACCGTTAGGTTTAGAGAAAGCGTTCGATAATGTCGCGCACAAAATCCTTTTCAGTGCCTTGCCGTCGAGAGGGTACTATAAAAAGGCAATACGTTATGCTATACTAACATGTTCACTACCATTGTAGTAAAGAAGACCGTAACCGCTTCATTTCAAGTAAAGTCATCTGTTAAGCGAGGGTGTCCCTAGCCAGCTTTGCTATTCGCCTCGTTTTTGGAGGCCTTCTGTTTGAACATTGTGACCAACAATGCTATCACCGGTTATCGATTTTCTTCTTTCTTCAAGTGAAGTTATGCTTTTAGCATACGCGGACGACATAGCTATTTTCTGCACTGATGAGACCAATGTCACTAACGCAGTAAGCGTCGCAACAAAGTTCTGCAGGATGACGGGAAGCAGCATCAACTGGGAAAAATCTATAGTAATATGGAGTGGGGAAGGGGGCCCCACGCGAGGACGTTTTGAAAATGTGCAATGCCAACGAATTATCTCGGTATGCCTCTACTACAGACTACACTACAGACGCCTCGGAGTATTGAAAACAGGAAGCAGAGCAGCTCAAAGAAAGAAACGGTGAAGTTTAGTGGGCGGGACCTATCCATCTTCTGCCTATCCTTGTTCTGCAAGTCATGTGTGCTTCGAGAGATAGTATACAAAACTTAAATAGGGTGTTGGACAACATAGCATGTTGGGGATCGACATGGCAGCGCACAAGCCGCATGAACCTTTTCGTAGAGCAAAATACGGCGGACTGGTTTTATCTAACTTGCTCTTGAAAGAAGTGCCTTCCAGGTTTCTGTTCGTGCGAGACCAAGAAGATGCATTTTTAAGGGCTGTGATTCAAACTCGATTGTGTGATCGGTTTTCATATTTTTTTGTGTCTTCAACTCGAGTTCAGGAATAAAGTGTGCACGGTTTTCTTTGAGATGTTAATTGGTCCTTCCAAGATCTCCAACACGATTTTCAGTAAACTCCCTGGCTGACGTAACCCGAAGGAAGCTGTACAAGGATGTTTTTGACGTATGCATGCCACAGCCAATGCATCGCTTGATGTATCCAGAAAATAATGGTAAAGATGTTTTGAAGAGAGTAAAGCGGACGCCAGTTCGACCTTCGGCAAAGTACACACTGCAACTCTACCAGTGAAACCATGGCTCGAGCAGAAATGTATTTTTGAGCAACCCGGAATATACAAATGCACTGCCAATTTGCCTGGCCTTGTGCCCAGCAGTATGGCGCAGTAGAAGCATGCTCGGCCCATCACCCAAAGGCGCGTGGGTCGAAACCACGCACTGATACTGATATTTTTTATTTTCATTGAGAAACCCCGGAGATACAAATACACTGCTAATTTTCCTCCCCTTATGCCCAACAGAGTGGCGCAGTGGCAGCGTTCTGGGTCCATACCCCACAGGTCCGTGACCCGAACTCACGCTCTGCTACTGACATTTTCATTTTCTTATAGAAAACCCGAAGATAAAAACACACTGGTGATTTCCCTTCCCTTATGCCCAGCAGAGTGGCGCAGTGGGATTCCACTTCCAGCCGCCGCAGCGTACGGTCGTGTGAACATGAGCTCTTCTGGAGCGATGATGGCGGCCCAGCCAGGCAGCGGAAACAGGATTACAGTGCAGGAAAACCAGGAGTATGAAGTTGTTCTGCCTTAACTGCCCACAGTACATGTGTTAAAAACACCGTTTTTTCTTACGGAGATACCAGATCCAGGCCTTTTCATCTTTAATATTTCTGAGACGCGTTGCCTCACCTGGAATCGCTCCCCGAAGTATTAGTTTTGGGGGCGTTTCTGAAGAATCATCTGTGGGCAGTGGCGTTTAGCAGCCACGAAGCAACGAATAAAATGCTCTCGTTTGGCGACATCACAGTGAAGAAACACAAGTGCCTTTTGGTGGATCCGGCCAACCTCAACTGGCGGCTAAAGCGTTTTGGCTTTGCATAAAGTACAAGACGAGGAAGTGCGCGCTGCGCTTGCCCCGTATGGTAACGTGACAGATGTGTGCAAGGAGCACTGGCGCGTATAAGACATTACGGACTAGAGTTCCTCGACAAGCACAGTCACACTTCAGTTGAAAGCGGGTACTACAATTCAGAGCCTGCCCCACGAGCTGCGATTCACTGGGATTGCATCCCTCGTTGTCCTGCCAGGAAGGCGCCCTTTGCCAGCAGTTGCAGCGTAGAGGACAACATTCGAAGACAGTGCCGCTCGCCTCGATGTAAGGTATGTCGGCCGTTTGGCTATGAGGAAGGCTAATGTACCAAGACATACGTAAGTGTAGCAGGGCATTCGAGTGGTGACCGCATGACAGAACACATGGTGGATGAGCAGACCTGGATGAGGCTGCCATATCTGGTACGAATAAGAAAACCGTGCAAGCTCCCGCATGTGTTGAGCCCTCTGCCAAGGACAAAACCTATAGCTTGGGCCTTATATTGCAAGCACAAAATGAAGAAACTCATTCCGCCAGTAAATGTGAGGAAATGCCGACATGAGCAAGGAATTTACACCTTCGACTGCAGAAGAGAATAACGAGGAACAGAGTGTAGTGGCCAACATGAGCATCAATGTTGCGATTGCCAGCTTACGCTTGAGCAAGTTTCCGACAACTGAGCAGGTGCGGCGGCAGCCACAGCAGAGGAGTCGCTTGCAAAGGCAGCGCTTCTCGCCGGGCGAGTTTCAAGCCCAGACCAAACATTCAGCCAGATCGAAGGAAGCCCATCTCGGCGCCTCCGTGACAGAGAGGTCCCGGCTTCGTGAGGGATTTGTCAGAAATGACGGTGATGAGTGGTTGGGGGGTTTTCGCAGCATGCATGGCGTGTATTTCTACACTGCAGCGGAGCCTGCGAACCAATTATTGCAGGCTGTACTAAATCGCATATCAGGTGTTTTCTGAAAAGAGTAGGTGGCTACACCAGGGGGTCCATTTGCTTATATACAATGGCAGCAAATAGCAAACTAGCACCTCAATAGGTGCGCTGAATATGGCTGGAATATCAGAAAGAAGGCGTCAGTATTAATTATGTCGGCTGTTGCTTCAAGACATTGATCTGGACATAATTGCTGTTCAGGAAACAAAGACAGGGACTCAGCAGCAATCAGACTGTATGGTTGAGCTCTTTAAATCCCGTTACAACATCTGCGTGCTGCTTTCTGTCGGTACCTCTGGCGGGCGTCAGTTGTTCATTAGAAAAAGTGCGGGCATAGTGAAAGAGGCTGTATTCGTTTGCAATGCGGGGCGTTTTGCTACATGCGACTTTACTTATTCTGGTTCAGAGTGACGTGTTTTGTGTGTGTACGCCCAAAATAATCAAAGCGCGTAGATAATCTCTTGAACGGCAAATGAAATGTGATACGGCTGGGCGATTTCAATTGAATATGCCTACCTGAAGACAGGAACAAAACGTTTATCTGCGATCGAAGTGCGATTTAATTAAGCATAGCCCAGAACTCATAGTTTGAAGAATGGTTTACATACTTTCAAGCGGACGAGGCACGGTGTATACCGATCTTCAACAAGATAGCCAAGCTAAATTAAACAGAACTTGGGTCCCATTGCCCTTGCTCTCGCTGTGCCAGTGCTATGCCGTGATACACGTGTAGTTTAGCGATCACAGCCTAGTAATGTTTACACTCGGAATAAGGAAAAGAAGGCAGGTTTCAATTAGCAGCTATGAAAACTTAATGCTAAGCTGTCGATGATGCACGTTTATTCGAAAAGCAAAAAATATAATGGAAAGATTGCTTGATTCGGAGGCAAATTTTTTGTTGCATCTGGGGAACAATTTTAGAAAGACAATAAAATGATGGCAATGGAAATGTCCGCATCCTTGCATCATTGTAAAAAAAAACGAAAAGTAAAAACTTTAATGCAGAATAGATTTTTTCATAACCATGAAAAAGACAGGAGCCGGCAGTTTTTCTAAACAAGTACGAGAAATTAAAAACCACCTTGAGTTTATAGATAATAAAAGATATAAAGGAGTCATGGTACTAGCTTGCACGGAGCGGCTATGGATGTGCGAAACGCTCACAAAGCGCGCCCTCAGTGATAAAAAAGCAGTATGCCTCAAGGAAGCTGAAAAAAGAAATCGACCGCAAGAATGACAATAATAACGACAATAGCACCATAAAGCTAGCATTCCGTGATTATTACAACAAGTTGTTTGACCGGGAAGAGAAACTCGAGGCAAGATTTGAAACCGAGTTTCTTGAATGGATGCCTAGACTAGATGATGATGTCAGAAAACGTCCGGAAGCACCAAATATGTCGGTAAAATTGAATGGGCCATTGATGTTCTACAGCCCGGGAAGGCGCCTGGACCTGATGGCACGAAGCAGTTTTTTATATGTTTTCACGAAAGAGCTAGCGGAAATAATGTACCGATTGCTAACCCTTGCGCACGAGGTGCAAACAAAATACCACCTTCTTTTCACAGAGCCCACATAGTGCTGATACCTAAGAGCGACGATGCTGTGAAGATTCGGTCTGCACGTTCTTATTGTCCGATCAGTCTTATTAACGTAAACTATAAGATTTGAATTAAGGTTTTTGGTGGGAAGAGTTCAGTCCATAATAAAATCTCTTGGTGGTCCACACCACACGAGCGAAATTAAAGGCCGCACTATTAGTACCGACACTAACATGACAAGAAGCATTTTTGGCGTGTTGTGACGGAATGGCAAGAGCATGTGGCCGTGCCGCAGCGAGATCTAGAAAAGGCTTTCAATTGTGCGGTAAACAGCGAGATTTTCGCTGTTTTAGAATACCTATGTCAATTTTGGCTCAGTTATTATAGACGGTGTTAAACTGTATTACAAAGACTGTGTTGTGAGCATTTGTGTTAATAAATAGGTCACTGATGCTATCAATGTAAGCAATTCTGGGAGGCAAGGATGTCATCTCTCACCTTCGCTTTTCACTATTTATTTGGAACCCTTTTGCTTAAAGGTGATACGCGATGTAAGAATAGGTGGTTCAGGTTAAGGTCTTGTGAAATTAATATTTGTCATATGCCGATCATATTGATTTATTTTGCCATGATAAAGATACTGTCGCTCCGGCTGTTGAATTAGTGCGTAGGTACTGCAAGGTACGCTGACAGCTTGCAAAATAGGTAGGTTTTTTTTTTTTTTGTATAGGAATTATCATATTTTTTAGTGGACGCCACGAAATTGTGGCATCTACAACGAACCAGGTTAAGATCATGCTTCATATTTTTCTTGTGTATTGTAGTGTAATGTCGTCAGCATGAATACTAAAATTTAAAACATTGTAATGCCGTAGTTGGGGTATTTTTGCATAACTACGTTGAAGAGAAGAGGCGAGAGTACCGAGCCACTCCCGTGCTGTACTTCCACCGCTAGCCTCCTGCAACTGGGCATCCATAACACTTGCGCACATCACAGGTAGAGCGGCTCAGCCTAAGCGCCACAGGTAGATCCATACCAGAAAAATTAGGGATTCACACTTTCGGTGGCGCCCAGCCAAAATCTGAAATAGACATAGCTATACGGGACAGGCTATGGATACTCCCGCTGCCAAACAACATGCATCCCGAACATCATAAGGAGCGTCGGGAAAAGAGCTTAAAAGCGCCGTAGGAAACTTATTCGCCTGCCGCCGGAGGAAGTAGCCATTGTAGATGCTACCGGACTGACAATGTCCTTTATGGTTTCATCGGTAACGAGCGGGTAGGGTGTACCGATCACCGTGGTCACGCCGAAAACTAACCGGCGATATCTGAGGAAGTGGTTGTACTTTAGCTTGTGACCAAACGAACGTGGGCTTCGTGGTCTACGAGAGCAAAACTGGCGTACGAAATTGCAGTCGCTGGTTGATTGCCCCTCATGCGAATCGAATATTACACCAATATTCAACCTCGTGAACTGTACAACTGATATGGAATCCGGCGACACTGGCGTTCCCGGCAACGAAACGAATCCGCCCTTGCCATGTCTCGAGGGCTCTACCACCGATCCGAAAGCAGTGAGGGGGGACCTGGAGCGGAGAGCGTACAGTGTGCCAAGTCTCACCGAAATTCTACAGCACTATCTACTGAGTAAGCAGGTGGCTGCTCCGCCAGTCCCTACCTTAAATTGCAGGCGGGCCATCGCCTGGCATCGCCTTCAGACTGGGACATTTCTACACCCGCTCTTGGTGAGCCATATGTTCCCAGGTGAACGGTCAGAATACTTTATAAACTCTTACTCCAGACCCAAACGACAAGCGTATGGTCGCCCCGTGCTCGCCCCTTGCCAATAGGCCGACTAAACCTCATCCAGCCGACCTAGGCCACCCATCTCAGGGCGACGTCGGGACTGACAAGTAACTCAGAACGGACGATCATCGGAATCGGCATCGGGCCGACGAGTATGGCCGACTTGGCCAGCCTACTGCCGCGCTAGGGTCATGCATGGGCTGTGGCTTACCCACACATGGCCCAACCACTTCGGCGGTACTCGCTGCCTGGTGGTTTATCTCTGTATAATTATGGTCTACTCATCCATGGCCTATGGTGTACCCATTAAAACGTCTGCAGTTTGATTGTGCATGGAAATTAGCGCTGTGGCAGCATTTTTAGATACGCATCTTCTCCTTCAAGCGGGCTCTAACTTTGTGGCATTAGCAATGGTGTTCTACAGGCAGGTGAAAAGCAACCCATACGTATGTAGCTACCGACAAATCTAGGTGTAAACAGCACGTTTTATTGGTTTTTCTTAAACAATCGAGACAGGCTCAAAGCCCTCATATTAAAACTGTTGCACTTACTGCTTACTACGTTTGTAAGGCTTCACAACAATTTATTGCAGCTTTCAGCTTCTATGCTGAGTTGAAGATGTCACGTTTCCCTGCTCGTTGTGCCCGCCGTCCAATTACTTCACTATTACGCGTCATCGCTTGCGGCCGCAGCCTTCCTGAATATGACGTCACTCAGGTGCACGTGGTCTCTCCTCAGGCATCTTAGAAAATATACGAAAGAAAATAGCCTTCATTCCGTATTCATATGAATAATTTTCTAGCCTGTTAAAGTGATAAAAGGCTGTCACTAAAGCAATTATTAGGACCTTCAGTGGGATCAGTGATAATTTTCGGTTATGTAGTCATCGGGTGGTATCTGAAGTCAACTGAAATATGAGGTGTACTATTTTTACACATATACTGCTTGTCCAAGCAAATGTGATCCAAGGGCTACAAAAGACATTTAAGAGGCAGGCGAAGGAAACCAGATACATATAGCTGGAAGCTACCTTGAGCGCCACAGAAAATGTTTTGTTTGCAATCCCTAATGGACATTATTTACCTAAATTACTGATAAAGGACTTACACAATAAATGGTGTTTGCTACTATGAATAGTACCGGCACAAAGCACGTTTCATTATAGGCACTAAAGGAACTTCACGTCTGAATTTTTCCCCAGATACATTAGGCAACCCCGAAAATACAAAAATGAGATGGCCGGAGAATACAATTGCTACCTTGGCTTGGCTGGACAGCCCTGTGCAGAGGAAGACCGATACGGTTGCCTATGGTTTCTTTGTTCGCGCCAGCACAGCCGTTCAACAAGACTTTTACAGCTGTAAAGTAATGTTAAACTCATTTATATCCTTGCCGCTTTGTAGTCATTATCCCCATTGCAAGGTGCGGCGCGCTCACTGTTACTCGTGCCTTCATGTGCGCTAAAGGGCCGACGCGAAGCAACCATCGTTAGCATATCGCCCTTACTTATGCATGGGGCCACCCATTATAGTGGCAGGTTCTTTCGCTCGGTCAAAATCATATTGAGAGCAGCACAATTGATGTGCGCGAATGGGCTGGTAACGGTTTCGGTATCTACATAACCCGGAATTTCTCTGTAGATGAAAAAAATGTGCACATGATGTTTCTAACCGCAAATATTGAAGCAGCGGTTTCTGAAGTAAATCCTAAATTTACTGCCGTGTCCTAAGTGGCTTCCGCCACCGGTTTCCATCGTCTGTTTCTAATAGTTTATTTCTAACCCTTGGCTCAAACTATTGGGCACAGCAGGTGAGATGTAGCTTGAATAAAACCTGCAGGAGATTATATATATGGGTAGATTTTTACCTTTTACAGATTTCACTTACAGATACTACGAGAATCGCGTCACTGCAGCCTTTCTGGAAAACTGACATTGCGTATGTAGCAGTGCTATATTTGTGGTTAAAATAAAGTACTCAACTTATTAATTCAGCTCAGCAAGTACAGCTATAAGAAAACTTGACGACTGGCGACACCGAAGGTGTGCCTAGCTTTTCAATTTACTTAGATGGCACAACCGTTCGAAATATGGAATTTTAAAAGTAGGCTCTCTATATTAGCTTTCCCACAGTGTATATATCCCAGGTAGCACATGACATCGGCCCGTTAGTGAAAATTGAGTGGTGATGCCCGGTACGACAGTGGCCTGGCGTTGCCAATGCTCTGCATTGACCACTTTTGGACCAGTGATTCACATGTTCCCCTATGTTATCATTCAGGTGGCAACAGCAAGCAATAATCACCTTGCATATAGGATTGCTTGCCAACCTTGTATACACAGTGTGATATAATGGCGAATATTGCCCCGAGTAGCACGTCGTCAATGGACCGCCATCAGTGCAATATCGGAAAAAACCGGCCCCAATATTGGAGCCAATAATAAAGCCTTGTTAAGCGTTTTAAAGGACATGCCTAGTTATTATTCACTTGTGCGGAAACAAAGCCAATGACATTTGATCTGTAAAGAACATTTTTTGCGTTTTGAAATAGATCAAGGGCTCCAAACACGGTTGAAATGAAAACCCAGGTGTCAGGATACTTTTGGCAAGGACGGTACGTTTTTTCTAAACCGTTAGAGCGAACGAACGTAATTTCTAGATTGCAGTACACTCTATCTGATTGCAATGTGTTTTGATAATATTCCTAAAAGGCATGGAGAATTGTCCCATAATACCGCATAGGAACAAGCATTTAAACGCAGTATGTTAAGCCGATTTTGCAAGAATATTCGAAGGCAGGTTATAAGAGTTATACATGCGCTTATACAGCTTTCGGACAAAAATAATTTCCTTAAAGAGCAGCATTACCAGGTAACAATAATTTGATGACAACTATTCCGGTGGTGAGCACGCATTCATGTATTTTTGTTTCTGTGAAACCAAATTTTCATTGACACTTATTTCCAGTCTCCAATCGTGGGGTTTCTATGCTTCAAGTTTCTTCAATATTTTGTCTTTTAAGTCTTTACCAGGAAATGTTCAGCCCGAACATCTTAACAGATGCCACAGCAAGTACACAACTTGTAGTAATAAGATGGCAGCGTGCAATACACTTCATTCCAGAATATCTGAGAAAGCTAGATTTTTTCTCTGTCAGGCAAAGGTAGAGAACGTATAGGAAATGAGGCTTTTATTTTTTGATGTGGGGGATCTATATTTTGACTATGAGCTATGCTGCATCAACAGCCTTAAGGGTTTGTTCATCATTCCTCTCTTGCTGAAGCATCCAAAGCAGAGCACGCCGGCATATAGGAATCAAGTGCAAGTTTATGGCTGATGTAAATTACAACACAAAATATGCCGCAGCTAGCCCGTCTTCGGTGCTTACAAGACCCCCTACGGCGGAATACAGTCGCTGCGGGCGCCTCGTTAAGGAGTCAGCTAGCGTACATGACGAAACGGTGCAGCATATGCCTTCACTAGCACAATCTCTTCGACCTCTGTTTTCCAGAATTTGATCTTTTCTTTCACCACGCAAATCAAATAACGCATAAATAAAGCATTTATGTGTGTATTTTTAGTTATCGACGAACGTTTTCAGGATCTGCATGTAAAAAGTCATCGCAACAAATTAAGCCGGGCTGACATCGTGTAGTAGATATGGTTTTGAAGGTGCTGCTTCTTACTGGCCTAGTGCAGATTGCAGAAGAGTATACGCTTGTATACTGCGCCGTATTGTGCTTCTATACATAGGCAGCGACCGTTGACAGCCTAAAATTATGTGCCAGTTTTGTTGCGATTTTATCGAGGAGGGCGACGAAATATTCTTAAAACGTTGATGTATGAGTGGCCTCACGCATCACGCTGAAGACGTATAGAAGGAATGGTAGGGCCTGTAACTGCTGCGCGTTCCACCTCTGTACTAAACGTCTTCACAGTTGAGAACAGCGCAACAGTCGGACATTTCTAAGCACTTCGTATTTTCTTTATCGTGAACGATGCGCCGAGATCTGTCTCGAAGATTCCGATCACTTGCGTATGCTTCTACAATGTTCCATGTTCTGCTAGTAGCAGTTTGCGACGTTATCTAGATTGTTCTGAGCTGCCTTTAAATTTAGCGTTGAAGAGTGTGACGGGCATTCTTTGTTCGACGATCGACGAGCACGTTTGTTGCTATCGCCGCCGCCGAGTGGCTTAGTTCTTTTGCGGGCGCAAGTCAGCCCAATAAAGAGTTTCTTCAGTGCAATCGTCGACTCCTAATTTGTGTCAACGACCCTGGTCACCACCACGTGACAATATCGACCACTATAACCCAGTCATATTCATTGTTGTAAAGTCTCCGGAACTAGCGGGGCCACATCGATCACTATGCCAAAATATATTCAATGTAGATAAGCCAGCTATACTTACAGGATCATGTCAATCAATGCACACAATGATGCGTGCAATGTTGGCTAGCAGTCGCAGCAGCCCATAAATTATCGACCACTGTAACCCATGATGGATACAATATTGGGAAACCATCTCAACTAGTAGTAAAATACTGACCATTGTATGGCAGTAAATATTTCGAGTTGACAGGCCATCAATGATGGGAAGAGAATATTGATGAACCTATGTAAATATGTATGGTATTCTGGCCATTACACTTTGTCAGGCAACGTCGACCACTGTATTTGCAAATATAAAATGCTGGGAAGCCAAGACGACTTGCGGGAGGATATTGACCAATATATGCCAAAATACATTCGATGCTGACAAGCAATTATACTGGCATTGCAATATTAACCAATGTACGCCATGACAGCTGCAATGCTGGCCAGTCTCCATAGCTCCATAGCAATATTGCCCACTAGAACAAACAACTATACATTGCTAGTAAGCCACTAAGACCGATGAAATAACATTAACCAATATATGCCAAGATATAATAAATGTCGGCAAGCCATGCGGGCAAGACAATATTTACCATTGTATTCCATTGTGAACCATTTATCTGCAGATATACGCAATGCTTGGAAGCCGTCACGATTGGCAGGGGGATATTGGCCAATATATGCCAAGATATATTCAATTTTAACAAGCCGCCAATACTGGCTGGACAATATTTACTAATGCATGCCATGATATGTGCATTGTAAGGAGTGGCCGCCACTCGTTGGGTAATGAAGAATGCCACAGGAATTGAAGATGCATACAATGTTGGCAAGCCACTAAGAATGTCGCGATGATATTGACCAATGAATTCCAAGCTATATTCAATGTCAACAAGTCATCTATACTGGCAAGAAAATATTTAACAACGAATGCCATGATTCGCGAATTATGGGGAGGCATTGCCGATGGCTAGGTAATATTGGCTATCATATATCATTTTTTGTACAATGTTGGCAAGCAATTCTATACGCAAGGTCATTATTGCCCATTCATGACCCATGAATGCCAATCATGGGGGCAACATGTAATTCACTGGTCCAAGAGTGATCAGTGTTATCGCATGGCTGTATCATTTTAACAGCGTATTGGCAACGCCAGGCCACTGCTGGACCAGACGTCGCCAATCAATTTCCAATATCGGGCCAGTCGCATGTGCTACCTGGGTCCCCCTTATGGAGAAGGCATCAAAACTTCAATTTATTCCTTGCTGAATTTAGTTACATTTTATTTTAAGTAAATTTTATTGCCTTCTAAGTGCTTATACACCCTTTTTCTGCTTGTCGGAAAGTGCTTAATATAGCTTCAAATTGCATTAAATGGCAGAACTCAAATTAGGGCTGAGCTTTTTCTCTTTCCTGCATTCTTTTTTATTGCTAGGTGCAGTGGTATGCAATCTAGTTTCTTAATTATATTATTACATTCCTCAGCTTTGGCAACAAATAACAATACAATATTTTTACAGATAATTTTTAATGAGTGATATTTTTTAATTACAGTCATCAGGATATCGCTTTCTGGCATGATAATTTTGGTGGCGTTGAAGAGCAGCTTAGCGCTCCAGATTCTGCCTTAAATTCACGATAGCCTGCGCAATGATCAAAATGTTTTAGTGCAAACAACGTAACGCATCATGCCAGTGTATAAGGCTGAAATTAACATTTTTGCAGCGCATTGAACCTGATGCAAACGTTCGAATTTTTTACTAACAACAAGATTTTAATACCTCTTATACAAGTAAAAGTTACGTAGACGTGGTAAGTAAAAAACAAGCAGCAGAACGACGTTTTTCAGCTTTAGTGATAGACTTTTCTTTTTCAGACAAACTACGCCGCATCTTGCAACCCTAAGGGTCACTTCTTGGTGTCAATACAATAGCCCCGACATATAAAAGGTAATTGAAAAAAAAGGCTATGGCACCACGATTACTATTCCTGTATAATGACATCCATATTTGTTTTCATTTCGTCTCTTCAAACAGGCTGGTTTAGGCAATGCGGTGAATAAATATACCATCACATATATTAAAGCTTTTCGCGTTATACAGTATACCTAAAGTAACCTATATTGTCACAGCTGTCATTCCTTATTTGTAGCTGAAACAACATCGTGAAATGCAATCGATTGTAAATTGTTCGTGCATTAAATAGACGTACGAGATGACAAACGTATACTTTAGTAGAATACAATTTTAAAAAAAAGCAGATACTAACTATAGGCAAAAAATGCTATGATATTGAGCACCAGTATTACGCCGCTTAGGAGTAAAAAAGTCGATTTTTAACACAATAATATATTCCACATAATATTGCATGTTCACATCGGGACACAATTAATAAGTTCATCCATGTATCTAATGTCTATGGGAGAAGATGTGTGGATGATTTCGATTTATTCCAATTCGCGGCGCCTCACTGAAAATAAATGAACGAGGGAAACTGTAGTGTCTACACAATTTTCAGCGAGTATACCACAAAATATACTAAGGTGCCCAATATATAGACACATCACCTAGCAAGTGAAGTGGGATAACAGAAGTAATGAAGCACCCACCCTGATCAGCGTTTCGCTTTTGTGTCGTCTTTTGAGATTTTAGGCAGGCTTTTTCACTGATTATCCTCTTTATTCCCCTTCTAACCACCGGACACAGATCTTCTAATGGTGCTGAACTGTTGGTTTTCGCACCAATGCTACAACTCAATCGATCCATTTCTACGTAGAAAACACACCCGATGAGGATCTAAAAATATGAAAGCTTGTATGCATAGGTTAAATCACTCAAACATAATAAAACAATATGATTTGAACAATGAAATCAAATGATCACACACGGAGCAACAAGAAAGTGGTGGAGAGATAGGAATTGAAGCAATGAAAGGCGGTTGCTTACTGGACAAAGCCAATAGCAAGAGGTTTAGCGTCTATAGGAATAGGCCATAAAACTAGGGCACATTTAAAGGTGCGCATACAGCAGTTACAGTAATGCAGTGTTACTTTTTTTTTTTACTGTAGACGTTGGTACAAGTATTAGAGCAATTGCTAGAAACCCCCCCCCCCCCCCCCATCTCAGGTACTCCCCATTGAAAACTCAATCCAAGGTACCGAGCAGCAGTGGCGTGTTGTTTGCAGCTGTTAACGTAAATACAGCATATCCTATTAGTGCATGCACATTTCCTCCTTTTTGTACCTTAACTGAAAGCTACTGAACAGTGGGTGTTGAAAGAGGTGCAGCGTCCCTAGGAAAGGGGAACAAAATTAAGTTTTGCTTCCAAGAAATAGAAGTAGAAAAAGGAGAAAATATGCCTGCAATAATAGCATGATGGTCTACATTTTCATCAACAGCTTTAAACAACCTGTCACTGCCAGTCAGTTCTTTGAATAGGATTATCAATGCCAGAGCTTAAAGTTAAGAGCAATATGAGTAATATATATACTGCGGTCACTTCCGTAAAGTATTCTAGCACAACACTCCATTACTGTAGCCATTGAACCGTCTATTTATGCCTATTGTTCATTAAAGAATCATGCAAATCTGCTTAAGTTGCTCTTTTTTACTCCCAAATGATTTCCTATAGAATTAGAATACGTTGATTGCTGCTTCTGTTTCAACATTTTGTACGATGGCTATGACGTGCGCTTCACGCACAGGGTACGTTAGCCTCAAATAGCTATAACTGCCGAACAGGCGGACCTTACGTCATCTCCCATTTCGCGAGAAAGTGCGCGCCGTAATCAAGCGCTTCGCGAGAGATAAGTCTCGGACGACATGGTCGCCTCATACCGCGGCCATCAATTGTTTATATGTGTCCCACGTGCACATTGTTTAGTTTTCAGTGACAGTGGCGTTACTAAAAAACAAAACACAACAAAAAGTAAGTCAATAAAGCTATATATATATTTTTTAGTATACATTGCAGTGCATAAACTAAAATTCATACGCAATAAAATAGTTTGCTGGAATAAAATTACTTACAGTAATCCTGTGACCATGTCAGTTGCGTCTGTCGCGCTATCTTTAGTACGTTGAATCAAAACGAATAAGAGCGCATTTAAAGACCGCACTACCCGTCGCTTCTGTGGCGCAACCCGGTAGCAGCCTCAGGGTTCAGGTAGCAGGCGTAACAAGTGTTCGGTTCCTTTCAGTGCGGCTTTCAAGTGATTATTTGTCTACAGTAAAACGAATAAAATTGTATCGTGCATTGTGTGACATTATGTTCCCCGTACCTTTGTACAGGGACTTGTACAATGGGGGGTCATGCGCAAAAGTTTTAAAAAGTGTAAAAAGAATGCAGGTGACGCAAGGAGCAAAAACCTTTTTTAAATTGCACACCGGAACCTTGCCGGTAAAAACATTTTTGGAGAAAAACGGATTATTCATACCCTAGGGATCACGCTGTATAATATGCAGGAAGCCAGAAATCATAGACCATGTTTTTTTTACACAGCTCGGAAGGCGTATATTTTTGGGATGTATTGCAAAGAATGCTAATGAACGATTTTCCGCTAGACCCACAGATCATTCGCTACTTATGCGTAGATAGTGAGGTGGGGTACCCTTTGATTTTATTATGCTAATGGACCTCCACTGTATAGGCGCTCAAGCATGGCGGGTTGCCATTGCGATAAAGATGCACACCCTGCCAGAATCTATTTTCGGGAAAGCGTGCACAGGTTATTGGAAATCCAGAAAGCTGCAGCAGAACCTCCCGAGTGGCTCTCAAGGCTAGAGCCTTTGTTTTGTATGCATGAATTTTAGTGTGTCATGTGTAAATAGCGTTTGTAAATAGCATTAGAATCATTTTTGTTGATTTTGTTCCCGTGAAATGCAATCTGTCAAGACCAGGCAATAAAGAAAAAAAAGCTTCTGTGGCGCTATGAATTAACACCAGGTACCTCATTGTAAGACATGTGTTCGATTCCTGTAGATACATTCTTTTATTTTTTTAATTAACAACATTCAGTTTAATTATGGCCATATGTCCTGGGGTATGGTCCCCTTTAAGTGGCATAATACGATGTTTTTTGTTCTTAATAGCAGCAAAAACAGCCGCGAACGCAGCCAGGAAGTGACGGTGTGACATACCTTCACCGTAATCAATTGCTGCCTTCAGTGAGTGTAGTCACCTTTAGGTTGCGTTCGGAGGCAGCTCTCAGCAACAATCGCCTTTTACCATGCTTTAAACTTTTTTTTATGGATTTACGCCGCGGCAGTTTTTCAAGTCAACCTATTCAACGCAGCAAAGATGGCGCGACAGACGCTACCGGTGTTTTACGCTGTTTACAGTAACTTATTTCAACCCATAAAACTATTTTATTAATACCGCATCTCAGTTTCCGTACTGCGCTTCATGCTCGAACAAAACGTAAGGTTGTGTTTTATTTTTGAGTGGCGCACTCGGCACTTCCGTTGCTGCAGTTTTCGGGGAACGGCAATACACAGCTCGCGGAAATGTGAGGTCTCTATGATGCTCTTGCATTGTAGAATTCCTTGCCTCAGTCATTATTTATTTCGCTCGATTGAAGCCGTCGAATCTTTATGCCTCGCCCGATGACGTAGAAACAATTGAACATTATATCCTCTCCTGCTGGAGGTATACACCTCAGAGAATACATTATTTAGAAATTCCTCTTGCTCGCTCTAGACCGCAGTTTATGATTCCTATCTTCCACTCCTTTGGTACAACCGTCAAAGAGGATGCCCTAAAAGCGGTGTGTGAGACTCCATCACATCACATCACATCACATCACATCACTTTATTACTTTAAAGACTCCCGGTTCGGGGCTATTACTTAAGGGGTGGATACATGTATGAAGATTATATACAAAATAAACACAAGGGGTGGTACACGCATGAAGATTATATACAAAGTAAACATATTATTAGTTGAATATGGCAGTTATATAATCACAAAATGTGGATGGGCAGGTGATTCCAGCAAGGTCGTGTGGAAGGCCATTCCAGGTTACGGCTGAGCGAGGAAAGAATGACGCCGCAAATGTTGTTGTATGAGATTGTGGACGCGCAACTTGCAGGGGGATGCGGGGTGAAATGCGTGGGTTGATGTAGGGCGGAATTCGAAATGAGCTGGAAGGAAACTTATGGAACAAACACATACTGGCGATTCGACGACGACATGCAAGCTCTGTTAGGCCGGACTTAGCTTTCAAAGATGAAATACTGGCATTGTATGAATAGCAGGAATGAATGAATCTAGCTGCTCGATTCTGGAGGGATTCAAGTGAAGTTATCAGACAAATTTGGTTTGGACTCCAGATGGAGGATGCATATTCTAGTTTTGTTCGTATTAGTGACTTATATGCGAGAAGTTTTACGTCTGGTGGTGCGTGGCGCAAGTGCCGTCTTATGAAACCAAGAGATCAATTATCTGACGCTAGGATGTTGGTGATATGCGAGTTCCAGGTTAGATCTTCGAACAGAATTACGCCTAGGTATTTATAAGATTTGGTTAGTTCTACTCGGACGCCTGAGATTAAGTAGGGGGAAAATAATAGGGTTACGTTTGCGGTGAAACAACCCGTGCTCGCATTTAGTTGGATTAAGTTCCATGAGCCATTGGCTGCACCAGTCTTGTACACGGTTAAGTCGTTTTGAAGAGCTAGTTGATCAGATGTGTTAGTAACCGTGCGGTAGACGACGCAGTCATCGGAAAACATGCGGATTTTAGAAGTAATATGCGTGGGTAAGTCGTTCAAAATCAAAACTAATAGGGGCCAAGCACAGACCCTTGTGGGACGCCTGATGTTACTGGAAGAAAATCAGAAGACTGATTATTAACATAGACATGCGCTGTGCTAAAAATTCCTTTATCCATTCTAGTATATTATGGTGTAAATTTAACTGCGCAAGTTTTAGTATCAAGCGTTTGTGAGGCACTTTGTCGAAAGCTTTATCGAAGTCTAGAAACATTGAGTCAGTTTGAATGTTAGAATCGAGATTCATATGTAGATCATGAACAAAAATGGCTAATTGCGTTTCGCAGGAGAATCCCTTGCGAAAGCCATGCTGTGAAGGATGAAAAAAAAAAATTGTTCGAATCAAGAAATTTCATTATGTGAGAATAAATGATACGTTCCATGATTTTGCATGGTACACTAGTTAAAGAAATGGGGCGGTAGTTAAGGGGTGATTCTTTGTTACCTGATTTGTAGACTGGAATGACCTTTCCCATTTTCCAATCACTAGGCATGTTACCTGTGTGAAGTGATTGCATGAAAGGTAGTGAAAGGTTAGATGCGCAGACATGCCGAGTATTTTTTTAAGAGTTTGGAAGTGATTTCATCAGTACCTGCTGAGGATGACAACTTGATGTTTTCGATAATACAAGCGATCTAATGTGCAGAAAATGTGGTTCACGTCATTGGGGATATCGGATAAGCAGCTGCGGCAGATAGTGACACATCCATTTCTTTAGTGAAAACGGATGAGAACACAGAGTTAAATATATTTGCACATTTAACGTCGTGGGTCTCCTGCCCTAGTGCATTAGTAAGGGTGATAGCGCGTGTCTGTTGAGGGCTTAGTATTTGCCAGAATTTTCGTGGGTTTTTGATTAATATTCTCGGCAGGTCTGTCCCAAAAAATGCGCGTTTAGCGCTGCGGATAGATTTCAAATACGCATCCTCGGCTGCGTAATACGTGTTCCACGCGCATACGTTATGGTTGCGTTTAGCTGCATGGAATAGGCGCGTTTTCCTATTTTCAAGCGTTTTTAAAAATTTAGTAAACCATGGCTTATTTTGGTTAGCACGAACGTTATGCTGGGAATAAATTCGGTCGCTAATTCTGTAATTTTAGTTCTGAAAGTTAGCCAGTTTTCTTCAACGGATCGGTCCCGGAAGTTTGTTTCAAAGATAGTAAAAAATGTCTGAAGTTGGTTATTGATGGCTTCGTAATTACCTGTGTCGTAGAAGCGAATCGTCTTATGATAATTTTGGCGCAACTCTGGGACAAAAGTGAAAGTGGCATGCAAAACTTTGTGGTCGCTAATTTCGCGGAGATATGTAAGGGTTGATAAACTTTCAGGGTGATTTGTTAGCATTATGTCCAGAGCGTTAGAACATTCGCTCGTAACGCGTGTCAGCTTTGTTATTAATTGGGTGAGGTTAAAATTTAAACAAACGACAATGAAATCCTTTGATTCTGCGCTGCCTGATGTCATGTTTGGCCAGTTAATCATGAGGTAGTTGAAATCGCCAAAGAGAAGGGTGCGCGCGTTAGGGTATTTAGTGTTCAGTTCATCTAAGCAATCGCTAAGGCTGCACGCGAAGTTTGAATGGTTGTTAGGGGGTCGATAGCAAACACCTAGTATGATTATTTGAGGAGTGGAACGGCAGATAACCCACAATATTTCAAGCTCAGAATTGATGTTAATGATAGAACACGGTAACTGTTCGTTAGTAGCGATAAGAACGCCTCCGCCTCTGGAACTTTTGAGATCTTTCCGAAAAACATTAAAATTGGGTAAGTCGGCCAAAACTTCTAAATCACTGATATCTTTTGTTAGCCATGTTTCAGTTAGTATGAGTATGCTGCTTGCGGACGAGGAAACAAGATTAGAAATTCGTTCACGCTTGGGGAGGTAACTGCGAATGTTTGTGTAGATTATGGGAAAAAAAAGAACTGGAAGTTTACCTCGAGGAGTACTGCAAGAACTATTAGCTGCACGTTGACGAGTGGACTGCTACAAAATTTCTTTTACTGTCTGTGTTGCTTCATCAAAAGTGTAACGTTTAGAACCAATATGCAGTGTTTTGTGTCGTAGTGAGAAAGCTTTAGATGTGCTCCGAACGCAACGAAAAGTTTGCGTGCTGTGCGGACAGGGCGTGAAAAGTCTTGCCCGATGCTGTAGTCGGTCCCCTTAGCATGCATGTCTTAGGAGAGGATTGATTCTTTCGTTTTAAAGAAGGCAAATTTAACTATTATTGGGCGATAATGACCGGTTGAGTGACGTGCAAGACAGTGAGCACGCTCGATGTCTTTCGGGTCGATTGTTACTTGAAGTGTGTCACTGCAGTGGCGGAGGACTATTTCTTCAGATTGCGCATACGTTTCAGATGGGTTGTTTTCTGTGAGGTTATAAAAGATTAAATTGTTACGGCGTGAAAGATTTTCGGCATCGTCAATGCAGGCTTCCAAATCAGAGATTTGACTGGTTAGCGGACTTGTGTTCGTGTTTATCGTGTCTACGTCGGTGCGTAGGGCTAGAAATTCTTGATGGTGTTTTTCAAGATCAGCTAGTCCCTTGCTTAGGTCGGAGATTGTTAATTCCATAGATGTCAGCCGGTTTCGCAGAACCTGCACCTCGCTAATTAGCTGAGATTGACCGGCTGACAACTTTCTCAGCTCTTCGAGCACTTTGTCGGGGCCAGGGTTCAACTCGACGTCCCCGGCCAACAATAATTCATTCATTTCATTTCATTTATTAATACTGTCAGCCACCATAAGGGGCTGTAACAGGAGTGGAAAATACAAAACAAAAAATGAGCAATATAGAAGACGATGAAAATCAATAGTCAATCAAAAATTGTCTCTGAATACACACACAAACAAAACAAAAATGAATTACACTGAAATCAGAACAACAGCCATCCTACACAACAGCAATAGAACCTCATCACTCTGTGGTAGTACCATAGATGAAATTTTCTAAATGGCGTACAAATTCAGATAATGATGATGATCGAACAGCAGAATCTGGAAGAGAGTTCCAATCCTTACAAGTTCGCGGGAAATAACTAAACTTGAAGCAATTATTTTTTATAGCCGGCAATGGAATGAACCTACTATGACGATGCCTTGATGTCTAATTAGTTTTGATCTCAGAGTAGTCTGATTTATTAATTCTTAGATAATTATTGATAAGGAGGTAAAGAGTTTTTAGCGAACGAACGACATTAGCACAAACTACGGCAATAGAAAGGCAACACCATGGGCTCGGCAGCTGCAGAAGACAATAGTTGTTTGTTTTTCTGCATAAAGGCAGTACGGTTGACTGACCTGCATGACGAAGAGCGGCGGGTTGGATGACCGCATCGTGGCACAACCACCGAGCCCACAGGGCGCCGTCCGCGGGTGACTCGGCTTTATAGTAGCAGGTGTGGCAGTTGCTGTCGATGACAAAAAGGCGGGCCAAGGTAGGACGAGGATCAGTTCTGTCGGTGGCGCTGGCAAGCACTCTGAAGCCGCAAGTAGGTGGTGAAAGTAACCACCGAAAGGCTCCAATCGGAATGGCTCGGCGGGAGCCAGGGCATCCGAACAGTCAGGCAGCAGGCCGAAGAAGAGCATCTTGGTGACGAGGGGAAGAAACACCTGCATGACGAACAGCAGCGGGTTGGATGACCGCATCGTGGCACAACCACCGAGCCCACAGGGCGCCGTGCGCCGGTGTGGCAGTTACTGTCGATGACAAAAAGGCGGGCCAAGGTAGGACGAGGATCAGTTCTGTCGGTGGCGCTGGCAAGCACTCTGAAGCCGCAAGTAGGTGGTGAAAGTAACCACCGAAAGGCTCCAATTGGAATGGCTCGGCGGGAGCCAGGGCATCCGAACAGTCAGGCAGCAGGCCGAAGAAGAGCATCTTGGTGACGAGGGGAAGAAACACCTGCATGACGAAGAGCAGCGGGTTGGGTGACCGCATCGTGGCACAACCACCGAGCTCACAGGGCGCCGTGCGCAGGTGACTCAGCTCTATAGTAGCCGGTGTGGCAGTTACTGTCGATGACAAAAAGGCGGGCCAAGGTAGGTCGAGGATCAGTTCTGTCGGTGGCACTGGCAAGCACTCTGAAGCCGCAGGTAGATGGTGAAAGGAACCACCGCAACGCTCCAATCGGAATGGCTCGGCGGGAGCCAGGGCATCCGAAGAGTCAGGCAGCAGACCGAAAAGAGCATCTTGATGACGGGGAGAAAAAACACCTGCATGACGAAGAGCAGCGGGTTGGATGACCGCATCGTGGCACAGTCACCGAGCCCACTCATATCTATAACATTGCGACAGAAGATTTCACTGTTAGAACCACTCTGTCAAAAATTTTAAGAAGAAAGCCTTAACGGCTCATCGTTGTCAGCAAAAGTGCCACGCGTTTGCGGCGGCTCTGATACTTAAAAATAAATTAACTTTGTCTCCCACAAGGAAATCAAACCTCCATCCCGTGAATCCCCAGCCCAACGCTTTAACGCTGCACCACGCATCGAATTTTAATGGCTCATACTGTCGTGGAAAAAGTGTGTCCCGCTTTTGCGGCGGCTGTCGCGTGGACTTCCTTGGCGCGTGTTCAAGTGCGAGATTGCTGATGGCAGGAATGCTAGACAAGATGAGACTTCTGGAGGAAAGGCGCAGTATCTGTCACACACTCTCCGACAAGTGAGCATTTGGATGGTACTCCTTCACTCATGTCACGCGGCTCTCTTTGGCGCGCGTTCAAGTGTAGGATTGCCGATGGCAGGAACGCCAGACAAGATGAGACTTCTCTAGCTTTTGCCTTTCACTACTTTAGTCGCTAAAGTACCTCGTAACTTTTATTGCCTGAACTGGGCATAAGGCATAAAACGTGAGGAAACCAATAAAACATGTAGACACTAAAAATGGGGGTATGGGGCTCGGGCATCTCTTTTTGAGCCAGGTGATCAATCGCTGGCTGTGGTGGTGGTAGTTATTTATTGTATATACAAAAGGAAAGAAAAGGTGATCAATCGAGTTTTGCTTTTTCAGGACGTTTCCGACCCATTCTTGCGCACCGTCTGCCATTTTAGGCTGCGGTGCCTGTTGCCTGAGTTTGTTGTCTCCACCGAAGAAGTAGCGTGTGGTGGTGGTGGTGGTGGTGGTGGTGGTGGTAAGATCCTTTATTAGCTATGCAAGAGCCAAGAGGTATGTTTGGATCAGGCCATAGGGACCTGTTCTTACAAGCACTATAGGTGGACGCCCCTAGTTTGGGACCCCAATGGCGGTTGCTACCTTCAAAGATATCACGATGTACTATCAAAATTGTCATCGCCTTTACCCCAGCCCATGTAAAGGTCTCAAAAAGGCGGATGAGCGGCTCCTCCGCCTTTTCACCAATACACTGCTGTGCCCGGCAGCCCTAAAACATTTTGACCCCTCCTTTAGTGGCAGCTGCCCACACTGTGTAGCGGTGTCTTCTGACATCACATGGTGTGGGCCTGCCCCTCCAACCCGGCTATTCCCCCCATCCCCAACCCAACCCGGGAGAACTGGGAGGCGGTCCTGCTCGGCTGCCGCGACTTACAGGCCCAACAAGCCTTAGTCGGACGCGCCCGAGCGGCGGCAACCGCCACTGGGGTCCCCAACTAGGGACCTCCACCTAGTGCTTGTAAGGACCGGTCCCTTATGGGCCGATCCAAACATCCTTGTGTAAATAAATGTTCTTACCACCCGGGCGCGCCCGACTAAGGTTTTTTGGCCTCTAAATCGTGGCAACCGAGCAGGATCTAATACCAGTCCTCCCGGGGTGGGTTGGGGAGAGGGAGAATAGCCTTCTTGGAGGGTCAGGCCCGCACCATGTGATAGATGCCAGAAGACACCGCTCCACAATGTTCGCCGCTTGCGGCGGGGGTTGGCCTGTAACAACAAGGACCCTTCCCCTGATGGGGCTGGGACAGGTAGGTCGCCGCCAGCGGGGGCTGGCCTGTCACGAAATGTTTACCTGTTGTAGGCCATCATTGCACCCGTCACCGCTTCTGTGGTGGTGTACGACGGCCGTTGTTGCGGCGCGCGTCTTTCGCGCGCTCTTCTGTTTTCTTTCTTGTCTTTTTTCTCTCCTCTCTGCGCGAGGCAGCGGAGGTGGCTCAGCTACAGAGCCAGTAACAGGCCCGTGCATTTTCTTTTCTTTCTTTCTGCAGCCACACAAACAACAGCTCCACAATGTGGGCAGCTACGACTAAAGGAACGGTCAAAATGTTTTAGGGGGTGGATGGCTTATAGACACTGTCATGCCGATGCACGATCTGTATGTGATTATTTTGTTGAACAAGTGTATAAACTAAAAGAAATTTTGAAGCAGCAAGACGCCGCGGAGGAGGTCTTGAGTCTGATGGGCGAACTTGTAATGAAATTCCATTAGACACGGTTGTCAGCCAAGGGGCATCGCAATCACGATCTTTTACTGATGTATTTGTACCAATTCATGCAATAAATAAAAAAAATAAAAAGGGGGTGGAGCAGTGGTAAGACGCCCGACTACTGTCCGGAGTTCCCGGGTTCAAACCCGACCTCGGCGGCTGCGTTTCGATGGAGGCGAAACGAAGTGGCGTCCGTGTGCTGTGCGATGTCAGCACATACCCAGGTGGTCGAAATTACTCCGAAGCCCTCCACTACGGCTCCCCTTTCTCTCCTTCCACTTTCACTGCCACCTTCATTCCTCTCCTTACGGCACGGTTCAGGTGTCCACAGAGTAAGTGTGACAGATACTGCGCCTTTCTCTTCCTGTGAACCAATTATTATTATTATTATGCCGGGCACAGCATTGGTGAAAAGGCGAAGGAGCCGCTCATCCGCCTTTTAGAGGCCTTTACATGGGCTGGGGTAAAGGCGATGACAATTGTGATAGTACATCGTGATATCTTTGAAGATGTAGACTGGATTAAAATCGGGTTCCTGATCGGGTGGGCAGGAGACAACAGCCCAGTGAGAGAGCGCACGGGTGGCTGCATCTGCTGCCTCGCTTCCTACCAAACCCTGATGAGCAGGAGCCCATATAAGGTAACGGAGTGCGGGGTTCGTATCCCGTGTGCAATTTGAGTACATTTGATATGCTAGGAAGGGAGTCCAGCCAGGGAGTCCAGACAGGCTCCTCGCGAGTCGGTAATGATGTATTTTGAATTGGAGTGTAAGGCTGCAATCGTCACCTCTTCTGCGTGTGTTGTACTGTGGGCTCAGAAGGTGAGACCGTTAACCATTTTGCTGTTGTGAACTGCAGCGGCCGTGTACCAACCCCCGTTGTGAGTGCCGGAGGCGTCCACATAGTGTACCAGTGTTTTGCTGCCATAATGTCAGGCTAGGGTTTCCGCTCTGGCCAGACGCCGACCATAATGATCTTTGTGTGACATATTGGCTGGAAGAGGTCGCACACAGATGGCGCGTCTCCACAGTTCTGGGATGCGAAACGTGTCTTCCGTGAGAGTGGTGTGTTCGATACGGAGTCGAGCACGAAAGGGGCGACCCGAGTCCATTTGCGATAAACGCGTGTACTGGTCTGTAAGGTGCCCCTCCCGGAGCTCCCGGAATCTATTCACCACCCGAAGGGTCATAAGACGGCTGTTTGAAGCAGCGTGGGATTTATAGATATTACAGGGAGGTCATCGAGAGTGTTAGATTTCTCTCAGTGCGGCTATGCCGCGATATGGGATATTGTCTTCCCAGAACCCTTGTAAAGGACGATATAAAGGGGAGGCCCTGGCCCATATGTATTAAAGAGAGCAAAGAAAATGCAAGTTCCTCCAGGAGCTAAGAGCGTTTTTTTAAAGAAAAATTACATACCAGAACATTACCACTAAAGAAAATTTTAGAGGGAAGGTTTTTTTTGTTACCGTGGGGAGCACATTGTTTAATCTGTAAGCAACCGGAAACAATTGATCATGTGTTTTGCATTGTTGGGAAAGTGTATATTTTTATAATATATTACTACGAACCATAAAGGAGTTTCCACTAGGCTTGCATGGCATTCAATATTTGAGCATACAGAATAAGGATGGGGTAATTGACGTAATTATGCTTATGGGTCTCCATGTATATGGCGCTCCAGAATGGCAGGCTATCACTGTGACAGGGATGCCAGACCTGCTCGAATTTATTTTCGAGAGAGTATGCAGTGGTTTATTGCCATTAAAAAAGTAGCTGCAGAGCCTCTCAAATTGCTCTCAAGAGTAGAGACTGTTGTCGCTGCGAGAGTTTTAAAGCAACGAACCCGTCTAACACTGGCTGATCATGACATTCATTCGTGTATATACATTGCCTTGTGCGCCAGGCCTCGGATCGTGAAACGCTCTTGATAATTCCCTTTGTCTACACTGAAAAGATAGTGAGGTTCTGCAAGGACAGATACAGCGCCTTTTATTTCAGATAGATCAATTATAGAACGCCGGTGCTGTTTGTGTTCGACGTGACCCGTGATGTACACTCACCATAGACCTCTTCAATACTACAGCTTCGAAACTTCCCATGGGCCCCATGCATCAAAAAACGGCGGTTTTGATTGGTCAAAAGTTGGGGAATGGTGGCGGCACCCGTGGCCATAAAAGAGGCACTGCAGTGGTTTTTAAATGTGTCAATAGTGTAGATTTTTGAAGTAAATTATTTTTATCTTGCCTCTGAAGTTATTTTTTTGATTATGCATAAACCACCCACGCACTCGCCGACTGAAATAATAATAGTAATAATTGGTTCGCAGGAAGGGAGAGGCGCAGTATCTGTCACACTTGTTTCTGTGGACACCTGAACCGCGTCGTAGAGGGAGGGAGGAAGGTGGGAGTGAAAGTGGAAAGACAAAACGAAGCGCCATAGTGGAAGGCTATGGAGTAATCTCGACCACCTGGAATAGGGTGCCTCGATGCGCGCCCGCTGAGAGCGGGCGCGCATCGAAGCATCCAGAAAGCCCGCAATTCAAGTTTCCTGCCCCCCGCCACTGCTACAGAGGAGGAAAGCGGAGAGAGAAACCTCGCTTCTCTGTCCGTCGTGACGTCACCGTAAGGAGCCGGAGGCGTTCAGAGCCAACACAGGGGGCTTTCGGCGTGCGCTGTTCCTCGTCTTGCGTGCGTTTCGGACGTACAAAACACCTCCACTTAGTGTTGTGCACCTGATATAACGTGTTTGGATGCACCAACAGCTGTGGACGCGACGATATAATCTTCCATTGCGTTAAAAGCTCGCCTTATTGATTTATAGGAGGGGAAAGGCGCAGTATTTGTCACACTTGCTATGTGGGCACCTAACCGAGCCGTAAGGGAATGGAGGAAGGTTGGAGTGAAAGTGGAAAGAGAGAAAGAGGAGTCGTAGTGGAGGGCTACGGAGTAATTTCGACCACCTGGGGATCTTTAACGTGCGCTGACATCGCACAGCACACGGACGCCTCTTCGTTTCGCCTCCATCAAAACGCAGCCGCCGAGGTCGAGTTCGAACCCGCGGCGCAATGCGGCGTTGCTGAGAAGAGGAAGAGGAGGAATAACATTTATTTCCGCCGAATATGGCGCCGCAGCCGCCTATGGGTCCGCACGCAGGCGTCTGGGGAGGCAGTCTGTCGCACCGCGGCCAGAGGACACCCGGCCCCGTCTAGGAGAAGAGGTCTTCAGCCTCGGCCGCCAGGCGGACGGCGAATCGCTGTTTTTTCGTCGGAGATTCTAAGCGTGGTCTCCCATTCATCGATAGTTTTAATCGCTTTGCGCCCTGGGGCACGAACGCATCTCCATATTATGTGATCTAATGTTGCCACGTGGCCGCAAAATTTACAAATTTCGGTTTCTGCACCGTCCCTCTTCCGCCCTCTGGCACCCGTCCAACCCCTCCACAGGGGCAAATTTCGAGCTTGGAGTGTTCTCCAATCGTACGATTCGTTTTTACTCAGGAATCTAACCGGTGGCGGATATATCCTCCGGTCTTTCTTCGGGTTGTCGGTTACATCCCTAAACGTACCAATACATTCTTTGCTTTTAGATGTTGTGGAGGCGTCCGCAGCACCCCGAGGTAGCGAGGAGCGGGCGAGCATGTGGGCAGCCTCGTTGCCGGAGAGACCGGCGTGTGCCGGGGTCCAGATTATGGTCACGCTTTCGGCGTGAGACGACTCGTTCAGAATTTTTGCAGCACGATTGCTGACTCTACCCTTGCTAAAATTCCTAACCGAGAGATAAATTCAAGCCGAGTAAAATTCTACTCGAAGCATTTTCGTGACTGTGACTGCATGCAGTTTGACCCTAGTGCGATTTCTATAGGGATTTGACAAAAAGGCATGGCTGAGCCATGACGCGGTTCCTTCTATTTCCAAGCAGAAAAGAGTCGGGACAGTCATCATTTCCTAGAACCGCGGTTAATAAAGGAAGAAAAAGGAGGTAAGGCTTGTACTTCTTAGTTCCATTACTTCCTGAATATTCAAGTCTCATTTGTATGTGACCCGTTGCGTTTAGCGTTGATTGCGATCCGTACATGGAGTGAAATCTCGCAATGGGACGGGCAGACAGCATCGGTGCATGGTTGTATTCACGTGTCTCGTTTCTTTTTGCTTCTTCTTTTTCAATTTTTTTTTGGCAAAACCTCCGCGTAACGACTTCTGTGCTAGAGAGAGAGAGAGAGAGAGTAAACGTTAATTGTTTAACGGAATAGCATTGGTTGTTTCCTCAGTGCAAGATACCATTGGCCTGGGCTGTCTCCCGGGCCCTGGTGAGCAGGCTGCGCTGCTCAGAGAGACCCGTGTGGGCCAGCTCTGCCTCCCACTCCGCTCTGCTGAGCGCTCGACGAGCCTTATATTTTTCTAATTGCTCTTTGCAGTTCCATATCATGTGAAGGATGTCCGAAACTTCACCGCATGCAGTGCATGTGTTATTTTTGAATTTTTCGGGCTAGAGTAGTGGTACTTTGCTAGGGTTGGGAATGTTCTAGCCTGTATGTTCCTCCAGGTTACTGCCTCCTGTCTGCTGAGGTCTTTGTGCGGTTCTGCGTATCGTTTTCTTTCTAATTTGAAGTACTGTATTAGTTCCACGTATGTGAGAGGGGTTGAAGGCTCTGGTGCAGCTGACGCAGGTGCCCGGAAAGTATACCCTCCAACAATCCTGTCGGCAGCCTCGTTGCCGTCGATTCCCTCGTGTGCCGGTATCCACATGATTGTGTGCTTCATGTTGCCGGTCTTTTTGTCCTGCTCCATTATTCAGTGTGCCTGTTTGCATACGCTAACCCAAGAGGAAGGCACGACAGGCCTTTTGGGAATCGCTCAGTATTATGTGTTTTCTACCTTTGCTTCTGGCGTGTTTAACTGCAAAGACGATTGCAACTTCCTCTGCGTCTTCTATGTAGTTATTGGTCTTGATCGATGAGCTGGTCACCTCTTTTCCGGTGTGCTCAACTGTGGTGGCTACCGCCGCCTTTCTCCCGAGATAGGGACTGGCGTCTACATAGAGTTTGCCGCTATTCTTTCTGACGACGTTGTTTTGTATGTAGCGACTTCTCACTTTCGTCTTTCGCTGTTGTGTAGGGGGTCCATGTTTTTGGGAATTGGAAGGACCTGGTATTCAGCTCTGCTTTCGGGAGTGAGTGTTTCTCTTAGGGGGTTAGTTTTCTCGTCGATGGGTCGTCCCATGATGTTCAGTAGGTGTCTACCAGTCCGAATTTGTTCTGGTCTGCGTTCTTGGCCGATCAGCATTGCTTCTTTGTGTTCTTCGTAGGTGGCCGAGATGCCCATTGCCATAACAGCCTCATTGGATGCATGACTTGGTAATCCGAGTGCTAGTTTATAAGCTTTCCGAAACTGCGCATCATTTTTTTTGTGATTCCGTTCTGGTGACGTTGTAGTACAGGAGGCTATAGGTCCAGCGGGACTATCATCGCCGTTACAATTCTGACCGCGTCCTTCTCCTTTAACCCTCCGTTCCTCTTTGCCATTCTTCGAATCATGCCGCAGACTTGACTGGTTGCCCGAGTTAGTAGCTTGATTGTATGCGTTCTTTCCCCGTGGCTCTGTAGCCACTTACGTAGTAGCCTCAAGGTTTTTACTTCTGTGATTTCATGGTTTTGAAGTCGGATTTGAATCGGCTCAGCCTTGAAGTTTTTCTTGTGGATTCTAATGAACTCGGTTTTTTCAGGGGCGCATTGCATGCCGTTTTTTCTTGCAATTTCTTCAATGCTATCCAGTGATCTTTGCAATTTGTCTTCCTTTTCTCCCGCTGAACCTGTCGTCATCCACACTGTAATGTCGTCGGCGTAGAGTGCGTAACGAATTCCAGGTATGCTTGCCAATTTCCTCGCTATCGGCACCATGGCCAGATGAAAGAGAAGGGGCGAGATGATAGATCCCTTTTGCGAACTAGCAGATGATTACGAAGAGCCTGCTGTTTCGCAGCCAGGTTGTGAAGGCTTTGCGGGATTCTTTCCAGTACGGCACGTGCCTGATAGGTTCGTGGAACCCGGGAGCATTACTAGAAGATAGGGAGTATACCGCTCAGCTGGGTGTAGGCGCATTCAGGTAAGGAGCACACAGAGCGAGGTTTCCTTCGATTCGTCCAAGCAAGCACTCATCGAAGTTGTTCATATAAAGCCTTGCGATTTCTCACCCGTTGCTGCCTCATTTTACATAGTCCTGTCTTGTTTGGGGATGCAAACTAAGCAGGAAATGAAACCGATGAGTCTTTTGTAAAAAAGAACATTTCGGAACATGGTTTTCTTGTGAAGGTGTGGGTGCGGAGGAGCTGCAGCCTGTCTTTCAGCATACCTCTGCCGTCAATTCACTAAAAATGTATTGTGAGAGTACCATAAAAAAAAGAAAGGTTCTCTGCTTCTGCTGAATGTCCTATGACTCAAGCAGCATTCTGCGCGCATTTGATTTGGTCTTCAGCACAATAGCCCCGTCAATTCGTAGTATGCATTGTAGAGCTCGGCAACCGTGCTTTCCTTATAGTTCCTTTGCCTGATGGCAGCTGTGTACTGTTTCATCCTTTCTATAAAATTCTTCGATTCCTCAAGGTAAGGCGACTGGCACTCAAAGCAGGATTGGTACACCAAGTTTTTGGTTCATTTTTCACAACAATGACCTTTCGTGCGAGGCGAGAGACTTGAGACGGAGGTAGTCGGCTAGGGGATTGTTCGCTGCCCTTTCTTCCAAGGAATATACGCTCCGAGGTTTCGCTGAGGGTAATGTAGATTCTGCTAATAACTACACACACTACTTTTCAAAATGCCTTACTCTAACCAAAGCAAGTTTCCATGCCAAACCTACGCTCCCAACAACGGAAGTGCTGCATCGTTTGTGCGCATGCCTAGTTCCGATGCATACCGTGAAAATGCCGATGGTTATTCGTGTGGAAATGGCATACCATAATGACATTCACAAAGCTGCAGAGAGCTGCGATCAGTACACAGCGCAGCGAAGGAGCCGCATCGGCAGCTTCCCCGGTCCTCAAAATGTCGTCACCCGACGTCTTGGCCAATCACAGGTGGCGGCGCGACCCGCGGTGAGCCCCGTCGCGCGGGCGGCGTATTTCTGTTGAAAAAAGGCTATTTCTACTTTCTTCTGGCCCCGCCGGGGTGGTGCAGTGGTAAGACGCCCGACTACTGTGCCGGAGTTCCCGGGATCGAATCCCGGCCTCGGCGGCTGCGTTTCGATGGAGGCGAAACGAAGTGGCGTCCGTGTGCTGTGCGATGTCAGTGCACGTTAAAGATCCCCAGGTGGTCAAAATTACTCCGTAGCCCTTCACTACGGCCCCCCTTTCTCTCTATCCACTTTCACTCCCACCTTCATCCCTTCCCTTACGGCGTGGTTCAGGTGTCCACAGAGCAAGTGTGACAGATACTGCGTCTTTCCCTTCCTATGAACCAACCAACCAAATCTACTTTCTTCTGCCTAAATTCAATCGGATATTCGAGTTCGCAGCATGAAAAACTGTGGGTTTCTGCTGAACGTCCAATGTTTGCGAAAAGTGCTGCAGTGTCCCTTTAAAGGAAACTGCGCCTAAATTTCAAACTTTCCAATTGTTGATAAATACATGACCATCATGATGATGATAATGATGAAACATTTATTACATTGGCTTAGATGAAAAATAAAATTAGTTGAAGACTTGCAGTGGAAAAAAGGTGTTAGCATAACAACCATACAGTTAATTAAGATGGAAAAGAGGGGACAAAGCTTTGACTTCGCAAAATCAATGACGGCAGTTGAAAAACGATTGTATTGACCACTCCCAGATTCGCGAAAATTCATGGGTTCGTACAAAAGTCGGTCAGGTTTTGAAGCTTTCTTTTTGTGGCTGTAGGAAGAAGGAAACGAAAATGCATGGGCCTGCTACTGGCTCTGTAGCTAAGCCCCCTCCGCTGCCTGATTGCTTTATAGGAAGAGAAAAGGTGCGGTAACTGTTTCACTTGCTTTCTGCGGACACCTCAACCGCGCCGTAAGGAAATGAAGGAAGGTGGGAGTGAAAGTGGCAAGGGAGAAAGAGGAGCCGTAGTGGAGGGCTACGGAGTATTTTCCACCACCTGGGGATCTTTAACGTGCGCTGACATCGCACAGCACACGGACGCCTCTTCGTTTCGCCTCCCTCGAAACGCAGCCGCCGAGGTCGGGTTCGAACCAGGGTACTCCGGCACATTAGTCGCTGCCTCGTGCGGACAGAATAAAAAATAAAGAAAGGAAAAGAAGAGGGAGAGAATGATGTTTGCCGCATACACCATCGAAGCGGTGGCGGGTGCAATGACGGCCTACAACAGATGAAAATTCGGTAGCAGGCTAGCCCCCGCCCCAAGCGGGGGTGACCTACTTATATCACACAGGTGCCCTGAGCTCCCCCCCCCCCCCCCCCAAAGCCGTATGGCTATTATGTAACCCACTGCATGGGACGCGGTGGTGAGCAGCAGGCGGTGTTGTTGTGGCTGTAGGAAGAAGGAAAAGCAAATGCACGGGCCTGCTACTGGCTCTGTAGCTGAACCACCTCCGCTGTCTCGTGCGGACAGAAGAGAAAATAGAAAAGAAAGAAAAAAGAAGCGAGAGAGATGGAGAAACACGTGCGCCGCAACAACAGCCGTCGTCCACCACCGAAGCAGTGGCGGGTGCAACGACGGCCTACAACAGATAAAATTTGGTGGCTGGCTAGCCCCCGCCGCCAGCGGCGTTGAGCACCGTCCCAGCCCCGTAGGGCCACCCTTCCTGCGGGCGGTCTTGCAACAATTTACTGGATCCTACGAGAACTAAGGCAAATTCCCACATGAACCTACATAGGATCTCGCAATCTTTCCAAGGCACCGACGAAGGGCTCATGACCACTTTAAAAGATAAATACATTAACACCTCCCGGGATATACCCACGCCAGATGGGTACTCAGGATTGGATAATCCTCGCATGGATAGCGTCTTTACCGTAGCAGAGATTAGGGCTGCTCTTAACCAAATTAACACCACCTCGGCACCGGGGGAAGATTGCGTCACCAATAAGATGTTGCGCAATTTAGAAGACCAGTCAGTAGAGGATCTTACGGACCTCTTCAACAGGTACTGGACAGAGGGCAGCGTCCCTGAGGAATGGAAGCACGCTAAAATTATTTTCATACCTAAACCGGGCAAAAGACTCGAGCTGGGGAACCTCCGCCCAATATCGCTAACGTCATGTCTCGGGAAGGTAATGGAACACGTTGTCTTAAACAGGCTCCTATGCACACCGATGCGGAAGGCACGTTTCCCCCGTCCATGATTGGGTTTCGAGCAGGTCTTTCGACTCAGGACATTATGTGGCAAATTCAACAAGACATTCTAGATACAAATCGCATAAGAGCCACGCGAACCATCCTGGGACTCGATGTGAGTAATGCCTTCGACAATGTGTCACACGCTTCCATCCTCAATCACCTCTCACAGTTAAACGTAGGCAAACGGACATACGACTACATCGCTGCCTTACTGAATGCGCGTACGGCTACGCGCCATTTCGTTGACAAAGTTAGCGACAAAATTACACTAGGGACGAGAGGAACACCGCAAGGCGCCGTACTTTCACTTTTTCTCTTCAACATCGTTATGAGCTGCCTCCCGCGTCTGTTAGATGATATCCCACACATACATCATTCCATATACGCCGACGACATCACCATATGGACCAATTCTGGCTCCGATGGAGATATTACAGAGTCATTACAACGAGCTATCGACACGGTACAGTCTTATGTGCAGGAAAACGGCCTTACCTCTTCACCGGCTAAATCAGAACTATTAGTTATAAGGAACAAACAAGCTTCACAGGTAAAACCAGATTCTCGAGAACCTATCCAGTTACACATTGACAACCCCCGGTAGCCACGATCAGAGTTCTCGGAATGCTGATTCAGAATAATACGCAGAACACAGAAGTTATACGCCGGCTACGCGTCACGGCGCACCAGATAGGTGGGCTGGTGAGACGCATTGCCACACGTCGCAGGGGTATGAGAGAAGCCGACCTGTGCAGGATCATTCCAGACTTTATGATAAGCAGAATCATGTACGCTTGCCCGTACTATCATCTGCGTCGTAGGAACGAACATGCACTTAATAGCATAATTAAAACAGCATACAAAGCGGCCCTTAGCTTACCAGTATACGCTAACTCAGATCGACTACTTCAGTTAGGAATTTTTAACACGCTATCTGAACTAATTGAAGCCCATAGGACAGCACAAGTGACCCGCTTGTCACGCAGCCTTGCGGGACGCGCAATTCTCGACAAGCTCCACATACACCCCACTGAGGAGGTGTGCGCAACATCCCATTTATCGGCTGACATAACTAGTAGACTAGTTGTTAAACCAATAGCCAAAAACATGCTACCAGGTAGACATGATGCCCGCAGGAAGACAAGGGCACAGACCCTTGAGAAACAGTACGAGGACGATCCACAAGCAGTGTACGTGGATGCAGCTCAACACATCAAAAACGGAGCATACGTGGCATGTATGGCCACTCCAAAGTCAACCTTCATTAACGCCATAACATTTCATGCTAGCTCCATATGCGAGGCAGAGGAAGTAGTGCTAAAATGGCGCTCCGTGGTGTTTGTCTTTTCTGTCGTTCAATATGTTAGCGCGGTGAAACCAACAAGAGGAAGTAGCTATCGCACTGGCCATCGCGGATCCCCGCACCAAAACTATTCTAAGCAACTCAAAAAGCGCCGTTCAAAATTTCGCCAAAAATTCTGTAAGCGCACTCGCGGCGCGAATTCTGCGCAACCGATCTCTCAATAACAACATCAATCTCGTATGGGGTCCGGCTCACGCGGGTAACTCCGGAAACGAAGGGGTCGACAATCTAGCCCGAGGATTAACCAACCGGGAGACGGGAGATCTATCGGGAACGGACGCGCCTGTCGAGGCACCGCGCACATACGCGGAGGTAACAAACTTTTATCGCGAGCTAAGATGCAAGTACCCCACCCCTCACCCCGACCTCGACCGGGCGCAAGCCACGACACTCAGACGCCTACAAAAAAGGCCATTATTAGCCCCTACCAACTATCGTTAATTACGAACGGAGAATTCAACCCTGCATGCCGGCACTGCGGTGACGGGACGGAGGCCACTCAAGACCATATATTGTGAAAATGCGCCAGCAATCCCCCTCCAAAGACACTCTTGTCAGCTCCCTCAGCGGAGGAATGGGACAAGCTGTTGGCCAGCCCAAGAAAAACTACGCAACTGGCCCTCGTCACGTGAGCTCAAGAGGTCGCTCCCGACTGGAGGCCACCCTAGACTCGCCCCAGCCCGAAATAATTCATTTCATTTCGTGGCAATAAAAGTTGTTACCACCACCTGCGGGCGGTAACAACTGCGGTGGGGGGTCCTCCTTGCATCCCCAGAGGATATGGTGGAGGGTAGCTCTTTCATCGCACAGTGTGCAGTCAGGAGAAAATTGGCTAGGGAAAATACGTGACAGAACTACCGGGTTTGGAAAGGAGTTCGTTTGGAGTCTCCTCCAGGTAATTTCGTGTTCTTTGCTTAGACGCTTGTGCGGGGGCGGAAACTTCCTTCGTTCAAGGCGAAAGTGGTGGGTTAAATCATGAAATGATATAAGATTATCCTTGGCTGTCCCAAGAGCGGAGGTGGTCACCGCCCGGCCGACTAAACCTCGGGCTATCTGGTGAGCCGCCTCGTTTCCAGGGTTGCCAGAATATGCCGGTACCCAAATCAATTCGATGTCCCTATCTGGGAAGGGAATCTTATTAAGAATATTTAGAGTAGATTGTGCAATTCTACCTCGGGCGAAATTGTGTATGGCAGTCTTGTAGTCGCTGAAGATATCTGCCTCTGAATTTGTAATAGCTATAGCGATGGCGGCCTCCTCAGCCATTGCGGATGTGCGTACACGGAGGGAGGCCGAGAAGGCTGTGGCGTGTGTTCCCGTAACCCCTGCCACTGCAAATGCTCTTTTTGGAACTGCATACTCAGCCGCATCAACGTAGATAACACCCGGTTGGTGCTTATGAGTCTTATACAGAGCCGGTGTATAGGATGCATGTTTTTGGGCAGAGGCTTAATGGTGAGCCGCTGCCTTATTGGTGTGGGTAGATCTCTCGGTTCATCTATTTCTGGCTCTGAATTTGCGTCCAGTGCGCTGAGGATGCTTCTGCCTGTTTTAGTTTTTGTCAGCCGCGCCATCTGTGTGGTGATGTGGGCCGCGCAAAGGTGCCAGGGTGCCAGCGTGAGCCGGAACCCAAAAGTGTTGGATAGATCGGGAAGGCGGGGGGGAGGGGGAGGAGTGCTTAAGGATACTGAGCGCCGAGGAAGAGATTCTACCCTTTGCAAAGTTGCGGACTGCGGTCTTAGAGTCGCTAAATATGAAAAGGGCTGGTGTGGTGGCAATGGCGAGGGCAATGGCTGCTTCCTCTGCGGCAGTGAATTTTACATTTTTTTATTTTTTGGCCTTCCCTGAATAAAGTTTGTACCACTACCATCTGTTTGCTGTGTGGTGCGGCGTTCGAGGAAGCGTCAAATGAAAGGGCGCACGGACTCCTCGATCGGACGCCCCGTGGGAATAGCTTCGTATATGCCTTACTCGCCGTGTGACTTCATGCCCTGCATATGCTCCCCGTGCACGGGGGCATATAGGTAAATGAACAGCAATCGAAATTGAGACCGGCATATTTGAGCGAGCTTTCGATGTTGAAGAGGCAGCATTCAAGATTAGGAACCAGGGTCCGTTAACGGATATCAGGCAGGCGTTCTTTGAATGCCCAGTCGCACTGGTCATGTGGCGCTTAAGATGAATGAATGTTGTGCCCAATGCCCGAACTGCGGCCGCACGGAGGCCTGTCGCGTGGCACAACTCGATCGTTTATCTCGCACCACCCCTGGCAGCAAACAGAAGCAGATCCAGATATCTAGGAGGCGTTAGCACAACAAGCATAAACACCATTTGAAATTGATTTACAGGATAGAAAAGGCGCACTATCTGTCACATCTGATTGATTGATTTATAGGAAGGGAAAGGCGCGGTAACTTTCTCACTTGTTTCCTGTGGACACCTCAACCGCGCCTTAAGGGAAGGGGAGAAAGTGGGAGTGAAAGTGGAAAGGGAGCAAAAAAAAGAGCCATAGTGGAGGGCTACGGAGTAATTTCGACCACCTGAGGATCTTTAACGTGCGCTGACATCGCACAGCACACGGAGGCATGTTTGTTTCGCCTCCATTGAAAAGCAGCCGCCAATGTCGGGTTCGAACCCGGTACTCCGGCACAGTAGGCGAGCGTCTTACCACTGCACCACCCCGGCGGGGCTGTCACAATTCTCCGCGTACACATGTACCATGCCATAAAGGAAAGAAGGAATGTGAAACAGTAGTCACCCTCTTTACAATTCTCCGCGCAGACATGTACCATGCTATAAAGGAAAGGAGGAATATGAAACAGTAGTCGCCTTCTTTACTCGAAGCATCATTCACCGCCACATTCGGAACCAATGCGCAGCAGAATGCGGCACTAAGGCTTTCACCTTTCATCAGCTAAGTCGCCAAAGTGTGTTGTTATTTTTAATGTGAAAGCATTACTTCGCTATGTTCACAAATTTCTATCCGCAGATTGCTCCCCCAGGCCATGTCCATAGCTCGTGTCCGCAGGCGGTGTCCGCAAGCCGCGTCCGCTCCCCCAGGCCGTGTCCATAGACCGTGTCCACAGGCGGTGTCCGCAAGCCGCGTCCGCAAGCGGCGTCCGCAGGCCGCGTCCACAGGCCACGTCAGCAAAATCGTGTCCGCAGAAGGTGTAATTGAAACGTGGTAGAGGTAAGAGTGATGTCAATCAATAGAGGGTGACATAATGTTGTGTCCGAAAAATAATTAGACCAATAAGTTAATTAGGTAATAAATAGAGGCAGAATACGCAAATTATGTCCGCAGCAGTTGTAATTCTGAAGGGGTATAGGTTAACGAGTGGTGTTAATCGATAGAGGGAGACATAATCTTGTGTCCGAAAAAATAATTAAGTATAAAAGTAATTAGGTAAATAATTAGAGGCAAACATGTTATAGTAAAGGCGAAAAAGTTCTAATTAGAAAATGGCTTGGCGCCACACTTGCATGTATCAAATACTATAGTAGTTAATTAAATTCGTCAATTAAGGTGACGTCAAGGATGTCACGTTACGCAGCCAAAAGTTGAGGCGAAATTGTGCATAGGAAGGATTAGCGCGCAATTTGAAAATACCGAGAATGAATGAATGAATGAAAAACTTTATTTACACAAAGGGAATTCTCCCGGCGTTGGTGGGGCCCTCAGTCCAGGGCCCCAGTGGCCTTTGCCGTCTTGCGCGCTTTGTCAATCAGCTTGAGCTGGTCGTCAGGCGTCGAGCAGGACAGCGCAGCCTCCCACTGCTCCGGTGTTGGTGTGGTGTTTATTGGTGCTGCCTGTGTTTCTTGACAGGCCCATGTCCCCCCATGTGAAGGGACTCAAAAATACCGAGAACTAAAATGGATAAACAACATGAGGCCCATATCACCTTGTCTGTGAGAGCTCATGAAAAATGTGGTCCAAGTCAGAATCTCTAGTCATATGGAAACCAAGGAACTCTGGCCAGTGGAGATGGTAGGGTACAGGCCGGGATTAAGCGCACAGGATGTCCTGCTCAGATTAAAGCACGACATCATGGACGCTCCCGAGAACAATGCGTCATATAGAGCCATCCTGGGACTCAATCTCACTAAGGCATTTGATAATGTTGAGCACAGAGCGGTTCTCGAAGGCCTCAACTCGGCTGGAGTGGGAAGCAAGTGCTTTAACTATGTCGAAGATTTCCTCACCCGCAGGAAAACTGACGTTAGCTTCGTGGGACTTAGGTCCGAGCCCATCAGTACCGGGAGCAGAGGAACGCCCCAGTAATCTGTCCTCTCCCCGGTACTCTTCAATTTTGCAATGAAAGATATCTCGTCCCATCTCAATAAGATAGAAGGCATCAAACATAGCATCTATGCAGACGATATAACAATCTGGACCTATCGAGGCTCCAGCGCCGATATATCGCAATAGGCTGCAGGAAGCGGCGTATATAGTTGGAAACTACGCCCTAGAGAGAGGACTATCTTGCTCTCCTCACAAATCTGAACTTTTCTCAATGTGCAGCAAATAACAACTGAACAGAGAATCCCACCTACCGCAACTACACAAACCAGTGGAGGTATACGTGGGAGGGAGCAAGCTACCGAGAGTCAGCACTATTAGAATCCTGGGGTATTTCCTACAGCAGAAAAGGAAAAGCACCACCATCCTGAAAAAGCTTCAGACGTATGTCCACCAGGTAACGGGGATATTCAGACGAATCTCTCTCAGGAACAAAGGCCTCAGAGAACATTGTCTAATAAAACTGCTTCGTGCCTTTGTAATCAGCAGGATAGCTTATGCCACTCCCTTTTTCTATCTCAATCCTGGTGAAGTAGAGAAGTTAGAGAAAATGATCAGAATGTCATTCAAAAGGGCTTTAGGCATCCCCCTAACTCGTCGACAAAGACGCGTCTAGCTATGGGAATGCATAATACCTGGGAAGAGATTGCTTAAGCGGTCAGGGAGGTGCAGATTTGGCGGCTCAACTCCACAGTAGTGGGCCTAAAAGTACCGCAAGAACTAAAGCTTCAGTCAGGTGAGCCACCTTATGTTGCTGAACTCCTGGAACTTGAGACGCGGAAACTATACGCGTAACGCTTTACTAGCTGAAGAGGCTGCGATAGAGCTGGCATGTACAGGCACTATAAAGCCAGAACTATCCTTTCAGATAATAAGGCGGCTGTTAGGAACTTCAGCAAAGGCCTAATTTCCAAGCAGGCGGCCAGTCTACTGAGAAAGCACCCGCTAAACCGGTAGGTTTCAGTCATCTGGGTTCCAGCTCACGAGGTTTACCAGGCGATGAGGCTGCCCATCGCCTCGCTCGAAATGTATACACCCGAGCGGCCATGAGACCCTGCTACCCGGAGACAAAGACCCCCTCATCACCTACAAGGAGCTCTCTGAGACACCCAGACTAAACGGCAAGATCTGTTCACCACCAGATATGTACCTAATACCCTCAGAATGCAGGGCCTGGCGAAGTATTCAAGCCAATCGTTTCTTTCCTCATGTTACTCTGCATAATCATTTGACAGGGAACCCAGAGGCTTGCAATCTCTGCAACGTACCTCTGAGTCAAACTCACCTAATCTGGCTATGCCCCGATTCTCCGGGAACTAAAGAGACTGATCCCCTTGATCAATTTACCTGGGAGTCCTACATCCGCAGCCCAAATGTGGATGAACAAAAGATCGTCCTACGCCTGGCGGAGGCTTACTCCAAGACCTTCTCTGCGGCCACGGTGCGTGAGAGCCAGCAAGGAGACCCTCTCCCTGGCTGTGCCCTGCCCCGAGTTCGTAGTCGGTGTAAATAAAGTCTTCTCACTCATTCACTCAAACAAGAAGTGAATTAATATGATGCCAAGGATGTGACATCACGCAACCGGAAGTACAGCCGAAAATGGCACAGGAAGGGATTGGCGCACAATTTAAAAGTAGCAAAGACTAAAATGGGTAAACAAGAAGTGAAGTAATGTGACGTAGAGGATGTGACGCCACGCAACTAGAAACAGAGCCGAAAAAGGGCATAGGAAGAGATTGGAGAGAGAAGCCTGCAAGGCTGTGAAGCAAAAACGGCAATCTACTGTCCACGGAGACCTAGCCTGAATAAGACAACTACGTTTCAGCTTTCGGAACTACTTACATCTTTCTGCGCTGAGCTTGTGGCAGTTCAGGAGGCACTCTGCTCCGTGACTTCTATAACCATGCTCCCTACAGCCCACGTTGTCATCCGCACTGACGCACTTCAAGCATTACGTCTGCTCTGACGTGTCAGCCGCTGCCCTAAAATTTGGCAGGACATCCACCAGCTTGCGGCGCGCATCCCACAATCAATACGCATTGAGTGGGTCCCACGGGATCTGCTGCCTTCCCAAAGTCAAGCTGATTTTGCGACCCGCCTCGTGAACCAAGACGCATCAATCCCACGGCTTCTCGAAGTCGACGACGCTACCCTCCTTTTGTCAAGAAAGGAGCACCTCCGGCGCAGCACACGTGCACTTAACCCTCCGTGTGCGATATTTCTTCCCCGCGGTCTCACCCGTGCAGAGGAGGTAGCGCTTAGGAGGATCCGGGTCGGTGTTGCCCTTACACCAGCTGTAACTAGGACGTGGTCTTACTTCCAACACTTATATCCTCGCCCAGGATGCCCGATCTGTAAAAACGAAGATGTCGAGGCCGACATCCACCACTTGCTGTGGAACTGCCCAGCACTCAAGCCAACACGAATCGGCACCTGGGCATAGCTGGCCTTTCAGCAACTAATCTGCCTCAGATGTCACTTTGACGCAGGGACCTCATCATCGCCCACTTCTGGACATCCTAAAATCAGCCAACCTTTTTCCATTCATTTAATCATTTATTCACCCTTCATCTCATACCCTACTGATGCCCTGAAGCAATAAATATCGACTAAAAAAAAAGGAGATTGGCGCGCTATTTGAAAGTACCAAAAACTAAAATGGGTAAACAAGAAGCGAGTAAAGCAACTAGAAGAAACGAGAAGCAACCAACAACAGCATCCGTGCTTTCGCATTACTCCAATGCAAATTCTGCATTGCTCTTCATTTTTTGTATTAAGAATTGCCCTTTTATTGATCACTAATTATGTCACCGTAAAATTCTGAACACTAATTTCAAAGTAACGAGTTATATATCATACAGTCAAAGTCAAGATAATGTATCAAGTTCTTAGACATTTACTGACCTCTGGCCAATCCGCAGCTGTTGGTGGTTGCTATATGGACGGAGTGAAGAAGAAGAAGAAGAGTAGCGTTTCTGGGCGACATATTGGGTACATTATTACGTCCTCCATTCTACATTTATGTGTGGACCAGGGAATGTTTGAAAGCACGAGAATGCTTTTGCACTGATAACTCATTAATCTCAGCTACCTATGCACAGACAAGAGGGGTGCTCCAAGGCTCTGTGCTCTCACCACTCCTTTTAATTATAATATGTGATATTCAGGTTCATCCTGATGTCACTGTATATGTATATGCAGAGTACATTGCATTCTTCACCTCGGCAAAAGATATTCATAACCTCTGTCGTTCACTACAGGCTTACCGAAATTCGCTTGAGGTCTAGTTGGACAAAATAAATTAGTTTTAAATGTGTGAAAAGTAGTCTGCTACTTTTTAAAACCAAACCCTCCTTATATGTTTCGTTAAACTATCGCTCAGATGTGATCCCTCGAGTGCAATCTGCGCTATTTTAGGCATTAAGTATGACGCTATTATGGATTGGAGGCCTCAGATCAAGTCTGATGTTCGGAAAGGTGAGAGTGGCCTTTTTAGGCTCATAGAAATAAGTAATGGGAAATTTGGTATGCGTTGAGATACTTTTCTACTTTTGTGCAAAGCCTATGTGAGAACGATACTGGCATTTGGCTACATTCTTTTTTCTGGGTGTCCGAGATATAAACTGCATCCTTTGTTGCTTTTAGAGAGACGGGTGCTGCGTCTCTGCATAGGGCTTCCACAGTCAGTCTCTACCACTGTTCTGTACTTGGAGGCCCTCATTCCGGACCTTAACTCCCGTTTCCGCCTTCTAACTGTTAGATCATTCTTGCGATCATTTGAGGCTACTCCCGGTGTGGCTATACATATTTTTGTGTCAAACCCAGCCCTCTTTCTCACTCACCAGTGGCCAAGGGTCTGCATGCCCCAGGTTGTTTTTACGCAGAGCATTTTAGCAAGCATTGGTGTGGACCTTGGTTCTATATATCCTATTGGTTGCTCAACGTCATTTGTGGATATAAACTATGATTCTATATTTCCATCTAATGTGAAGCACGTTAATATCCAGTCTCCTATGTGATTACCTTGAAAATTTCCCTGATCACACTGTAATTGCCACTGATGCGCCTGTGACTGCGCAGAAAGCAGCGATTTCAATTTTTTTAGAGTTTCTCTCCTGAAGTTCTTCGGTGCGTACCCCGGATTACACACCGATATTTTTAGCAGAGTTTATGGCAATTGGGCTAGCACTACTAAAGGTTCTCTGCAATCAATCAAAAATAATTTTTCTATCAGACTCTCTTTCTGTTTTGCGGTCACTGGAGTCAGCACGGGATTCTCTTTTGAGCCGCTCACTAAAGTATTTCATACCGGGTTGGGTGAAAAAAATACGCTCCATCTGGGTCCCCGGTCACTGCGGTATTTTCAAGAAGGAAGTGGCAGATTTCCCGGCTAATTCAGCTCTTGATGCATCTGTTTTATGTACCATCCTTAATATCACCATTTTTGGAATGTCCCGTTTTAAGCGTTATCGATACCTAGCCGCTTCATACAATGATCCCTTGCTATCTACAGCTATCATCTCATATACTCATGGAAAGTTCATTCATGTAAATCACGGCAGTGTGAGGTAGCGATGACTCTCATGAGATGCAGGATTCCTCGCCTAAATCTTTATTTATGTAGATGCGGGATCAGCCCCACAAACCTTTGTGAGGCTTTCGGTGAGATTGAAAATATTGATCACTTTCTTCTCGCTTGTCGAAGGTTTTCACTTAAAAAGAGGGTGCATTTAGAAAGTTCAATTGCACGCTTCGGATTTACCTTGTCGGTCCCGCTTCTACTCTCCTTCTGTGCGAGTGCGAAACTATTTGCGCTGCCTCAAATTTGTTAGTACTGGGTACATCACAGCTACGGACAGATTTCCTTGCTAATTGTATTCCAAATTTACAAACTTCCTAATTTTTACTGCGTATTTTTTCCTTTCAATAAATTTTGTGATCTTAAATCTTAAGTTTTTGTATAGTTGACAACTACTTTAATGCACTAATTCAGTTTGTGTAGGACATCTGGCAGTCCACACTGAACCCTGCCCAATCCCCCTTCGTGAGTATGTGCCATATATCAAGGCAGAAGAAGAAGAAGAGCTCGTGGTATCTGACCTTCCAGCGTTTCGAGCCGTTGAAACATTGGGAGCCACAAAGAGGCAACGATTCATAAGCGCTGCAAGGTAGGCTGTGCAATCACAATCGTGCACGAAGCGTTTTCCTAGCGAGCTACGTCCTACAAACACATTATTCCGGCTCTAGGGCAATCCATCTTCTACGTAACCCTAGCCTTAGGGAGCGGTTTTTTTTCATTCAGATTGTCAGAGTCAATCTGTACCTGCATCTACGAAGCATAACCCAAGATCGTCTTATTAAAATAGGTTTAGTTGGATTTAATGAGCTCTAACGTGCAAAAGCGATTCACGCTACGAGCGACGCTGTACTGTGAGGTTCCGGATTAATTCGCTCACTTAGGCATTTTAAAATGTACTTATGTCGCACAGTACATGTTGCCCCTCGCATTTTTCGTGCATTAAAATCTGGGCGTCCCGGCCGGCATTACGCCCGGCTGTGCCGCTCGACAGCTGGGCCCATTACCCTCTGAGCCAATTACAGCGGGGTGATTGGAAATCGTTAACATGTTTGGGTGGGAGGTTCCTATGTATCAATTCTGATTTTTTTGTTGGCACTAGCAGGTTACGGCTCCTGGCGCGTACAAGTGGGTACTTTCGCAGACCTGCGTCAAGGACCAGGTCAGACCTAAAGCTGTCACTTTCATCAGGAGGTTAGCGATTGCTGCTATAATCGTAGCTCCTCGATATTGCCGAAGTACATTTTTATCAGACGTCTTGTGTTTCTGCCTCTTACGCAGCTTTACGATCAATAGCATGTCTTTTTAAGGGTCATAAATGTAAGACAGTCAGTTCATTATGACAAAGCATGGCAAGCTACTAGGACAAAATATAGATTAGGCAAGTACAGTGCTTGGCATTATAACTAAAAATAGCGATCGACATTCACAACTATAGGAGTTCGTACAGGCGGTGGAGCGTGCTGGAATAATTTGGAGAACTCCCTACGCCACAACACTGAACTACTCAGGCTGGTAAACCTGAAGGTACAGCGGGCACACAAATTTATGTGCACCTACTAGAAAGGGGGTGTGCTCTTAGGTGAAAGGGCCCGAAAGGAGGGAATGCTAATTATTTCTTTACAGATCGTTGCATATGGGCTCGTTTTTTTTTCGATAGCAGAAAAAATGTCCGATGTCATAGACAAGCATCTGTTTTCACCATTTCAGATATTTGGAACAAAACGGATTCGTGATAAGGGTAATTACTAATTGACATCCGCCCAAGCGCAGCCTGACGGCTATAAAGGAAAGAATTTTTTTGCCGTATGGCTGCGCTTGGGTGGATGTCAATGAGTAATTACTCCTTATCGCAAATCTACTCCACCTTCAAGGACTCTCCTAAATATCCGATCTACATGGATTTATGCGGCATGCGACAACCTGGGTTCAACTGGATCCCAGTTCCACATGTCCTGCTCGCCATCTGATACAGCGTTTTATTTAAATACTGGTGCTATATTAAACATTTATGTCTTTGACCAGTTTATAACGTTTCAAAAATATTATGGATGATATTGCCACGTGCCTAGCGCCGCGCGACAGCCGTGTTTGGTGCCGACGACGACGAAGCGGTGGTTGGCACGCGCTGCGCGCTGGTGCTGGACTCTGTGACTCTGTGTTCGGAACTACAAGCCGACCTTATTCTCGGTTCCTCGGCTACGTGTACTTTCACGGCTCCCTCTGACTTCAGTCGTGACACTGGTGGAGGTGCCATCGATGATCCCTTCTCCCGCGGAAGACCCTACGCGGCCGCCTCTCGTGACCACTCCTGTTCATCGTACCAGCCGACGGCTCCGAGGCTTGTCCCCCGAGGCCTTCCCTCTTGACGAAGAGACTCTGGCTGTGGCAACGACACCGCCCGCCCGTACCATGACTGTCCCTTCCACCCCTTCGTCCTGTCTCATCCTTCAGACCCCACGTACCCCTAAACCATTTCACGGTGAGCAGTTTGAAGACGCCGAGGACTGGCTAGCTCACTATGAAAGGGTCGCGACGTTTAACGGCTGGGACGACGCTGCGAAAATGCGGAACGTCTACTTCAGCCTTGAAGACGCTGCTCGGACATGGTTCGAGAACCGCGAGGCCACATTCTCTACGTGGCCGGCCTTCCGAAGTCAGCTCCTCGGTACGTACGCCAACAGTGACCGCAGAGAATGCCGAGCGTGCCCTGACCTCTCGAGTTAGCGTCAGAACGAGGGGGTCGCAATGTACGTTGAAGACGTCATGCGCCTTTGCCATCGCGCCGACCCGTCCATGAGTGAGGAGAAGGAGGTTCGGCACCTGATGCACGGCGTCAAAGAACAGCTTTTTTCTGGCCTCGTGCGGAACCCGCCCACCACCGCCGCGGCGTTCCTGGCTGAAGCTGTGACCATGGAGAAACTGCTACAGCAGCGATTGAGCCAGTACGGTCGGCCGCTGAATTCCATCTTCACACTACCGCCGTCTGACCGAACCGACTACAATCCCGGGGCAGATATGAGCTCCCTTCGCGACCTCATTCGCACCGTGGTTCGCGAGGAGCTCCAGCAACTTCATGGATCATTTACTCCTGGCGCAGCTTCCCTGGCCAGCATCATCCGTGAGGAGGTCGAGAACGCACTCGCGCCACCAACAAGTACAGTCGTTCCACCACCACCCCCGAGCCCCACCGAGCGGATGACTTATGCTGATGTCACACGCCGCCCAGCCCTGCTACCTACCCCTTCGCCTTACACGCAACCTCAGGTCGCTGCGCACGCTGCGGCACCGCTGCCCCTTTAGGCAGATCGGCGCCAGGCGCCCCGGAAGACTGATCTCTGGCGCGCTCCAGATAACCGCCCTCTCTGCTACCACTGTGGCGAAGCAGGTCACCTCTACCGGCAGTGCCCTTATCGTCAGATGGGCCTTAGGGGATTTTCCCCCGACAGCCCTCGTCCACGGCCTGGTCAGCGGCCTCAGGACATCGCCGAGTACGGCACCCGCCAGCGTACGTCACCCGCCAGTCTGCCACATTCTCCTCGTCGCGAGTCGCGCTCGCCTTCGCTTCATCGCTCTTCACCCTCTGGGTCACGGTATACCGCTGGACGCCATGGTTCCTCGAGCCCTCATCGGGAAAACTAGCTCCGGCGACCTTTGGGGGCGAGGCCGCCGCACACCGATTCGCCGTAAAGCTTCCACCGCCGCACCGCTCGATTCGCCCCGACGTCGTACGCCGAATTCCTGTCCAGTTTTCGCCGCACAGACCAGATCGCCCCGACGTCGTCCGCATCGCCGACCAGTTACCACTGCCGTGTCGCTTAAATCGCCCCGACGCAGACCACACAACTGCCGCCCAGCTTCCGTCGCCGCACCGCTTGCTTCACTCCGACCTGCCGTCGACATTTAATTGTCCCGACGCCGACCACCCAACCGCCGTCCAGCTTCCGCCACCAAACCGCTCACTTCACTCCGAACCGACGTCGACAGGCCCTGGTCTTGGCCGGGTCTCCCTGGACATCCCTATTATCGTCGACACGAAGGAGGTCAGCGCTTTAGTTGATACGGGAGCCGATTATTCTATCCTTAGCGGGCGGCTTACAAGGACACTGAAAAATGTGATGACGCCATGGAACGGACCAGACATACGTGCAGCAGGCGGACATGTGGTTGCACCACTGGGTATGTGTACAGCCCGGGTTACGGTGCGAGGCTGCACATTTGTTGCGACTTTTCTTGTTTTACGCGAATGCTCTCGTGATGTTATTCTTGGCATCGACTTCCTTCGTGAGCACGGTGCCACCATAGATCTACCGAACGGCTTGGTGACGTTTTCCGCCAAACTGGCCACTGAAAAGCATGAGTACCGCGGGTCCCACTCCACGCTGCGAGTCGCCGATGATAGCCTCACAGTGCCACCACGCGCCAGCATCCTCGCCAGAGTTACTTGTGACGAGCCACATTACGGCCTCCGGGTTTTTGAGCCTAATGTCTCCCTCTCACTCGCCTTGGGAGTTTCTGTGGCAAGAGCTCTTTGTTTCCTTCGTGGAAGAGAGACGGAGATACTTGTCACCAATTTCTCCAATGAACATCGACATCTGTTCCGTAGCACTGTCATTGCTTACGTCGACCATCTGCACGAAGTCGCCGAATGTTTTGCTTCAGAGGAAGCTACGCCTAGCACTGAACCGGATGATGCCGTACACGCTGTCGACATCAATTCTAGCCTTTCCTCCGTTGAAAAGATGCAACTCCAAGATCTATTGCTGGAGTTTCGTGTGTGCTTCACGTCATCATCTAAAGTGCAGCAAGCGTCGGTCATTAAACACCGGATTATCACGCATGAAGGCACTCGACCCATCCATCAGCAGCCCTATCGTGTGTCTCCTCGGGAGAGAGACGCTATCCAACAGCAAGTCAAGGAGATGCTCGCCGATGGCGTCATTCAACCTTCAGCAGCCCATGGTCCTCGCCTGTAGTCCTTGTTAAAAAGAAAGACGGAACACTTCGTTTCTGCGTTGACTATCGGAAACTTAACAGTATGACAAAGAAGGACGTCTATCCGCTGCCACGGATTGATGACTCTCTCGACCGACTTCGCCAAGCCAAGTACTTCTCCTCCATTGACCTGAGGAGTGGTTACTGGCAAATTGAAGTTGATGAGAGGGACCGTGAAAAAACTGCATTCGTAACACCAGATGGGCTCTATGAATTCCGCGTCCTCCCATTCGGGCTCTGCTGTGCTCCTGCCACCTTCCAGTGGATGATGGACACTGTGCTCACAGGTCTTAAGTGGCAGACATGCCTTGTTTATCTCGACGACGTAATAATTTTTTCACCGACGTTCACGGAACACCTGCGCCGCCTGAGAACTGTTCTCGAAGCTGTCCGGTCTGCCAACCTTTCTCTCAAGCCTCAAAAGTGTCACTTCGGGTTCACCGAATTGAAGTTTCTTGGGCACATCGTGAGTGCTGATGGCATCAGAGCTGACCCTGAGAAACTTGCTGCCGTTGCTGCCTTTCCCGTCCCCGCCCTCAAAAAAGCAGTCCGACGGTTTTGGGGGCTGTGCTCGTATTATCGTCGCTTTATCAAAAACTTTGCACAGATGGCCAGCCCTCTGACTCTGCTGACTCGAGATGACGCATCATTTTCCTGGGGCGCCGAGCAGCAGATGGCTTTCGACGAGTTACGACGCCGGCTCCAGTCACCCCCGATCCTGGCACATTTCGACGATGATGCCGACACAGAATTACACACGGATGCGAGCAACGTCGGCCTTGGTGCCGTTCTAGTTCAGCACCAAGACGGGGTCGAGAAAGTAATTGCCTACGCCAGCGTGCACTTTCCCGTGCTGAGTGTAACTATTCCACCACTGAAAAAGAATGTTTGGCGGTAGTATGGGCCGCTGCCAAGTTCCGCCCGTACCTTTATGACCGACCGTTTCGCGTCATCACTGACCATCACTCGTTGTGTTGGCTGAAAAACTTAAAGGATCCTTGTGGCCGCTTAGCACGTTGGGCATTGCGCCTACATGAGTTCGATTTCGATGTTATTTATAAGTCTGGCCGGAAGCACACCGATGCTGATAGCCTGTTCCGCGCGCCCGGCGGCCCTCCTTCGTCAGATGCCACCGACGACGATAGCTTCCTCGGAGCAGTCACTACGTCCGATCTCGCCTCCAAACAGCGTGCCGACGGCGAGCTGCGACTGATTATTGACCATCTTGAAGGTGGGCATCCTACAATACCCCGGCACCTTGCTCGGGGGATGTCGTCGTATTGCCTCCGCAATGGGGTGCTTTATAAGAAGAATTCTACGTCGAGTGCGAAAACATACCTGCTAGTCATACCGGCTGATCTAAGGCACGAAATCCTCCTGGCCTGCCACGACGAACCAACTTCAGGGCATCTTGGCTTTACACGCACCCTAAACCGAGTCCGGCAGAACTACTACAGGCCACATCTTTCTCCGAGCGTTAGACGTTACGTACAGACTTGTCGACAATGCCAGCGGCGAAAAAAAACCACGCTCAAGCCATCCGGTATGTTACAATCTATTGAAACACCCCTCACACCCTTGGAGCAAGTGGGCATGGACATTTTAGGCCCATTTCCTTTATCCTCGAACGGACACAAGTGGATCGTAGTCGCCACAGACTACTTAACACGCTACGCTGAAACGAAGGCCCTTGCCCGAGGTACTGCCGGCGAAGTTGCTCGATTCTTTACGAACGACATTGTGCTCAGACACGGTGCACCGTCGACCATCATTACTGACCGAGGAAAGGCGTTTACAGCTCGGCTACTGCGGGACACCTTAACTCTCAGCCATACCGAGCTTCGCACAACAGCGTATCACCCTCAGACAAATGGATTAACGGAACAACTAAACAAAACTTTGGCGGACATGATCTCAATGTACATCGACGTTGAGCATAAAATGTGGGACGAGATCCTGCCGTATGTCATCTTCGCCTACAATACGGCGCCGCAGGAAACCACGAAGTTTACGCCGTGCCGTCTCGTATATGGCAGAGAGGCCCGCACGATGTTGGACGCGATGCTCCTGTGCGGGGAAGAAGCGGTCGAAGCCGACGCCGCCCATTTCGCAGAACAGGCCGAGCAAGCCCGTCAGCTGGCCCGCTTGCACATCAAGGAGCAGCATGCCACCGACGCTCGACACTAGAACCTTCGGCACAGGGAGGCCCACTACGAACCAGGGGACCAAGTGTCGATGTGGACCCCCGTGCGTCACAAAGGCTTGAGCGACAAACTACTCCACCGCTATTTCGGACACTATAAAGTCCTGCGCCGCTTAAACAACGTTAATTACGAAGTCATTCCAGATGGAACTGTGACCGTCAGTGTTCGACGCCAGCGGCCTAAAATTGTGCATGTGGTGCGCTTAAAGCCGTACTTTTCGCGTGACTGAGCGTTCCCTGCAATTGAAACCTTGCGTTATTGTACAGTTCACCTCACGCCTAATTTTTTTTCTCCTCTCACCTTGTCATCGGGACGATGTTTTCTTTCACGCGACAGCCGTGTTTGGTGCCGACGACGACGAAGCGGTGGTTGGCACGCGCGGCGCGCTGGTGCTGTACTCTGTGACTGTGTTCGGAACTACAAGCCGACCTTATTCTCGGGTCTTCGGCTACGTGTACTTTCACGGCTCCCTCAGACTTCAGTCGTGACAATATAACCACTTCTATTGACTGCCAATTAAAAATGCAAATAAATCGTAAAAAGAACATTGTTTCTCGCTTCACGAATGACACACGCGCATGAGTTTCATATTAACTTAAATCTGTGGTTTACCTGTGCTGATAAGTACACATGGATCGCATCGGACAAGCATATGAACCGTGTGTGGCGCCGCTCTAATTGATCCAGTTATATAGTGACGATATCAATGCGAATTATGTAGTCAGCCATTGCCAGAGTACCCCATGCACAGTGGTTGCCAGCGCAACCACTGTGAACCTAGAACCTCATGTTTGAAGCTCGCTGCCCCGCTGAGCACGAGGATTCATCTGAAGTATTCGTATGAGGCAGACACCTCGAGGGTAGCCGAACAAGTTCGAATTAAATTGCGATCTACTCAGAGAGTTGTGGAACGGAAAAATGAAAGGTGTAACATTTAATACACTTGTAGTAGAAATCACAAAGAAATTGGGATTGGCATGTGATGTAATGCCAAGGCAATGTAACAGATTATCTCTAAGGTTGACAGAGTGCTTTGCAAGAGAAGGAAGACATAACAGGAAATGGCATAAAGGTAGGGGCCGGAAGAGATTAGAAAGTTTTCAAAGGTCAAGTAGATGCCGATGGCGTAGAACCTGCTTAATTGGATGGATATGGTAGCCAATGACCGACCAGGGAGTGGCCATTACCTGACCTTTGAACTTGACTTGATATTGAACGTTTGACTTTGGTGTAAGCAAAATGCCAAACTGGTACTTCTGAGCCTACTTGCAGGCGTAACCTGATTAATTTCTTTTGTTAAGTGGAAGCTACACGATACGCTTATTGAGTGTGGGTACGGAATATGTATACTGAAGGCAGAAGACACACGCCTTTTAATGTGCTTTAATTTGCATCCCAAAATAAAAAAAAGCTCAAGTCCCCTGAGTTGGAAAGCACTCTCAGATTATGACTAGGAGCTTACCGGCATCTCTTAAGAGGAAAGTATACAACAGTTGCGTCTTACCTGTACTCACCTACAGGGCCGAAACGTAGAGGCTAACCAAGAGGGTTCTACTTAAGTTGAGGACAACGCAGAGGTCTATGAAACGAAAAATGAGGGATAACATTAAGAAATAAGAAAAGTGCAGAGTAGGTCAGAAAAATTACTCAAGTTACTAACATTCTAGTGGAAATTAAGAAGACGAAATGGGCATGGGCAGGACATGTAGTGAAAAGAGAGGATAACCGATGGTCGCTTAGGGTAACAACTGGATTCCAAGGGAAGGAAAGCGTAGCAGAGGGCGGCAGAAGGTTAGGTGGGCGGATGAGGTTAAGACGTTCGCAGGGGTGAAATGGATGCAGCTAGCACAGAACCGGGCTAATTGGAGAAATATGGGATAGGCCTTCGCCCTGCGGTGGGTATAGTGAGGCTGCTGCTGATGATAATGATGACTTGCGTAAGTGCATGTCCACTTTTGTTTTGTTGCTTTTGCGATATCTAAAACTGACATTTTAAATTTTTATCCTTTATTTTGATTTGCTTTTCTGTTTTCTCTTTTATAATTATTTTCTGGGCAATTGTGATGAGGTGACTGAGCGCACCTCCGCGGGTCGCATTTTGCGGACAACATCTGGCCTCAGCTTGGCACCTCATAAGCTACATAAGGCTTTCTTACAACGGTAGCACCGATTGGTCAGTACAATATATTACTATGTTCACCCTAATGGCGCAAATGGAGCACTGCTCAACTAACGCTGCCCACCTTTCTTTGCAGAGTCATCCCCTGCTTCTGTGACAGTCGCACCGAAACACTGCTGGTCGTTCAACCGCGCGGAACTTCTCCGAAAGTGACAGAAGGTCTTAGAACGAAAAGGTGAGGAGGTGATGTAACAACTTTCTAGAATGAAGACAGTTCGAAGCGGCTAAATCCTTCCAGCTGCTGCAGCAAACCGTACATCGCGAGATGCCACATTATCCAAATAATGCAAAGCATGTTAATTGCTGTGGAGACTACTTTGCAACGAATATTCACATTCGTCCAGCATATGTTGCAGGTAGTGGTGACTTCATTGTTTTAAGGAAATTCAGCGGTTTTATTGGCTGCTGCTTGGGTGGGCTTCCGAGTAGTTTATGACTGCAGTAAACATGGCATAGCACCGCAAGCTCGGCAGAAATTCCATAGTGTGTTCATGATATCGCTGTTTTTTTAAAAGTGCCTATTTTCAAGGCGAATTTCGTTGAGAACAATTTTATTGCGAAAGGAGTACTACTCGCACTTTTAAGGCTTCGCGTGACCCGGTCGCAGTTAAGTCTTACCCACGTGTCGCTGTGCCATCACACCCCACGTGACACACGGGCTGGCAAGAGCTGCCAACTTGGGATTCTCGTTTCACATCAGACGGTTATGTCAGAATCAGCCTGCTAGGACCCTGGCATTCACGTTACCCCTATAGACCACTAAGGACCGTTCATATGGGCTGGTTAAAGCGGGGCTTTATATGTGGGCTGAAGAAGAAAAAAAAAAGAGAATAAGAACGCACGGTCACCCGCAGCTAATGCTTTCGCTCAATATTTGGTTCAACAGCGTCGAACCCTTCTATTGTTTTCCCGCATAGCCTAAGATAGCACTATGACGTGACCGGAAGTTAATAGAGACTTCTCCGCAAGTGACACAAGGTCTTAGAACGAAAAGGTGAGGAGGAGATTTAACAATTGTCTTGAGTGAAGTATATTCAAAGCTGCTAAACCACTTTAGCAGCCACAGTATACCATACACCGCGAGACGCCACATTATCCAAATAACGCAATGCATGTTAGGTGCTGTGGAGACTACTTTGCAACGAATATTAGCTTTCGTCCGGCATTCGTTGCAGGTTGTGGTGACTTCATTGATATAACGAAATTCGGCAGTTTTATTGGCTACTTGGGCGGGCTTCCCATTCGTTAATGAGCGCAGTAAACATGGCATAGCAACGCAAGCTCGGCAGCACTTCCATCGTTTGTTCACGACATAGCTATTTTCTGGACAAGCGCCTATTGTCACGGCGAATTTCGTTGATAACAAAGTTTTTCTCGCATAGCCTGATATAGCACTATGATATGTCCGGAAGTTGATAGAGACTTATAAATACGACATGTCTTCTCCGCACCACAGACGTATCGAGGAAATTCCTGGCACCAGTGATTACCTTTCAGGGGGCTTGTACTTTTTTTCTGATTTGTTGATATCAAAAACACACCTTTCGTATGCGGCAAACATAGCTACTTGTTGCGAGCTTAGCACAAGCTTTGAAATCAAGCATTTGCTTCGCCTGAAGGTTATACAAATTTCATATATATGCTCATAACAGTTTATAACAATTTCACAGCGTTGTTTATCTATAAAATTGAAATTATACTCCCTCAAAAAGGTTAACTTTTTAACCTGCGAGTTTTTTTTTTTTTTTTTTTTGCCTTTTCTGACGCTAGTTGCTTTTTAAAACGTGTGAGCCTCCTATATCTCGATGTAACCAATTCTTGTGTTTGGAAGGTATAATTTCCAGCCATTTTAAAGTCGCCATCATCATCCACTGAATTATACTCACCGCAGAGCAAAAGCCTCTCCCTTCTATAGACTTTTCTATTCTAAGCTGCTGTCGCGTTGCTCGGCTACTTCTACAAGTTGTACTTCGCTCTCTGGTGCATGTGGAACTGGCTCCGAAACGTCCTTAGCAGTTTTCTCCTGATACGCCCATTCGGGGAAGAATGGCCTCCCATGATTCTTCAGAAGCTGCTCCGAGCTGTTCGAGAAGAGGGAGGAAAATTGCTCCTGGAGGGCCGCTGACACAGCGTCTTCTTTTACCTTTTACAAAATCTCCCGGCATCGCAACCAATACTATGAGAAAACAGACAATGCTCCTTGGTACGCTGTCGTATCCAAGCGCATTATCCCGTAAACTCGCTCGGAGAGACGAAAGAAGAGTGGACAATATCCATAGCCGCTGTTTGTCTGTTTGGCGAGTTGTCGCAAACGCAACTTTCTCTTCGCAGTTCTTTGCTATGTGCCCATTCTTTTTAAAGCCATCATCATCATCCGCCGAATTATACCCACCGCAGGGCAAACGCCTCTCCCTTATTACTCCAACTAACCTGGTCCTATGATAACTGCATCCACTTGACAGCTGCAAACTTAACCTCATCCGCCCACCTTATATTCTGCCTCCCCCTGCTATGATTTCCTTCCCTTGGAATCCGATTTGTTACCATTCACGAGCATCGGATATCCTTTCTTCTGTTGTGCCGTAGGAGTATGGCCGGCAACTCCTGTCCCCAGTTTCATGATCAACAGCTACCTGCTCCCTTGATGGTAGTGTTGAAAACGAGAAAGCTTTGAAGTTATTAGCAAAGGCGTCTTTATACACAATGTACAGGGCATTATTTACAGCAAAATGACTAACTTAACCAGATTGCTGTTCCCTTTTTGTTCCCGCTGCATTAAGAGGCAAATCAATGACGCAGTGTTGAAGGTTCAAACAACACTTTATCATGTTAAAGACAACATGAACAGTTTTTCTACATCTTCCCTGTGCTTGCGTAAATTTTATCGCCATATTTTTGCACTTTATGCTTTCGTGTTTTGTTTTTTTGTTTTTTTTTTAGCTGTTGCCCCTCCTGCCAAGACCCTTCTCAGGGTCTGCATTATGATGAAATAATCAGGCAACAATAATGAAACCAGACCCTTTGCAATCATTTGGGTCGTGAACACACGTTTGAGGAGACTAGGAGGTTATTCAATTTTGTCTCGATCTGCTTCCTACGGTTAGCGACAAAACACTCGTCATAATAGGCGACGCCTCGAATGCACAACTTTAAGCGTTCGCGTTTGCCCTAAAGTCTCTTCCAACAAGCGGCAGAACATCTAGAAGTATTCGGGTGGTTTGCCTCGCTGCCCTACATTTAAACCTGTTAAACCTGAAAAGCGCATAAAAACCACACGGACAACAGCAAGAGACAGACACTGTCGTTATCCGTGTGTTTTTTATGCGCTTTTCAGGTTTAACATGTCTAACCAACTCGCCCAAACGCTGCCATTATTGACCTACATTTAACCTCTGGCTGTTCCTTCCCCTGAACACCTTTCACTCCTGTTTCTGCACGAAAAAACACGCGAGAACAACTTACATGCTTTACTCAACGACTTGTCCCTCTCCTAACGTTTTGCGCACCAGTCGCGCTTTTGCTCTGCATGGGCGCAATTCTACCGTTGCGATCATCGTCGCTTCTTTTACTTTCGTGATAGTTCCAGCTTTTATTTTTTTCGTTGGATAGCAACATTCCTTCTTGCGACTGCCCTTCCGCTCTTTCGGGTGGTAACAATTTGGTGCTCGCTTTCTTTTCTCTTTTTGGTAGCTGGCGCCGCTACTTGGCATGTAGCCAGCACCTTGATTCTCTTAAAACATAGTCAGTTTTATCAGAAGACGATGTAAGCATGTCGGTGATCTGCTGCCTAGCTGGCTCAAGATTACTTTCTTCCTGAATGTCTCTAAACGACGCACTTTAGTGCAGACCTTTCTTGGCTGCAGTTACATCGGCAACGTCCGTCAATTCTTTCTCTGCACCGTCAACCAGCGCTTTGGTTTTTACAGGCACTGAATAAACACTGTTCTAGGCTGACATGAACGCTGTCGCAGCTCTTTTCGTTTTCTTGTTTCGACTGCAGCCCGCTCTTAGCGGCTGGCCGTAATTGTAGCAAATGTAGCGCGGCCGGCGTCGTCAAAGTGCGGCGCCGCGTCTACATCGCTGCTAGCAGTGCATGCCTCACTCTCAGTCATGTCCAAACAAGGCTCGCTCTCGCCAGCCCCGAGCTAGACACTTCCTCTACTGACTAGCCACTCAAGTTACCCCGATGTGCCGGTATACCGCATCACTCAGCTCTAACCTGACGCGAAGTCAAGTTACTTCTACAGTTGGGACGCATTGGATCGTGCGAGGGCCACATTAGAGTTTGAAATAGGACGGTTGCTTTCACAAATGCAACTCAACGCACCAGGGCATGAACGATCCTGTCTCCTCTATAGTCGCTCGCTGCCAACTTGCTATGTGTGGCTCTCTACAGCGTCCGCGTCATGGGTCTGCCTTCGCTGATCAAATCTCATGGGCTGCAAAATTTCCATGAGCATCCCTTCATATTTTTGCGTTTCACGATTTATGGCGACGCCTATTTCAGAAATTACAGATTTGTCATCTGCTGGCACGACTTCATGTCCGCGGCATCCCCCAACGTGCTTTCGACTCAGCAAGTGGTTTCATTCCTGTCAATTGCCCACTTTTATTTGGTAAAACTGAATAACTTACAACTATGTGGATCGACGTGAAATTCACCTCGCTTAATAGCGTCACTGCGCTTTAGTTGTCGATGGAGCCGGTGCCAACTTTATCCGCTGCCGGTGGCTCGACCAAGGTAAATCGAGACTTTCTTGTTAGAGGCTCGATCGCCTCGCTGATGCTGTCGGTATGCTCGGCAACTTCTCCAAGCTGTATTTCGCTCTCTGTTGCAAGTGCAGCTGGCTCCGAAACATCCTTAGCAGTTTTTTCTTGATACGCCAAATCGGAGGAAAATGGCCTGTCCTGATCCTTCAGAAGCTTCTCCGAGCTGTTCGAAAAGAGGGAGGAAAAATGATCTAGGAGGGCTGCTAACACAGCGGCTTCTCTGAAGTTTTACAAACTCTCCTTGAATCGTAACCATTTCGTAACATTGCTCCTTGAAACACTGTCGTATCCAAGCTCATTCTCCCGCAAACTCGCATTGGAAGATGAAAGAAGGGTGAAAAATATCCTAAGCCGCTGCAGAGTCTCGAAGTGATATAGACATTTTCCTGTTTACATAAACTTCCTCGAAAAGTGTCAGGTGTTTGTCTGTTTGCCTAGTTATCGCAAACGCAATTTTGTCTTCGCAGTTCTTTGCGATGTGCTCTTCCTTCTTTCAGTTATAAGACTTAACAGCTTCCGTTTTTGAAAAGAGCTTCACATCGTTGTCCTGCTGGGAACACTGTTCGCATTTTTAGAGTCATTCTGTCATTCTCTTAACGTTTCTTTTTTCTTTTTTTTTTGTAATTGACGAGTATTTCCGGGACTTCCGAGTCCTGAATGGCTTCCGTTCTTTGGACTTCCTGGAAAAAAACATCTTTTTTGTCTGCTTCTTTCGCTCGAACGGCCGTGATGTGCAATCATCGGTGGATGCAACATTCTTCCGCTAATTCTGCTGCCTTCACTAGCTTAACCTCATTTAGCCTATTTAGCAACCAGAGTCTGGCATCATCATCGATGCAGCGGTAGAACTGCTCTAACGCAATGCATTCTACGACTTTTTCGTGGTCGTCGTAAACCTCTCCGCCCTTGAGCCATTCAACGGGGTCGGATTTAGTCGAAACGAAAGTCAAGATGCTACTTTTTGCCCATATGTGCATACCGGAAGCTCTGTCGGAAAGCTTCAGGCGACAATCTACATTTCCGCCGTAGCGCTTCCTTGACATCACTGTAGCTTTCAAGCGCCTACATTGACAGAAACTTATATCCGGTAGATACCTCCCCGGGAAGCAAAACTAATTGATTCTGTGCACAGAGGGATCGCTCGATGTCATTCAGTTCATACACATGCTCATATTTCATGAGGAATTTTACCATATCCTCGCCGACGGCAAAAGGCGGCAGTTGGTCGCGGATTTTGAAACCCCTATACAGAACTTCCTTGGCGCATGACTAGGCGCTGGCGAACGTTTGAGGAGGTACATCTCTTTTATTTTATGCTCGTACTTACGGCGTTCGTTTTCTTTTCCTCCTGCTCACGCCTATCCTCGGTTTCTGCCGAAGCTTCTGCATCTTCCTCAACTACTCACGTGCTTAGTCCGCATGACCTCAAGGGTCTCCTTTTTTCGCTTTGTTGAGATTTATTCGGTGCCCAACTCAACACAACTTTGAAGTTTTCTGACCTTGTGAGTCTTTATCTTACACTCCGGCCTCTTGCTGTTTGCTCGTTTTAAATATATACTCGACGTTCGCTACCTCACTCTTGCAAAACGTGCGGAACTATTTCACCCTGTACCTTGTTTACCCTCTTAGCATTCCTCAGCTTTCAATTACCCTTCTTTAGTATAAAACAGGCAAGGTGTGTTTAGAAAAAGTTTTCTCAGCTTTCAATTACCCTTCTTTTGTATGAAACAGGCAAGGTGTGTTTAGAAAAAGTTTTATTAGACATAAGACGTTCACATGAGCGGTGACAAATGATCGAAACAGGAATTCAGCTGAGAGCCGGATCGGAAACTTTTTTTAAGCTATCATAACCTTAGTAAGAGAAATTCTGGTCTTTGAGGAAGACATCAGGTACCGCGCCAGGCTGCCTGATGCCGATCGATCCGCAGCTTCCATCCTATGTTGCGAGGTGACTGGGCGCAGCCAGTTGCACGTTCACACCTGGGACATCCAAAAGCTTTCTACCAGAGTATTACCATGGTCAATGCCTGGGACATCCCAACGCTGCCAACTGATATTGTGCCGTAAGGCAGCGATGGCCTAATGGCCTACGACGCGTCACCTCCTTGTGAGCGGCACAACACTCGACGAACGCTCGTGACGGTCTGCCCCGCCTGGGTGGTGGAGTGGTAAGACGCCCGACTACTGTGCCGGAGTACCCGGGTTCGAACCCGACCGCGGCGGCTGCGTTTCGATGGAGGCGAAACGAAGAGGCGTCGTGTGCTGTGCGATGTCAGCGCACGTTAAAGATCCCCAGGTGGTCGAAATTACTCCGTAGCCCTCCACTACGGCTCCTCTTTCTCTCTTTCCACTTTCACTAGGATCTTCCTCCCTTCCCTTACTGCGCGGTTGCGGTGTCCACAGAAAACAAGTGAGACAGTTACCGTGCCTTTCCCTTCCTATAAATAAATAAAATCGTGACGGTCTGTTGTTGTTGCGACTGTAGGAAGAAGGAAACAAAAATGCACTAGTCTGCTACTGGTTCTGTAGATGAGCCACGTCCGCTTCTTCGTGCGGACAGAGGAGAATATGGAGAAGAAATGAAGAAAAAGAAGGAAGGAGAAAGACGCGTGTCGCAACAGCTGTCGTCCGCCACCGAAGCTGTGCCGGGTGCAATGATGGCGTGCAACATGTACAACCACCGTTGGCAGGATAGCGCCCACCGCAAACGGCGGGGACCTACCAGTCCCAGCTCTTTAGGGCAGCCACCGATCCTTCTCAATCTCCAGAAGCAATGTTCTCGATTAAAAGCCGTTGGCACTCAAATTGTCCAATCTGGAGGCAGCTACTGATGGCGGCCCGAGAGGCCCAATCAGCGAGAGCGCTGATTGCTCGCTTCAAACCTCCGCAACGCGAAGGTGATTTCTTGCTAGGGGTTGAACAACCTGCCGCGGATGCTTCTTGTCAATAAGCTGCTGTATCGCTTAGCAGCATTGAAGTTTTCGAAGGGGGTGTTAATAGGAGAACCTTGATGTTCTATTGAGCGCAATCCGCGAGGCTGCACGCCCTCCTATACCCATTTCTTCTTGATTTTGTGTAGAATAATAGTAACTCAAGCTATGTTTCTCACCAACTCTGTACGCTACTTATCTCAACTTTGCTGCTACCATTTGCCGTTACATAGCTTTCTGCGTTGTCCTCAGTTTAAGTAGAACCCTTTTTGTAAGCCTCCACCTTTCAGCCCCATAGGTGAGTACAAGTAAGATGCAACTCTTGTATACTTTCCTCTTGAACGATGCCGGTAAGCTTCTAGAAATTATTTGCAAGTTATTGGCAAATGCGCTCAATCCCAATCTTATTCTCCAGGTTATTTCCCTATCATGGTCCGAATCTGCGGTTACTACGTTTCCTAAGTGCACAGTCGTGAGCAGCCTTGTTCAGAGCACCGCCAGGCACGCGTTTAATGATACGTAACAGCGGCCTGAAAACCAACGCGTTTCGTGCGAATCACGAAGCGGCTAGGCAAGCGCAATGTGATATCGGGTTATCGCTCGGTTCAAAAGCAATTGCAAGTGATAGCTCATGATCGCGAGTTTTAAACACGATAGCAAATAGTGCTAGAATTGGACCTAGTTGGCTGTTTGGTGTCCGTTTTCGTCCTGTCCGTATAAGGCTCTTCAACGTGCGCTGACATCGCACAGCACACGGACTCCACTTCGTTTCGCCTCCATCGAACCGCAGCCGATCGAGGCGAAACGAAGTGGCGTCCGTGTGCTGTGCGATGTAAGCGCACGTTAAAAATCCCCAGGTGGTCGAAATTACTCCCTAGCCCTCCACTACGGCTCCCCTTTCTCTCTTTCTACTTTCGATCCCACCTTCCTCTCTCCCCTTACGGCGCGGTTCAGGTGCCCACAGAGCAAGTGTGACAGATACTGCGCCTTTCCCTTCCTGTGAACCAATTATCTTTTTGTAAGGTTTCGACCACGCACCATGCGTCGCAGTCGTCTCGTATGATGTCGTGCTTTTGGGCCGGATTATGAGCTATAAGGGACATAGCATTTGGCATCCCTACAAATATAGGAACTTGAATTCCTCCACAATAAAGTACAAGAGCGATGCGTGGTGTGTATGCAGGAACGCGCATTTATCCGCTCTCAGTTGCGCTTGCTTGCCTGGCCGTCTCGTTACACTCGAGAAACAGGGCGTAATCGCGACGCTCTGGCGCCCGTCATCTCACAAATTAGGGTGCCTCGATGCGGATAGCGGGCGCTCATCGAGGCACCCTATCACAAATGCAGGCAATGCAACCCTAGCGGCAAGAAAGGTAGTCGCAAGGCAGGGGCTGGATGAGGAACTGATGAGCAGGCATCCTTCTTGTTTGCCGCACATGCGCACAAGACGCATAGCTCAAGCCCAGAGCCTAACGTTAGATGTCGCTGACGTGCTCCGCAGACCCCCGTCGGCGCGCTCTAGACAAGGCTGCTCAAGACTGTACATATTCGCCTACCACTTCCCGTGTTTCGCGACCTATTGTAAACTGCTATTCCTTCCCTAGACTGTTGAACAATACCTTAGTCTTTTGCATGATGCATTTAGGCCTACCTTTCTACTTTTCCGGTCTAGGTCATCAATCGTAATAAGGAATTCATCCCCTGAGTTACTTAGCAAGGCAATGGGTAAAACGAGAGGAAGTGGATGGCTACGCAGTATACGAAAGGCAATGCCATCAGCGAATCGCAGAATACTCTATCAGCCCTTCTCCCTAACTGCTTCCATTCTACGTCATTGAATACTTGTTCTAACCAAGATGTGGGTAGTACTCGGGAGATCGTGTCTTCTTGCCTAAGACCTTTCTTTATGCAGACTTTTTTTAGTTTCTTTAGGCAGAACTAATATTGCTGTGTAGTCGCCATAGATGTCTCCCAGTACTTTCACAAACGGTTCACGGATACTGATTTCGCAATGCCTGCATAACTGCGGAGGTTTCGACTGAGTAAAATGCTTTTTTTTTGTAATAAATGCATGCTATGTACAGGGGTTGCTTTTAATCCGAGCATTTTTCTACCACCTGGTTGGTAGTATTAGTATGGTCGAAACTAGAGTATCCTTTCCGAAAACCGGCTTGATTGTTTGGTTGATGGAAGTTTAAGGTTGCCCTCATTTTAATAACAATTACCTTATTAAATAACTTGTACGTAACGGATAGTAAGCTTATTGGTGTATAATTTTTCAGGTTTTTTGCGTCCATTTCTTACGAATTAAGATGTTTCCGTTCCGCATTTTCTTCTGCCGCCTTATTTTCGGCTTCTTCGTCATCTTAATATCACTGCACTCTTTTTTCTTCCCTCTTCTCTTTGTCTCAAGTGCTACGTTCCAATTAACGTCCCTTTCCTTATGAGCAAATTTTACTCATCCCTCTTTACTTTTTCTGTCTTGACAGAGGTTAATAAAACTTTAGGAGCTATAAAAAGGAGAAAGGCAGCTGAGGAGCATCAGGTAACCACGTACTTATTGACGGACGGACCGGTGGGTTCGTGACATCATGCTTGATAAACTGGCCACCCTGTATACGTTATGCCTACCGAACAGAGGGGTCCTCATCGGCTGAGGCCGTCTCGTGGATCGCGGCGCTGACCTCGTCATCGGAACGAGGGCCCTGAATCAGCACGCCTCCGGAACTGGTACTCAGCCAGCGGCTGTTGCTATCTCCGAGACCGGTACGAGGACGCTTCAACACTTGCACCCAGCTAGGCGATGTGGCAGCACAGACTCCTTTCACCTGATCCTCCTCCGCGCTCCTCTTGTGGAAAAGCGGCGGCTCTTGAGGCAAGGTAGCTCCTGGGTTTCGGTCCGCACTCCGCGTCCAGCCGGCACCACCCGGGCTTTGGTCCGTACTCTGCACCTGAGATAGCGTGCGAAACACCCGCGTTTGGTAACAGGTCAGAAATTTTCAGTCTTCGTAGATTACGCGCGAGGACCATTGGTGTGGTAGGACTGTGATGTGTTCTGTAGCGTTATTTTTGTATATGTGTATTGGTCTGCTTTTTTTGTTTTCCAGTCATGTATAAAGTGTGGTGCCTTAAATGTTCCCTTCAAAGCCTCCTCTCTGATTTTTAAGCTTGCACGCACACAGGGCACTTAAGCAGATTTGTGTGACAACCTCGTCCTTCTTCACTGGCGAAACATCTGACTGTTTTTCGCTACTGCCGATCTCATTATTATGAAGTCTACTTTTGCTACTGTTAAGTTCGGTACAAAACTCCTCGTCTCCTTTGACTATCTTGTCCATAATTATTGTGACAATGTCTGCCTTATCCTTTAGCGCATACATCTTATTTTGTCTGTGACGAACTTCTTTACACTGCTTGAAAGCTGCCGTGGTTCTTAGGGCATGCTCAATTTTCTTTATGTTATACTTCCTTATTCGAACATGTTATAACTCGTCATAGCAAACACAAACTTCTCATTTTAGGCGATTTTAATACTCCCCGTATCAACTGGAACTCATTTACTTCTTCTTACAATAATCGTTATATACTAAGTAAATGTGGCATGCTACTTGATTTTGTAGCCTTTAACTCTTTGCAGCAACACAATTTCTATCGAATTTATAAAGTGTCCGCGTCTGGAGCTCCGACATACCGCTTACTCGCTGTGACAAATTTCACCCTCCACTTCTTGTGACTACTTCTGTTTCTGCCTCACCCTCTGCTAATTCAGGCCGGGCAGAGAATTCGCCCTGTTTCGCGTATGCACGTGGTAACTATGTCGGTCTCTTCAATTTCTTCTCCTCTGTCGACTGGTTCCTTTTAAATGACATTAGTAATGCCTACGGACAAGTCAGTCGCTTCACTGAAATAGTTCCCGATAGTATGCACCAGTACATACCTCTGCATACGCCTACTCGTAGGAAGTTTCCTTTCTGGTTTTCCAGAGAACTGAGAACGGCGTTAAAACTTAAAAAACGGGCCCATGGTAAAGCGACACGCCCCGGGTTTCATAATTGGGCAGATGGGTTTCGTCCCTTGCGTTCCCTTTGCAAACGCTTATACAAGCGGGACCATGACTCTTATCTTGACTCTTTAGAGAGGAGTGCCACTAATCGTCCTGGTCAGTTTTGGCGGTACGTTCGCAAGCGTTCATTAAATCGGATTCCAGTATCAGCTTAGTTGACTCTCAGGGTTCGGAAATTCGGGATGTTGCCGAAAGTTTTGCCCAACATTTTTCCTCCGTTTACAAACATCCACACTGCGATTCCATAGGCCTCCCATCTGGTGGACCATATAATTCCTTTCTCTCTGACAAGAAGTTAATAGCTGAGAGTCTTAAGCGTCTGAGACCATCTTTGTCTCCTGCACCTATTGGTATTCCAGCCGCCATAATAAAAGCCTTCAGTTATACCTTTGTACCAGTACTGACTGCCATATTTAATAACTGTTTAAAAAATGCTGCCTTTCCTCGCGCGTGAAAAATGGCACGCGTGTTCCCTGTCTTCAAGTCAGGAAACAAATCTGATGTTTCCAATTATCGTCCGATTTCTCTTCTATGTGCAACCTCTAAGCTTTTCGAATTAGCTTTGCACAACGTACTTTCCTTCCATCTCAAACATGTCATCATACCGAATCAACATGGCTTCATATCGGGTCGCTCTACTTCAACCAACCTAGTCACGTTTATGACATATGCCTCTGCAGCAGTCCTTCAGAGAGGTCAGGTTGACACTGTGTACTGTTATTTGAGCGAAGCTTTCGACGTTGTTACTCACTCATTACTACTTGAAAAGCTTCTACTCTTCTACTCTCTGGTGTCGTAGCCTCAATCGTAGCCCTCCTACGTAACTATCTCTTTGATCGCTCCTGCATGGTCAGTGTCAATGGACAGACTTCCATCATTTATCCTACAACCAGTGGAGTTCCTCAAGGTTCTGTATTAGGCCCGCTTCTCTTTTCCGTTTTTATTAACGATGTTTCCTCCGTCATCAAGAATTCGTCGTTTCTTCTTTATGCTGTTGATATAATAATATTCAAGATCATACATTCTTTTCAAGATTGCTTTTTGTTGCAATCGGAAATATCTGCTTTTTCTAATTGGCGTACGAAGAATCGACTTAGCCTCAATTCTTCCAAAAGTAGGGTTGCCTCATTTACTCGTCTCATTTACATATCTGTGCTGTTGAACAGGGTTGATAATAATAATCACCTTGGTGTACTTTTTGACCGCACCCTCAGCTTCTCTCATACTAAACGACTCGCTCAGCGGGCTATGCGGACACTCGGCGTCGTCTGCAGATTTTTGAGAGAGTTTCGTACTCCACTTCCATTCCTAAAGCTGTACCTGTCCATATGCTTGCCGCTCTTGGAATACGCGTCGTTTGTTTGGTGTGGCACTTGTAAATCGAACTGGAACAAGGTTGACAGAGTACAGCAAGCATTTTTACGGATATTTCGATATCGATTTCCTTGCTCAACTTCCTCATGTCGCTCCACCAAGAGTACCCCACTGAATCTTCCTTCTTTTAACTTCCGTCGTGTCAGAGTAGATATAACTTTTTTATACAAGCTCCTTCATGGCCACATTATGCACCCTCAGCTCTTAGAGTACATTTTTCTGCGCGTTCCGCGAAGGAGCATGACGGAATTCAGACCGTTTCAAGTTTCTCCGTTTCTTCATTCCCATTCCCCTCTTTTGACAGAATGCATATGTTGTTTAACTCTTCTTGTCTTCACCTTGACATCTTTCAAAACTCGCTCTCTTCATTTATATTGGACGTGCGTAGCATTGTACTCTAAACTGTATTTATCACATATAACTTCCACTCTCTAGCCTAAGTATTGTATTTAATTACTTCACGGTTTGCTTTTTCTACTGTTCAGTGCTGTTTAAAGTATCTTGCACTGCTTTTTATTCGTTCCTTATATATATCTTAACTTTCAACTTTACTTTCGAATCCCACTGTCCCGCGTTCAATTCTATATTTTTATTTTATTACCCTGTATTTCTAGCCTCTGTTTTAAGTACCACGCACTTGTTGTGCCTGGAATGGTTGTTTATTTTATGTACATTGTATTTAGTTTATTCAATGTCAGTTATACGCTTTTTTTTCTCTATCTATCGTTTTTTTTTTCGTGACGTGCTCTACAATTATCTGACTGTGTATATAAGGTATGCTACTCATTTATTTATTTCTTTCCGTGACACGTTTCATCTCAGTTTCATTTCATGTGTTATTTCTTCTTTTGTGTTCTATGTGTGTGCATGCGTGTGTGTAAAACTTGTGTGTTGCATTGTCTTTTTTTTTGTGCTGCAGCACGAAGACCACATGGTGTTTCCTGCGCACATTAAATAAAGATTGATTGATTGGTTGGTTGTTATTATTATTATTATTATTATTATTATTATTATTATTATTATTATTATTATTATTATTAATATTATTATTATTATTATTATTATTATTATTATTATTATTATTATTATTATTATTATTATTATTATTATTATTATTATTATTATTATTATTATTATCATTCAAGGGACAGACTTCCTTCGTTTATCCTGCAACCAGTGGACTTCCTCAAGGTTCTGTATTAGGCCCGCTTCTTCGTTTTTACTAATTACGTTTCCTCCGTCATCAAGAACTCCTAGTTTCTTCTTTATGCTGATGATATAAAAATATTCAAGGTCACACATTCTTTTCAAGATTGCTTGCTGTTGCAATCGGGCATATCTGCATTTTCTGATTGATGTGCGAAGAATCGACTTACCCTCAATTCTTCCAAAACTAGGGTTGTCACATTTACTCGTAAAACGTACAACTTTCTCTACCATTATTTTGTGAATTCTGTGCTGTTGGACAAAGTTGACGAAATTAACTACCTTGGTGCACTTTTTGACCGCACCATCAGTTTCTCCTCTCATACTAAACGCAATGCTCAGGGGCTATGCGGACACTCGGATTCGTCTGCAGACTTTCGAGAGAGTTCCGTACTCCACTTCCATTCCTAAAGCTGTACCTGTCCGTATGCTTGCCGCTTTTGTAGTACGCGTCGGTTGTTTGGAATGACACTTGTAAATCGAACTGGAACAAGGTTGACAGAGTACAGCAAGAAAAAAAAGTTACGGATATTTCGATATTGCCTTCCTTGCTCAACATCCTCCTCTCGCTCCACCAAGAGTGCACCACTGAATCTTTCTTCTCTTAACTGCCGTCAAGTCAGAGTTGATGTCATTTTTCTGTACAAGCTCCATTATGACCACACTATGTGCCCTCAGCTCTTAGAGTAGATCCATCTGCGTGTTCCGCGAAAGAGCATGAGGGAATTCAGACGATTTCAAGTTTCTCCGTTTCTTCATTCCCATTCTCCTCTGTACAGAATGAAGTGGTTATTTAACTCTTTTTGTCTTCACCTTGACATCTTCCAAAACTCGCTCTCTTCATTTATATTGGACGTTCGTAGCTTTGTATTCTAAATTGTATTTGTCACATATACATTCCACTTTCTAGCCTAAGTACTGTATTTAATTTATTTCATGTTTTGCTTTTTCACCTGTTCAGTGCTGTTAAAAGTATCTTTATCTGCTTTTATCCGTTTCTTATTTATATCTTAACTTTGCACCTTATTTTCGAATCTTAGTGCCCCGCGTTCAATTCTATTTCTTTATTGTATTTACCTGTATTTCGAGCCTTTGTTTTAAGTACCACGCACTTGTTGCTCCTGGAATGGTTGTTTATTTTATGTATATTTCTATTACTGTAATCAATGTCAGTTATTTCTTTTTTTCTATAACTATTGTTTGTTTGTTTTTTTCGTGATGTGCTCTACAATTCTCTTACTGTGTATATGAGATGCTACTCATTACATGACACTTTTCGTCTCAGTTTCATGGGTTATTTGTTTCTTCTTTTGTGTTCTACCTATGTCTGTAAAACATGTATGTGCATTTTCATTTTTTTTTCTGCTGCAGCACGCAGACCACATGGTTGTTCCTGCGCGCAATAAGTAAAGATTGATTGATTATTACTGTTATTATTACCACCCAAAGGCGTTGACAATCAAAAACGTAAGCTGGTATTCATCATAATTATTTTTACATAGTTCTTGTCGCGACTAATGGCTCAGTACAACCCGCATATGTCTACGACCAGGGATCTTCCAGATACACAACCATCTTCGAACCCGAATTTTGACATTTTTGGACCTGCAAAGATCGATAGTGCGACTCCCACATCAAAATGAGAGTAGATAAAGAATAGCAAGTTTACCCGTATGAACCCACCTAATCGTTAAGCATCACTCCGGTCTCTCTAACACTATTGATATGGTTACAAGGTTCGCATCTCAATTATTATCTAAATTTGAGCGCACCATCGATCACCTCGCCGGGGTGCCGCAGTGGTTATGGCACTCAATTACTGTGGCCATGGAGGTGGAACCAAACCCCGGCTTCGGCGGCCGCTTTTCGGTGCAGAAAAGCTATAGAGACCCGTGTGCTCTGCGATGTCAGTGCACGTTAAAAAACCCCAGATGGTCGAAATTTTTGGAGTCCTCTACTACCGCGTCTCTCATATCCCGAGTTGTTGCGGGAAGTAAAACCCCCTAAACTAAACCAAATCACCACCGACCAGCGTTCGATCCCGGAGCATTAGCTGTCCAAAGCGGTTGCGCACTGAGGGGTAGGCACGTTTGAATTTTACTCCTCGATTTCAAATTCGGGTATTAATATTTGCAGCACGTAACCGCGATTCCTGTATCACCCGCGTCCTCCTGCTGCTACTAGCTCATCCGCCATCATCATATTATTATTCATATAGACCTTATGAAAAATTGCTGCCATCTATCGGCCGCCGCGCGCGTTTCCGCCATGTTCAAGGTTCGCCGCATTGAAGAGCGGCAAGCGGCATACGGGGTTAAGGCACGCTCCCACTAGCGGGAAAACGCGCAACGCTGGACGTTCTCCGCGCGCCGCTTCCCGCAGAAACCGGTGTTTTTCCCGCAGGCAGACTTGTTTGACGTTCCGCGGAGCGATGGGGTCGGGAGCTATTTTTCCCGTCCCGCAGAACGGAGTAGCCAATCGGAGCGGAGCGCAGACCGTGACGTCAGTCCAAGTTCAATTTGGGAGTGCCCACAATCTCCAGGGATAGGGCAAAATATTACAAGTAGAGAAGCCTGGGATACCCTGCTGCGAAGCGCGCACCCTGCGATCCAGCACCGCACCGTCCATCTGACGGAAGAGGCCGCAAGAAGCCAAGGGCTACCTGCCAGCCTCTAATCCGCGGGCGCACGACTCCCCGTTTCCGATGGAAATAAAAGTTGTACAACCAACCAACCAATGACTCCAGGCGGCGGCTGCGCGGGCGACGGGAGCATCGCTGGTGTCGCTTGAGTAGCCCGCTCACTTGTGCACGAGAAAAGCGCGTGCTTTCCCTTCGCTCTTGTCACGTGACTACTCTTTCTCGCTCCGCTCGCCTTCGCCTCCTCTACATTCCACGACAAACGCAGCGGGAAAACGGGCGTAGTGTGAGCGTCCTTCCGAGGAGCTGCGACGCTGCGGCGCCATGAACGTTGCGCCGCTGCGGGAAGTTTCCCGCTAGTGTGAGCCTGGCTTTACGCAGCCGGCTGCGTTAATGCTCGTTGTTGCCGATAATATCGACATACTGATGTGCCCCTTGTTTTTCTCAAAATTAGAATAAGAGTATAGAAGAAAAGAAGCAGCGAGTTACATCCCTTGAGCTTTTTTTTTTTTCTTGAGGCTTGTGTTAATTTTCTCCCGCGTGGTTGTCGCGCTAGGCGCACTTTCGATCAACTGCGCGCCTGAATTGCAAAATATGTTATTTAGCTTGCATTGGAAGATTGCAAATCAGTACCCGGTGCAAAGGCAGACGAAATATATAGCTCACGGTATGTTACGTTTGCCTGTAGACGGACTGCGCATCGTTTTTTTTTGCATAAAAGATGTCCAAGAGTGTTGTTCCTGATTTCCTTTCCTTGTTGCACTAATTCTTCTCAGCTTTTAAGGTTTCATGCATACAAGCTGTCAACAGATTTCGTCCGTATGTATACGTCCAAGTATCCAGACAGAACAGGTTTCGGCACTTCTAAGGCGCTAGACTGCTCTCTTAAATTCCAGCGCGAATATTCTAACGTCTTTACGCATTCGATTCATCGATGAATTGAACATAGTCGACTACGTCCAGGCTTCAGTTGCTGAGATGCCTCTCCAGAACACGACTAACAAAAGGAATGACTCAGAGTATATACGAGGCAGCAATTGCCCTTACCGTTTAGCTGCTCTCGTCTACCGCGAGTTCGCATGATTGTTGTTGCTATAGTGATGGTGATCATCGCGCTGTTGGCTTTTTTCAATTAGTGCGAGAATTTTTTCTGCGAGTTGCGCGAGGTCCATTGAAAAGGAGTTACGCTTTAATTTTGGCCACGCCAGTTTTCTTTTCACCCATCCATATCACTCAGCAATGTCGTTTCTTCGCTTAACCTTCAAGGCGCGCCATGAAAACATTGTAATGAGGTAGGGATTGAAACTGTCAACCATTTGACACTATCCGCAGAGGTTTGTAGCGGGCCTTACCGCGCTTAGCAGTGAGGTTTGCTACTGAAGCTATCGCAATAAAACAAGAACGAGCGCACACATGTCTTCCAACTATATTGTGTCTAAAAGTACCAAGCTCTATACATGTATGCATCACATTTTCTGTATGCTCATTGCTTGGTACATTCTCTCAGGGGTCAACTGACTGGACGCGCCATAAATCCGGACTTTGCAGAACATTCCATGAGAACGCAGTGCGATTAGTTTTTTCATTCAATATCTTCACAAGCAGAGAAAGCCATTCATCCTCGTTCGCCCCCCCCCTCCCTCACTGTCTTACTACTGAGCTCATCCCTGACATGGACAACGAAAAAGAATTGAAATATTTGAAATTCCGTCAAGAATTACGGAAAGAAAAAGAAAAAATGCGGTATTGAAGAGGAGAAAGACTTCGCTGCAAAAACTGCGCATATCACAAAGCACTGCTCGAATACGTGTCCACAAAGAAGCTTGACATTGCGTCTGGATATAGGGCAGACCTCTGCTGTATGACTTCGCCGGCAGCAGTATCTGTTATATATTGATTTTCACGAAATAGAACTACGATGTGAGGGCCACAGGAGCTACATATCAGGAGGATCAGCGCGCACGGAATCATGTCATTGATCTGTCGCATTTCGCCGGCAGATTCACGTGGTTGTGGTTTTTAGCCAGTAACATATAGAATATGGGATCTGCTATATGGTTGATTACACGCTAACGAGATACATCAGCTGCTATAGGTTAAGACAGAGGATGGGAACAGAACTGCGCGCGCTTCACCTAGAACTGTGAAGGTCCATCAGAGAACATTGTTTATTAGGCATCAGTTCTATGTTAAAAACAAATAAACAAAAAACAACATTAAGCTCTTTCGTATACGCGTAATGACATCGCAGACACGTTTTACACCCAGGAGCAATATCAATATATTTTGCATTTTCATGAGCGCGTATTTGAGTAGCGTATCGAGAAATGCCCCGGAGCAACAACGAGGATTTCGTCATTTGTAGCTACGCTGTTACCTCCTTTCGCCAGAAGTTTTGGCAGTGCAGTATCGCTTCACGACGTAACACTGGAATGTAGGCAGCGTGCACAAGTCAATCGTCTATTATTCCGTAATTGTTTTTGCTTTGAATGCGAACAAATACACTGAAATCACAGCACAAAGCAGAAGGAGCTAACGCGACGGCAGCAGCCGTAAGCGCAGCTGACGCACTCAACCCTTGAACATGGCATCGCGTAGCGCGGTTCGCTGAAGGTCCGATAGATGCCAGCAATCTTGCATAAGGTCTATTGTGCTTGTACATGAAGTGCTTTCTCCCCATTTTTATTTTTTCCTTCTTAACGCTTCTTAGAGCGACAACGGAGCAGGAAGCGTCGATACGATTTGCCATATGTATGTACGTCCATGTACGGACAGTCGTTTAATTTACTCCTCAATATACCGGCTTTAATTTAGATCATCAATGCTAAATCGTTTAAGCGAAAGTATCTGCTCCAACACTTCGTATTCGCATAGCTAAATCGGCCAAGTTTATTTTTAAAGTGTATTTCGACGGACGCGCGCTCGCCATAGTCGATTTCAGTCACGTACGAGTATTAATAGGCCGACCCTCATCGCTCGTTAATTGCATCGCACTGCATGCGCGTCCTATGGTAATCGTTGGTTTGAAGCCACTGTTGTTAAAACTGATACGCTTGGTGGTAAACAAATTCGCTAAAACTTTTGGAATTCTCTTCACCTAGAGCAGCAGGAATCGCCACGGGAGTAGCCACGGAAGAACCTAGACCATCACCGAATAGAATACAAAAAATAGCAACCATTGCCTATGCATGATATATAATAGGCCGTTTTGATTATTTCTAATCTCCCGGTCGGCGCGGAGCTAGTTAGCACTGAAGGTGTACCAGCGACCGGTGGCGAACTTGAAATTTGACGCCATCGACCGATCGTCGGACTCATCCATATTTGTCCCAGCATACATGTGGATAGAATAAAGGCTAGCTTAAATCAATTAAGATCTAGTGCAAAAGAATACGGTGTATACCAAGCAACATCAACAATAGCTAGGTAAGGTTCACGCACACACGACGTGAACCAGCACCGCAGAACTATAAATGATTAGACCTAAGATTTCCGAAGCATTTGAAATTACAAAAGGAAACTTAAAACATCGATAATAGCGGCACAGTTAACGAATCCAAATAAATAAATCAGCCTACCAACCACCAAAGCACTAATGTGGTTTCCCACAAAATACTTCCACCCACATGCTAATTTGTATCTAATATTGCCCACTATCCGCAATAGACCAGACAATGTTGCAAAAGTGTATGCCAATGCATCTGACTTTGGCGGGACGTGGTAACAGAACTGGCAGTATTGTCCCGCAAATGCCATATGTTGGCCAACGCCAGTGGAGTAACAGCTAACGCTGTTCGATATAACCATCCTTATGAATGGCAACGTCAATACCGATGATAAGTAAGGTATGCCAATGTAGATCTGACATTGGCGGTCCATTGTAACAGAGCTGACAATGTCCAAAATATGTCATATATTGCCCAAAGTAGGCGGAGTGACTGCTAACGCTGTCCGTTATGGCATGCTTATCCAATGGCAACGCCAACACCGGCGATACGCCAGATATCAATTCCATCTTATCCATCCTCATAAAATGGCACCACCTATATTATGATAGTACCGTCTATGACGGGCCAATGTTGTTATCATCATAAATAGTCCTGACCAATATTGATTGCCTATGGAATCCTCAGGGCCAGTGTTAACGTGTTATAGAATGGCGCAACCAATACCAACAGTAGGATGGCAGCGCAGGGCCTATGTGGGGCTGATTTTTTTTTTATCTCACGGACAATATTGACCCATGCGCTTGTGCTGCTTGGGTAATCACATTACGACACAAAGTAAGCAATAGATGCACAACCTGGTGGTTTAGGTGGCGCATCAGACGAAGTTAGTGACACTCGCGCGCTCCGTCTTCCAGCTCGGACTTACGGTAGATCAGCTGTTAATTGACTCCGTGTCCCTGCTCTGTTAACTTCTCGCGTAAATCGATAACTCTTGGTGTAGAACAATGTGGAAGAAAATTGCTGGCTTACGCAGTTTTTTTCCCTTTTCTGACTCGCAGGTTCGTCCTGGAACTTACTAAACCCTCGTTAAGCTATGTCTTCCGAACCCGAGGGCAATGCAGGCAAGCCCCAACGCTCTTCAAAGTCCGAGAGAGAGGTGTCCAAGCTGTCCTCGCGGATGAAACGCAGTACGCCGGTCACCGTAACGCCCAGGGATGAATATCATCAATCGCACCCTTCCGAGGAGGGCTCCAAAAGCGGATCTGCGATTAGGAGACCGCGCAGAATGTCAGCGGGGCCTGCTGACATTCGCCGCCGGCGCTCGTTGGCCGGCAGCTCCTCGAACCATTGCTCAAAGGGCGCGTCCATTAAGGCTGAAAAAAATGAGCCATCAGGCGGCCCTGCTTCAATACTCGCAAAGCCAAGTGAAGCTGAGAAGGGCCAAGCATTGTCTCTTCCCCACAACCCTGATATTGTGCCACCGCAACAAGCTTGGGACAAAGATTCTACGTACAGGCCCACGCGGCAGGTAGTTGCCGCATTGGCCTCCGATGCATGTGGTGCTCCCTCAAGTGAAGTGGCGAAGGAGGAAAACGTGGTTGACGCGGCGACCTCCACCGAGCCTCCTCGCGCTCCTGGAGTGACGTCTACCGTTGACAACTTGGTCAAGGACAACCTGGTGATTTGCCCGCAGAGCACGGCGGCCCCTCCAGACGATATGAAGGTTGCCGTGCCATTTCAGAAAATTGCGCCTGCACAACAGCCGGGTACTCGGACCAAGGGAGCCGAGGGGAAACCAAGGAAGAGCGCAAAGCTTAGCCCTACTATGCTTGGCTTGAAAAACTTGGACATGAAGGACATCGTGAGTTGTTTGTTTGATATTTCTTGTCGATGTGTCCTCTATACACGCGATGTGATAGAAAAGGATTCATGTCTGCTTCCAAGTACGCAACGTCGAAATAAAATGATCTTGAAATAGATTTGATCGTCGCAAGATCGTTTCACCGCCATCTACAATACTTTCCAGAGCTGGGATTTTCTTTAAATACCGCTGTATACAACCGTTAATGTGAGCTGTGGTCATTCCCACACTAACATATCGGTATTGTTCCGTTAATACAACAAATTGTAAATAACGCTTGATCATTACCATTACTTTCAATAGGGCAAATGTCTGTTGGCTATCAAGGTTGCTCTCACTTTGTCTGCCGACTACCACTGACTTACGTTGAATGATTACCTTTAACTTAACACCTACGACATTAAGGATCCTGTAACCATGTAAAGCTTACGCAGCAGCTTTTTATGTCAGTATGTAACCTGCACAAGTCTAAAATGATCCTGCTAGAATTCGTCGATAACACGATTTGAGCAGTATGTGAGGACTCTATTACTCGACAGGGCTGTTGAAAAGAAAACTAAAGGAAAAGAAGATATATATTCCGCACTAATTTCTTCGGTGGTTTTGTAAGCACTGAGAGAGCAATATTGTCACCATGCGGCGGCGCCCCGTCAGGCGCATTTCAAACGCTTTTTGCCTCTTTACCTTCGAAGAATGGTCGTCCTGGAACCTCTCTTCATTATGGCACCGCCGTGGTGGTACAGTGGCTGGGATGTTCGACTGCCGTGTCCGAAGATGCGGAATCGAATCCCTGCTGCGGTGACCGATTTTCGATACAGGCGAAAAGCAAAACGACCATGCCCAGTGCAATGCCAGTCAGTGCACGCTAATGAATCCCAGGTGGTCGAAATTTCCTACGCCCTCCACTACGACACCTCTCATCATAGCCTGAATTCCATTGGGACGTTGAACCCCACAAAACTAAACCAACCTATCTACCTTACTTCTTGTGTGGGAATATTAATAGAGACGATTGTGTGTGACAGGCAAAAATGTTTTTGCAGCCACGATGTTCGGGTTCAGCCCACACCAGTCCGCACAGGATGATCTGCTTCACCTAGACCGTAAATTCTTAAGTCGATCGAATATCTCCTCAATGAAAGGTACTACTCGCTTGACCTTTGAAAGGGGCCTTCGACAAAGTCGCCCGCGAAATTACTCTGACGCATATTTCCCAAACAGATTGCGGCCAAAACACCTTTAACAATATTACGCAATTTCTCACTGACCGACAATCATATATCCGGATTCAAGACACCGACCATGGCCCATACAAACTAGGCACGCGAGGGACAATGCAAGGAGCGGCCGTCTCGCCACTCCTATTTAATATAGCTGTGATGAAACTTCCCGCTCAGCTGGCGATGGCCGACGGTGTCCAGCACGCGCTGTATGGCGACATCACCATCTTGGTTAAACACGACTTGGTAGGAGAAATTGAGGCCAGCCTACAGCAAGCGGCGGTCATTGCAGACAACTACGCCCGTCGTTTTGGCCTGAAATGCTCCCCGTCCATGTCGGAGATTGTGCACATACGCCCCTCATCAACGCGCACCACCAAAATTGACCTCATCCTTACAGTGTACCCATACCCGAACACGATGAGATCCGAGCACTGGGCCTCGTTCACAAAGATCGTAGAGCTGAAACAACAGTGGCCAAATTGCTTAAGAGGGGGGACCAGGTGTGCACCATGGTCCACCGGGTTTCGAAGAAGCGCGGGGGGTTACAATGTAAAGACGTCTTGCGGCTGGCACATGCATTTGTAATCAGTCGAGTCTTATACTCGGCTCCATACCTTCACAGGATCTAATTTGTCGAGCATGCATTAAAAGTCATTCTCCGTAAAATATACAAGCATGACCTTGACCTACCGGGCAACACTTCCAACGAGCGCCTACTTGACTTGGGGATGGTGAACACCTTTAATGAACTGCGACAGACACATTGATGAACAAGTACAAGAGAATGTCTAATACTCTGTCGGGTCGCCATCCCGGGTAAACATCCACCACTCAATACATTCGGAAGAGCACGTCCATATCTCTACACAGTGCAGATATGCTTTCCACGTACGACCTCTTCAGGCCAACATGACACGAGAGGGCCATAGTGGCAGGCGTCTCGCGCGGGCGGGAGCCTTGGCTCGCCCCTACAGACAAAAACATGGAGTCTCCTACGTGGATGCCTCAGGCCGCATCATTGGAGTTGGTACACGGCCGCAGTCGTTCATCAAAACACTGTAATAAACAGACTCACTTTTCGTGCACACAACATAACACACACGGAAGAGGTTACATCGCGCTAGCCGCCGCAAAATCAGCACTCCCGGGTCGTCCTGACCGACTCGAGGGGTGCCTGCAGCAATATCGTGCAAGGGTACATATGGTACATAGCAAAATTTTACAAAACAGCGATTATTTCGGTGTACCCGCGCATGAAAACATTATCTGAACTCCGGATCACACTGGCCTCAAGGGAAACGAAACGGCTGATGCCGACGCCCGCGCGTTCACTTTCCGCGCACTAGCCTTTCGGCGAACTAGCCTCGTCTCCCACGGATGCGACCTCCGAACCCAATCCCGCCTACACTTTAAAAAAAAAATCAATTCTATCAATCCAGTCATGCAATCTATCATAAGCCCTGAATTGGCCTCACAAAGGAGGAGAAGTGCATTCACCTTCGCCTTTACACCAACCTTATACTGTGACCGGCAGTATTAACATGCTTTGACCCCGCTAGCGCGTGGGAACTCCCGCACTGTGAACAAAAGATCTCGGACATCTACATTTTCCGCATAATGTGGGCATGTCGAAAAACCCCCAATCTACACCCCCCCCCCCCCCTACGCAACACTTCCCGTGAGGACTGAGAGGCGGCCCTGCTCGGGTTCTCAGACCTAATGGCGCAACGACCCTTGATCGAGCGGGCTCGGGCCGCGGCCGATGCCATTAGGCTCTCGTAAGAGGGAGACCACCTGGTAATTGTAAGGGGCGGGATCCTAAAGGACTGCTCCCGTGCCTTCTCTGTATATACCTATATAAAAAAGAATAAATGTTTTTTTTTTATCATCAGCACCAACTCTTCATTATATGCATTGGTCTTCTCTACCTAAAAGAACGCAAAGTATAAATACGAGGTCTGCTAGAAAAGTATCCGGCTATTGGCCGAATGAATCATGTGGTAGAACTGGAGCAATGGAAACCTAATCACTCTCAAAGTAGTCTCCTTGGGACTCCACACATTTCTCCCAGTGGTGCTGCCATTGTTGGAAGCATTCCGAGAAGGCCTCTTTCGGAATGGAGTTTAGCGCAGCTGTTGTTGCAGCCATAATGTCCCCTCTTGTTTGAAATAGCGCTGTAGCTTCTTAATTTTGGGAAACAGCCAGAAGTCGCAGGGGGCGGTATCACTAGAGTAAGGAGCCTGTTGAAACACAGGAGTTTGGTTTCTCGCGAAAAAAAGTCTAAACGAAGTGCGAGGAACGTGTAGGAGCATTATGGTGATGGATGCGCAAATTTCCTGTTGAACACAAGTCCGGGCTCTTGAGCCGCACAGCATCACGTAGACGACAGAGGACAGCCCTGTTGTACTTCGTAGTGATTGTTTGGCCCTGCGGAGTGTACTCGTGGTGTACCGCACCGCGTCAGTAATGAAAACAGTCGGCATCACTTTCATGTTGATGCGCACTTCGCAGGCCCTCTTCGGTCTTCATCGTGTTCATAAAGTCGAGGTCACTGTTTGCGGAATCTAGCATCTGCTGTGAGACTTGAACACGATGTTGCCTTTGCTCTACTGTGCGCAGCTTCGGTACAAATTTCTCCGCAACTGTCTTCATGGCCAAATCTTTGGTGATACTGGAATGTGCAGAAAAATGCTGATGCCCATCTCTGCCACAATATCTTGGAGAGTCACACGATGGTTCTGCATCACCACAGTGATCACTTCGGCAATGACCTGGTCATGTCGGCATGTTGATGACCGACCGGAGTGTGGCTCGCTCTTCATCGTAGTGCGGCCGTATTTAAACCGGGTGTACGACATCCTAATCTGTATGCTGCTAATAGCATCGACATCGAAAGGTGTCTGAATCTTCTGAATGATTTTTACTTGGAAATCGCTCAGGTTCTGACAAAATTTGATGTAGTAGCGCTGCTCCAGTGGCTCCACCATTACCCTTGCAATAAACAACTGACGAGAGCACTGCACGCTACTTCTCTCAAATTCTGCACCCAAGCGACTGAAGCTATCGGCAGGGGGGAAAACATTCGCGCATGCGCATGAAGGTTCAACATCAGCTCATGCAAGCGCGCTTGTTTTATATGCATCACGTGTTCGCAAACATAAGGTCGGATACTCTTCTAAAAGGTCTCGTGCAAGTACATTGATATTTTGGCGACATACGTTTGCCATCTTGGCATCGGCAAAAAATATTGGCCGTTCTTTATGTAGGGGTGAAGGAATGTATACATTTTCTGTATATCTTCTGCACAGTGTCCTGCAACTTGTTCGTCCCCTTTAGAAAAATTATCCCGCCTTAACCAGAGGCTAATTTGCGCTGAAACTGCGCGCAAAGCTTGCGCGTTGTTGTCCCCGTCTTTACGAGGTAAGTGTGACCATGGTGCTTACTTCGTTCGGCCGCGCATGATGAGAAACCAGAACTGTCTGCGCTGAGACTGAGGAGCGAAAAACACCAGCGCAGAGTTTCCAGCAAAAGGCAGCTGTGGCGTCATCTGGCGTCGCTGGAATAAAGCGCTTGGGTTCAAAAGCGCCGAGGCAACCGTGGCTCGTTCTGTAATGGTGCTAGATAGCGCCACCGCTGCTTTTCGGTGGAAAATTGGGTTTGCGTCTTTTGCTCCTCAGGATCGTCGCAGACGGTTCTGGTTTCCCATCATGCGCGGCCATACCAAGTATGCACCATGGTCATACTTACCCCGTAAAGAATGGGACAACAACACTTAAGCTTTCTGTGCAGTTTGAGCGCAAATGAGCCTTCAGTTAAAGCGGGAGAATTTTTCAACATGTGGACGATAAAGTTGCAGAACACCGTTGATATTATGCATAATTGGTTCACTGGAAGGGAAAGGTGCAATGTCGGCCACGCTTGTTTCTGGGGGCATCTGAACCGCGCCGTTAGGGATAGGTGTAAGGTGGGAGTGAATGTGGAAAGATAAACATAAGAGCCGTAATGTAGCTCTACGGAGTAATTTCGACCACTTGAGGATCTCTAACATGCAATGGCATCGCACAGCATCCTGATGCCTCTTCGTTTCGTCTCCATCTAAACGCAACTACCTGTTTCGAACGCGAGTACATCAGTAAGTATTCGCGCATCTCAATCACTGCGCCACAGCGGCAGGGCATAAACATAAATGGAGAGGTGTCCATGTTGGCTCAAGGAAATGATATATATAGTTGAAAACGAAATAATGATTCCAGAATCCGCGCTATAACGTCCACTAGGTATTTTATATAAAAGCTTTTAGAAAGCGAAATGCGATTGTTGTTAACTAATTAAAATAAATCATCGCGGCTTAGTAATTGCTTGCACGTACTCTCCAGACGGTGTACATTTGTGAAACGCCCCTTGTTTGTATAGCTCCGCCGGGGTGGCGCAGCGGGTACGGCGCTCGACTACTGTTCCCAAGGACGCGGGATCAAATCCCGGCCTCAGCCGCCGCTTTTCGATGGAGGCGAAAAGCATGGCGCCCGTGTGCTGTGCGATGTCAATGCACGTTAAAGGTGGCGTAAATTTGCAGAGTCCTCCACTACGGCGTCTCTCATGGCCTGAGTTGCTTTGGGACGTTAAACTCCGCAAACCGCCTTGTTTGTTTATGTTTAATAATATTTTGTATATAAGTCTCAATGGCAGCATGATGCAATACTGAAATCACGATGGACTTGAATGCAAGTAGATGAACTCTAGGAATTGAAAGATTAAAGGCCCTGGAAAGAGAAATTCGGTTAGCATTAGCTGTTCCATATTCTGTATCTTCACTCCTGCTAACAAGATTCATATTTCAAAGCCCTAATTCCTTTTCTGGGACATCTTCCTTAGCTTGTTTGGTTGTAAGAGTACTGGGCTTCAAAAGCTACTTCCCACGAATTCATACAATTTCAGGCATGTGCAAAGATCTCTTTCTCCACCAAACGATCACTTTCTCGAATGCATTATTTCTAACTGTTTTGTGAAAAGCAATTTTATGTTCAGAATGACGGACGCAGTGATCATCATACAATATATAGTTAACAAGAATGTCGAACGATACTGCATAAAATAGAAAACACTGGTTCACGCTGAGTCCCAAATGGAGGCCGTAGTCCCATGGAAATGCATTAGTGTGTTTGTTATTGAATATAATGAATGGATGGCGGTCGTGAATAGGGCCATATATTTTTCTATAATGTATATTTTTCTATATATATTTTTCTATATTAGAACAAATCATTTTTGGATTGCGAAAAACATCGCCGGATGCTTTGGAAAACTTGATACAAATAGCACCTGTTATTTATCGTTACAAGAACCGGGCTTTAGAAGCTGTATAATCTGAGAGCAAGATAACGAATGGCATTCAAGGACACCTGATTGTACTCCATGCGACAGCAAGCGTTGCAGCTGGCGACAAGAGATACACGGATGAAATTTAATTCCCTAAAATCAGTATACATCATTTTGTCCGACCAGTAATCTCAAAAGTCGTTTGAAGCTTCTCAAGCATAAGTGGCCACATTTAGTACATGAAACAATTAACTACAGGGCTCTGGCAGGCGCTTTTGTCCTGCACTTGGCATAGATAGGCTGCTGTCAATAACGAGACTACATGTAAGAACCCCTACAGGAGGCAAGCCCTGAACCTGGATTCGCCTATAAAGCTCTTATAAATTAATGCAACATCTAGTACCCATGTGAGGAAGCAGAACAGATTCCAGAGAACGTCAAATTCGCATCCAGAATATAAAATCGACACTTAATATTTCTCGTGAAGGCACTGTCCAGCTGCCTGCATACACTAAAACGAAAACTTTTTACCTTTGCGACTACTCAATGAACCTTTAGAACCGCCCGCACCCGAAGCGCCTACGGTTCCTTTTCCGATTAAACCTGAGCCGTAAATATTACCCTAGTCGTGTTTCGTCATTCGAATGTTCAAGATTCGAAAGAATCCTCTTTTATTTACATGACGCAACCTTGAAAATACAGTAATTAAATTCCTATTTTACCGCCAGGTGCGAAGTCCTCGTGAGACCTACAACCTCAACGTAGGCAGCCTCCTGAAGAATGAGATCTTCATGACGTTCGTGACTCTAGCGACCATGTTCTTTGTCCTCATCACCGTATTTTTCCTTGTCCGCATTTCACCACTACAAGACAAGAAGGGCTTCTGCATCACCGATGACTGCCTCTCACATGAAAGCTTACTCGAAGAGACGCGAGACTTAAAGGTCGACCCCTGCCATGACTTCAGTGCCCACGCCTGCTTCAACTGGGCACCACCGAAAGACAGGCAAGATATTAGGGATTTTGACAAATCCGCCATGCACGACATGCTCTACTCGTGGCTCTTCAACATCAAGAAATACATCCTGGAAGGATCCAAGTCTTTTCCCGTCCTCAATAAGCCATTGGCCATGTTTGAATCTTGTATGAGCAATTCCACAACGTACGGTAGGGACTTGAAAAGTTTCCGGCAGTTTCTAAACAATATCAACCTACTGTGGCCGAATCCACCTGAACAAGACATTGACGCTCTTCGAGTAATCCTCAGCCTTGCTTACAATTGGCAGGCTGCCTTCTGGTTCGAGCTGCGAGTCTTTACTATTTGGAAGGGTGCGTTTAGAGGCAGGCGAAACATCGTGCTAACGCCTGCTCCTCTCATCGACCGCTACCGCCTCCAGCACCTCGCTGTGATTGGAGACGGAGAAGACGCCTACTTCAGGTACTGGATGGACTTTTACAAAGCGCTTTTTGGCGACATCACAAACGCCACCAAGGAAAGGGCGCTTAAGGCAGCCCACATCGAGGGCGACATTCTAGAGACACTACAAAAGGCGGTGCAAGCAACGTCCGGAGCGGCCATGTTCGCCGTAGGCGAACTTGAAGTGTATACGACTGGCATAGACTCCCCACGATGGCTGAACGAGCTGCAGCACGCTACCGCCTTAAACCCGAAGATTATTCAGCAGGACGTCTTTACTACTACCAATGTGCTCTTCCTTGTAACAGTGGGTGACCTGTTCGCGAAATACACCAACAATGAAATTCTGGATTTTTTGGGATGGCAATTCGCTCAACACTATGGACCAGTGTCTGACAGCGCTCTCTTGGTGGCGCGTTACGGTGATCTTAGGACAGCCAAACGCTTACGACCTGCTTTCTGCGGGTACCATGTTGAGGTGCCCTATAAGGTGCTCCTCATAACAGCGCAATACGTGAGGCATCTAACGAAGACAGACAAGGAACTGGTCGACGCCGGCTTCAGCCGCCTTGTGTCGACAGCTGTACGCTTAGTTAACGACTCGACTTGGCTGGACTCGGAGAGCGTAGCTTTGGCAGTCGATAAACTTCGGTCTTCAAGTATGCGGATGTGGCCTCCCGCCGCATTCCTGAATAAAACTAACCTCGAGGAATTATTTCGAGCGTTTCCAGAGAAAGAAGAGTCATTTGGTGCATACTTCATAAAATCGCGCAAGAGCATACAAAACATACGCAGAACGGTGGAATACGACACAGTGCTTGAAATGCCACAAAACTACGCATTGCCTTATTTCGAGTACGACTATTTAGGCAACGCCATCGGTGTCGCCATCGCTGCTGTAGGCCGCCCACTGTTCTATAGCAAAGGCACTCTGGCCATGTTCTACGGAGGTTTCGGCTTCCACCTCGCCTTAGAACTGGTCAAGGCGATGGATCAAGTGGGAACCCAGTGGCACCCGGACGGGACATTAGTTAGATCTTTCCTCAGTGCCAACTCTCATTCTGTCTTCCAAGAAAAGATCAAATGCTTCAACAGCAGCGAATTAAGGGGCAGTGACAGTGTGTTTCCCGAGATACCAGCGCTGCAGATCGCCTACTCTGCTTTTCTGGACGCAAGCAGAGAAGCTTGGACCACACCTCAGATAAGCGCCGACCTGACGGAAGAGAAAGTTTTTTTCTTAACTATTTGCCACATGACGTGCACCCCGAAAGACGTCAAGAAGCCGTTCGCTCCTGACTGCAACAAAATCGTGCGGCACTCTTCGGCTTTTGCAAAAGCATTCAGATGCCCTGAAGGGTCCATGATGAATTCGAGAAATAAGTGCAGTTTTTTTGACTGATATTATTTTGTTTGTGTGTGAAATTTTGAAGCTGGACTACTTCACTGTGAACTATATATTGTGTGCATCCAAGAAACGTTGGCAGCATGTAATGTTCCATCCGTTTTTCATTCTGTATCGTTTGTTTGCGTATAATGCGCATAAGTAAGGGCTTTAAGAAATATATCTATAGATATATATATATATATATATATATATATATATATATATATATATATATATATATATATATATATATATTCGCTCGCATTTATTGGGTGCGATGATTTAATTTTGCACGTATTCTCACTATTTTCCTACGCTTCAGGTTCTGGTATAAAGTAGCGCCTGAGACGGTTTCGCATTACTCCCGGCAAAGCACAACTGAGACAACTGAAACAATTACTGCTTGAACATGTAAACAGAGACAGTTACCGAATTTGCATGTCTGGTCTCCCGGCATAGTTTAGTGACCATATTTTTGTCATGCAATTGCATAAGTTCTTGAAAAATAGTTTTTAGTTTCCTTGGTTCAGTTCTTACGACCAAGGTCAAATGCAATTCCTTGTCATAAATCCCGATGCTTTCTTCAGTGTACTTTTGGAACTGTTAGTTTGCCCGTTTTGACGGCACTCCAGTTACAGACTACAATGTTACCGCTGTGCTTAAAAATGGAGACGCACAAAGCGTTTCCCTTTTTCTGTTTATCATTGCTTTTTCATCTCGTGAGACATTCAAGTGACACTATGCCTGCTAAACAATTCATTTATAGGGTTTCCTTGTCTAATAAAGTAGATGTGTGTTTTCATACTAGCTAAGCAACGATCTAGTCATGTTATCTCCTTATATTATTAATAATTTATTGTATTCATTAGCGAGACTTGACTTTATGCGCGAGAACATTTAGGTCGCTCAGTTTGCTTTCACCTTGGGCACTGAATTACTTATATAAATAACTTGGCTCGTGAGTCAAGTACATGAGTATTTGTCGCGGAATATTTTCACTTTTTTTTTATCTGTGGCTCCTGAAGGTACGTTTCTAATGGTTGAAAAGAAATCAATTAAAAAAGTGTAGAAAGCAAGTACTGTCAGGTAACAGAAGTATTGCAAGCTATTTTTTTAATAGATATTTATTGCCTCATGGCATCAGTAGGGTATGAGATAAAGAATGAATAAATAATTAAATGAATGGAAAAAGGTTGGCTTTTATGAAGTGCTGAAGTGAGCTATGATGAGGTCCCTGAGTCAAAGTGACATATGAGGCAGATTAGTTGCTGAAAGGCCAGCTATTCTCAGGTGCCGATTCATGTTGGTTTGAGTGCTGGGCAGTCCCACAGCAATTGGCGGATGTCGGCTTCAACATCTTCGATTTCACAGATCGGGCACCCTGGGCGGGGATATAAGGGTTGGGAGTATGACCACGTCCTTGTGACAGCTGGTGTGAGGGCAACACCCACCCGGATCTTCCTAAGCGCAACCTCCTCTGCACGGGTAAAACCACGGAGAAGGGATATCGCACACGGAGGGATAAGTGCACGTGTGTGGCGCCGGAGGTGTTCCTTTCTTGACAAAAGGAGGGTAGCGTCGTCCGCTTCAAGGAGCAGTGGGATTGATGCGACTTGGTTCACGAGGCGGGTTGCTAAATCAGCTTGCTCTGAGCAGGCAGCAGATCCCGTGGTACCCACTCTATACTTACTGACTGTGGGATGCGCGCCGCAAGCTGGTGGATGTCTTTGCAAATTTTAGGGCAGTGGCTGACACATCGGAGCAGACGCAGTGCTTGAAGTGCGTCAGTGCGGATGACAACGTGAGCTGTAGGGAGCATGGTTATGGAAGTCACGGAGCATACCGTGCCTCCTGAACTGCCACGAGCTCAGCGCAGAAAGATGTAACTGGTTCCGAAAGCTGAAACGTAGTGGTCTTTTTCAGGCTAAGTTTTCGTGGACAGTAGATTGCTGTTTTGGCATCACAGCCTTGTAGGCTTCCATCCACGTACACTACTATGAAATCTTGAGGCAGGTGAGTATCTTGGTCTTCAAATTTCTGTCGAAGCAACGATGCTGCGTTGGCAGACGTTGGTCTGCGGATATCAGTTGGCTTGTTGTCTCATAGCTGTACAAATTTCCAGGGAGGGAGAACTGGCGCAGGTGGCTGAAGAATAATGTGTGACATTGCATACGACCTAAGTGCTTGCGTGGAATGTGACAAAGTGGCCTTGAGTCTGCGAGCATCACGGCGCTGCTGCACCAGTTTATCGATGGTGTTGAGCTGCGCATTCTCCTGTAATGCTACGACCGGTGTGAGTCGTGGAAGGCATGTTATGGTCCTCATAGCTTCTCAATTTGCGGCTTCAAGGAGATCCTATTGTGCTCTTGTAAGATGCTGGAACTGGGCTTGATAAATAATACGTGGCTGCAGCATCGCCCTCACCAACGGGCATGACACAGACGAGCCAGCGCCACCAGGTTTAAGAGAAATCTAATCAAATCCATAGTGTGAACAGCTTGCTTTTTGCCTGAGAAAGCAAAGCAGCCTCTGATCCTGATTGGTTAACCGTTAAGCCCAGAATTTTTATGCTCGGACATTCCTGTATAGGGGTGTCTGATAGAAAGAGACGAATTAGATTTGCAGTAAGTTTACGGCGTCCCCAGTGGTTAGCGACACCGTGTATGTAGTTTTACACACTGAAAGCTGAAGGCCCGGGGAAGAAACGTAATCAGAGTTAATATCTAAAGCTGATTGAAGAGCAGCTTCCTGAGTAAGCAGGTCTTGGTGAGTGCTCCATACAGTGATGTCATCAGCGTATTGCAAAAACTTTATTTCAGGGATGTCATGTAAGCGCCATGCCAGTGGGATGAAAGCAATATTGAACAATTTCGGCGACAATACTGATCCATGGGGCACGCCACGTAGCGAAACGAACGAACCAACTCCGTTACCACTGAGGCGTATTGCAAATGTTCTCCCGTCCAAAAATGATGCGACAAAACTACGTACTCTCAAAGGGATGTGGAGCAAGTCAATGGCGTTCAGGATTTCAGCATGACTAATGTTGTATGCTTTTCAAAATCCATTGCCAATATGGTACGCACATTGCCGCTGCGGGTAGATGAGAGTACTGCTGATGCCAAGACCGCCAACCCGTCCTCTGTACCTATGTTTGGACGAGATCCAATTTGAGCGGGATGATAAACACCGTGCTGTTTTAGCCACCACGAAAGTCGTGTAGCCAGCATTTTCTCTGCAAGCTTGCACAGCGTTGATGTTAATAAGAGTGGTCGCAAGTTAGAGAGGTCTGTTGGGGGCTTTCCTGGTTTGGGAATAGGGATCACCACAGCGGATTTCCATCTCTCAGGTACGACACCATGCAGCCATACATTTTTTATAGTGTCTAGTAGTTGAGGGAGTGCAACGGCATTCAGGTTATTGTAAACCTCATACTGAATTTTGTCCGGGCCGGGCGCTGTTTTTCGTTTCGCCTCATCAATTGCACCCAGTAGCTCAGGCTTAGAAACGAGACTCGCAATTCCATCTGCGTCAGCAGCAGATGGTATTGTGTATGCATCTGCAAGGATACTTGCCAAACTAAAATAACAGCTGAAGGAGGCAATGTATTATACTTTGGGAAAAGCATTCGTGTTGCTTCTCTGGCGAAATCATCCGGTGACAAATTAGCTACAAAGCATGCTGTTGCTGCTGCGTCAGTAGAATGGCGACCATGTTCCATTGCACAAAACATTCGCCAGAGTGAGGCATTCGAGGATTTAGCGGAAATCTGTTCGCACCATGCATGCCACTGGCGTCGCCAGAGATCGCGTTCATATCTCCGAGCATTAGCAGTAAGATAATGCAGTCATGTACGTGCCTGTGTCGAAGTAGGGTGTCGCCTTGCAACCAGTTCGGCTTGACGGCGGGCAGGCCAGAAGTTAGGCAGGCCGATATCTGGTGCCGGTCGACCAGCATCAATCCAGGTAGTAGTTGTAGAGCTATTTAATGCACTAGGTATTCGCTCAACAAGGAGTGACGCCGAATCTGAAGACAGACTATCGAGTCGTGAGCGAAAGTTGTCCCAGTTGATCACAGAACATTTGCGGCGTAAAGGGCGGAGACGTGAGGGATGGAGACTGATGATGATAGGGTGATGATCACTTCCCCAGCTGTCTGGCTCTATGTGCCACGAGGGAGTTCCCGCGCCCGACCACCATGCCAAGTCCGGAGCATAGGCAGCATTACGTCTCTGACGAACAGGTCGCGTTGCTGTCCCAGGATGACTGAGCGATACAAACAGGGCATCAATGAAGGCGTCCCACACAGGCCTACCACGAGGGCTTGCAGTGGGATACCCCCAATCCGGATCAGGGGCGCTGAAGTCGCCTTCGACTAAAATCGGACACCCGGGGTATTGCCGACGGACACCGAATAACCAGCCAAGATTAATGCTAGAAGGGGAGCCTCCAGCTGATCTAACGTAATATGAAACAATCACAACGGTTTCTTTCGGAAATTTCCCAGCAACTGCTACAACCTCTCGATAAGAAGTGCACTAGGTTTCGACAGAAAGGCGTACATGAGGAAACCGCTTATCAACATAAACCGCCGCCATTACCGGTGGAGCAAAAGTCTGCACGCGAAGGTCGGTCATCGAAGGAGACACGTTGCTAATGAAGCCTGGAATTGTTGGTAAGGCGTTTGTTTCCTGTCATAACATAGCCCATACCTGGACCTTGTTAATTCGTAGTTGGGCCTTGAGCTCGCCCACTTTCGTGGAAATGCCTCTACAGTTCCACTGTAGCCCACCAGGATGACCGGTATTCGCCATTTTCGGGTACTAGTCCAAGCGTTGCAGTATCACGGACGTCAGGCTGGACAACTGGTTGACCATATAGCGGAGCAACGATGCTGCAGAGTTATCCATGGGCATTGTGGTACACTTCGTAGCGGCAGCAAATGGCACAGCTGCGCGGGAAGAAGACGACGGTGCTGCCCTATTGATAGAACTGGCTGTTAATTCCGCAGTTCGTCGACGTCGAGCAAACTTTTCGCGGTGTTGTCGGAGCTTGGAGAACTCCTCTAAGAGACGAGTGATTTGCTCGTCTACTGCAGCCATATCGTCCTCTGGCAGTAAAGTGCGTTTCTGTATTGGCTGTTGTCGATGGCGTTCATTGAACACCGTATCGCCAGACTTCGTCTTAGTTGGAGGTGCATTCGAAACGGGCTCAGGAAGCTCTGGCCACTCTTCGTCATCCCACTGGAGAGCAGCGAAGCGATTGGGTGTCTGTAATGGTGCCATGTCTTGTATTGGCCAATGCTTATAGTGTTCCGAAGACGAGCCTTCGGTGTTGCCTTTTGCTTTGTCGGACAACTTGGAGGTGTAATCTCGTGGTCGTCTGATTTGCAGAGGCCGCATCGGTACGTAACTTTTCCTTGAGACGTACCTTCATCGTCATTAGCGAAAGGACAAGATTTGCGCATGTGCCCAGTTCGGAAACAGTTGTAACAGTAAACCACACTCGGTTTATATTGCCGAGGTCTTAAAATGCAGCCGTAGTAGTACAGACAGGCTGGAAATGTCTGAGGGCCTTGCAAGGTAACCTTGCAAAAGCGCCCTTTTCCCATATGTCGTGCCTGAATGACAAGGTGCGTGGGGCAGTACAGCTCCCGTTGAAGTGTGGCTTGATCCTTGTTTATGTCGACGCTGTGAACAACGCACCGCGGCAAGTCGGAGCCTTCAACTAGATATACCTGGGCAGGCACTGAAATCTCGCTTGTGATTGAAATACAGCTAATCGTTTGCATACGTTCCACCGCAGCGAGTGTCGGAAGCCACAGCGCTAAAGTATTTGACTTCTTCCTTGCCTTGAAGCCCCGAAAACCTCTGGTTCCGAGACAAGCGTCCAAGTTAGCCTGGAGAACCCTATCCGGTATATCCGTCAGGCGTTTGTTACCTAGAGATTTAATGGTCACTTTATAAGATGTCGATACTGGCTCTCGATCGTTAAACAAGAGCGCTTTCCTTGACAGGCATCACTTGCCGAAGACGAATTCCGTTGATGGTCTTCCGAAGGACGTTTGTGAGAGGTACGGGGGCTTGTTGACATGGATGATGGTGCGGATAAGTCCATTGGAGAGCACGTCTCATCCTGTCGCACCGTTGGATGCCCATCTCGTCGTGTTGACTGGATGGTCATTGTCGTGCTCCGCCAAGGGGACAGGTCACTTACGGGCTGTTGGGCATTTTGGGAAGGCGGGATCGGCATTGTTGCTGATGAACCGGGAGCACCAAACTGGACTTGGGGCCGAGGTTCAGGCTGAGATGTCGAATTCGGGGCAGATGTTGCCGCGAGGCCTCTGCTGGATGCCTCAGAATCTGATGGCGAGATGACGTTTGAACCTTCCTCGGAAGGCGCGGATACACTTCTCTGGAGAGAGGACACATATTTACTTAGGTGGCGAGTTTTTTCAGAGGAGCGATGCGAAGCCATCTTAGCTGGAACACACTCATGCTCAAGGCTGCATGGACCTGTCTATACTGCACTGATTTGACCGGGCGCTGAAGAACATCTTTGCGGACCTCACGAATGGCAAAGTAACTTCAAAGATGTGTAGTCTTTAGGCTGGGGGACCCCCAAACCCGTATACAAACCGACTTCACGGACACAATAGGTTTAAATAGCCATCTCATATTAAATGGTCTGCAGTTAAGATGATGCCCCTCCTGTCTTTTCTTGAACACGTCTTGACGAGCAAGTTTTGACCATTCCTATAGTCGTTTGTGCGTTTTTTGTTAAGGAAGGTAGCTCTATACCCTCATGTTGCAGCTACATACATTGGTTTAAAGTTGATGGGGTTTAATGTCCCAAAGCGAATCAGGCTATTACAGATACCATAGTGGAGGTCTCTGGAAATTTAAACCACCTGGGGTTCTTTAACGTACATCGACATCGCACAGTACACGTACGCCTTGCGCCACATTCGAACCGCGGAAGCATGGATTTGATGCCGCATTCTTGGCATTGTAGTCGAGCGCCCTAACCACCGCGCGCGACAGTCCAGCGGGGCACAAGCGACTTACATGTGGCAGTGCAACAGTAAAGCTATGATGACATACAACGCCAGAACAAAGTTGCAAACGATGAGCCTTAAAAAATCTCTGACCTATGGCTTCACTGATTACGGAACTTGCTCTATGGTCTATCGGCCAAATTTTTCTCTAAGTGTTGTAATGGGTGCTGCATCCTAGTGCTTTCGCTAAGTACATATGTATGAACCTATGCAATATGTGAATTCAGCGAACTGCAGCCACACGCTCATTAAAAACGCAATTTGGAGAGGTTGTAGAAATGGTCTTATAAAGGGCTACAGTAAAGCTCACTATGATGACTTCAAGAACGAATTGGGGGGACAGCGACCACAGATATAGGCCATTTTAGGCCGGCGAAGCTTAGCTACTGGCTTATACAATTGGCCTTGTAGGCGAGTTGGTGGGCTTGACAAACTGAGAACCTAGTAAGTTCAATATTGGTTATCGTTCTCTGCAATTTTACTTAAATTACATTCAAGAAGTCATCTATTCCAGTTAACAAAACAGAAATCAAAGGCAAGCTGCGCTGATGCATTTACCAAAAATACGTCAGATTTTAACAAAGCAAAGTTACGTGCACCCCATTTGTCCCACAAAACAAAGCTGTTATGCTCATTAAGCATAAAAAGCACTGTACTATCATTTTACTTCTCGAAGGCATTTCTTAGTTTCCTATAAAATTTAGGAACCATTTCACCCATCGGCCAGGCGGGAAAGCTCAGTAACTTATTAAAGAAATAGACGCAGAAGTTGTTATAGTAATAAAATGGACCGAGCAACAGAGCAGCAACACCATTTCGAATCCCTGTGTGATCTGTAAAAAGCCTTAGCACCGTCTCAATTCCTTTTTACGGCGTCAAGAAAACGATCGCTACCAAAAGTCTTCTATATCAAGAGAGGATTTACGTGGCACACTGAAGCTTCAACACGTTGCGACGTCGTTTCCACAAGCATAAAATATTTTGTGTGCTAATATACTAATGCACTAGAGCGCTCGCATTACTTAAGTTATAAGATTAAGATGTGGGTAGTAAACAACCGGAATGGCAAAGAAATGGTCGCGGAGGAACGAATGTGCATATCAGAAGTCTGAAATTTCAAAAGAATCGCCCCACCCCCTCCTCTCTTATACAAGCTTAGAAATGAAAATGCGTAATATATACATTACATTTTATGGTCACTTGTAAAGAGTATGAAGGCCATCAGTAAATATTGTCGCTGCGGGTTCTATGTTAAATTTAGCACAAAACGCAAACATTATAATGTTAAACTGGCACAGCAAGTTTCAGCTTACATTGAGCACGTAGTATCAGCTATGAGAAGAGAGACTATAGCTTTGACATTGAGAGGCAGGGACAACGCAGAGTGGGTAAGACAACAAATGCAAGTTTACATATCCAAGTCAAAATCACGAAATTTGCATCGGCCGGACGTGTAATACAATGATAAGACAACAGATTGTAACTGGAGGTAGCTGAAGGTAGGTGGTTGGATCCCAGAGAACGCAAGCGTAACAGGGGACAGTAGAAAGTTTGATGGGCTGATGAGACGCTTGCTGGGAAAACGCGGACGCACTAATTTACTGCCGAACTCGTTGATGGCTGATGACAATGATGATGGTCATGCTGATAGCGATTTATTATTTCAGAGGGCATATTAAGAATACAAGACGAGGCAGCAGGAGCACTGTAAGAGTACATACGGGTGCATCTCCAGAGCCCGATGAATGCACAGTTGAATAAAAGCGCGCATCAGCACTTATTCACTCACTTTGACAAAATGTAAAACAGCAAGCTTCCCTTAACTGCCTGTGACAAGTAATTAAACCTTCTAGTGATTGAGCTGTCTATTAATCAAGCTCCATGCACGTCGGTCATCGGCTTCAGCCGCACTCGTTGCGGCCGATTCCATCTTGGCTCGCTTCGGCGCTTAATAAGCTTCTCAGCAACGGGCTAGCCTGGCTTCTCGTTCTTCAATGCCTCGGCGGTCTGTCAGGGAATGCTTCACTCTCGGTCTTTAGCGGGATAGCATATGCGTATGCCTTATTTTATCATCATCATCAGCCAGACTACACCCACTGCAGGCGAAGGCCTCTCCCATTTTATTCCAATTAACCCAGTCCTGTGCTAGCTGCATCCAGTTAACTCCTGCAAATTTCTTAATCTTATCCCGCACCTAATTATCTGCCGCCCCCTGCTAAGCTTACCTTCCCTTCGAATCCAAATTGTCACCCTTAGAGGCCATCGGTTATCCTCTCTTCGAACTACATGTCCTGCCAATGCCCATTTTTTTTCCGAATTTCGACTAGAATATCAGACACTTAAGTAATTTCTCTGACCCACTCTGCACGCTTCTTATCTGTTAACGTTACACCTGCCATTTTCCTTTCCATGGCCCTTTGTGCAGTTCTCAACTTAAGTAGAACCCTTTTCGTTAACCACCATGTTTCAGCCCCATTGTTCAGTGCTGGTAGGATGCAACTTTTATACACTTTGCTGTTAAGTGATACCGTTACGCTGCTTGTCACAATGTTTTAGTACCTTCCAAATGCGCTCCATTCTAATCGTAATCACCTAGTTGTTTTCCTGCTGTGGCGCGGATCTGCAGTCACCACCTGTCCTAATTAGATATATTCACCTACCATTCGAAATGCTTCGCTACCTGTTTTAAACTGCCGTTCCCTTCCCGGGCTGTTCAGCATTACTTTAGTCTTCTGTATAATAATATTTAGGCCTACTTTGCTGCTTCTCCTGTCTAGATAATTTATCATTAGTTGCAGTTGGCCCCCTGAGTTACCTAACAAGGCAATGTCATCAGCGAGTCGCAGATTACTGAGATATTCTCCATCGACCCTGATGCCTAACTTCTCCCACTCAATGACTTTGAATACACACTCTAAGCAGGCTATAAGTATCACTGGGGAAATTGTTTATCCTTGCCTAACACCTTTCTTAATTGGAATTTTATCAATTTCTTTATGCATAATTATGGTTGCTGTGCTGCCCCTATAAATATCTTCCAATAATTTCGCATATCGCTCACCATCACCCTCAAACGACCGCTTGATGGAGGCGCACTAGATTTGGCCTGCTGCGTCGCGCCGCTGCCAATGGGCAAGCATATCCTTGGGGAGTAAAGTTGCGCCCACTATTTCTGCTGAGAGCACCACGGTTCGGGGAGACGTCGACGCCGCGGTCGCCGGCTCAGAGCCCGCGGTTTGCTTCCTTCCTGGACGCGTTCGCCTCGTGTCTTCGTGGTCAACGCAAACTTTATTCTGTACATGTGTGCAAGCATGTTAACACCGAGGCGGGACGCGTTTGCTTTTTAAAGCGAAAGCCTATCAAGCTCATATGGCGAAAATCTGTGTGCAGAAGCTGTGCGTGGGATCTGTGCGTCGCATCTCTGGGCTGATGTGTCAATCGCAAAAAGCGGACGTGTGAGGAGGGAGATTACGAATAACATTGATTGATGGTGACATGTAATGATTAAAGGTTATAAATAGACATCGATAGAGATAATGACGTATGCTAATGAAAAATAATTATGTTTAATAATGGTAAAAAATAACTTCTAATCACCGATATGTCCAACTATGGCTACGAAATAACATGTCAAACGGCGAGTTGTAATAACCACAATTGATTGGAAATAAATAAACCCGCTAAGCTATGAGTGGTAATGGCTACAATGATTAGGCAGGCATGACTCGTCATGAATGCAAAACGACCAATATATCAAACGACAGCTTGATAGGATTGCAAGTGAGGCAAACGATGAGAGGCAAATGATAAGAGAAGGCTAAGCTTTCGCCATTATCCTCGTAAGAGACATCTAAGAGACCCTCTAATTTGTTTTGCTGTGCTCTGTTCAGGCAACGGCAGCTGCGAGGATTGGAAATGCACTCATTTCCTCTGAAATAAAAGCTGCGCTGAAGTTACCAATTCATGATGCTGAAACATATTGCCCTGCCAACTGCTGTTGAATTTTCTACCAAGGGCAGTAGATTGGGCTTGTTGGTGATTAATTATACATTAACAGCGCAAACAACGTGATGGGAAGAAAGGAGAAGACGACACAACAGCGCTACTTGTGTCATGCTCTTTTCCTGTGTTCTAGTCAAGTTGTTTGCGCTGTTAGCCAATGGTTAACGTGGAGCTGGAAAGTATACCAGGATTTTAACGATGTTTTCTGAACCAGATGAACACGTTGAGGGGGCACCAGAAGCTTTTCTTCAGGTGGCACCAGAAGCATCTCTCGCTCGTTATGTTGCGAGGACATGTCTGCAAAAGGTACGAAGGGATTTTTGTTTTAATAAGCGTACAATTTGCTCTAAATTTTGACGCTGGTCTAATTGACCCTGCAAGCAAAGAATCATGTACATACAATATTTGTTTATACTCTTGATACTGTTTCAGCCGACATGATAAAGTTAAAGGCCCCGTGCCACTGAAAAACCAGCGCCCGCTTTGTCGGCGATAATTCGGATTATTATTTATCAGGCAATATGCACTTTTGGTGGTGATATGGCCAGAGACCTATGGCGCAGTGAGAAAATACGGCATGTTCAAGGCTGCAGAAGCTGCCAACTCAGAGAGAATAAGATGTAAGGATGAAATGGGAATTGGAAGTGGGGCCATTAGATCCCAGGTCAGGCACGCTGCTCCTATAGGGCACTTATGCACGTTTGTACGGCTTCGCTAAAGAGAGGCTTGTCAGGTGCTATTTCATATAATGCGATGGCTTACAACTGTATTCTGATTACTATGCGAAAGTGGCGGCCATTAGGGCATGTGGTGAATGAGCGGGTAGCGAAGTGCGGGTAGGCTAACGAGGATCCGCAATGGGAGGTAAGTAGCCATAGTTATGTTTATCACTACCAAGTTGTTGCTTTATGCGATATTTGGTAATGGTTTTCAGGTGACATGTCAGTCGTGCAAGAACCTGTTGCAGGACACCTGAGCCAACTGGACCAGTTACGATTTAATAAAAAACAAGGAAAATGGAGGCTTGTTGCACCCCGTAAAGGAATAAATGAATTTTTGCCAGCTTACGTACACCTTTATTTACCTGCTAATAAAGTAACGCAGAACTCTGGGCGAGTTGGTGAACGTTCATGATGTAATCATAGCGCGAAAAACACAAGGACAGAACGGGCGACGCAGACAAACGCTAATGAAGTTTCAAGAGGTCCGACGAAACAGCAAGTTGTCTAAACTTTTAATTTCAGCCTTGCTTCCTCGCTGCACACAGTGCCTAAAACTAATCCGTTGAAGCAGTGACCGTGCCTACGCTGAGGAGCTATGATAGATATTTCTAAGTTAGTTGCTGCACCCACTGATAGCGAACTGGACCAGAAAGGTGAACTCAACATTGGAGTGAAGGTTAAGGCTATGGCATAAACCTCTGTCAGGAAGGTTCTCCGTCTGTTAAGGTTAATTCTCTTCCTTCTTTCTGTGTCCATGCAATACACGTACCTAGCTGCTCGCTAAAACTCGGCTGCAGTTGTGCTCAGAAGCGTTTCACAACTTCGCACTACTAAATCTGTTTTTCTAACTTATGACAGTTGACGTCATCGTTTGTGCATGAAAATGTGCCTAATATTACATTCTTTGATCGCGGGTAAGAATTATTTCCACAACTGGAACACTCGATGAGCGTTCTGCCACTGAAAATTACAAAGCAGCAAAATTACATACGTTCGCTAACCTCAAAAAAAAGGAATACAATTTGGAGGACCCTTAAGCCTCGCCTTTAAGAATGCAACGCGATTGCACAAGAGACACCGTAGTGCGCCCGGCACTGGTAGACGCAACCGCTTTCATTACACGTCTCTGAAGAGCGAGCTCATGTTCCGACGCTTCATTGATTGATTGATTGATTGATTAAAACTTTAATTTTCACCGATTTAGGAGGCCCCCTACTGCTCACTCCTGGCACGCAGGTCTGAGGAATGGGGGCTGGAACCTCCGCGACTAAGGACTGGCGAATATACATTGGTTATTCGCGGCCTCAGCCACCAGGCGGACGGCTTTCTGCTGGTCAGCGGGGACGTCGCTTCGCAGCAGGGTTACACAGGCTTCTTTACTTTTAATGTTGTCCCTAGCGCCCGGAGACTTAGGGCATTCCCAAAGTATATGGTCGAGGGTCCCCCTCGCTTCGCAGGCTTTAGATTTATCATTATTTCTCTCATCTATCTGGGTGTGAAACAACCAGGCAGGGTTCGGGAAATATCCGGCTTGTAATCGCCGCCAGGCTATGGCCTCTATTATTTAAGCTAGGATCCGGCGGCGGCATCAGACGTCTTCCTAACCTATAATTTTCGATTATTTCTTTATAGGTTTGCAAACGTTCGTCCATCGCCTGGCAGTCGGGCGGCTCCGCGTTTGCCCGGAAGTAGAGATCTCGGGCTAAATCATGGGCCGCCTCGTTGCCGGGGACGGACGTGTGTGCTGGGACCCAAATTAGGGTGATTTTGCGATCGATTTTAGTTGCAGCTTTTAGAATTCGGGCGGCTTCTTGCGAGACCCTGCCTTTTCCGATATTCCAGAGAGCAGTTTTACTGTCGGTAAAGATAAATCTAGCCTTCGTTCCGACGCAAGCGAGCGCTATTGCGACCTCTCCAGCCGTGTCTATGTTTCTGCTTCGGATGGTGGCGGAGACGACTGGTGCGCCGCTACCATCGACAACCGCAGCGACTGCCGCCCCTGATCGGCCGCTTGCAGCGTGTACGTAGGCAGCTTTTTTTACTCTGAATTCTTTTGCACTTTTAACCAGTACTTCTGCTCTCTTCTCCCGTCTCTCCTTGTGGTATTCTGGGTGCATTTTGCGGGGGAGAGATTAAGTAGGTCGAGCACGGGTCGAACCATCTTAGAATGGGTGGGTCGAAAAATAGATAGGGGCACAGCCGACAAGGTTGCCCTACCGCCACAATGTCGCGAGAACATCATTGTCCGACGCTTCATGCCCTAGCGGTGACGTCATCACCTACCCTAGCGGCCTCAGCGAGAGAACCTTTCAGCTCCAGTTCACGCGTATAAGCGTTCCTTCGCGTGCAATGCGGCTGAGGCGTGCACTGAGAAGAGAGGCTCTGTTTCGAATTCCTACATAGAGCAACTTGCTATACTCATTTTTATTTATTAAGCTTTCTGGGACGTACAACCGCTGCCAGCCACTTTGCCGAAACGCGCGGGCTTCAAGTTGCAGTCGTAGTTCATCGGCAAAATCGTTGCCGATCCGAGCCGGTGCGATGAAGATCTTGGAGGCCATGCGCTGTCTATCTTATTCCGTGCGCCACACGCATGATGGCGCTACGTGCACGCCAAGCTAACAGGAAGTACAGCGGAAAAGTAATTTGCCACTCGCTTAACTGCTTGTTCTGCTGTTCAGTAATTTACACGCTCATAATTATTATTATACGCCACAATACATTTCTCTAAGGGACATTTCTGAAGCAACACCGCAATCAATATACGCGCCTTTGCGTGCTCGTCTCACATCTTGGAGGCCCACGTTCAATTCCTCAGGTCGGCAATTTTTCCTACTCGTTCTTATTTACTAATGCTTCTGGGATTTTTCGCTCACGGCCAACGCCGGACGATGCGGGACGACGGGCTCTGACGACGACACCCACTTTTCTGCGGCACGAGGCCCTTAACGTTACCGCGTTAAAAACGCTTTCGGCGCACATACATACATAGCCCCTTGAGGTAGACCGGCACTATGAATCGCGCATACTTTGACCGGCCGTGCGCAATGCGGGCAGCCATGATGTATATATAGCATTCTGGCGTACAAAGTTAAACGTCTTCCTATTTCCTCCGTAACATGTTTTGGAGAATGAGACTGGAAAGGCTGGGTGTAAGTCACATTGTGACAGGTTGCTTACAGTAGGACCACAGCTGAGAACATCTTCATTCCTTCCCTTACGGCGCGGTCAGGTTTCCACAAAGCAAGTGTGACAGATACTGCGCCTTTCCCTACCTGTGAACCAATTATTATTATTAATATTACACGCTGTATGCAGGAATGAGTAGATGGTATGAAAATGACAAGCACGGAATTCGCGGCATAGTGATTTAAAGAGTTATGCATTAGGCTACCGTGGCCGCTGAGCAGTTTCGAATTGTTCTCAGCCGGGGGACATTTTCATAAGACAAACGCCTTGACCCGAATGCTTCATCACGGTAAAGCGAGCACTCCAATATAGTGGCTTTGAACTACCGTCACGTTACGTTTTTCGCTATACATTCCAGTATACATCCTTGCCGAGCGAGCGCTAAGTGCTGACATGCTCACATTACATCTATACTAATTCGTGTTGCCGAATTGTGTGAAACGGAGCTCTTATATCCTTAAAATAAGAGGCTCCTACCCCGTCGCCGTCTCCCTCAAAGCGCAGCCTGGCGCAGCTCTCCGCGTCCAGCTCTCCACAAGCGGTGGCACCGCGATGGAGGCGACGGGAAGTAGGCGCCTTCTGCCGGTTTGATTATCTTGTCCATGTTAGTAATGGCATTTCCGCCTTGTCCTTCAGTACATGCATCTGATTTTTGTAAATGCTAAATTCTCTTTTACCGTTCTCAGTCTACGACAATTCTTTAGAGCATGCTCAATTTTTGACATGTTATACTTCCTTATGCACTTTGCGCCTATTGATTAGCTTTGATGTCTCCGCCAGTTATATCCCTTATGCTGGGTTGGAGGCTTCCATACTTTGGCGGTTTTTAATCAAATCTTTCATCTCCTTAGGCCTTTTATTGGTATCCTCTCTAATATTTCTACCGCCTACTTCTACCGCACACTGAGTAATGATTTCTCTGAAATTATTACTCATTGCTTCTAGGCTAAGGTAGGCTTTCTCGGTTAGCACAGAGTATCTATTCTACACAGAGAGCCTGAATGCTTCCTACTGGGGAACAGCTCAATAAAGGTGAAACAAGGTTCCGCCTTTATTGAGCTGTTCTCTAGTATGAATGCATATCAACTCGCCCAAATTTCAGCTTTACTAAACCTGAATTTTTCTACTTTCCGCTTACCGCTAATTCGTTGATAGACTTCTTCATTAATCTTTTCCGCTCCTTTTTCAAATCCAGAATTTCTCAGAGACCTCAAAATCCGGTGATCACTGCAACGCATCTTTCAGATTACCTCTACATCCTGCATAATGTCTGGGTTAGAACACAGTATGAAATCCATTTCATTTTTAGTCTGCCCATTAGGGCTTTTTCATGTCCACTTCCAATCCTTTCGTTTGCTGAAGGAGAGATTCATGATTCATAAGTTATTGCTCTAAGCAACCTCAACTATTGTGACCCTCTGCTGCTTCTTAATACAATGCCATAGTTGCTCACTGCGTGTTCCCCAGCTTTCTTTCTACCTATCTTGCAGACGCCCATCAGTGCAGTATAAGGCGTTTTTACTTTCCCCATTGCCGACCCTACATCTTCATAGAAGCTTTCTACTGCCTCGTCGTCATATCGAAATGTAGGCATGCCTATGCTTGTGCAACCTTCAGCTTATACCGCTTATTTAGCCTAGTTAAGATGCCGGGCACACTTTCATTAATGCATAGAGTTCATCTATATTACCAGCTATATCCTTATTGATAAGGGAACCTACTTCTAGTTCTGGTCTCTTCGGTAAACCTCGATAACACACTACATGCCAGACCTTCAATACAGTATGTGCCTCATTTGGCTTCATCACCTCACTAAGCACTATGATATTCCATTGCATGCCCTCTATAATTCCCCTAACAGCACTGGTAAACTAAACTCACTAGGAGTGGTTCTAGGTTAAAGGGGTAGAGACGTTATATTACAATGTTGTGCAAAGCTTGTCCCGCTCGCTTCCTTTGTGTTTGAAGACCGTCGCAGTCAAGTGTTAGACTCAAGGGAAGCATATGAAATATTTTAATTACTTTTTAAAGTTTGTGAAACTGCGCGCTATTGCATTCCAGACCTATCGCTAGTGCATTGACTTGACGTAGTTTCACTGAAAAAAAAACATAATCAAGTATTTGTGACGTCATTGCACAGTTTTCTGACCTAAGAGACGATACTGATGGTCCCTTTGTTTCGGCTGTTCTTTTTCACCCGTAGCGCTCTAACAGTCCTAACGCACGGAACGCACGACAGCTCACTGTAGCCAAAATTAATCTTAATGGCAATAGTCATTCAAAGAAATTTCGAAGGCTGCAGCCGACGGCGCGGCAATGGTCGGCGGACTTCGTTGTCGGTCGTCGTAACCGAGACCGGAGTGGCCAGCGGCGCAGCAGTGATGCAGTGTAGCACTCTTCGGCTTTGTACCAGAAAAGACAAATGTTATCAGGATTGCCTGCTATCCCAGGCAGCAAACCAACATCGCACCTACTCCGGCCCAACATTGACAAAATTGATACCAACATTGAAGTAACACTGGGCTTTTGAGAAATTACCTTTTTATATAGTGGGCGTGTGAACAGCACGACGATGCGGTTTTCTAACCCGCTCTGCTTCCTCGTCCAGGTTACCGCATGGGCTCACTTCAGCGCCGTACCGCTATCTTCACCCACCACTGACGCCAGCAAGCCCTATCATTTCAACAACGGAATTGGATCCGCCTGCCCTCACGACACCCGGATTTTCACGGTCATCCCTCCATTATTTCAAAGATCCGGATTGACGGCAACATCACCTTCTGCTGCCTATATGAAGAGCTGGCGGGATCCCGGCGCCTTTAGTGGGCGTGTGAACAGCACGACGATGCGGTTTTCTGACCCGCTCTGCTTCCTCGTCCAGGTTACCGCATGGGCTCACTTCAGCGCCGTACCGCTATCTTCACCCACCACTGACGCCAGCAAGCCCTGTCATTTCAACAACGGAATTGGATCCGCCTGGCCTCACGACACCCGGATTTTCACGGTCATCCCTCCATTATTTCAAAGATCCGGATCGACGCAACATCACCTTCTGCTGCCTATATGAAGAGCTGGCGGGATCCCGGCGCCTTTAGTGGGCGTGTGAACAGCACGACGATGCGGTTTTCTAACCCGCTCTGCTTCCTCGTCCAGGTTAATCCTGTTACACCTCTATACGCTAAGAAATCGAATAACGTTTGTCTGCTGCTGTTCCCACGCCCGGGAGTTTTGCTTTCCGTGCTCAGTGAATGCTTTGATGTTACAACCCATCTGCTTATGTTGTCCGGTGATGTTGAGCTCAACCCTGGGCCTCCGCCGAACACGAGATCGAGGGCGCAGGACTCTCCGTCAGATTCTGGTTCTACGCAAATGGACGATATACTTGCAATACTGCAAACAGTGAACACGCGGACTGAAAAAATGGAAAGGGATCAGAATGATTTATTCAAGTCTGTTGATGATCTTAAAAAAACACAGGCTAAATTTCAAGAAAATCTGGCAGATATAGAAAGAAGGCTAACAGAGGTTGAACGCAAAACCGTCACCCTTGAGGCAGTTGAGGATGAGCTACAGCGTCTTCGCCAGTCGATTGATCGTCTTTCAACTGAAAACTCACAACTGCAATCTAGGCAGGCTGAGATTGAAGACAGGCAGCGGCGAGACAACCTTCTTTTCTACGGCCTATCAGACACACAATCCGAATCCTGGGCTCAGTCAGAGGAAAAACTGGTTAGCATGCTTTCGTCCTGTTTGAAAATTCCACCCACCGAAATTCTGGTCGAAAGAGCACACAGGCTCGGCGTGTATACTCCGAATAAATGCAGGCCACTTATTGCTAAATTTTCGTCTTACAAGCTTAAACAGAAAATACTCGTCGCTAGTTCTAAGCTGAAGGAAGAAAAAATTGGAGTTAGTGAAGACTATTCCGTCGCTACTCGTCTTGCTAGGAAGAAACTGGTTGAATTTGGCAAAACCCAACCATTAACCTTCAAACTTCGCTTCAATAAATTGTACATAAACAAAACGTGTTACACCTACAATCCCTTTGATGATTGCGTGCATGTACTTTTCAGTGTCTCTACGCCACTGGTCGAATCTTCTGATGACATGCATGCACTATCTATTCCTTCCACCTCATCCGCTCAGCCCATCACTGATTAGCACTACGCGAGGGGCAGTGGAATAAAGTTACCCGTCAGTAACCAACTTTCATTTTTATTCACAAATATACGGAGCATACTTCCAAAACGCGACGATCTTTCCTCTGTTATCAATGCTTGTGATGCCGACATAGTATGCCTTACTGAAACCTGGCTGTCTGCGAAGGTTGATAGCAGTGAACTCTTTGACTGTCAAAAGCGCTACAACATTTATCGATGTGACAGGGGTGCTCGGTGTGGTGGAGGCGTGCTTATCGCCGTCTGTGATGCTATTTTGTCTTTTCCTATCCATTGTACAACCGATTTAGAACTAGTCTTGGTTGAAATTCGCACGTGCTCCAAGAAATTGATATTGGGTACTTGCTATCGTCCGCCTTCCAGTTCACCAACCTTTGCCGACGACCTTCATGATGTCATCCATATGATTACTGTGCGGTATCCAAACAGTCCCTTCATTTTATTAGGCGACTTCAATGTACCGTCTTTGCCAAAAGTAACCAGGCTGCTCCGAAGGCTGGCGGAGCAAGCGCGCTGCCGTGTGGCGGCGTTGCGCTCGCTGTGGCTTATCGGTGCTCGTTAGCTCCGAGGGTACAACAGCTGACGTAACTTCGCACCCTCCCTCTCGCCCGTTGGATGATAAAACCTTGGCGCGTATGATGTGCCGGCTGCGGTTTCATGTGTGCGAAGCTTGGTTGTGCCTAGCGAGGGCGCTCAGTATAGCGACGGGGCTATTCGCTTTTCTCGGCAACTTCCCTGAAGCAGATATTATGTCGTGTTTCTCGCTATATAATTATACGTGCTTGTGTTCTGTAATCCGCTGCCTAAACGCACAAGCAGTATTGCGCTTTTCTGCGTGTTTGATGCGCCTGTGCATTAAATAATGATAACACACCTCGAAATTTCAATATGCTTTCACCAAGGTTCTTTGCGTATAGTGCCACATAACGGGTCGTAACTCCGGTACAAAGATATGGCAAAACTTGTGAACCCTTTCAAGCCCCTTATCTCTCTTTTATGCTTGCGAAATTGTGTTAGCCCTTGGGGAGGCTGTTTAAAAATAAGCGCATTGATTGATTCTAACCAATCTTTGCATTTGCTTGTAGGTAAATTTTTGTTTAAGTAAGCAACTAAGATAAACCCTTCCTCGCGCTTAGCCATTATATGCACATGATTGCTTTCTCGCTCGCGGAACCCTTATTTCAGGGCGACACTGTCTGGCAAACCTAGCACATATTCGTCCTAGAAACAACAAGAGCTCACCATGTCTACTGTCACCTGCTTTTCTGTTTTCCGCAGTTGCCGAGAAGAGCGAATAGCCCCGTCGCTATACTGAGCGCCCTCGCTGGGCACAACCAGGCTTCGCACGCGTGAAACCGCAACCCGCACATCATACGCGCCTAGTTTTTATCATCCAACGGGCGAGAGTGAGAGTGCGAAGTTACGTCAGCTGTTTTACCCTCGGAGCTGACGCGCACCGATAAGCCACAGCGAGCGCAACGCCGCCACACGGCCGCGTGATTGCTCCGCTTGCCTTCGGAGCAGCCTGGTTACTTTTGGCAAAGACGGTACCTAGCATTGTGTGGTGTGATGTAAATTCTTATTGTAATCCTTTTCCCAGTGAAGGCGATAGATTTTTGAGTTCGTACAGTGATTTCAACTTGTCCCAGCTTGTGATGCAGCCAACTCGGATCATGTCGACTACTTCTAACATCCTTGATTTAATTCTTACTACTTCGCCTGATCTTTTTCAGCCTTTATCGTTCCTACCAGGGCTAAGTGATCACTTACTGCTTCATTTTTCTTTATCTTGCACCGTACCTCATCAGAGTAACCACAAAAAAATATATCCGCGTCTATAAAAATGCTAATTTTGATGCCATTAACCATGAACTCTGTTTTTCTTGATGATTACTTACCAAGATTTCACGATCGTTGCGTGAATACAAACTGGAGCTTGTTCAAAGAAAAAGTTGCTGCGCTCACTTAAAAATATGTTCCACGTTTAGTCATCACCTGTAATCGACAATCACCATGGTTCACTCGATCGTTAAAACTGCTTTGCGATAAGAAAAAACGCATTTTCCGCTCTGCAAAACTAACCGGTTCCCAAGAACGTTGGACTGCTTATCAGGCCGCGGCCCTTGAATATAAAACTGCACTCAAGCATACCAAGGATGTGTTTTTCAATGACACATTACCTTCCCTCTTAATCAATAACCCTAGACAATTTTGGAGCTTAGTTAACAAAAACGACACTCCATCCATCAGCCTTAAGGACTCTAGTGACGAGCTAGTCCACCCAAATGAGTGTGCAAATGTCCTTAACAGTGTATTCGTTTCAGCGTTTTCTAAATATGTGCGTTCTGGAACCCCTGCATATACCAGTGCTGACTTTTTGCCAATGGATTCTATTGTCTTTGATTCTGTTGGTGTGGAAAAAATAATCGAAAAACAAAACATTTCTTCATCATGTGGTGTTGATAATATTAATTCCAAGTTCTTGATTAAAACCAAAGTGTACAGCGCAATAATACTATCTAACCTATTTCAGCAATCGCTTCAAACAGCCTGCATACCGGGGGACTGGAAGGTCGGGAAGGTGATTCCGTTGCACAAGTCCGGAGATAAACATTCCCCACATAATTATCGACCAATCTCACTAACAAGCATTCCGTGTAAAATCATGGAGAATGCTATTTACTCTCACCTTGCATCATTCCTTGATTCTAATAATTTTTTTACTGACAGTCAACATGGGTTTCGAAAGTTGCTTTCTTGTGAAACGCAGCTTTTAACCTTCACGCATGATCTAAATTCATTCCTTGACAGGGGTTCCGTTGCCGACTGATTTCTTGATTTTTCAAAAGCTTTTGACAAGGCCTCTCATCAACTGCTTTTTCTGAAACTAAGTAAACACAACCTTGACCCTAACGTTCTCAGGTGGCTGCATTCTTTTCTTACAGATCGTTCACAGTTTTTCACTGCTAATAACACATCATCCTTCACTTCTCCAGTTGGATCAGGCGTGCCACAAGGCTCTGTGCTAGGGCCTCTTCTTTTTCTTATATATATCAATGACTTACCTGATAACGTATGCTCAACAATAAATCTTTTCGCGGATGACTGTGTCATATACCGTGAAATTAACAGTGGTTCTGACGTTGCTCTCCTTCAATCCGATATTAATCATGCCCTTGAATGGACTAACAGGTGGAACATGGAACTAAATATTAACAAATGCAAGTATATGCGTGTCTCTCGTCGTAACACTTTATTACCCTCATACCTTCTTAATAATAGTAGCCTTGAGTCTGTGCCTTGTTATAAATATTTAGGTGTATTTATTTCCCATAATTATAACTGGACGGCTCATATAGATCACATAACCAACAACGCTAATCGCATGCTAGGCTACATACGTCGTAACTTTAGTCTTTCCTCCAGTTCCGTAAAATTGCTCCTTTACAAATCGTTGGTTCGTAGTAAACTGGAGTATGCTTCATCCATCTGGGACCCTTATCAAGAGACGCTAATCTATGAACTCGAATCTATTCAGAACCGTGCGGCCCGTTTCATTCTCTCTAACTATCATCGTAATTCTAGTGTCACTGCTATGAAATCAAACTTATCACTGCCACTACTGTCGCAACGTAGAAATATATTCCGTCTTTGTCTATTTCATAAGATCTACTATAATAACCCCATCCTTAAGAGAAAATTCATTACGCCTCCTTGCTACATGTCTGCTCGGATCGATCACCGTCATAAGGTTGGTATTCATTCGTGCCAAACAAATCACTTCTACAACTCATTCATCCCCAGCACATCGGCACAATGGAATCGCCTTCCCCCATCGGTTGTTTAAGTGAGGGACCATTCTGCGTTTAAATCTGCGTTAGCTAATCTGATGTTAACATAGAACATTGAATTCTTCCATACTGCCATTTGTTTATTGTTTTTAGTTCATCTGCTGTTTTTATAAACTTTTTTCTCTTTTTCCCCCCGAATTGTGCTGCTGATTACGTGTATGATGGTATATTTCAGCAACATTGTTTCCTGCCTGCTAGTAAAATTGTTTGTTTTGCTCACGTGGTATATTTGTGTGCTTATATAATTCGCCCATACGTCTGTGTCAGTAGCTAATAATTTGTATTCTTATATTGCTGTAACTTGTTTATGTGTTTCAACCATACTACTGTTCAAATTTGTTGTAATACTGATTGCTGTTCTTTTCCCTTTTTTTCTTTTATTGTACCCCACTCTCCTCTGTAATGCCCTCGGGCCCTGAGGGTACTGAAGTAAATAAATAAATAAATATGTCTGCCGTATATGCCAACCATGCACCTGTTTTGGCACTGCCAACATAGGCAATAAATTGGCCGTGCCGCTAGTATCAATATTGGTATTTATTGGCATGCAACAAGTATTCATTGGTACAAGTGGAATTGGCACTGCCACTATTAAGCCACCTTTAGCCATGCAGTGATTTCACCCTTGCCCTTTATTACTGCTGCCATTTCCTTTGTATACTTGTCAGTCTGACAATTGTGTTTTTCTTATGCAGTCATTTCCCAATACCATCTTATATGTCATCTGCCTAAGGAACCACAAAATCCATGAAATTAAATGAGGCAAGCATAACATTTTCTTAAAATATTTTATTGAGATATCATATACATGTATCAGAGGGTGAGAATTTAGGGCAGGAAGAGGAGGCATTGGGTACCGGGTCAAGATGGGAGGGGCTAGTAGGTGGGATTGGAAACAGGGCACTAAGGAGCACATGGCCAGATAGTGCAGGGAGAGGGGTTGGGCAGCAGTGTGCCTTTGGTCCTGATGGAAGGGGCTGGGCATCGGGAGCAGGATTGACGCACGTTACCCCTGTAGTACTAGAGGTGTTTCAGTAATAGGAAACTGGGCATGGGTGCCTTCCAGGGCAGGGTCCATCATAGATGAAAATGGGAGTGGGCTGTGTCGAGCATGGTATTTGGCAGTGAAGGGTCGATGGATCAAGTGATGAGGTTGAGGTGCCGGGGGAAGCGCGTGGCCCACGCAGTAAGTAAGCTGGACACCCCGCAGGAAGCAGAACCATTCAGGAACAGTTTGTCGAGGAGATTGGCGAATGGGTCTTACAAATGACATCTGCACAGAAAACAAGCCTATATCACCATAAGATCCAAACTCAGCTTTTCGACACTTACCCAAACACATATTCGAAATCTGGGTGCCCTATATGATTGAGTACAAAGTGAAAACAACTATAGTAAACTCGGATGTAGTAAAACCTCTGATATAGTGAAATGTCTAAAATAATGTGAAACTAAAGTCACAGTTCCTCTTCCATAGACAACTGTACATTCCATAGACAACATGTACTGTGAAGGTACATGTTGACGAGGACCCGAGAATAAGATCGGCTTCTAGTTCCGATCCAGAGTCCAGCACCAGTGCGCCTCTCGAGCTAACGACCACTTCGTCGTCGTCGGCACCATGCACGGCAGCCGCGCGGCGCTAGGCACGTGGCATTATTTCCCCCCGTGAAAGAAAACTATCGTCCCGAGGACAAGGTGAGAGGAGAAAAAAAAAAAGGTGTGAGGTGAACTGTACAATAACTCCAGGTCTCACTAGCAGGAAGCTCTCAGACACGCGAAAACTACGGCTTTAAGCGCACCACATGCCCAATTTCAGGCCGCTGACGCCAAACACTGCCGGTCAGTTTTATCTGGAATAACTTTGTAATTAACGCTGTTTAAGCGGCGCAGGATTTTAGAGGGTTCGAAATACCGGTGGAGCAGTTTCTCGCACAAGCCTTTCTGGCGCAGGGGGGTCCACACCCACCTTGGTCCCCAGGTTCCTAGTGGACTTCCCTGTGCCGAAGATTATAATGTCAAGCGTCGGTGGCATGCTGCTCCTTGATGTACAACTGGGCCAGCTGACGGGCTTGCTCGGCCTGTTCTGCGAAATGGGCGGCATCGGGTTCCACCGCTTCATCCCCGCACGGGAGCATCGCGTCCAACATCATGTGGGCCTCCCTGCCATATACGAGACGGAATGGCGAAACTTCGTGGTTTCCTGCGACGCCGTATTGTAGGCAAAGGTGACATACGGCAGGATCTCGTCCCACATTGTATGTTCAACGTCGATGTACATTGAGCTCATGTCCGCCATAGTTTTATTGAGTAATTCCGTTAGGCCATTTGTCAGAGGTTGATACGCTGTTGTTGTGCGATGCTCGGTATGGCTGAGAGTTAAGGTGTCCCGCAGTAGCCGAGCTGTAAACTCCTTTCCTCGGTCAGTAATGATGGTCGACGGTGCACCATGTCTGAGCACAATGTCGTTCATAAAGAATCGAGCAACTTCGCCGGCAGTTCCTCGGACAAGGGCCTTCGTTTCAGCGTAGCGTGTTAAGTAGTCTGTGGCGACTACGATCCGCTTGGGTCCGGTCGAGGATAAAGGAAATGGGCCTAAAAGGTCAACGCGCAATTGCTCGAGGGGTGTGAGGGGTGTTTCGATAGATTGTAACATGCCGGATGGCTTGAGCGCGGGTTGTTTTTCGCCGTTGGTATTGTCGACAAGTCTGTACGCTCGGAGAAAGGTGCGGCCAGTAATAGTTCTGCCGTACTCGGTTTAGGGTGCGTGTAAAGCCAAGATGACCTGAATTTGGTTCGTTGTGGCAGGCCAGGAGGATTTCGTGCCTTAGCTCAGCCGGTATGACTAATAGGTATATTTTTGCACTCGACATAGAATTCTTCTTGTAAAGCACCCCATTGCGGAGGCAATACGACGACAGCCCCCGAGCAAGATACTGGGGTATTGTAGGGTTCCCACCATCAAGTTGATCAATAATCAGTCGCAGCTCGACGTCGGCACGCTGTTTGAAAGCGAGGTCGGACGTATTGACTGCTTAAGGAGGCTATCGTCCTCGGTGGCATGTGACGAAGGAGGGCCGACGGGCGCGCGGAACAGGCTATCAGCATCGGTGTGCTTTCGGCCGGGCTTATAAATAACGTCGAATCGAACGCCTGCAGGCGCAATGCCCAACGTGCTAAGTGGCCTCAAGGATCATTTAAGTTTTTCAGCCAACACAACGAGTGATAGTCAGTGATGACACGAAACGGTCGGCCATAAAGGCATGGGCGGAACTTGGCAGTGCCCTATACTACCGCCAAACATTATTTTTCAGTAGTGGAATAGTGGCACTCCGCACTGGAAAGTGCACGGCTGGCGTAGGCAATTACTTTCTCGACCCCGTCTTGGTGCTGAACTAGAACGACACCAAGGCCGACGTTTCTCGCATTCGTGTGTAGCTCTGTGTCGGCATCATCGTCGAAATGTGCCAGGATCGGGGGCGACTCGAGCCGGCGGCGTAACTCGTCGAAAGTCTGCTGCTGCTGCTCGGCGCCCCAGGAAAATGATGCGTCATCTCGAGTCAGAAGTGTGAGAGGGCTGGCCATCTGTGCAAAGTTTTTGATAAAGCGACGATCATAGGAGCACAACCCCAAAAACCGTCGGACTGCATTTTTTTCGTGGGCGGGGACGGGAATGGCAGCAACGGCAGCACGTTTCTCAGGGTAAGCTCGGTTGCCATCAGCACTCACGATGTGCCCAAGAATCTTCAATTCGGTGAACCCGAAGTGGCACTTTTGAGGCTTGAGAGAAAGGTTGGCAGACCGGACAGCTTCTAGAACAGTTCTCAGGCGGCGCAGGTGTTCCGTGAACGTCGATGAAAAGATTATCACGTAATCGAGATAAACAAGGCATGTCTGCCACTTAAGACGTGTGAGCACTGTGTTCATCATCCGCTGGAAGGAGGCAAGAGCACAGTAGAGCCCGAATGGGAGGATGTGGAATTCATAGAGCCCGTCTGGTGTTAGGAAGGCAGCTTTCTCACGGTCCCTCTCATCAACTTCGCGGCGCTAGGCACGTGGCAATAGTGAAGACGTTTTTGGTAAAAATATTTATAGTAAAGTGCTCCTGGCAGCATCGAGGACTCCCACGATGTGACATCGCCACTCGCTCACTATCTATAATAGCGAGGCGAAGATGTTTTGTATTTCAAAACAGAAAAATAACGCCGAGTGTTCGTTTAGGCGGCTTTACCACTAGGCTTAGCAGCAGTCAGAAGAACCCAACTTTAAAAATGCCTATAGCAGTGAGGTAAACCGCACAGCAAGTAAGAGAAAAAAGTAAAGCTGTCTACAAACACAGATAGGGGGCGACCTGGTCCGTTCAGAATATAAACGAGAGTAAACGTGCAGCAAGAAATAGGGAACGGGAAGAAGCCAGTAAACAATGACTGCAATGTTCAGCACAAAGCATGAGGCAGCGGAGACAGAAAGTGGAGGTGCAGCGAGTACGGTCTTACAGCACTTGAGTGCCAAGCGCATTTATCATTTTTTGCTTTTTAAAAAAACATAAACAGCAAAAAAGGACACTATGTTCATGCAAGACTTTACTTTTCACATAAAATTAAACTTGGTTGCATTCGTAATCACGTCCTCATGCTTAAGAGGTACTTCAACAAGATGCAAAAAAATTTATGATGAAAACATTGCACAAAAAGGCGATAGAACCGTAATGAAAGGTACTTCCGAATTTGTTTTCTCATAAGCATCAAGACGTGTTCGGTAAGTGCCTATTCACCTACCAGACAGCAACTTCAGGACCACGTTATCACCGACCGCTGATATAGTAATGACCCTGATATAGTATATATTTGTACTGGTTCCAGTGACTTTACTATAAAGGTGTTCTACTGTATATATTGAAAGCCTATTGTCACACATTCTTCTTTTAGAGCGTTTTTCCACTGGTCTCTGGGCCTGCAAGGACAAGCAGCATCTTATGACGTAGGGATGGTAAACATACATACAAAATAATATGCATCCTACATACAAAAGAAAGATATTTGGGAGGAAAAACCTGCTTTCCGGAAACCACTAACTTCAGGTGGATGCTTAGTGTTCATATAAAATTAGAGTTCCTGATAATGATGGTTCTTAACTTAACTTTTGGTTCTTAACTTAAGCTTAACTTTTTAGAAAATTCCCTAAAACCTCTTGCAATAAACAATATGGATTACTAAGCAGGCAAACCCGGATGATATTAAAGAACATTTTTCTGCAGTACACCATTTACAAGCACACGTACATGCCTGCGGCCAGAATATAAAAACATTGCCCTGCCAGAATCAAACTATCTTCAATCTGCGTGCTTCAATCAAACAAAAGCTAACTTAGGGAGATGTGTACATTGCAGTTCTCAAGGCTGTGTATACATGTTATATTCTCAAGGTAAGTAATGAATGAGACACATCTGTTTGGTTTACAACAACCATATCATTTCAAGTTCCAGCTGTTTAGTTTTCACTGCTTTTATTGCATGCTGCATTCTAGCATAAACAATTGCCTTACACATAATATACAATGCAATAGTTTTCATACAGTGCTGCTTGTTCAGCTCAAATTATTACAGTCAGCCTGCAATGAGCAATAGCAAGTATTAGAAATTTACTTTGTATAGGCAGGAAAACATTATGCTAGATCTGAGTACAATATCATACTTCCTTATCAGCTAATAGTCTATCAGTTATATGTGTCCCTCATCACGGCTAACCATATGGCCATACCATCGGCAACCTTCCATGTGCAATAATATTTTCAATTAGGCATGCATGGGTCATGTCATAGCCTCCTTTACACTCTGTGCCTGTCAACGCGCCGCGCGAACAATAGAGCGGCGCCGTCTAGTAAAGTTGCGCGGTCCCCTCGCTGAGGGCGCCGCTGACGTAGGGATCGAGGCGCATGGGTCGCACGGGTACGGATGTCGGAGCGGGGCGGCAGCGCTGTTATTCGATAGCGGGATAACTGTTCCTAAGCATGAATCGTACATATTCAGCATATTTACTTGTAAGGCCGACATCCACTAAGCATAACAAGTGATGATGATACTTGTTAGGCAATAACACCAATGCTATATGACACTTTATGTCAGGCAGTTTCAAGAAATTGCGCATGGCTCGAAAAACTGCATGACTGCTCCGCTAGCACCAATGGTAATAGAAAAATTACAATGCTAGTCTACGCTGCAATAAAACAAAATTTAAGAAACAAGGCACCAGCATTTATTTACACATTTCACAACAGCAATTGTGCTTCAAGAGTATCATGTAGAAGTGGTATGATGAATAGCTGCCACAAGTAGGGAAAAAAGTTCACGGTGACTGCTGTCACTGATAGCACTTCAGAAGCCAGCTTGATTTACAGATAATCGGAACAACTGCGTCGCAGTATGCCATTGAGATCTGTAATGAAAAACATTTTGGTATCAGCTGTTACTTTCAATGATTCAGTGCGTCGTACAAACGTTTTTTTTTAACTAGAAAAACAAGGAAAGACAAATATACGCGTTGCATCTTTCTGTTTCGATCAATCCAAAATAATCGTCACAATAGGCAAAGCTGGTGTTTTTATTTTTTTCACAGATTTGTGCAGTTAGCGAAACAAAAAATACTGCGCTGGAGCACATGTAACATACCACACAGACGAGCTAACCAGGGAAGCATTTCGCATCGCTGTCCAGAAAATACACGTGCACATTTAATAATATTATTACTTTACTTAAGCGTAATAAACACACTTCTGGTGCTGTCATTATTTCTCACAGGGCTTAATGCGGTTGAGTGCGAGAAGGGGAACTAATATAGGCTTTGCAAGATTTGGTTTAACTCACTTTAAAGTAGTCATCTTCACAATAGGTAAATGTTGTGTTTCTATTTTATCACAAATTTTTGTGATTAGCGTATACTGCAAAAACAAAGCTTCGCAGGAGCACTCTAACACACTACGCAGACGAGCTAGGCAGCGAAGCAATTAGCATTGCAGTCCAGAAAGCACAGGTGCGCATCTAACATTACTATTGCAGTATTGACGCTTAATAAACACATTGGTGCTGTCACTACTGAATACTACGCAGCGTTCGCGGAAAGGAGAAAGCAAAGCTGGCACTTAGCAGTTGGTGCAATGCTGTATTCCTGCAGCATCCGAAGGCGGAGAAAAGTAGAAGCATCACTTTGCGCACAACAGAACAGTCCACGAATCAGCGAGAGAGCGGCAGAGCGTGGCTATCCGGACCGCTTTGCAACACGGCGCACCCGGCACACTCACCGCGCACCCGGCACTCGCCTGGCGGTGACCATATGTCGCTGTCGCCATCTCTCGGCAGCCAGCGGCGTAACTTGTCAACGGAGGAGGAGCGGCGGCGACGGCCGCGGAGCGTGGAGTTGACAGGCACAGAGTGTATAAAGAAGGCTATGGTCGTGCCATATCCAGGTACCACGTGTGGGGCTTGGGCATCTCTCATTTTTTCAAATCAATTCATTGTAGTTGTTGGTATAGAGAGCAGTAATCTGCCTGAATATCTGAGGCGAAAAATTACTTTCATTGCTTAAGCACATCTTAAAATGCATTGCTTGATGTGACTATGCGATTACAAAAAAGATACACCTAGCATGACAGCGATTTTTCATTTCATTTTCACCCAATCACAAGTACCTTGAAACACCAGTTTACTCCTGAGCTGAGAAGTGTTTTCACACACATTTTATATTTTAATATCTATAAAGTGTTGCAGTCTTCTGAATTTATTTCAAAATCAAAATTTCTTAACAACCTCGCGAATATTTTTTTTTTCAAAAATTGACAATATTTTCTACTCAAATTAAATAAAGGATTGCGTCTGCGGAAATAGTTTTGTTTGCAGAACAAAACAGCAGATATGCAACAAAAGCACCAATAGTACTCAAATTTATTGTGCAATGCATGAACTGAGAGTTCACCTAAAATTACAAGTACAATAGCCCTGTATACGTCGACTCGACAGCACCGTGTCGAATCAGCGTTGAGTAAGCGAGGTCACAATTACTCTACCCGGTAGGTGTCTACATGAACTCACTTTCTAGTGAGTATGTATCACAGCGGAGCATAGCGTCAAGATTCAAAGTTACTGTGCAAATTCCTGACTCGTATTTGATTCCATTGTCTTTTACTATCGAGAGCTTCGATTATTATTTTTCATCGTTCAAGAGCGCTAAAAAGCACTCCATTTCGCTGACGCTCCTCGCCGCTCTAGAAGCTTTGTGATATCCCAGAGTTCCTCATAACTCAACTCCCGTACTCGACAGCGTCTACATGCTTTTAGATAAGCGGGTCAAGCGAGTCAACCAACCCCCTGCAAGCGAGTTAACGCGACCCGCTCCGCCGCCTATTTTACTCGACCCGACTGTGTATACATGAACCCCCCATCTGGTTTTGTACTCGACAGGAGTACTCGACCCAATTCTGTCGAGTTCATGTATGCAGGGGTGGAACGCAGGTGTAACAAGTAACAATGCTTCTAAGAATCCAATCTATTCATTTCTGGCACATCCAGTTTTCTAAACAAATATCTTGTCTGGCAAAGGAGAATATTTGGAGTTAAGTAGCTAAGCAACACAAGATCCATGTACACACTCCAACTCTTGACTCCTCAGTGCACTTACAGTTGCAGTTTGCTTGGTCATGATGAAGTTCACTAAAACATCATCTGACCAGACACGACAATAGAAAAAAAAAATCGGGGGAATATTTCTGCTTTTATTAAGACATACAAGCGCCGTCTGGCATGGTTTTTGTTATTGGCATACCATTCAAAGTCTGCGGAAGTTCGGAAAATGTTATACGTCTTATTTTGTTTAGCAGAAGTAGTAAATGGACGCAGAAAAAGAAATATGAGTAGAGAATATAAGAGATAACAACATCCCTCAAAAAACCTAATGGACCAGTGATGCACACTGCGTATCTTAATTGGCGTCACTGGTCACATCAGACAAAACAATGTCCCTGAGTGTCACAAATTTGAAGCCCAAGAGGTGGGTTGGTTGTGAGCTGGTATAGTTGGAAATGGGCAGTCCTCCTGAGGGATGGGCGGCAAGATCACTGCCGCCCATTATGGGGAAAGCCCTGGCAAGCAGTCAGGCAAAGCTGCACACATATAAAAGCAATAAAAGCGCAAGCAATGCCCTCCTGAATGAGCAGCTGCACTAATAGTTTCGTTTTGTCTTGCAGCCCCCCTCTGCACTGTCCTGGTCATGTTTTGCAAACTCAAAAGCATATGCAAAAAAACAATCATCTAAAAAAATGACAAACATTGAACGAGTACTTCACGACGTTCTCCTTTCTGTAAATGTCTTGCTCTAGAGTTAAACAATAAATTCATTGCAGCTGCAAATAAAATGAGTTGGGAGCTAATGGCAAATCTCAACGGCTTGGATAAAGCACTATTTATAATTGTCGCTTTGTGCAAAGTAAATAGCCTGGTTTAGGTCAAAGTAATATTACATCTGCATGGCTGCAGCTGGTGTAAGCAACCAGGAATGTACAAGCAATCAGTAACTGCATATCTGTATGAACAAATACATGCAGTGCAGGCAGCAGTAATGAATGGAGAGTGGAAGGCAAACAACCTGAGTAATGCTGAATGGCTTTTTTTTCTCTGTAACCTCAATACATGCTTTCTGTGAATTCTTGTAATGCAAACATAATCAAGTACATAAATATTTCATCGCTTAAAGCGCCTGCACCTCCCAAGTTGAGTGTTACTCAAATGATCTCTACTTCATCATTTCAATAAGCTATGCTACTTGTTTTGCTATTACACCGCAGGTTCACTCAATCTTGCTTAACTCGAAATAGTCACATACTGTTTAAATAAAGCAGCGAAATATAGAACCAGCTTTTAAAGCACCGCCAAGGCCACAAAGGATATTTTTTGCATACTGTGGGCAAGACTCCCGAACAAGTCTAGAGCTAAAAATTTAGAAAACATTTTATAGCATGCAACCATGTAGCAAAAAGCCAGCAGAGTATTAAAAGCCGATATATAAATGCTCAACAAAGTAAACATGTCATACCTACCGAGGCAATGTTTCTTCACAGACAGCATGTTTCATGGCAAGGCTCCCACCGTTGATGACAGGTTATGCGGCACTGAAATGTTGATATCGTCTGCCTCACATTCAGGCAGCACCTCTTTGATGGCGGGAAGTCCGTGGGGTGAAAGATGTTGGCAAATTGAGGAGATGGGAAACAATGTGTCTGGAGTTGTCGCCAGTACGTGCTATCGATGTGACAAAGCGTGTGATGTGGTGGCGGGTACCTGGCACAAAGGGTGGAAGGGTCAGCATAATATATGTCTCTTCCACCCCTTCGTCCTGTCTCATTCTTCAGACCCCACGTACCCCGAAGCCATTTCAGAGTGGCGCAGTTCGAAGACGCCGAGGACTGGCTAGCTCACTACGAAAGGGTCGCAACGTTTAATGGCTGGGACGACGCTGCGAAAATGCGGAACGTCTACTTCAGCCTTGACGACGCTGCTCGGACGTGGTTTGAGAACCGCGAGGCCATATTCTCTACGTGGCCGGCCTTCCGAAGCCAGCTCCTCGGTACGTACGCCAACAGTGACCGCCAGGAGAACGCCGAGCGTGCCCTGACCTCTCGAGTTCAACGTCCGAATGAAGGGGTCGCAATGTACGTTGAAGACGTCATGCGTCTCTGCCATCGCGCCGACCCGTCCATGAGTGAGGAGAGGAAGGTGCGGCACCTGATGCACGGAGTCAAAGACCAGCTTTATCTGGCCTCGTGCGAAACCCGGCCACCACCGTCGCGGCGTTTCTGGATGAAGCTGTGATTATGGAGAAACTGCTACAGCAGCGATGCAGCCAGTACTCTCCGCCACTGAATTCTATCTCCGCCCTACCACCGACTGACCGCACCGACTACAATCCCGGAACAGATCTGAACTCTCTTCGCAACCTCGTTCGCACCGTGGTTCGCGAGAAGCTCCAGCAACTTCATGGGACATTTCCTCCTGGCAAGGCTTCTCTGGCCAGCGTCATCCGTTAGGAGGTCCAGAATGAACTCACGACCCCGATAAGTGCAGTCGTTCCACCGCCAGCCCCGGGCCTCACCCAGCCGATGACTTATTCTAATGTCACACGCCGCCCAGCTCTGCTTCCTACCCCTTCGCCTTACACGCCACCTCAGGTCGCTGTGCATGCTGCGTAACCACTGCCCCTCTGGGCAGATCGCCGCCAGGCTCCCCGGAGGACTGATTTCTGGCGCGCTCCAGATACCCGCCCTCAGTGCTGCCACTGTGGCGAGGCCGGTCACCTCTACCGGCGGTGCCCTTATCGCCAGATGGGCCTTAGAAGATTTTCTCCCGACAGCCCTCGTCCACGGCCTGGTCAGCGGCCTCTGGATATCGCCGAATACGTCACCCGCCAGAGTAGTCTGCCGCATTCTCCTTGTCGTGAGTCGCGCTCACCTTCGCCTCGTCGCTCTTCGCCCTCTGAGCCACGTTATACCGCTGCACACCGTGGTTCCTCAAGCCCTCGTCGGGAAAACTAGCTCCGGCGACCTTTGGGGGCGAGGCCGCTGCACACCGATTCACAGCAAAACTTCCACCGCCGCACCGCTCGAATCTCCCCGACGTCGAACGCCGAATTCCTGTCCAGTTTTCGCCGCACAGACCAGATCGCCCCGATGTCGTCCGCATCGCCGACTAGTTATCACCACCGTGTCGCTTAGATCGCCCCGACGCAGACGACCAAACTGCCGCCCAGCTTCCGCCGCACCACTCATTCACACCGACCTGCCGTCAACATTGGATCGCACCGACGCCGACCACCCAACTGCCGTCCAGCTTCCGCCGCCACACTGCTCGCTTCACTCCGAACCGACGTCGACAGGCCCTGGTCTTGGCCGTGTCTCCCTGGACATCCCTGTTATCGTGGACACGAAGGAGGTCAGCGCTTTAGTTGATAAGGGAGCCGATTATTCTATCCTTAGCGGGCGGCTTACAAGGACACTGAGAAAAGTGATGACGCCATGGAACGGACCAGACATACGTACGGCAGGCGAACATGTGGTTGCACCACCGGGTATGTGTACGGCCCGGGTTGCGTATTAGCAAACCATTCCCGTACGAGCACTCGAGCAGACAACGCACTGGCGCGTGATTCTAGGGTGCTTCGATGTCAGCGCCGCCGTTCAGGGTGGTGCCATTCTTTGACCGGCCCCATGCCACCTCTTTCGCGCTGCGGCGCCATGTTGAATCACGACGGGCGATCGGTGCGGTCTCAGTTGCGTGGGGCAAGCAGCTAAGCTTGCGTTGTTCGAGGCTGCGGATGACTCGCTGGTGGTTTTACTTATTTGAGATTGTTAGACCACGTGTCTTAGGAGCTTGTCGGATCAACAGAATGAGCATTACGAGAATTTGTGTGTGCCGATATGCGCTGGGTGAACTCGTTAAGGATTAGGTTGTTTTCATTTCCCTTCGGAAGATAGAAGTGGGACCGACGGAAAATAACTAAGTTATATACCGGCGATGTAAGTATCAAGTCAGTTTTGACCTATATTTCGTTTTGAACATTGTTTTTCTATTCGCGTAGTGCCATAGCTACAGTCGAATGAAGATGCCTTTTGGTAGCGATGTCTCGCGCATCTCAAGTCAGGGCTCGTAGCTTATTTCTTCAGATAAGTAAGTATATATTGCATCGTTGTAATCGCAAACGATGTAGCCCAATTTTGTTTGTGTGTATATATTTGCAATACGGTAAATGCGATGTTCGTTCATTACCGCGCTTCCTATTATGTTGCGGAGTAAAATGCCTAAGCATGATGTGACATATGTAAACATGCCATCAACACGCATTATATTACTCAAATTGGATCGGTATCTGTCGTTAACTGCGCATTGTTTATAAATATGCGAGGCTCAGTAACGTTCACCAACATTTTTGCGAAAACGTTCTCTTCATTACTTTGGATAATATTCTTCAAAGTATTTCTTTGTATCACTCTAAATTAGCCCTAGTAATCACGTTTGGCGTTTGATGAGCACTTTGATGAGGACGAGTTTGCAGAGAAATTGATAGGATGGACGCCGTCTGTTAACTTTCAGAGCTTTGACCGTGCTCTTTTACTTTAGATGTAGCTGGAGTGTATTCTTTTCTCAATTTACAGTGATTCGAAACAATAACACTTGCTTTTAATTATTTATTCAACTCAACAGAAGCCGAGTAAACTCTCTGCGAGACGGCCTGCCAAATGTGCCAGGAAAACAACAGCTCCTCCTCAACTGATGGTGCAGAGGCCACCTAAGCGAATTTAAGGATTGTGACAATTGTGGCAGCTATACTGTGCTGATGTCAACTTAGCGCAGACTGCATTGTTTTAACTGCTTTACAACACTCTACAGATCAAATTTACCAGTCTTTCTAGCTCGCTAGTTCATGATTGATGTCTTCCCTTTTTTTTCATTTTCATTATTGTTAAAATGCTTTCACACTGCGCACATCAACATTTTTGCTCTCAGTTGGTTACATAATTTGTGATTAGCATCTCTTTTCACGCGTTGCTTTCATATCTTTTCTACAATAGTTACAATCGACTATACATACACAATATATATGTCCTTCTGGCTCGTTAATTTATATTACAGTTTGCATTTTTTTCATGTTCGACTGCACTCCACATTAGGAAAATGATTTGCATTCTACGTGAAAAAAAAAAAAAAAAACAGCGGGAACGCTGGAAACACAAAATACAATTTCATGAAAAAGAAAATTTCTGTGGTGTTTCCAGCGTCGACCGGTGAACTTCTTTTCATTATGAACATGTCGTTTCGGCTGTTTTTTGTTTTCACGTCGTATTCACGTCGTCAAATTCACATCGTATTCGGTTTTGTTGTCTTTACTGTCGTCTAGGGGTGAGGTTGATAAGCTTCGTTACATACTTGTCTGCAGCAGCAATAAACACCAATCTTTAGGCATCTAGCATTTATTTTTACAACAGCCTGACTGTTCAGTATCCAGTCCTGTCGGCAGATGTAGTTAAGGTATAGCCAAAATAATGCAGCTTTTTCAATCAAACCCTTTATGGTCGCTTTATTTTTGCAATGAATGATTTTTTAAAGTCGATTACTCGTATTTAGGATTTAAATTTTCAGAAAACAGCATCTATAGTTTATGATGATCTGAAATTAACCTTTTGTGTAGGTTCACATGCGTAGTTTAATAATCAGTAGAGATCGCCTCGAATAAAATATATCAGAGGAGTTGCAGTCGAGCAACCGGTGCATATGTCCATGGTGCTAGCGAACTCGACATGCGAGCAAGTTCACGGAATTCCGGCGAATGGGCGCCCATGAAGAAAACGAAACGAGTGAAAACTTTGCTTAATTATGTATGCGAACAGCAACTAGAGAAGTCGGTTTTCGCAGGAGCCGAGAAAAAAAAGGCGCTATCGCAACTGTCGTATACTGAAGTTCACGCATCATTAGTATATACCATCGTCTGCCTGTAAACAGATTTAATTGCTCCTTGTAAGCAATATACGGCCAAACAACTCGAATTTTCACTTCGAAAGATTAGAAAGAGACCGACATCAGTTTCTGCGAGCTCAAAAAAAAAAGAGAGAAACAGCCCATGTAACAAAAGCGAATCCAACCGCAGGGCGCGAGCGGCTGACGCGCAGCTGTCAACAAAACCACGGACAAAACAAAAGGCGATGTGAAAAACAATAAGATGATTTCTTCAGCCCACACAGGGCAGCAGAACATGCTGGCGAAAGGATCTGTTAAATATTAACAGGTTTTCCAATGCCACAATGCTCAGCCACTTGAGGCCGTAAAATGAAGTTGTACAATTACGTATTCGATAATTCGATGTGTAAAATGGCTATTGAGAGGGAAATTTCACGGAGTGCGATGCTGATGGAAAAGATAATTCAACTCAAAGCACTCTGAATCGCTGAAATTAGAACGGCGCTGTTACGCATGCTAGCGCAGCGGATCCCATGTGCTTCAATATGGCGGCGTCGGCGAGGTTGTCTCCACCCACCAGGCGACAAATAGTTGATATATTGTCTAAACGAATAAGAACACATTTAAAGCCCACCGTTCCCGTCGTTTCGCAGGAGAACGACGAAGACGCCGTAACGTGTGGTAGCGTTTCACGATGCTCTCCGCTACAAAGGTTCAATCTGCCTCTGGCCGAGGTACTGCTCAGGTTAATGCCAGCAGTAATGATTACCGTGTTGTCCTTCCCTGTTTCCCATCTGGTAAGCTTGTCGTCGACTCTGTTTTTCTGCATGCTGAACTCGTCGGTCGCCCCTACCGTCCCCAAGACTTCAGAGACTCCCTTCGGAACGTGGTGGATTTGGAAGAAATAAGCTCTATCGGACAATTTCAAATGTCGGATGTCTGGATGGTTACATATAAATCGGCGTACTCTAAAGCAAAACTAGTCTCATGTGGAAATTTATTGGTAAGAACCGTCGCTGTGTTGTTGTGGATCCAGAACCGAAGGAGATGAAGGCTAAACTTCTCTGGCTGCCTGAACGCTTGGATGACTCCTTTATTTCTGAAGCTCTGCAAGCTTATGGCAAAGTCACCTCGATTTCGAGGGAAAACTGGAAAGTTGCCAACATGGAACATATGAAGAAGCTCAGCCGAGATGTGGCTTTGAATCTTGCCGAAGGGGTTAGCGTTGGTGACGTTCCACATCAGCTAACTGTGCGTGGAGGGCAGAGCCTCGTTTTGATACCTGGCCGCCGACCACCTCTCTGTCTCCGTTGCAACCATGTAGGACACATTCGCGGCACTGCCGTACGCCACGTTGCGAAGATTGCCGGCGTTTCGGCCACACAGCAGAGGAGTGTGTGGTTACATACGCGGACAAGCTTCGGCACCGAGTCCGGCCTTCTGACGAAGCATTACGGGAGCACATCATGGACGCGTGTGAGATAATTTATGCGTCTGGCGACCTTCCTATCGGCGTTGTGGCCGAGTCCTCAAGTGCTACTCCACAGGATACTGAGGAACAAAATACTGCTCATGCGTCCGAGGGTAATGGGAACTCAGCGTCTCAGGCCTTGGACGAGATGTCATGTCAAGCTTCGGGCAAGGAGCCAACCGCAGACGATCCACCAATCGTTCCCGAACACCCAGCGAGTGCCACCGCGGATATTGTGACCCCTGTGGCCGTTGCTGTGCAATAACGTCCAGACCAGGGCCAAGTTCCTGTGGTTGACGGGCTCATGGCTGCCGACGAGCCAGTCTTGAAACGCCGTGCATCATGTGCCTCCGAGTCCAGTGAGGAGGACGATCAAGCTGGCAACAAGCATCGTCGTCGCGGTCGAGCGTCGAAGCGCAAAGGGAAGTGCCGGCGTTCGCGGTCGAGGAGGCCTGGCGGTGGTTCGGAGGCGGCTTCGCCGTCTTCCGAAAGGCAAGTGGAATTGTAGGCAAAACTATGTGCTGTCACCATGGCGGTCTCTGAAGAGATAGTGCTTGCAACTCTCAGTGTACTCTTAGGTCTCGCCAGAGACAGATGCAACTTCGCCTACTTTTGCGCAAGTCCAAGAGACGAAGATAGAGAAAGAGGAGGAAACCGAGAGGGCACTACAGCCCTTTCTGCCAGATTTTAATGCCATTGTTGCGCATGCTGTGGGCTTGTCGGCAGGTTGTTTTCTGTTTCTGCGAAAGACGCTGCCTTGCACTGGCCTAACTTATAATATCGACGCCGAGGGTCGGTTGATACGTTGCGATCTTCTACTCTTTAGGAAGCCATGGCGGATAATTAGTATTTATGTTCTTAATACTGAGACACAGCGCATAAGTTTTTTTTTTGAGCACATAGCCAACTTACTTGACTCTTGTGCATTGGGCGACTTCAACTGTGTTTGCAACCCCATATATCGTTCTAGTCCAGACATACGCAGTGACAGGAGTGGGGAACTTTTGTTCCGTGTTACAGAAGATGCGGGACTGGTTGATACAAGGGTGCTTTTAGACCATTCACCCACATTCAGGGGCATTCTCACGCTCGTCTAGACCAGATCTATGCATCTTGTACATTAGTTTCCCGCTGGCTTGTTTGCGAAACTATACCGGTTTCGTTTTCTGATCATAGCATGGTAGTAGCCCGGCTCGGTGGCAATGACCATTCAAAGTTTAGGCCTCAGTGGGGACTTTGGAAGTTAAACTCATCGCTGGTAAATGACCGAGAATTTATCATTCGTGTGCGCTCACACCTCCAATCATATTTTCCCGGAAATCTACCATTGTTCGCCCGCGTGGGAAATGTTCAAGCAGGAAGTACGTGCGATAGCAATTGAACTTGGCTCAATTAAATCTTTCTACAGGAAACATCAGGAGGAGACACTTAACAAAAACTTGTGTAACCTGCATGAGCTAGAATGTGAATCCCCTGGATCATATACGGACGAAATTGCTAGTGTCAAAAGTGAGTGACAAAGGCATGATGCAGAACGATGCAGGGATGCGTTAATGCGATCTCGTGTCAAGCGTGCTTTGCACTGCGAACCGCCGACGCGGCAAGTTTTGCTTGATGAACGTCATCATGCAACTGCAAAGCTGATCCCGGGATTAATGCGTAATGGCACATTGGTTACGAGTACGAATGAGGTTACTTCCGCATTCGTGGATTATTACTCGATGTTGTTTAATGCCACTCCACCCGTAAGAAAGTCTGACATCTCGCGTGTCACATCTCTGGTGGCCCCTTTATCAGAACATGATTGTTCTGTAATTAGTAGCTCTTTCACGCAGCAAGAGGTAGAAGTGGCAATTGATCAATTACCTCTCTCAAAAACGCCTGGTCCTGATGGCATTTCCTCTAAATTTTACGAAGCTTTTAAGCCTGGTCTTGCTCCTATCCTGCTAGATGTCTTCGCGATCAGTTTTGATCTAGAAGCCCTTCCCGAGACTTTTACAAAATGCCACACAGTCCTAACTCCAAAAAGTACTGATGAAAAATTACGCTCAGTGGAAGGCTATAGACCAATCGCACTGGCAAATGTGGATTACAAGATTTTCGCCATCAAATCGCCTACAGTTCGCAATGTCGGTTCTCATTGGCCCTCACCAGACGTGTGGCTTGAGGGGCCGAGCCATACAAAGTAATGTACATATTGCGCGCACAATCCTCGAATCGTGCTCCTGCTCTCATGATCAGGTTGCTTTACTTCAGGTCGACCTCGCAAAAGCATTTGATCGAGTTGTCATAATTTCTTGTTTTCTCTTCTTGAACGAGCGAGCGTTGGTTCTGTAGTACTGAAGGGGTGCAACTTTGCTATAGAAATTGTTCGACTCACCTACTTGTAAATAGCCACCTATCAAACGCCATACCAATCAACTCTTCTGTGAAGCAAGGCTGTCCGGTGTCTCCACTGCTTTTTGCTCTTTACTTGGAACCACTTTGTCAGAGTGTTTTACATAACAGTAGTATCCATGGCTTCCCTCTCCTTGGAAATGAGGTTAAAGTGCTTGCATATGCGGATGATCTTGCGTTTTTCTGCACTGACAAACCAAGCATAGAAAAAGTTATGTCCAGCATAGAAGAATTTGGCGTTGTTTCTGGTGCTCAGATGAATCACTCCAAGAGTGCCGGCCTTTGGTTTGGTTCGTGGGGCTCAACACCGCCCCTATATGCAGGAGTTGAATGGTCATGTGTGCCCCCTAAATATCTAAGCGTTCCACTGCATGCATTTAAGTCAAGTTCAAATTACTGGAAAGAGCGCGTTCCAGTAGTCCAGCGTTATGCTAATACATTTGTCCCCTGTCGGCTTTCAATATTCGCTCGGGCTCAGGCCTGCAACATGTTTTTGGCGACAAAACTTTAATATGTGCTTGAGGTATTCCACTGTGCTAGGCATTACATGCAGCGTTTTCACTGAATATTTGCGACGTTTATTTGGTCATCCAATTTTGAACCGATTTGACGTGATAACCTACTCAGACCTGTTTGTGCAGGGGGGCTCGGCTTAGTGCATCTGTATGTAAGGCAGTTAGTTGCCCGTTTCTTCTTTTTTCGTGATTGTTCACATCCGATTATTAGAGCATTCCTACAAGGTAATTATATGAATCTGCTTCCCGACTTAGTGGTTTCTTCAGATTTTACTGACCGCCCGCCGTTACTAGGATTTATGCAGGAAGTTTATGCTGCGGTGAAGTTTTTGACAGTACGATTCTCGAATGAGTACTTATATTCTGTTTCGCGCAAGATACTATACAAGGATTTGGTAGCAATGCTTTTTCCGCCACCACTGTATTGTTCTTTATACTTTGGTTTTAAGGGTCATGATGTGTTAAAAAGGGTGCGCAAAATGCAGATTTCTCCTTGCACGAAAACATTTTTCTTTAAATTACACACCGCAGCTCTACCTGTTAACACATGGCTCCATAGCAAAAATATTTTGTATCTTCTGTAAACTGCCGTCTGTGTGATGTGCCTGAAACAACTGAGCACTGTTTCATTAATTGCAAAGACGCAATTCTTTTTGGGATGTGCTGCAAAGAACTATAAAGAAAGTCTTTGTTCTAAATTCGTACAGTGTGCGGTATCTTGATGTTGCACAATCTGATTACGAACCATATGACATGTTTTTCCTTATTGGACTTCAGAGCTTGTGGAAGACAGGCATGTTGGATCACAACGCTGAACCTGTTGTTCCACCTAGTCTCCATTTTAGCAGAATGATGCTGCAACTGAAGGACACTTATGACGAAAATGACTTTCAACCTGATTGGTTTCCGCTGGTGACATGATGCTTATTTTTGCCTGCCTTTTAAAAAGTAGTGTCTTCTGTTGTGCATCTCAGCAATGGCTGAGGGAATTGTAAATAGTTTGTGTACGTAACCCTTTCTGTATAATAAATACCATGTCAGAAGAAAAGTTTCGGTGGCGCAGTGGATTAACACCACGCATTTTTTCACTGGTGCTATTTAAACATGCGTTCGACTCCTGTGTCCTATTTTTTTCTGAATATTTTTTTTTTTGCAATTGCCTTCAGTGTAATTATATCCAGCCTTCAGTGAGTGTATGTTATCTTTTGGTTGCGTTTACAGACACCTTTAAGTAAGAATCGGTATGACAACAGTTACACTAAGCAATTACCTTCCCCACAATCACTTCCTGCCTCAGTGAGTTTATGTTACCTTTAGGTTGCAACAATCACCGTTTACAGTGCGTGTATGTTACTTTTAGGTTGCGTTCAGAGAGATCTTTCAGCAACAATCGCCGTTTAATTCGCTGAAAGCGTCGTCTGCTCCAGTGCGCCTACGGGGTATGGTATGGCAATACGCGCCCGGGTTACGGTTCGAGGCTACACGTATGTCGCGGCTTTTCTTGATCTACGCGAATGCTATCGCGATGTTATTCTTGGCATCGACTTCCTTCGTGAGCACGGTGCCACTATAGATCTCCCGAACCGGTTGGTGACGTTTTCCGCCAAACTGGCCACAGAAAAGCATGAGTACCGTAGGTCCCATTCCACGCTGCGAGCCGCCGATGATAGCTTCACAGTGCCACCACGCGCCAGCATCCTCGTCAGAGTTACCTGTGACGAGCCACATCACGGCCTCCGGGTTTTTGAACCTAATGTCTCCCTCTCACTCACCTTGGGAGTTTCTGTGGCAAGAGGTCTTTGTTTCTTTCGTGGCAGAGAGACAGAGATGCTCGTCATCAGTTTCTCCAATGAACAGCGACATCTGTTCCGTGGCACTGTCATTTCTTACGTCGACCATCTGCAGGAAGCCGCCGAATGTTTTGCTTTCGAGGAAGCTACGCCAAGCGCTGAACCCGATGATGCCGTACACGCTGTCGATATAATTCTAGTCTTTCCTACGCTAAAAAGAGGCAACTCAAGGATTCATTGCTGGAGTTTCATGCATGCTTCACGTCTTCGTCTAAAGTGCAGCAAACGTCGGTCATTAAACACAGGATTCTCACGAATGAATTAAGGCACTCGACCCATCCATCAGCAGCGCTATCGTGTGTCTTCTCGGGAGAGAGACGCTATCCAACAGCAAGTCATGGAGGTGATTGCCGATGGCGTCATTCTTACTTCAAGCAGCCCATGGTCGTCGCTTGTAGTCCTCGGTAAAAAGAAAGACGAAACACTTCGTTTCTGCGTTGACTACCGGAAGCCCAACAGTGTGACAAAGAAGGATGTCTATCCGCTGCCATGGATCGACGACTCTGTCGATCGACTTGGCTGTGCCAAGTACTTCTCCTCCATTAACCTCAGGTGTGGTTATTGGCAAATCGAAGTTGATGAAAGGAACCGCGAGAAAACTGCCTTCGTGACACCAGATGGGCTCTATGAACTCCGCGTCCTCCCATTCGGGCTCTGCTGGGCTCCTGCCACCTTCCAGCGGATGATGGACACTGCTCACAGGTCTTAAGGGGCAGACATGCCTTGCTTATCTCGACGACGTGATAACGTTTTCGCCGTCGTTCACGGAACACCTGCGCCGCTTGAGAACTGTTCTCGAAGCCGTCCGGTCTGCCAACATTTCTCTCAAGCCTCAAACGTGCCACTTCGGGTTCACCGAATTGAAGTTTCTTGGGCACATCGTGAGTGCTGATGGCATCCGAACTGACCCTGAGAGACATGCTGCCGTTGCTGCCTTTCCCGTCCCCGCCCACGACTTTCCCGGCCCCGACCAAAAAGCAGTCTGATGATTTTTGGGGTTGTGCTCCTATTATCGCCGCTTTATCAAAAACTTCGTACAGATGGCCAGCCCTCTGACACTCCTGACTCGAGATGACGCATCATTTCCTTAGGGCGCCGAGCAGCAAATGGCTTTCGACAAGTTACGCCGCCGGCTCCAGTCACCCCCGATCCTGGTACATTTCAAAGATGATGCCGACACAGAGCTACACACGGATGCGAGCAACGTCGGCCTTGGTACCGTTCTAGTTCAGCACCAAGACGGGGTAGAGAAAGTAATTGCCTACGCCAGCCGTGCACTTTCCCGTGCGGAGTGCAACTATTCCACCACTGAAAAAGAATGTTTGGCGGTAGTATGGGCCGCTGCCAAGTTCCGCCCGTACCTTTATGGCCGACCGTTTCGTGTCATCACTGACCATCACTCGTTGTGTTGGCGGAAAAACTTAAAGGATCCTTGTGACCGCCTAGCCCGTTGGGCATTGCGCCTGCAGGAGTTCGATTTTGACGTTATTTGTAAGTCCGGCCGAAAGCACATCGATGCTGATAGTCTGTCCCGCGCGCCCGTCTACCCTCCTTCGTCCGATGCCACCGACGACGATAGCTCCCTTGGCGCAGTCACTACGTCCGACCTCGTTTCCAAACAGCATGCCGACGCCGAGCTGCGACTGATAATCGACCATCTTAAGGGTACGCATCCTACAATACCCCAGTATCTTGCTCGGGGGCTCTCGTCGTATTGCCCCCGCAATGGGGTGCTTTACAAGAAGAATTCTACGTCGAGTGCAAAAATATACCTGCTAGTCATACCGGCTGACATAAGGCACAAAATCCTCTTGACCTGCTACGACGAACCAACTTCCGGTCATCCTGGCTTTACACGCACTCTAAACCGAGTCCGGCAGAACTACTACTGGCCACATCTTTCTCCGAGTGTTAAATGTTACGCACAGACCTGTCGACAATGCCAGCGGCGAAAAACACCCGCGCTCAAGCCATCCGGCATGTTGCAATCTATCGAGCCACCCCTCACACCCTTCGAGCAAGTGGGCATGGACCTTTTAGGCCCATTTCCTTTATCCTCGACCGGACACGAATGGATCGCAGTCGCCACAACCAACTTAACACGCTAGGCTGAAACGAAGGCCCTTGCTCCAGGTACTGCCAGCGAAGTTACACTATTCTTTATGAATGACATTGTGCTCAGACACGGTTCACGGTCAACCATCATTACTGACCGAGGAAAGGCGTTTACAGCTCGGCTACTGCAGGACGCCTTAACTCTCAGCCATGCCGAGAATCGCACAACAGCGTATCACCCTCAGACAAATGGCCCAACGGAACGATTCAACAAAACTTTGGCGGACGTGGTCTCAATGTACACTGACGTCGAACATAAAATGTGGGACGAGATCCTGCCGTATGTCACCTTTGCGTACAATACGGCGTCGCCGGAAACCACGAAGTTTCGCCGTTCCGTCTCGTATATTGCAGGGAGGCCCACACGATGTTGGACGCGGTGCTCCCGTGCGGGGATGAAGCGGTCGACCGCATTGCCGCCCAATTCGCAGAACATGCCGAGCAAGCCCGTCAGCTGGCCCGCTTGTACATCAAGGAGCAGCATGCAACCGATGCGCGACACTATAACCTTCGGCACATGGAAGTCCACTACGAACCAGGGGATCAAAGGTGGGTGGACCCCCGTGCGCCACAAAGGCTTGTGCGAGAAACTGCTTCACCGGTATTTCGTACCCTTTAAAGTCCTGCGCCGCTTAAACAGCGTTAATTATGAAGTTATTCCAGATGGAATTGTGAGCATCAGTGTTCGGCGCCAGCGGCCTGAAATTGTGCATGCGGTGTGCTTAAAGCCGTACTTTTCGCGTGATTGAGCGCTGTGTCAACGTCCGTTTCGTAACATTGACGTGTCCTGCAAGTGAGACCTTAAGCTATTGTACAGTTCTCCTCACACCTAATTTTTTTTCTCCTCTCACCTTGTCAACGGGACGATGTTTTTCTTTCAAGGGGGGAAGGGGGGGGGGTAATAATGGCACGTGCCTAGCGCCGCGCGACTGCCGTGCTTGGTGCCGACGACGACGATGCGGTTGTTGGCTCGAGAAGCGCGCTGGTGCTGAACTTTGGGATCGGATCTAGAAGCCGACCTTATTTTAGGGTCGTCGTCAATGTGCACTTTCACCGCTCCTTGGGGCGGCTTGAGTCGTGACAATATTCGTTCGTCAGCAACATTACGGCAACCTCTATCGATTGACACACTCATTAACATCTATCACTTCTCAATTACTCGCAACTGCTGCGGACACGATTTTGCAGACGCGGTCTGCGGACAGAAAAGTGTGAACATAGCGAATTAACGCTTTCGTGTTAATAGGCCACAATCCCTGGCAATGCGTCGAGCGACGACGCCGCCTCTCCCCGCAGCTGGTGCATATCGCACGGAGCTAAGGACCACAGTCAGTGACAGAGACGCGTTTTCAGCGTTGCTTTGTTACCGCCGCCCCGTCGTTCGGTCACGCGGAGTACAATTACGCTATATCCACTTTCTTGCACTAAACAGCATGAAATATGATAAAACACTGATGAAATTTCTTGAAACGCGTCGCGTTAAAAAAAAAAGGTCCCACCCCAGCGGTGAGCTACACTGAGATGCAGACATGATTGCAAGCAGCTACTTTTGTTTGCATTACACTAGCCTTTTGTTTGCATTACTACCCTACCAAGCTTCTACTATACCGTTCCGACGCGCTCATATATGCACGAATCAGACGAAATGGGCGTCTGCAGGTTCTTCACATCAAACTTCACACGCAAAAACAAACAAAAAAAGCCAGAAAGGAAGTTGAGCACTCCAAATCTTTTTGCGATTGGCTGCTTCGCAAGCCACTTCTGGTCGCACGCGAAATTCGCTAAAAATCCAGGAACTGAGTGACAGCGACGAGCGGCAATGCTTTAGCGGCCCTCAGCCCGTCGTGCGATGGCGTAGCGCGGCATGTCGCCGCGACTTGTAGACTCATGCGGTTAGCGCCTAATTGTAAAACAATGACTGCTTTATTTATTTTTTTAGCTCCAGAGTGTTTTGTTTATTCCGTCTTGCCATATTTAGTGCAAGCATTGCATTGCAGTGAACGACAACGGAATCGCGAAATTGGGCAGGTCAAGAAAAGCGGAGAAAAGTTAGACTTTTTTTCGCACTTGTAAAAAATATTGGCTGTGGCTTAGCTTGGTTAAGCCTGGTGATTGCGAAGCAATACGTGGTACTACTATTGTACCGCTTGCGGTGATGCTTGGCTGTGCTATAATCACCATGGTAATGCTCCGGTAATGCTTGCTGTTATGGCTATGGTGACGCTTGACTGTACTCTGTTTAGCTATGGTTTCACATACATCTGGCTGAAAGGCGCTGTATCTGACACACCTTCTACGACAAGTGTGCGTTTGAATTGTACGCCATCGCTCCTGTCGCGTGGCATTCCATGGCGCGCGTTTAAGTGTGGGATTGGCAGGAACACTAGACAAGGTGAGACTTCTCAGGCTTTCGCCTTTCACTACTTTAGTCGCCGAACAGGTAGTGCTGCTAGTAGATGCACGTTCCAAGCTATCGGACAAATTTGTACCTTCCTCTGCTGCTTCTGTCGTCGATTCTGCTACCGAAGACATTGACCGCCTTTTCCGCCTAGCTGCTTCTTGCGCTCGTCGCTTGGAAAGCCGTTCTTCTATCTCTTCTTCTGTCTCTGTGGCTCGCTTTTGCTTCCTCTTCGCAGCCTGCCTAAGCGCTTTTACTGTAGGCGGCATCTCATGGCTTGACGGGAGGAGCAGAGTGAGGCCGTAACTACCACCGCACAAGGCGACGGTGATCCCCCGCTCTTACACAGATGGTATGACGTCACGCAGCGCGCAGCGCCACTGATGAGAGGAGCAGAAGTCAGGCGGTAACTGCCACCGCGCAAGGCGACGGCGCGAGTTGAGCCCCGCTCTTACACAGATGGTATGACGTTACGCAGCGCGCAGCGCCACTAGTGAGAGGAACGGAGTCAGGCCGTAACTGCCACCGCGCAAGGCAACGGCGCGAGTTGAGCCCCCACTCTTAAGCAGGAGACAGCAAATGCAAGCTGATCCATCGTACACCGTACGAAATCAAAACGATAATCTGGGAAAAGAAGATGAAGAAAGAAGCGGAACCAGGGTGAGCAACCAACCAAATCGCAAAACCCCAAGAACACCAGAGCCGCCCAAGAGCCAGACAAGAAGGGGAGAAGGAAGGGTACAAGCCCAGGACGAGCTCCTTCCCTAGACTAGGAGAGGAGCAGCGGACAGCCTCCAGGGGACGAAGCTCTTCCAGGCGGAGGAGCCAATCCAGTGGACTGTCAAGCTCGAGAACCAGGACCCCCAATCGAGACCGAGACGAACCAACAACCGAGAATGGTGAGAGCAAAGGCGTGAGCTTCGCAGGCAAGGTTACCCAGGGCCGAAATATTAAGGACAGAAAAGACGAGGAAATAGAAACATTAACAAGAATTATTAAGAGCATGAATACAACGATCCTTAGTTTAAAGGAGGAAATACAAATTTTAAAAACAGAGCGCAATACAGTGGCGACTAAATCTCAAAAAAAAAGCAGCCGGATCTGAAATAGGGGCGCCCAACAAAATCGAAGGCCAACATCTTAGAGCTCAAGTCGACAACAAGGGAGCAGAGAATATGATGATCGAGGATACCTCTCCACCCCCATCTAAACGCAAAGTTAGGGAGGATAACAGCTCCGACCTAAGAGTGTATGAAAAGCTAGAGAAATTAAATGCGAAACTGGGCAGAAGTCTTAAGAATTTCGGTAAGGAAAGAGACAGTAAACTTGAGGACTTAGCCAAGCAGATTCAACATATGCAGATACAGATGCAAAATCACTTTCACCTCATGACGGAGGCGCTCCAGCAATTAAAGGGGGAAACCGCCAACCTAAATGCGAGAGTGACTATACTTGAGGAGAACAAAACAAAGTTGAATAATGGACAGACCGCCCAATAACATCCAAATTTGGCAGTGGAACTGTCGCGGGTATCGACGCATGCGACCGGTATTGCAGAGCACGCTGTCGCTCCGCGAATTAGCCGCCCTTGCTATAGCGTTGCAGGAGACCGGCGGCCCGGCAAAATTGCAAGGGTATCGCGCCTTCCACAGTGGGAAAGGGGACAAATCGAGAGTTACAACACTGGTGCAGAGAAACATAGCAACAATCCAACACGAATTAGAAACAACGTCATAGAAAACGTCTTTGTAGAAATTCTAACAAAGAAAAAGGAGGAATCAAACACTTTCCTACTCAATATCTACAGCCCACCGAGACAACGGAAGGTCCGCTTCAGGGCGATAATGAACAAGGCACTTAAGATAGCAGGGAACCAGCGGCTAATTATAGTGGGGGACTTTAACGCCCATCATCCGGAGTGGGGGTACACTAAGGAAGACGCAAAGGGGAGACAGTTGTAGGAGGACACGCATAACCTGGGAATAACATTGCTGACTGACCCATTACACCCCACGCGGGCGGAGAACAGCGTTACCGCCGATACCTCACCGGACCTGACCCTGATTAAAAACGTAGAAACAACGCAATGGCTAAATACGGAACTCAGCCTGGGGAGCGACCACTCAATAGTGGAAACCACGGTTGAAATCAGGAGTAAAGTCAAAAGAAAAAAGTGCTTCCGGACGAAAATCACAGACTGGGACCGATTTAGAGAGATTAGGGGGAACAGAGACCTAACAGAGATAGGAAATATAGAGGACCGGTGCGAAGTGGTAAAGAAAGACACCAGGAAAACAACTAAGACGCTAGAAGGGGAAAAAGCTCCTTAAATAGCGGATGCCCGACTCCTACACATGTGGGAGGCCAAACAGGGCATGGAACGTCGACTTAAAAGGCAAGGCAGAAACAACAAAAATCTCAGAAGAAGACTGGCGCGTCATAACAAAGAAGTAGAAGATTACGCCTTTAACCTATGTGAACAAAATTTGACTAACAAATGTGGCGACATGGAAAGGAATATGAACCTCCCGCAGACATGTAATATCCTAAGACATTTAATAGACCCTGAAACGTCCAAAACACAAGCACGAGTCAAAATGGCTAAGGTTAGACACGCATGCGAAGAGCAGGACGATGACATATTCATGAAGAAACTCGTTGAGACATACATAGGGGACACCGAAATTAGAGAGCTACCCGACTACCAGGGAATTCCAAATGAGAAGTTAGATGCGCCCATCACGAGAGCTGAAGTAAGGGCGGAGATAGCGAAACTCAAAACCAAGTCAGCTCCAGGGCCAGATGGAGTCACGAATAAGATGCTCAGGAATTTAGATGACAACTTGATAGAGGCCCTTACCAGCTACATGCAGAGATGCTGGGAAAAAGGGGAGATCCCACCGCTGTGGAAAGAGGCTACCGTGATCCTGATCCCAAAACCCGGGAAGCAACCGAAACTGGAAAATCTCCGGCCTATATCGCTGACGTCATGTGTAGGAAAGTTAATGGAACACATAATTCAGACCAGAATTTCAAATTATATGGAGGAAAAAGAGAAATGGCAGACGAGATGTATGGCTTCAGGCCCCATCTGAGCACACAGGACGTCATGCTTCGGCTGCAGCAAGACATAAATAATTCCAGAACCAAAGATGCGAAAGTCATTATGGGACTGGACCTAAAAAGGGCCTTCGAAAACGTCAAGCACGAAGCCATCTTGGAAGGGCTCCAGCAGGCAGGAATAGGGCTAAAAACTTATCGCTATGTCAGAAATTTCTTAACGGACCGCACGGCGGTTATAAATTTCCAGGAAATACAATCTGGGGTGATCAGGCTAGGTAACAGGGGGACACCTCAGGGATCGGTACTGTCACCCACCCTTTTCAACATGGCCATGAGAGGGCTCCCGAAGGAATTGCGGAAAATTGGGAATTACAACTTAAATTACAGCCTGTACGCGGACATCAATCTCTGGATCAACAGAGGGAGCGACGCAGAGATCAATGAAACGCTGCAGGCCGCAGCAGATGTCATATCTAAGTACGTGGCGGACAGAGGAGTTAAATGTTCGCCTGAAAAATCAGAAATCTTCGTGTATAATGACAAGGCACTCAGATCAAACCTCCTTCTGACCAACAGGTGTACGTGGAAGGAAGGGAGATACCAGAAGTAGAGACAATACGAATATTGGGACTACACTTACAAACACACGGAAGGAACACGATCACCATTAAAAAGTTAGAAAACCACGCGACCCAGACATTAAACCTCATCAGGAGGGTCTCACGTAACGGAGGCGGCCTCAAGGGAAAAAACCTCCTGAGATTGGTACAAGCCTTCATCACTAGCAGAGTGGGCTACGCCACGCCATATCTGAACATAAAGGCAGATGAGAGGAGAAAGATAGACGCGCTCATCAGAAAATGCGTTAAAAAGGCCCTAGGCCTTCCAACATGCACATCGACGGAGCAGCTACTGGCCCTAGGACTGCACAATACGATTTCAGAAATCACGGAAGCGGTTAAAACCTCGCAACTTGAAAGACTCAGCACGACGCGAGTGGGAAGAGCTACGCTAAGTAACCTTGGAATAGCCACAGAAAGGAAAGGGTTGACGTTGACAGGAAAATCAGGGCGCACCTAAGAATCCCTCCCCTGCCCAAAAACATGCACCCTGAGTTTAATAGGGAAAGGCGACAGAAAAGGGCGGAAGCGCTAGAAACAATATATCGAAGGAAACCCCCAAATGAAGTTGCCTACGTAGATGCGGCAGGAAACAGACACAGTCGATACATGACCATAGCGACGGTAGATGGGGGAGGCACCCTCATCACGGTGGCTACCATACTAGGGAAAGAAACCGAGATAGCAGAGGAAGCTGCGATAGCGATCGCTTGCGTTGGCACCAAAGCTAGATATATTATTAGCGATAGTAAAACTGCAATCCAAAATTTCAGTAGCGGGAGGGTAAACCCCCTTACCACCAAAATGTTAGCACAAGGAGTGATTGATAGGACGATCAACATCATCTGGACCCCGGCGCACGAATCTGTCAGCGGTAACGAGGAGGCCCACAGTGCAGCTCGAGGTCTCTACCTCCGAGCTGTACAGGATGGCTCGGCTCAGGCAGAACATAATAGCGAAGGGCGATTAATCTCGTATCAAGACATCACAGAACAATACAGGCAATGCCGGAGGCGTTTTCCCCCACCAAACACGGCGTTAAATAGAGGTCAGGCAATGGCGTGGAGACGCCTGCAGACTGAAGTATACCCAAACCCAGTACTAAATAAACATATCCGATCGGACTGCGAGGACGATAAATGTAAAAAGTGTGGGGCGAGAGGAGCCCTCGACCATATAATTTGGGAGTGCGCTTACTCCCCAGGCAGGGCGCAAAACGTTAGCAGTAGGGAAGCCTGGGAAACCTTATTTCGAAGCTCGGACCCTGAGCTCCAACTCACCGCCGTCCAACTGGCAGCAGAGGCCGCCGGCGAAACCAAACCGGCCAGCATCTAATGCGACCATCCCGTGCGGCTGGGCCGCTAAGTCCCCTCCCCCTTAAAAGGGGGTGAGACAGAGCGGGCCAGGCGGTGTGGTCCTTCTCTGTTGGACAATAAAAGTTTTCAACAACAACAGCAACAAGCAGGAGACACATGTGCGAAAGCATGACCGGCATGCCGCAGCGAACGCCGCATGCGAACTGCCACCGCAATGCCAGCCGGGACGCATGGAGCACCGTGTGTCCGGCGGGCGAGCTCCCTCAAGCTCCGCCCACAGCCGGTGTCACCGCGCAGCGGAGACCGAAGACTGCTTGGCTTGATAAACAATTCACATGAATTCACGCTCGTACAAGAAATAACAAAACAGCGATGTTATCAGAAGAATTATCTACTGTAGTCGTGCAACAACAGCATGCCTGCACACGTGCGAAGCTTTCGGCAACGATGCCACCTGCGGACACGCTGGGCGACGAACTCCACCGATTCGCGCTTGCCCTAGTCGTCGCTAGGCCTAGCCGGTGTCGTACCGAAGAGGCAGCGGACCGCGCTTCGGAACGGGCCAACACTGTAATAAAGGTTCTAATTTCATCACCAGCGTATTGAGAAAGCCATCTTATAATAGAATGAACATAAGCTCGATTTGAGCGACGCATTTGGCAGCGGTGCGAGCAGACGTTTGGCGATCGACCGGGCAGCAGCAGTGGTTGTACGAATAAACTCGCTTGTGTAGCAGTTATCACTCGTAGCAGCACTTCAGTATTGGCCGGCGATCTTCACAATGTACTAGTAGTTGACAGACCTGTATTGGGCGACTTTTTATGTACACGAAGAAACAATACTGAAGGGTTTTTCAGCGGCTGGCGCGTATGCGTCGTCTGCTCGGCACCACATCGACGGTGGAGCCGAGAGGCGCTTCACCGCACAGCCCCCTTACGTCACCGTGACGTCACCACTGTTCGCGCTCGCAGTGGCTGCAGCCACCCGCCGGAGCGCCGCTTCGCCAGTCTTCGCATGCGGACTGCCGGAGACATCTGCCCGGTTGAACGCATGCGGCGAGGCCGGTTTGCCGGATCGGACTCGTCGGGACGCGGCGCGCTGGAGCGGATCGCACTCGCTTTTCGGACATGTGTCCCCGCCTTTGCACAAATGGTATGACGTCACACAGCCAGGTCCCGCTAAAGGTCAAGCGTGGCGCGCCACCGCCACGCCTTTTGACGGGCTGAGGTGGTAACTAAAGTAGTATTGCTTCGCAATAAAAGAAAACAGAAATTCTAAAATTATGCTACCTATGCACTTGGTATGCCGTCGAATCAGATGTTCTGCTGAGCTGGCGTTGTTGTACTGGCTGCTACACGAAGCTCTTTTGCATTCATATGAAATTAGGTGTGACTAAAGTCCCACGCGGATATATTTCGAGTTTCAAGTTCTTGTGAAATGTGCAAGCCAGCGTGCACCACCGTGCCGCGGGCGTTTCTAGCTGGCTCCGCTAGCATTTTTGACACTGCAGTAATTTGAATATTTGCGGCTTGTTTAGCAAATAGCTAGCATACTCGTTTGCCATACGAGGCTTTCAAGATAATAATAGAACATCGAGCAGTACCACCTGTGTGCGATATTCCAACAGTGATTAATACGCCGTGGTCATTGCAGTCATACTTTTTATTATACACATATGCGATGGTCTACTCGTTTGCAAAGCGTAAGACGTAAGTTATGCGACCTCTGCATATGTGAAATAGGTGTATGAAAGGATTAACGCCTTTACGTAGAACGGTTCACGCATTGCGTCGTTAATTGCAGCCTGGGTTGCAGCCGTGTGCGACTTCAACCACACATGAAGCGTTCAGTGCTTGCGTATTAGATAGATAGATGTATTTATTGAAAGGAAAAGGCACAGAGGTTGGCCGGAATAATTCAAATCTGGCCTGCTACTCTGCACTGGGGAAGGGGAAGGAGAGAAGAAAGAAGGTCATGATGGCTGACGATGCGGGAGAATGCATATGAAATATATATACAGACACAGAAGCTTGTTTTACAAGCGCGAATCAAGTCCGCTGCCGCACAAAAAAACGGCAAAGAGCACGCACTGCCTGGAAACCCTTCCCCTTGTCCTCCCAAGCGCCCAGCAGCAGTTATTCCGACAGAGGCCTCTTGTCTAAACGCTTCAAGGAAGCCGCTAGCACACTTCTTTCGCGCGAATACGCTGGGCGCACCAATAATATATGGTCCACAGTCTCTGGAATGCCACAAGTTGAACATTCCGGTGAGTCCATCTGTCCAATTAAATATAAGTACTTGTGCGTGAAAGCCACGTTTAAACAAAGTCTATGTAGTAAGCATGCCTGATGACGCGGAATATCACGCGGAACATAAGATTTTAATGTTTGATCGAGCCTTCTTAGACGAATATGTCGGGCGTCTGGCTGGGCCCAGTAAGCTGCTGTAGCATTATTCATACAACTCGTAGGAATGCACTTCGTGTCACCTCTTGAAAAAGGCACAGCTGGAGGCCATTGATGAGTGCGCTTTTCGCTTCAACATCGGCCTGTTCATTCCCATGGAGTCCGCAGTGGGTAGGGATCCATTGAAACATTATCCTCTGGCCTTGCAGCTGGGCAGATGTGAGGAGCTCCATACTGTTTAGTGCCAGGGAATGATAGGCAGTGTGGCGTAAGTTTTCCAAAATTTGTAATGCCATTTTTGAGTCCGTGAATATACACCATTTTGAGGTGTTCCCCACATATGTAGCGAATAGCTTCCCGAATGGCTACAAGTTCAGCAGCGGTTGATGTAGAAGTATGTCCCAAAAGGAAATGCAGAGTCGTTTTCTGAGTTGGTATGACCACAGCTGCAGCGGATGCCTGTGCTGACACAGATCCATCGGTGTATATGTGAATATAATGAGGATATGCTGACCAGATGTGCGCCAGAGTAAGTTGTTTGAGTCCACGAATTGGTACCACAGATTTCTTTAGTATTCCGGGAACACGAAGGTGCACCAAAGGTTTATCCATCGTCCAAGGTGGTTGGGCGGGGCGATATGGGAGGGCATATCCTGTCGGTACTTGCGACTGATGGCAGCGGAGTGCACTTGTGAAACTGCAGTCCGGACTTTCATCCAGAATCTTGCTGAGCGGGTGAAAACTGTGTCTTGTAAGTGCTCGTAAATATACACGAAATGCTTCGTGTGACAAGTATATGGATATTGGGCGAGCATGTGCCTCTTCAATTGTACCTTTGTTAGAGGTACATCTAGGCAGTGCAAGGCATATTTTCAGTGCCTGCGATTGTACGCTCTCTAAAGTCCGCAAGCATGAAATGCTCACACTAGAGAGTACAGGAAGACTGTACCGGATGTAGCGAACAAACAGGGTCTCGTAAAGTCTTATTAAGAAGCGCTCAGTTGGACCCCATTCGATGCAAGCTATGTAACGAAGTACATGGCAAAAATTAATTAGCCTATTCTTCACCATAGTAACATGTTTCGACCAAGATAGTCGGTGGTCAATAATTACTCCCAAAAAATCTGTGCCTAGAGACGTATGGTATTACGACTCCATGAATGGTAATCGGGTAGCAGCTGACACATTTCCCAGTAAACACAATCACTGCACAGTTTCCTGCTCCTAAGTATAAACCTTGACGCCGTAAGTACATCGATGTCGATGACACAGCTCGTTGCAATCTCGCACGTAGTTGTGGGCGCGTCGAACCAGAGGCCCAGATGCAGATGTCGTCAGCATAGGCACTTATGTGGATGTTAGCTGGCAGTTCACTCACGAGGCCAATTAGCGCAACGTTAAATAAAGTTGGGCTGAGGACTCCTCCCTGTGGAACTCCATGACTGTCCTGAAAGCGGGTCGTATCTCCTTCAGGCGTAGTCATGTAAACAGAGCGGCCACTGAGATAGCTTACAATCCACAAGTACAGCCGGCCACCAACTCCCACGTCGTGAAGTGCATCAAGAATAGCATCATGTAGGATGTTGTCGTAAGCTCCCTTTATATCTAAAAAGACAGCAGCTACTAGTCGACGGTGACGCTTTTCGTGTTCTACTGTCGCCACAAGGTCGATGACGCTATAAATGGAAGAGCGTCCGCGGCGAAATCCAGTCATCATATTCGGATAAAGCTCATTACTTTCTAGATACCACTCCAGTCTTGTCAGCGCCACTCGCTCCATAACTTTTTCAACACAGCTTGTTAGGGCAACTGGTCGGTATGAGGTAAGTTCGAGAGGAGGCTTTCCAGGCTTCAAAAGAGCAACCAGGCGGCTAATCTTCCAGTGGTCAGGAACAGTACTAGAAGCCCATATATCATTGAAGTAATTAAGTAGTGCAGTCCTGCCATCCTTGCCTAGGTTTGATAAGGTTGTATAAGTAATCCCGTCAGGACCAGGTGCAGATGAATGCCGACAAGAAGCAAGAGCGGCGTCTAATTCAGCTATTGTAAAGGGCACGTCGTACTGATCATTCGGCGAAGGTGGCGCGAAAACCTCTGAAATTGGTAACTGTGCCTGGTTTGTGCCCACAACCATTTTACAAAAATCTTCAGCTACGTCAACTTCATTGCGGCTTTGATAAAGGGCCAGGGCACGAAAAGGGTGCCTTTCTCGCGGAGGTGTGCGCAAGCTTCTTGCAACATGCCAGATACGTGACAGGGGCTTCGAGGATCCAGTGATGAGCAGAACTGCCTCCAACGTTGTCGTCCTAACCTCTCCAGGTGGCGTAGAACGTGTCGTTTAGCTTTGCGAGAAAGTATGAGATCTTGCGCGGATTTCGTTCTTCTGTACTTCCTTTCAGCTCGCCGGCGGATCGAGCGAAGTCGCTCGAATTCCACGTCGATGCTGGACACTGACATCGGCACACAAACATAGCGAGTGTTCTCACTTAGAGCGGAAGCAATGAGGCCCTCTATTTATTTATTTATTCATACTGTTAACCCTTACTGAGGGTCATGACAGGGAGGGAATCAACAATACATATTGTTACTTAGCTGTATTCGCTGTTCGTGATGAGGATGAAGAAGTGAAACAGACTCCGAGAAGACGACGACGCTGAGTGTTGTGATTTCGGTGCCCTCATCAACGTTAGTTGTGCGGACAGCTTTGGGACTGTAAATCTTCCACGTAACATCTCTTGGTGGAGGTTAATCTATTCGATCCCCTGTCACAAGCTGGATCTCCGCAGCGGCCGCCACATCGGAACCACCACGATGACTACCGACGCCTCTACCTCTACCTCTACAAAATCAACAACACACCTAAAATTTCAAATGACAGAACACAGCAACAAACACTTTGAGTTACAATTATACAAACAACATCTCAGAAAGCGGCTGAGCTGGATCAAATGACACAGAAAGCAAAAAAGCACATACAAAGTAATAAATAGTACTCGACGCACGGGGGACGACATGTTAGCGTTCATTAAAGTATTGGTCTAGACTTTTCTGGAATGCTGTTTTACTGGCACTTTGTACAATATGAGTAGGCAATTTATTCCAGAGCTCTATCGCGTCAGGAAAAAAAGAAAAGCGAAATACGTTAGTGCGAGCGAAGTACGGCCGTATGGTTGCATTATGATTCAACCTGGCGCTACGCTTAGCAGGTGGGTGGAAGTATATTTCTTTATTTATCTTTAAATCGTCATGCAGTATTTGGTTCAGTACTGTCAACCTTTTGCTTTATTATTCGCGTTTCTAACGGCTCAAAGTTGCAGGAGTGCCACATTTCAGTGACAGAATGAGTCCTCCTATATCTGCCACAGATAAAGCGTGCCGCAAGTCATTGTATTTTCTCTAGATTGTCTTGCAGTACCTTTTGGTGAGGATTCCAGGCTGCTGAAGCATACTCGAGCACTGGTCGAATGAATGTCTTATATGACAATAACTTCACATCCTTTGTTGCCCTCGACAATTTCGCTCTCAAAAAACATAGCTTTTTAAAAGCAGTCGATGAAATCGCTTCAACATGCAAGCGCCAATTTAAATCATGTGCAATAGTGATACCCAAATATTTAAAGCTAGACACATTTGTCAAGTAATTGTTGCCTATAGAGTACTGAAAGGTAAGTGGATTTTTCTTTCTAGTAATATGTGTGAAAGTTGTTTTACCGTAATTAACTTGCATTTTCCATTTTTGACACCAGTCATTGAAAGCATTGAGGCATTGTTTAATTTTAATCTGGTCTTCCTTAGAAGATACTGCTCCATAAATTAAACAATCATCAGCAAAAAGTTTATTTTTACAAGCAACTCAACAGCAGCAACAATGCCATTTATATAGACGAGAAAAAGCAATGGTCCGAGCACAGACCCTTGTGATACGCCCGAGTGCACATCCAATAATCCAGAATCACAGCCATTAACACGTACAACCTGCTTACGGCCAGACAAGTAGGCCTTAATCCATTTCAGAACCTCATAATTAATGCCTATTTCATGCTGTTTAAGAAGCAAGTCATTGTGCGGCACCTTATCAAAGGCTTTCGCGAAATCTACACATATAATGTCAATCTGCTGACGATCATCTAAAGCCTTTGCAAAATCATGGATAGTTTCTATAAGTTGCGTGGTCGTTGTGAGCCCTCGTCGAAAACCGTGCTGGTGCTCATTTAGTAATCCATTAGCCTCCAGGTACACAGTGATATGTTTTGCTATGATGTGTTCCATGAGTTTGCAACAAACTGAGGTAAGCGACACAGGTCGATAGTTGGTTACGAGCATTCGGCTACCATTTTTATATATGGGAATAACGGCAGCACAACGCCAATCTTCTGGTACGGAATGCACTTGGAGCGATTTGTCAAAAATGGCAACCAAGATGGTGACCGGAGGTCCACGCTGGAAATCTCCACCGATGCCCTAAAGGCGGGCCAGTCTGTGCATTGCACACAAGGCGAAGTGGCAGGTGCAAACCACTTGATGCATACTTACGTTGGTATGTGATTACTCCCATGTGTTTCCACATCACTACACCAAGAAACAGAGGGATGGAGGCTTCTGGAAACAAACGCCACATCCAAGCAGCTGCTTTAGGTTGTTCCGCGTAGAAACGGCGGTGAGCCGTCGTTTATATTGACGAGATCTTGCGTATTCATAAAGTCTGCCAGGTCTCTTCCTCGATTGCTCATTGTGGCACTACCCCACTGAGGGTGGTGAGCATTAAAGTCCCCCACAATAATACGAGGAGCTGTACAGCACTGGATTGTTGAAAATAGATATGACTTGTCCAAGCCATCTCTCGGTGCAATATAGGCGCCAATTACAGAACATACTCGTCCTTTCAGGGTTAATGTCAAACAAATGTAGTGGTTCGTGCTGTGGGGCTGCAGAGCATGGCGGACGTGTGCAATGTCTTGGCGTACACACACCAGCACTTTGCTTGTTTCGTCTGCTTCTCGAGACCACAGCAGAACATATCCAGAAAGGCGGAAAGCAGCCAGCATGTTGGGCTCATAGATCACAATCACGGGAAAGTGGTACTTCTGTACCCGCTGTCGTAAGCCACTCAGCCGACCACGCAGGCCTCGGGCATTTCATTGCATCACTACACTGCGGCGCAAGTGCATCGTCACAGTGGTGGCGTTAGTTTGTTGCGCCATTGTGAATTATTGCAATGCCGCCAAGAGCGGCTCAAATGTGTCCAAAAACTGAACAGCAAACTTTGCTGTTTGCGTGTTGATGCTGGATAGCAGCACCCGCATTGAACGAACCAGCTGTTTCAGCATTTCTTTCACCTGCTGGCTGTCGAGGTTGTCGGAATTTTCAGCACGTGTGGCAACCAAACTGGGATGAGGCCTGGCGATGGCCTTTGATGATAGAGCAGGCCACTCAACATCAGAGGCGGCAAGTAATACAACAGCTTCTGTCTGATCCTTGGCCTGTGACATTGCCTGTGACATTACAGCAAGAGTATTCTTAACGGGATTAGACTCAGTCTGTTGTGGCACCTGAGCTGATGTTAACTCTGAAGTTGACTTATCCAGGCTAGGCTTGCCTTCCGATTCCTTGTGTCGGCATCGGGAACGGTGTTTGCTACGACGAATAGATGCAGCCGCTTCTTCATGAGTCGAGTTGTCTGGCACCATCTTCTTCAGTATACGTCTTTCGTTCCTAATTTTAGGACAGTCCTTAGCCGTTGCTTCATGGGCACCCGAGCAGTTCGCACACTTGATAGTCTCCGTCTGGCATGGGTCATGAGGATGCGTACCGCCGCATCGACGGCAGGATACCTCGTTTCGACAAACGGCACTCACATGTCCGATCTTGTGGCATTTGTGGCACTGAACAGGTCTTGGAACGTACATCCGAACTGGGTGTCTCACATAGCCCACTTTAACGTGGGACGGGAGGGATGCAGTTTCAAAGATCAATTTAACGCACTTTGAGCGGCCGAAACGATGAACATCCACAATGCGCTCCATAGATTTGATCAGCGTGCAGAGATCGCTTTCACTTATCTCGGGGTCAACGTCGATGATTACACCCGCAGTAGTCTTTTTTCCATGTGCATGAAAGGAACGGACCGGCATGTTGCCAAGCGCTCCAATTCCTTTCAGCTTGTCCACTGTAGCCTGGGATTTGACATCCACGGTCAGGACATTCTTCCAGGGATTAATTCTGACTTCGTCAACTTCACCGGGAACCAGCTGGTCGAAAAACTGGGTCAGGTGCTATCTGTTTATCACATTCAGATTCGCCGTTGCGGTTGCTGGTACGAAGGCCACGGAAAAGATCCCTTGCTTTTCAGCATTCTTCTTTGGTGTCTCACTCATTACTGATGTTCGGCGCAGCTTCCTTTTCAGGCGGCGCGACTGTACAGGCGTGTAGCTGTTGTCGGAATCCATCTCAGTTACTGTGGAATCATCTCCCGAGTCTGGAAGCTCCACGTCCGCGACGTCAAGGTGACCCGTCGAGTACGCTGTAGCCTGTTCGATGGTGGCGGGTGGGCGCAGGGGTCGTGCGCCCGCCATCCCGAAGGATGTCGAGGTCACAAATAGCTCGCAGCGTATTGAATTGCATTGAGCAACATGTAACCCGACAGCCCCGCCTGCAGAGCGCATCCACTTGGACACGTCGGCGCCGCTGTTGCTGACGCCGTGTCACTCATGTTTACCTTCCTTTGTTTCTATTGTTTTCAATGGGCCTAGCAAGCAGCGAACCGAGCGTCCATGGTTCGGTGCGAGTGAGTGCGATCACTGTACTCGAACAGAAGTGCATGGTGCGTCGTCAACAAGAGCGGACGCTTGAAAAAAAATGTGCGAACGACTGCGATGAAGAGGAGTGAAACTGCAACCCAGTTCATTTCTTTTTTTCAGAATAACCTTCTCATTATTCATATTGTGATTGTACGTGAAGTGTATTCTCTCCATTTTTACTTTTTTTGTTTTCTAATACTTCTTGGAGCGACAACGAAGCAGGAAGCATCGATACGATTTGCCGTATGTAAGAACGTCCATGTGCGGACCGACGTTTACCGCTCAATATCCCAGCTTTAATTTAGATCACCAATGTTATTTCGTTTAAGCGAAAGTATGTGCAGCGGCGCTTCGTATTCGTATAGCTCCAGCGGCTAGTTTATATTTAAAGTGCATGTCGATGGAAGCGCGCTCGCCATAGTAGATCTGGGTCACGTTAGTGTTTTAACAGACCGACGCTTATCGCTCATTAATTGCATCGCACTGCATGCGCGCCCTGCGGTAATCGTCTGTTTGAAGTTACTGTTATTAAAACTGTTACTCTCGGTGGCAAACAAATTCGCTAAAATTTTTGGAAGGAATTCTCTTCACCAAGAGCAGCATGAATTGCCACGGGAGCAGCCACGGAAGAGCCTAGACCATCATCGAATAGAATAATAAAAATAGCAATCATTGCCTATGCATGATGTATACCAGGTCGCTTTGGTTATCTCTAATCTCCTGGTCGGCGCGGAGCTAGTTAGCGCCGCCGCCGATGTGGCAGACCGGCGACTAAAGACAAACTTGATATTTGAAGCCATCGATCGATTGTCGGTTTCATCCTGATTCGTCACAGTATACATATGGATAGATTACAGTGCTAGCTTAAGTCAATGGAGATCTAGTGTAAACGAAGGTGTGATCCCAAGCAACATCAGTAGCTAGGTGGGATTAACGCAAACACGACGATGACCAGCAAACGCGGAACTATAATTAATCAGACAGAAGATTTCCCAAGGATTGAAAATTGCAAAAATAACTTGAAAGTATTGAACATAACAGCACAATTAACGAATACAAATAAGTATATGAGCCTGCCAACCACAAAAGCAGATAATGGGGTTGCCCAGAGAATATTTTCAGCCACATGCTAATTCGCATATAATATTGACCAGTAGCCGAAATAGATGACAATGTCGACTAAAGTGCATGCCAATGCACCTCACTCTAGCGGGACATGATAGCAGAACTGACAAGTATAGTCCAGCATATGCCATATATTATGCAACGTCAGTGAAGCAACGGCTAACGCTGTTCGATAAAGCCATGTTTATGAAATGACAACGCAAATACCGGTGATAAGCAAGACATGCCAATGTATATCTGACAATGGCGGGCCATTGTAACAAAGATGACAGTATTGTCAAAGATATGGCATGTATTGGCTGACTTCAGTGGACTGACGGATAATGCTGTCTGTTATAGCCATCCTTATAAAATAGCAACGCCAACACCAGTGATACGCCAGATATCCAGGCCCATCATAGCCTGCCTAATATAATGGCACCACCTATGTTGTGAGAGCATTCAATATGACGGGCCAAAGTTATCATTATAAACAGGTGTGGCCAGTATTGTTTACCGATGTTATCCTCAGGGTCAGTGTTAGACGTGTTATAGAACGGCACAACCAATAGCAGCAATAGGATGCCAGCGCTGGGCCCACGTGGGGCTCATCTTTGCCAGCTCACTGACAATGTTGGTCCAGGCTGTTGTTCTGTCTGGGGTACTCGTGCAACAGTAGCATGCCTGCACAAGTGCGGAGCCCTCGGCAGCGGCGTCTCCCGTGGGCGTGCGGGACGGCGAACTGAGCTGCTGTCTGCTTGCCCTGCTCGTCGCTTGTCCTAGTCGGTTTCGCCGGATGATACTCGGAATGGGTCAGCGACTCAACGCTGCAATAGAGGTTCCTCCTCCGTCGCTGCTTTACTACAGAAGCCTATCTCATAATGCAATAAGCTCGAAAAAACATTTGTATAGCGACTATCCTCAATCGGCCTAATTTTCTCTCCAAAAGTAGCGCCGACGACTGTTGGGCCGTGTGCTGCATTGCTCGGCGCGCCAAGGTCACACCGGCGCTTCGTGGTGATTTTAGGCACGTCCCGCGATTTAAAAAATTGTCGATATCAGTTCACTGTTGCCAAAACTACACTCGATGACTGTTTTCATTTGCTAAAATTTCTGAACTTTCTCTAAACGATCACCAGATTCGTGCATATTGTTACGGGGATGTACTTAATGTGACGGCACTGCGATGGGCTGAACTCGACGCAAGACTTCGGTAGCCGTGCAGAATCCACTCTCTCAGCGTCATTCTCTTTTTCAACGCTTCGTCTTGCCTGCGTTCCTTGATCGTCGTCTTTGTCAGTGAGCACATCACTTTGGTCTCGCGTTTCCCGGTAACAGTACCCCCCTCGGCAAAAGGCACCGTCCCGGTGCGTATTAGGCGTGTGATGTGGAGGGGGAGTAATATGGCTTGAGGCGGGCGACATGTACAATTTCGGAAGTGGGTTTAGCAGTCGGTGACTTTGGGTGGAGCGGTGCAATCTCATAGGTCACGTCGGTCACAGGGCGTAGTACACGGTAAGGACCCGTGTAGTGGGGCAGAAGTCTCTGACACAACCCCACACGACGGCACGGAAGCCAGAGCAACACCAGAGATCCGGGAGGATAGTGCACATCGCGGTTGTGAGCGTCGTAGCGGCGTTTTTGAGCTTCTTGAGAGACGGTGAGATTGTGACGAGCAATCTGGCGAGCAGCGTCGGCTCGGGCGATGGTATCGCGGGCATAGGTTGTGACGGGGCCAGCGGCGGGAAGCAAAGTGTCGAAGGGCAGTAAGGGGTCTCGTCCAAAGAGAAGATAGAATGGAGAGTACCCAGCAGTGTCATGACACGAAGAGTTATATGCAAAGGTGACAAATGACAGACAAATATCCCAGTCGCGATGACTGTCGGATACGTACATTGCGAGCATGTCGGTGAGTGTGCGGTTAATACGCTCCGTAAGGCCGTTCGTCTGAGGGTGGTACGCAGTGGTGAACTTGTGCCGAACGGAGCAAGAACGAAGTATTTCCTCAACAACTCGGGAAAGGAAACAGCGGCCACGGTCGGTAAGTAGTTGACGGGGAGCACCATGGTGTAGTATGACGTCGTACAAAAGGAAGTCAGCAACGTCTGTGGCGCAGCTGGTTGGAATGGCGTGAGTGATCACGTACCGCGTGGCATAATCGGTGGCCACAGCGATCCGGTTGTTTCCTGATAAGGACTCGGGGAAGGGCCTACGAGGTCAAGGCCAACACGAGAAAATGGCTCAGTCGGGATAGCAATCGGCTGCAGGTGTCCAGGTGGCAGCACAGGGGGTTTCTTCCGGCGTTGACAGAGGTCGCAAGCGGCTACATAACGTTGGACAGAGCGGTAGAGTCCAGGCCAGAAGAAACGCCGGCGCACGCGGTCGTATGTGCGTGAGAGGCCAAGATGACCAGCTGTAGGGGCGTCGTGCATTTGTTCTAGAACGGCAGAGCGTAGGTGTTGGGGAACGACGAGCAAGTGCTCAGCACCATCAGGTCGCATGTTGAGGCGGTATAGCGTATTCCCATGAAGGAAGAACAGGGCGAGGGAAGAGTCACGACTGTGTGTGCGGAGGCGGTCGATAAGAGAACTGAGGGTTGGGTCCAAGCGCTGTTCGTCGGCTATGTGAGAAAAGTCCGATATAGAGAACATACAGGGTTCCGACTCGTGGTCAGTAGAGGGAGGGGGATCGACGGGATAACGGGACAGACAGTCTGCATCCCGGTGGAGCCGGCCTGATTTGTGTACAACGGAAAAGGTATACTCCTGCAAGCGCAGTGCCCAGCGGCCGAGGCGGCCAGCAGGATCCTTGAGGGAAGAGAGTCCACATAGGGCGTGGTGATCGGTAATTACAGTGAATGGTCGGCCAAACAAGTAGGGTCTGAATTTTCCAACGGCCCAGACGAGAGCCAGGCACTCCCGTTCCGTAATCGAATAGTTCTGTTCCGCTGATGACAGGAGACGACTGGCGTAGGCAATCACGCCGTGTTGGCCGCGTTGTCGCTGTGCAAGAATAGCACCAATCCCGTGGCCACTGGCGTCGGTGCGAAGTTCCGTCGGGGCAGACGGGTTGAAATGGGCCAACACAGGAGGATTGGTGAGAACAGCGATGAGGGTGGAGAATGCGTTAGCCTGCTCTGGTCCCCATGAGAAAGGAACGCCTTTCTTCAGGAGATTGGTGAGAGGACGAGCAACAGCGGCAAAGTTTGGAACGAACCGGCGAAAATAAGAGCAAAGTCCTATAAAGCTGCGGACATCACGGGGTGAACGGGGAGATGGAAAAGCACTGACAGCACGAATTTTGTCAGGATCGGGTTGCACGCCGGTGGAATAATTCACCAAATGGCCAAGCACTTTAAGTTCGCGGCGACCAAAACTGCACTTATTTGAGTTCAGTTGAAGTCCGGCATGGCGGAAAAGTGCGAAGATGGAAGAAAGGTGTCGAAGATGGCTTTCGAACGAGGTCGAGAAGACAATCACGTCATCCAAGTAACATAGACAAGTCGTCCATTTGAAGCCGCGAAGTAAGGAGTCCATCATTCGTTCAAACGTAGCAGGGGCGTTGCAAAGTCCAAAAGGCATAACCTTAAATTGGTAAAGACCATCGGGTGTGGCAAAAGCTGTCTTCTCGCGGTCTTGTTCGTCAACAGAAATCTGCCAGTAGCCGCTACGAAGGTCGATAGAGGAAAAGTAGCGGGCTCCATGTAAACAGTCCAAGGCATCGTCTATTCGCGGCAGAGGGTAAACATCTTTCCTTGTAATCTTGTTCAGATGTCGATAGTCGACGCAAAAGCGCCAACTGTTGTCTTTTTTTCTAACGAGCACGACAGGAGAAGCCCAGGGGCTGTTCGAAGGTTCGATGATATCGTTGGCCAACATCTTGTCGACCTCCTGCTGGATGACTTGGCGCACAGAAATGGACATACGATAAGGCCTCCGATGTACAGGTTTTGCATCGTCGGTGTCAATGCGGTGAGTCACAGCTGATGTTTGGCCCAGAAAACCGGCAGCAAAGTCAAAAATGTCGGAGAAGGATAACAAAAGGTTGTGCAGGTCCTGAGCGTGTTCGGGGCTGAGGTCGGAGGCAATCATTGCGGAAATAGGGTCGGTAATCGTGGTGGGGAGTACGGGTGTTGGAAGGACGCTTGAATGTGGGCCAGGAGTGAGTGCGCAAATGGTGCAGTCTGTGAGAGGAGACAAGGTAGCAAGGGATATTCCTTCGGGGAGAACTTGGGGTGACAGACTGAAGTTCAGGATAGGAAGGTAGGTGTTCTGTGCAACGCGTACGATGAGATGAGGAAGAACGACGTTGCGTTCAAGAAAGACCTCGGTGATAGGGCAAGCAACATAGTCACCGTCAGGCACAGGCGGGAAAGGTGACAGAGGTAGGTAAACAGCAGAGTCAGGGGGCAGGCGAGCGAACTCGGTGGAGCGAATTAGATGGAGGATGTTCTGAGCAGACAGGTAAGTCCAAACGAAGAAGGCCGCTGGAACAGTCGATAAGGGCAGAGTGGGCCGTTAAAAAGTGAAGGCCGAGGATCACATTGTGAGGGCACTGGTTGAGGACGGTGAACAAAACAGGGATGTGATGACCGGCAAGGGTGACTCGGGCAGTGCACAGCCCAGTGACGGCAGCAGTACTGCCATCGGCAACACGAACGGTGGGCGAAGCGGCGGGGGTCTGTACTTTCTTGAGGCGGCGGCAAAATGATGAGCTCATGATCGAGACTTGGGCACCAGTGTCAATGAGGGCAGAGACCGGAACACCATCCACGAGCAGGGAGAGGAGGTTACAGGGCAAAGAAATGGGCAGATGATTTCGAGCGACTGAACACAGGAGGAAGCGGAGTGTTATCGGTGCGGGGCGGCTCATAACGAGGCGTGAAACGGTGGTGACCGTAATCGGAGTAGCGGTCAACGTAAGGGAAACGTCGAGGTGGTGATGTCCAGCGGCTGCGGCAGTGGCGAGAGATGTGGCCAACACGTGAGCACGTGAAACAGATCGGCCTCTCGTCAGGGGTGCGCCACTCCTCAGGAATGCGGTATCGGTAGCGTGGCGTGTAGGTGTTGCGGGGCGCAGCGTGGGCGACCATGGGAGGGATGGGGCTCGAACTGGGGTGTTCCACGTTGTGGCTATAGGGGACGCCCAAGTTAGCAACCTCTTGACGAACGACGGCTTGAATGAGGGATATCGTCGCTAGATTACTGTCCGAAGAGGGCGGGTTGGATGCAGCAGGAGCGAGCGCTTCCAGTTCACGACGCACGATGCGGGTCACATTTTCAGTGTTGGAAGGCTGCCTTAGGGTCGGCAGATCCTCGCACGTGGAGCTAGGGGCAGTGTTGGGGAGCCGATTGAAGCGATGTACAATGCGTTTGTGTTTGGCCTGCTCGAAATGTCGAGAAACTTGCAGAACGGAGTCAACCGTAGAGCAGTCCCGACAGAGCAGAAGATTGAAGGCATCGTCGGCTATGCCTTTGAGGATGTGCCCCACCTTATCAGGTTCTGTCATGTCTTTGTCGACTTTTCTGCAGAGGGCCAGAACGTCTTGTTTATACGTAATATAAGGCTCGGTAGATGTCTGGGCACGTGTGGCGAGGTCCCTCTTGGCGGCGAGTTGACGGCCAACCGGTTTTCCGAACAGGTCACAGAGTTTTTGTTTGCAAACATCCCAAGAGGGTATATCTGCTTCGTGTGTTTCGAACCACACGCGGGCCGTTCCAGTAAGGTAGAAGATGACATTGGCCAGCATCAGCGTGGCGTCCCACCTGTTGTGCTGGCTAACACGCTCATAAAGCGAAAGCCAGTCCTCGACGTCGACCTCATCTGTACCGCAGAATGTGCCAGGGTCACGGGGGTGGGTTACGATGACAGTTGGAGTTGCGGAGGTTGATGGAGCCGCGTCGGTTGTCATCGTGACGGTTCCGATGTGACGGCCACTGAGGAGATCCAGCGTCAGATTGTGTCGAACCCGCGACCTCCACCAAGATGTTACGGGGATGTACTTAATGTGACGGCACTGCGATGGGCTGAACTCGACGCAAGAGTTCGGTAGCCGTGCAGAATCCGCTCTCTCAGCGTCGTTCTCTTTTTCAACGCTTCGTCGTGCCTGCGTTCCTTGATCGTCGTCTTTGTCAGTGAGCACATCACTTTGGTCTCGCGTTTCCCGGTAACAATATGAAGCGGCGCTCAAAACGCAGCGCTCGAAAGAGGTGCCTGCAAACTATATACTCGCGCGCTGCCTCATGGTCAAAGCCTTTAATTTTAAAAGCTTTTTAATTTTTCCCAGCCGCTGGTATAGCATAGGAATTTCGAAAATGTTGTAGTGCAGCAAGCGGGCGACATCGGCTCTGCTACGAGCAACAATTGCTGTCGGAGAGCGAGTTGGCGGCTGCTGTTTGCAGGCAACAACAGCATGTTTCCAAATATTTCGTGTTGGTGTGGCGTGGCAGCATTGCCAAAACGGCGCAAATATGTTTACGGATGCAGTTGACTATAGAGAATTTGATACGGTTGACCAACTCTTTCCGCAGTGTGAGTGCGCGATGAGAGCATATGGCAGAGACACACTCCAAACAGAGCAGACGACGCACCTGCTGCTTGATGCCACAAGTTTTTGGCTCACGTGACATTTATTTATTTGAGATACTATCAGTCTCGTCAACACCAAGATAAAAGTGATATAAGTGTAGCACTGACTACAAAGCGTGAACGCAATAAACAACACAAAAGCACCATCCAGTCGGTTCCAAGCTTTTTAATGTTATGTCTTCTGTTTCTTGACGTCAAGTAAAAACCTATCAACTACGAACCGAAACCGAAGCTCCTGCTTACTAATAATACGATAATAAATTATTTAATGCGATTTTGAGCTTCTAACACCGTGCTCTAGGCATTCAGAATCGCTACACACTGTTTACAAAGCGAACGTCCAGCACAAAAATTTGATGTGCCTACTCCTTTAGACGTTTTCATTGTCAGCTTTCCAGGCTAGGGTCAGTTTCGCTTATTTATCTACATCAAATGAGGAGCCGCGCAGATGGAACTTCATGAAGCGGGCCATATTTAATGCACTCGCGAGAGTTTTGTACTTGGAACTTCAGACAGCGATGTTTACTGCACAGCACGCGAGTGTATTGCAGTTTTACATGAGGCGTGACCGGCTGCGGCTATCGCGTAGTGCTCTCGGGCCTGTGCAGAATGATGAAGGTGATCATGTTCGCGGCACAGCGTAAAATAAACGATATGCGGCGCACGGGTACAAGGCGCCATCTGGGGAACGCATGAGATGCTAGGGGCCGGAGTAACATGAAATTCGCAACTGACCAACATAGTAGAGCTACCGCTTTAAACCTTATCTAGTGCACACTTTAGGGACAGACCTTTTTTACTATTACTAATAGATTAGAATTATGCAACATAATATTCGCGTGGTAGTGACACCGCTGTCAGAAACTAACAGAGACCGGCATGAAACTAGGCCTCACTAAAAGGTCTCTTTTTTGCATTAGCATGACGACACTGAATTTATGTAGCAGTGCCAGCCATGTCAGTGTTCTAGGTAAACAATATGTTAATACCAACGTGATTGTTGCACTGATGATTGACCGGCAGTGCTTAAAATAATCCTCACTTTCAAAATAGTTTTTCTTGGAAGCACTTCAGTGAGTGGTTGAACGGGTTGCAGGTCTCATCTAGCGGCTGTGGACGATGGTTGTGTTAAAGCCACAAAGAGGCGTTTCTGTTACGGTGACGCATCAAAGGCTTCGTTAATATGCATGTCTTCGCAAACTCATTAGACAAGAGTGGACAGGCGCCAGTGACAGCATCTTGTTTATTTTTCCTTGCAATTTCTTCGGTGGCTTTCATGATGCGCACGTGTAGGCTTCTTCGGTATTGCTTATAGGTATATCTGTTTGATTGGCCCGCTAGGATAGACAACTGGGCACCACACAGATTCGAGCTCAGTACGACGAAGGAATGTGTTGCGTCTCAGTGAGATCCAGGGGGTGTCATCATTATGTTTATTTGGACATCGGGGTGTAGAAGGACGCAGTTTTGCGTCCTCCTATGAGCGTGAAAGATTATAGGCCTGCAGTTTAGTGTTATAAGTAAACACACTAAATTACTGGCGTACATCATGGCGTACATCATCCTTATACTGTTTACCCTTTCTAATCAGACAGCCATCAAAACTTTTTCTTATGCCTTCCAATGCTAGCATTCTTAGACCTTGTTGCAAAGTATAAAGGCTGCTGCAAGAATCAATGCAGATACCTTTCTTTTGCTTCCTGGCGCCCACTTCAAGACGATTATCTCTGTACACGTAACCTCTAACATAATAGCAGTGTGTGGATTTGGAATAACCACGAAGATTTCAACCTTGTCAGCTTGTGTGAAGTTTAGGTGTAATATAAAATTTCTGAATGCACTGATCAAGAAAAGGCATCTATTTTCCTGCCAGGTTATTCCTGCTTGCCCCAGCGTTCATCTTCTTCAGAAGCTTTTCTGCCGCTGGCACTGAGACTGTCTCAAGAAAGCCGGCTTCTTCAACGAGCATATGTCCGGTTAGTTATTAGAGCTGAATTGCATCTGCTGTACGCACGACGTCCAGAGCGACGACTCCAAGCAGAGGGTTGCAATGCCCCCTTTCAGGAACTTTGAGTGGGCAGAATCATACAAGAGAGCCGTTTGCGCACGAGGGGAGTAAGCCCAGCAGATGCGCCAATCAAAAACCTTAAACGTATGTCTATGAACTAAATCATGTGTCATCCGGTATTCAAAAGTAAAAGTTTTTTTTCTGGAGCGCATTCTCCTGCGACAAGGCGCCCAGAAGTGCTCATTACGGAGATGGCGCAGCATTTACGGCGGAGCTCACCTAAGCTATCTTCAAGCACTACGAGGCAAGCCAACTGAGAATGAGGACCTACCACCCACAGACAAACAAACTTACATAGCTTCTAAATAAAACTATCACGGACATGCTCGCCATGTACGTCGACTCCGAACGCGAAACCTGTGACGTCATGCTACCGTACGTGATCTGCGTGTATAACTCGGCCGTCCAGGTGACCACCGGAGCGACCTCGTCCAATCTTGTGTACGGCAAGGAGCCCATGACAGCGCTGGACGCGACGCTGCCGTATGTGACAGAAGAAAATCTCGACCTCACGGCCTACCTGCAGCGTGCTGAGCAAGCCCGACGACTCACCCGGCTGAGGATCAAAGACGAGAATCACCCACGCCCGATTATATAACTTGCGACGACTCGACGCTGAATACAAACCAGACGATCATGTTTGGTCATAGACGCAAATACACCGTCGCAGAGTGAATGAAAAGCTTTTGCGACAGTACTTCGGTTCATAAAAAGTTATCCGACGCATCGGACAGCCGAAGTATGAAGTTATCCCCGACCGCTCGACCACATTCCAGCGCGCCGAGCGCGCCCAGAAATATCCATGGGTAGGGCGCCTAAAGCCTTATTACGCGCGCTAAAGGCACCAGTTAGGTTAATGTTTGAAATCTAGTTTACCTTTCTGTGTTTATTCTGTGAGTATTTTGTGAGTCTGAGTCGCTTTGGGCGTTAAACTCTTGAAACAAACCAAACCAACCTATTGAAATCGTTATTTGTTATTTTTCGACATCCGCCGACACGCGGCCTTATCGTTGGGATTGCAGCGCACAGATCTTTGGTGTATTCTTTATGTGTTGATGGTCGTTGTCGTGATACAACGCTTTATAATCAACTTTGTCGCGCAAGATGCCTCAAGATGAATCTCGAAGATTCTACCTATTAGCGATGTATTTCTACAGTATTGCAGGTCATGTCAGCCACTGTTTGCGGCTTTATCGAGATGTTTTTTAGCCGCCTTTTAATTAAGCGTTGACGTCCGCGAAAGTCATTTGTAATACGACAACCAGTGAGCACGTTTCCTGCTATCGCCGCAACCGAGTTCAGTTATTTTGAGGGCGCAAGTCAGCCCAAGAGTTAATTTCAGTGCTTCTACCTCTGTGTGCTATTTTGTGATCACGGTATTGTCACAGCCACGTGACAGTGTTAAGGTCGTCATCGATCTGTAGAGGATTCTCATCGGGCAAGGGGTAGGAATTTGCGTATGAGACGACACTGGGTTCCCGGAAAATAGCTAATCTTTATGTCAGTACGTGCACTTTCTCGCTCCCCATGATCCTCTGTTGCGCCGGCGTACAAATGAGCGCGACCTGCTTTGCCGGTAGTGGGCCACTGGCCAACATTCTTGCTTCTTTGGCCAAAATGCGGCCCGGGTCAAAATTCAAATTGCTGATTTCAAGTCACTAAGAACAATTTTGACCTGTAGGCGGGTTAGAGCTAGTGCAAAAGCCACCTTATCCACTCCTGTTGAGGACGAGTGTCGGGTACTGCAGCAAACTAACGAGCCCCTGGTTTCTTTATTTTCTTCCGAAACGCGTCCGATACCGGCCGTGCATTGTGGGTATCTTTACGCAAGATGTCCTGTCAGCCCTTAAATCTGGCATCAACGCTGCTGCTGTATCAATCTTTCAGCTCTCATGGTAGACGTGGTGCATGTTTTAGTGAGGCAGATGTATTTTTAATTTGTCCCTAACCTGTATAGCAACCTTGTCTGTACGCCTTGAGCATGCTTGCTGCTCGTATTCCCGTTTCTCTAAAATGCTGAGACCAGCATGAATGTGCACCAGTCTCTGGTATAGAGAAGTAGTTACACCCTCAATGAGCTCTTCGAGCGTATTGAAAAACTCCAGTGTCAAAATCTTGTCCGTCGATGTATTGGGTGGTAAACCTAATGCCGTTTCGATCGCTTTACGGATTAGAACATCAGGTTCGTCCTTTTCCGCCATGTGAAACCATAAATACGGAGCCACATAGATTAACCGCTGATCGGACTAGCCTAATAAGATTAGCTTCTTTCATGTCCACATGTTTTCTTGCGATCCTTTTCAATAGTCAAAACGTTTGACTGTGCTAGCCTCTAAACTCTGTGTTGTTTCCGAGTTCCTGCCGCTAGCCTGAGTTGGTAATCCCAGAACTCTAATGCTTGCCACCGTTGGTATTGTAACGCCGGTCAGCGACACCTACTCGTAGTTCCCTAGGCGCATTACGGCGACGTATTGCGTGTCATGCATTATGATCCGGCTTCTGGGCATCTACGTTCGGTTCGAACACTTCACCGTGCTCAGTAAAGTTGTTACTGGCTTGGAATGCGCTTTAAAATCGAACAATACGTTGCGAGGTGCGATTAATGTCAACGGCACAAAAGTCCCACAACCGCTCCATCTGGCTTGCTACACCCTGTGAAGATGCCGAAAACTTCGTTTGATAAAGTAGGTATTGACCTCGTAGTTTCCTTTCCGAAGTCCTTGGATGCAATTCACTTGATTATTGTCTGCGCGGACTACCTCACAGCATTATCGGCTCGAACTGTGTCTATACCCCCTGCACACCGGAAACTATCCCAGCGAGAGGCCGTCCATTGGCACAAAATACAAACAGGAACCTTTCCAAACCCATGGCTATATAGCAAAATTTTCACAAATCTTATTGCACCTACGGGCAAACACTGTGCACAATCGGCCACATTCATTCATATGGTGTGGACATATACACGACACAAAGCAGACAATTCAGCTACAGGGGATGCGTGGGAGTCCCTCCTGCGTACCACCGAGCTTGCCCAACAGCGCCAGCTCATTGTGCGCGCATTGGAGGCCGCAGAGTCCCAAGAGATCCCTGCTGACCTTTTCTAAGCAGTGCAACCAGCCTTTCGGCTGATTCCCCTTCTTTAGGAGTAAATAAAGAGGGTATCCTCAGCATCACATGTTAATGCGAAACCGCCGCTATTCCATCTGCTACGGCGCATCAAGTGTCATTTTTCCTGCTCTTCAGTACTCTTACCACACGGGCGGCCGCAAATTGTCATCACAGATCAAGGCCGTCAATTCTTCTTGTTGTATGCCAGGTCACCCCGCTACGCCCTGATTACCATCCTGCCCTTCTCACGCTGTGAAGATCCCTGCCAGGCTTAGACCCTCTGTCTCGAAGCTTGAAGAATCGCCCATTTATGGTCTGGTGCCAAGCAGTTGAGGACAACAGCCAATTAAGGAACACAAGAGCTCTGTATAAGACAATCAAAGATATCAACGGAAGCTTTTAGCTAAGCTGGGCGTGATAAAGGACAAACGAGGCAAGGACCTCACTGAAGCCTCAGAGATAAAGAGGTGGCAAGAACACACAGAAGAACTGTACAAAAAGGCCCCAAATGTGCAAACCCAACATAAGACGGTTGTGATTACTGATCTCGAGCCGGGCATTCTGAAGGGTGAAGTTGAAGGGGCCTTAGCCAGCCTTGCTAAGAACAAAGCTAGCGGAATTGATGGCATTCCAGCTGAGTTGCTTCAAAACCTCAACCATGACGCTGTTAACATTCTGCATACATTATGTCAGAAGATTTGGACAACCCTGCAGTGGCCACAGGATTTTAGGAGGTCAGTTTACATCCCCATTCCAAAGAAAGGCAGTGCCAAAGATTGTTCCAACTACCGCACGATCGCGCTTTTTTCGCATGCTAGCAAGGTGATGTTGAAAATCCTCCAAGGTAGGCTGCAGCAGTATGTGGATCGGGAGCTTCCGGACGTGCAAGCTGGGTTTCGCAAAGGCAGAGGAACTAGAGACCAAATTGCCAACCTTCGCTGGATCATGGAAAGAGCAAGAGAGTTCCAGAAATCCATCTACTTCTGCTTTATTGATTATGCGAAAGCGTTTGACTGCGTAGATCACAGCAGATTGTGGCAAGCTTTCCAAGAGATGGGAGTTCCAATTCACCTCATCTGTCTCCTCAGGAACCTGTATGGAGGACAAGAGGCCACAGTCAGAACTGGGCATGGTCTTACTGATTGGTTTCCGATTGAGAAAGGAGTGAGGCAAGGCTTCATACTGTCGCCCTACCTATTTAACCTATATGCAGAGCGCATCATGAGGAAGGCCGGTCTGGACGAGTTTTCAGCTGGAGTGAAGATTGCTGGAAAACGTATCAACAACCTTAGATATGCGGATGATACCACCTTAATGGCAGAAAGTGAAGTGGAACTCAAGAGACTTTTGATGCGCGAAAAAGAAGAGAGTGAGACGTCTGGGCTTAAACTGAACATTAAAAAGACAAAGATCATAGCGTCTTGCCCTATCAAGTCCTGGAGCATCAATGGACAAGAAGTGGAAGCTGTGACAGATTTTCTCTTCTTGGGCTCCAAGATTACCTCGGAAGGAGACTGCAGCCATGAAATTAGGAGACGCCTGCTTCTGGGAAAGACAGCAATGGTTAGCCTTGACCGCCTAGTAAAGAGCAAAGACATTAGTCTGCCAACCAAGATCCGTATAACTCGTGCTATGGTCTTTTCAGTTGTGATGTATTTATGCGAGAGTTGGACTGTAAAAAAGGCTGACCGCCGAAAAATTGACGCGTTTGAATTGTGGTGCTGGCGAAGACTCTTCAGAGTTCCTTGGACTGCCAGAAGATCAAACCAGTTGATATTGTCGACATAAACCCTGACTGCTCATTGGAGGGTCAAATTATAAAGTTAAAGCTCAGCTACTTTGGTCATCTGATGAGAAGAGAGGAGTCGCTGGAGAAAGATTTGATGTTGGGAAAGGTTCAGGGTCGCCGGAGAAGGGGTAGGCAGCGAACGCGATGGTTAGATGGCATCCTCGAGGCAATGCAGATGAAGTTATGTGATGTTAGGAAGATAGTGAGAGACCGGAAAGCGTGGCGTGACATGGTCCATAGGGTCACGAAGTGTTCGACACGACTGAACGACTGAACTGAGCTTCACAGGAACGCTACAAAGCACAATGTGATGCCCCTCACCGGAGTGTCACATACTCTGTAGATGATCTCGTTTGGCTGTGGCGTCCAATTCGATACCGGGGCCTACATAAAAAATCTATTGGCCCACTATGACGGGCCGTATGTGGTGGTCAAACGGATAAGTGATTTAAATTATGAAATAGCCCGCCTGACCGATTCGAGTCGTCAGTCTGCGAAAACTGAACTGCGCCATGTCGCCCCTTTTAAGCCGTATCAGCCTGGCACACCTTTTGCACACGCCCAGAGGGCTTCGGCTAAGTAAGGGGGGGGGGGAATGTAAAGCTACTGACGAAGACGAGGTGTTGCGTGGCAGAAGAAAAGAGACGGGAGAAGCGGTGAATGTTTCGGAGCTAGTAGGCCTCACCGTCTTCCGCTGCCATCTGCATTGTAAACAAATGCCCCTTTATTATTTCATCGTAACAGTATCATTATCAACATTATCATCATCATCAGCTTGACTATACCCACTTCAGGGCGAAGGCCTCTCCCACATTCCTCCAATTAACCCGCACCTGTGCTAGCTGCATCCAGTTGACCCCTACGAAATTCTTAGCCTCATCCGCCAATCTAACTTTCTGCCGCCTCCTGCAACGTTTTCCTGCCCTTGGATGCAGTTTGTTACCCAAGCGACCATCGGTTATCGTCTCTTCGCACTACATGTCTTACCCACGCCCATTTCGTCTTTATTTCCACTAGAACATCCGTAACTTGAGTTATTTCTCTCACCCACTCTGCACGTTTTTACCTCTTAATGTTACCCCTATCATTATTTTCTCTCAATAGCCCTATTCGTTATCCTCAACTTGCATCTTCATCGTCATCAGCTTGACTATACCCACTGCAGGGTGAAGGCCTCTCCCATATTTATTTATTTCACCCGGTTCTGTGCTAGCTGCATCTACTTGACCACTCCGAACTTCTTAATCTCATCCACCCACCTAACTTTTTGCCGCTCCGTGCTACGCTTGCGTTCCCTTGGAATCTACTTTCTTGCCCTAAGCGACCATCGGTTATCCTCTCTTCGCATTACTTGTCCTGCCCATGCCCATCTCTTCTCCTTGATTTCCACTAGAATGTCAGTAACTTGAGTTAATTCTCTCACCCCCTCCGCACGCTTCCTATCTCTTAATCTTACCCCTACCATTTTTCGTTCCATAGCCCTCTGCGTTGTCCTCAACTTAAAAAGAACCCGCTTAGTTAGCCTCCACGTATCAGTCCCCTAGGTGAGTGCAGGTAACACGCAACCGTTTTATACTTTCATCTTGAGCGATACCGGTAAGCTGCTAGTCATAATCTGCGAGTGCTTACCAAGTGCGCTCCAGCCCAATCTTATTCTTCTTGTTATTTCCTTTTCATCGTCCGGATTTGCGGTTACTACCTGTCCTAAGTAGACATATTCGCCTACTTCTTACAGTGTTTCGCAGTTGACATTATCTTAGCCTTCTGCATATTGATATTCAAACCTACCTTTCTACTTCTACTGTCTAGGTCATCAATCAATCTTTCCAATTCATCCCCTGTGTTACTTCGCAATGTAACGTCATCAGCAAATCGCCGATTACTGAGATATTCTCTATCATACCCTTATCCTTAACTGCTCCCATTCCAAGTCTCTGAATACTTCCTCTAAGAAAGCTGTGAATAGTACGGGGGAGATCGTGTCTCCTTGCCTTACACCTTTCTTTATGGTAAATTTTGTTACATTCTTTATGCTCAACTATTGCTGCTGTGCAGCTACTATATATATCTTCCAGCACTTTTACGTACGGCTCTTCTAGCCACTGAATTCGCAATGCCTGCATCGCCGCCGAGGTTTCTACTGAGTCAAATACTTCTTCTTAATCAATGAATGCTATGTATAAGGCCTGGTTATATTCCGAGCATTTTTCTATCACCTGGTTGATGGTATGGATATGATCGATAGTAGAGTACTATTTCCGAAAACCTGTTTAATCTTTTGATCGATTGCAGTCTAAGGTTGTCCTGATTCTATTAGCGATTACCTTGGTAAATACCTCATACGTAACAGACAGTAAGCTGATTGGTCTGTAATTTTTAAAGTCCTTAGCATCTCTTTTATTATGAATTAAAATAACGTTTGCGTTTTTCCATAGTTCCGGTACCGTCAATGGCATCAGGCACTGTGCATAGGGATGGCCAGTTTTTCAAGCACGATATCCTCCTGTCCGTCAAGAAATTCATAGTTACCTGATCCTCTCCATCTGCTTTCCCCCTTTTCATAGTTTCTAATGCTGTCTTCGTCCTTCGCCACTGGCGGAACGTCTAACTGCTTTTCCCTACCGCCAATATCACTATTGTCCTGACTTCTGTTGTTACTGTAGAGATCCCTATCGAACTCTCAGCAACTCTGATTGTCTTGTTCATATTCGTAATGACATTGCTCGCCTTGTCCGTTAGCGCATACACCTAATTTTTGCCTATGCCCAATTTCTTCTGCATCGCTTTACGGCTTCCCCGTTCCTTACAGAATGCTCAATTTTCTCCAAATTCTTCCTTATATCGGTCACTTTGCGTTTATTGATACCCTGTGATATCTATGCAAATTCTGTCTGGTCTGTTGGATTGGAAGCTTTCGTACTTTGGTGGTTCTTAATGAAATATTTTCTTACCGGTATCCTCTCTAATTACCCTACCGCCTACTTCTACAGCACACTCAGTAGTATATCTCGGAAATTATTGTTCATTGCTCCTAGAGTAATGTCGCCATCCTCGGTTAGAGCTGAATATCTATTCTGTAGCGAGATCCTGAACTCTTCTGCCCTCCCCCTCACCGCTAATTTGTTGATGGGTTTCTTTCTTACTAATCTGTTGCATTCCTTCTTCAGATTAAGGCTAATTCGGGACCTCACCATCCTGTGGTCAGCGCATCGCACTTTCCTGATTACCTCTACATATTGCATAATGGCGGGGGTTGAACACAGTATGAAGTCAATTTCATTTTTAGCATCCCCGTTAGGACTTTTCCATATCCACTTCCGCTTCTTCCGTTCAATGAACAAGGTGTTCATGATTCTTAATTTATTGCACTCTGCAAACTCAACTAGCAACTTTCTCCTGCTATTTCTAGAACCAACGCCATGGTCCCCCACTGCCTGGTCTCCTGCCTGCTTTTTTATTACCATGGCGTTGAAGTCGTCCATTAGTACAGTATACTGCGTCTTTCATTTCCGCATTGCCAATTCTACATTTTTATAGAAGCTTTCAACTGCCCGGTCATCTTGACTACATCTGGTTGCGTAGGCTTGTACAACCTTGAGTTTGTAGCGCTTAATAGGTTTAGTTACGATGCCTGCCACCATCTTATTATGCTATAGAATTCTTGGATATCACCAGCTATGTGCGTGTTGACAAGGAAGCTTACTCCTTGTTCTCGCCTCCGGTAAATTTTGATAACAAGGTACATACCCTTCCTTCAGTAAAGTACATGCCTCATTAGGCATCCTAACCTTACTAAGCCCTATGACATCCCATTTCATATCCTCTAGTTCCTCTAACAGCACTGCTAAACTAGCCTCACTAGCTAGGGTTATAGCGTTAAACATTGTCAGGGTCAGTTTCTAATGGCGGCCTGTCTAGCGGAGCCAGATATAGTTAGCACCTTCCGCTGCGTCACAGGTCTGACCGCGGCCGTGGTCAGATGCTCCGCAGCCGCTGGTTACTAGGGCTGGGGTTTTATAGCACTAATCTTGGGAGGTTGTGGCAACTTATTGCACCAGGGTGGCGAACTCCTGTTCTGGTGAGGGAGTGCGTTGCTGGAGGTGTTCACCGGCATCAGGTCGCACCCCAAACCTGTTTATGCCATTCCATTGACACGTGGAATTTGTTTTTACTTTTTTGTCTTTTGGAGAATTTCGCAGCACGGGATTTGAGCCACGGTCTTCTTGCATGCAAGGCGGATATCCTACCTCTACGCCCCCGCTGCACCGATGCACCCCTGCACCATTGGTGTAAAGTCACTTTAGTGTTATTTCCTTGTTAACCTGCTTTATACGCCGACGATGGGGCGATCGCACTGACGTGAGAACGAGCGCTCCCGATTTTTCGGCCGAACATCTGAGCCACATCGGTTCGAAATGTCTTTCTATAATGTCATTTTCTCGGTGCAGTGTCTATTTAATTTGACCGTCACTGCCCCTGCACATGCACAGCGTCAGATCACCTGCGTATAATGTAGGGTTTAGCCTTGGAATTTTCTCCACTTTTGCGGGGAGGCCAAGAATGGCGATTTTAAACAGAGTCGGGGACAGCAGCGATCCCTTCCACTGTATATCTCCCCAAACTGATAGTTGCCGTTCTACCGTATAGGAAATCGTGTACGTAGTTGTATGTACGAACTCCTACGCGTAACGCACTAAGATTCTGCGGAATGGCCAAGTGCTTCACGTTATCAAAAGCTTTTGACACGTGAAGATCAACGATCACCCTGCTGCTTTTTTTTAATTGTAATAATCTGTTCTTTTAGCTGCAACATGGCATCAAATGCAAGCAAATGCTGTCTAAATGCAATCATGGTAATCGGATAGATATATTTGTTCTCCAAAAACCCGTTCAGCTGGTCCTGAACAACATGCGCCATCAGTTTTATCACGTATGACGTTGTTTGAGGGCTTTGTTGTCAACTTCCTTCTTATTAAATCGTCTTTTCAATCCTTGGACGCGGGTTTAGAGATCTGGCTTGGGAGCTCTTTTTTTTGTTGCTGCAGGAGGATTGTTCCCGATCCTTCAGCGGCACCTCCGCCAACGGCATTCTGGTCTGCATTGGCTGCGAAGTCTTGCCTATCTCCCTGATCTGTTCCTGCAGCGCCTGAACATGCGCTTGTAACAACTGATTTTGTGTTTAGAGTGAATTTCATCTGAGTTCTCAGAATTACTACTCACCATTTTTTACTGTGCCTGAGGCGACTTCTGCTGCTGTTACTGCGGCTGCTTCTTCTGTTCGAAAGCCCTCCATCATCGTCTAGGACGGCGGCGGCTGAAATAGCGGAAATCAAAGTGAACGGGATCATGTATGCGTCTTGGACCGATTGTGCGACTCACTACGCCCGTCGCGACGACTAACGTGTACCTGCTGCTGCTTCTTGGCCTCCTCCTTCTTTTTGGCTACCTCCTCGCGGGATAGTTTTGCTTTCCATTTTCTCTTCTTAATATCGGATAGCGTACGAAAGAGTTATTTGCAGTGTTTGTCTTTGTTTAGATGGCTCTTTCCATATAGTCGACATTTGGGAGCAAATTAATCATCTCCGGGTGGCGATGCCACCCAAAAACCACGGCACTTGGATTTTTCACTATTGCATACATCGGAGCAATGACCAAGTTCCCCACATCTGAAAGAAACTTCATTTCTCTTTTTGAACAACCGGCAGGGCATAAGCATGCCTTCAATCTGATAAAATCCTAGGGCTTCAGGTTCCAGAGAGGAGACAATATTAGTGGAAGTCTTCACCATCCGCCGCACCGCAGCGACCATTGAATTCTGCCGATCATTTCTCAGTGCTTTGAACAACTGCTCTTCCTTGAATGCATCACAGATGCTGTGGACGACTCCTCGGTCGCAATCCTCCAGTGCGATCAGATTTGCCACCACTTCATGCTCCTTGTCATCGAGTTTAAAGCAGCAGATTACATCTACCATCACGCCTTGACTAAAGGCCAAGGAATGCAAGAGCACCGTATTTTGCCTTCCTTTCATACGCCATGAGTCCTGCTCTGACCAGTTGATTCCGTCAGCCTTGGCAAGTGCCTATCTGAGCAGCAGGCCTGACGTGTGTTTAATAAGGCCTAATAATCATTTTGATGCCTTTTTTCTGAAACCTCGAAAGATTCATAGTGATATACATTCAGCCATATTCCTCCTAGCCGCTTATTAGAGCCATAACGGCCCAATCTGCCATTATGTCTTCGGCTTCCCCGCCTGGAACGCCGTGTTGCACCATCTTGTTCTTGCGATCTTTGAGAAGTGTTCGCCAGCGTTTCGCAAGAGGAACATGGTCCAAATCCCGTGCGAGCGTTTTTACCCAGGTGCTGTCATAGTCTTCTGGATTAAGGTCCGTACCTTCAACGGCCACGTGAATCGACATGTTGGGTCCACAAAAACGGCGGTAGACCGGTGGTGTAGGGGTCTCCTGGCTGGTCTCCTCGGCCGCGGCCGCGCTTGGCCTAATGGACGCTAGCCTACCGCAGGTGGTCCGCACAAGAGCCATAAGAACTAAACTATTGCACTCAGTTACAAATTTGGTACCCACAGTATCGTGTTGCGACGAACATTGGTACCACTGAAACCGAATTCTGCTGTAAAATGTCCGGCCCAATGAGATAAAACTTGCGCAGCTGACGCGACACGCGTCCGCACATCTCAGCTGCAGGTTGCCAGCCTTTACCTATTCACCTTAAAAGCACAAAGTGTGAGGTTTCTTTAATGGCAATCAACCGCAAGAGCAGCAGTTGGCGGCATTTTAAGATGTGTTTATAACAGCGAAACAAGGAAGCCTTCAAATCAAAGCAACAAATCACATTGATTGCTATTGAATTTGGCCACTTTTTAAAAAATGAAAATCGCTTCTGATTTGCTGTTCGCCTTTCTCTATGATGCGATGTTCATTCACCATCACACTAGCAAATTCCGCGTCCATCTGCAGGAAATCGAAGGTGCCTATGTAGCGAGCAATGACGGGCCACATTGGATGAGAAAATCTCTAGTGCAGACCTTGCGTTGAGGGTGTACGCCACACGATGAAGGAGGACGACGCACCTTACTGTATTGATCAGAGTGGCTTGAGAACTTTGAAAACATGCTGTTCCCAGCAATATCTTCAGTTGAGAACGTCATGAGGCGAATCTGTTCTGGCAAGCTTTTCATGGCGTCGGACTGTGAAGCAAAAAGCACTGCCTGGTTGGTTGCCTAGGCTGTACTGATCAAAGTTGCTTGCAAAATGTGAGCTCCCAGTAGTCTTATTATCTAGAACTGGAAAAGCTTCAACAGAGTAATCCTGTGTCTTTACACCGGGCTGTACATGAAAGCACTCATTGCTATAGTGTATCGCGTTACGATAAGACGTGGGCCAGCGTAAGCTGCGTCACTCGTGCCACTCGGCACAAGGCGCGCTTCTTATCATTGTCCTCGCCGATCGGGCTGGCCGGGGCCTATATAACAGAGCACGGAATAAAGGCTGGCCATTCGCCTTCCTGATGTCTGCCTGTCACTTCACCGTTCACGGAACCTTACATGGTGTCAGAAGTGGTCCCCCGTCTTCGACAGCGCCCTGAACAGACAGAAGACTTCGACGCCAGGCTGCAAGGATGGAGCTTCTGAAACCCCCAGACCCACTTCGCATCACAGGTGACGTTTCCAAGAATTGGCAGCTCTTTAGACAGAAGCTGGAACTATACTTTACCGTAGTGAAGCCACATGACAGTCCGTTGAGCGATTCAGCAAAGACTGCGATGCTCTTAACTTTAGCCGGTGACGACGCTATCGAGGTCTTTAATAATTTTACATTCAACGAGGGCGAAAGCAAAGAGGACTATAAGACCGTCGTAAAAAAGTTTGACAGCTACTGGGGCGCACAGACGAATGAGGTGTACGAACGATACTTGTTCCGGACAAGATTCCAGGATGCAGGAGAAACCTTTGAGCAGTTTTCACGGGACGTGAAAAAACAGGCAAGACAATGCAATTTTGAAGGGTTAACTGATTCCATGATCCGCGACCAGATAGTAATTGGAATCAATAATGAGACCCTCAGGGCAAAACTTCTTCAGGACAATCAGCTGACGTTGCCCAAAGCGGAACAAATCTGCAAAGCATTCGAAGCAGCAGCTGTTCAGAACGAATCATGGGGACAGAAAGAAAAACAGGTCGATCCTGTGAAGGAGACTCAAAAAGGAACAAGGCTGCAAAACAAAGTAAGGTGCTCGAAGTGTGGCAGAGAACACAAGGCACTCAACTGTCCTGCTTATGGGAAGACATGTAGAAAATGCCAGGGAAAGAATCACTTCGCCGTACGCTGCCGAAAACCAGCACAAGTAAGTGAATTGAGAGATGACAATGATGAAGACTTCGACATCTTGGACATCTGCGTGGACAGCGTGGCAAGTCGACGGGACTGGATGGTTAAGGCAAACGTTGGTAATGCAGCCGTTTTGTTGAAAGTGGACACGGGATCGCAAGCAAACCTATTGCCTTACTCTGTCTACAAGAACATCAAGCCTACGCCACCGCTCAAGCACAGCAGTTCCACCCTGCGATCCTACAGTGGATGCACAATCAAGCACTTGGGCGTTATCAACCAACGCGTGGCTATCGGCGAACAAAATTGCAGCTTGAAATTTTTCGTGGTCAAGAAAGGATGTCAGGCGCTTCTTGGTCTTCAGGCAGCGGAACGGCTCGGGTTGATTTCCCGAAAAGTGGATTCGGTGATAAAGAACAGCTCCGAAAAACTGCTTGAAGAGTACAGCGACATTTTTCAAGGCACCGGGTGCGTCCAACGCCAATACAAGATGGTGCTCCGTGAAGGTTCCGTCCCAACCGTTCAAGCCGCTCGGCGTGTACCCTTGGCACTGCGGGAGCCCCTGCGCCACGAGCTGCAACGAATGGAAGAGGCTGGCATCATAACAAAAGTCAATGAGCCAACGGACTGGGTGAGCCCTTTAGTCATTGTTAAAAAGAAAGACGGAAAGCTAAGGCTATGCATGGATCCGAGAAAGATTAATGCGTGCATAAAGAGAGAACATTACGAGATGCCGCGGAGGGAAGACATAGAAGCAGAGTTGGCCGGCGCGAAAGTTTTCAGCCGTCTAGACGCAAAAGCTGGCTTCCATCAAATCCCTCTTGACCATAAGACTTCGCTCATTTGTACTTTCGCAACACCATTTGGGAGGTACCGTTTCTTAAGGCTGCCATTTGGCATCTCTTCCGCGTCTGAAGTCTTTCAGAAGATATTGAGCGAAATCTTCGAGTCGCTGCCGGGTGTGCACGTTTACGTGGATGACATTCTGGTATGGGGAACCTCAAGGGAGGAGCACGATCAACGCTTAAAATCTGTATTTGAATTATCGAGGCGGGCCGGCCTCGCACTAAATGCAGAGAAGTGTAAGGTTGGAGTCGAGGAAATCGAATTTTTAGGCGACATAATTTCGAAAAAGGGTATAACTCCTAACCAAGCACTCGTCAAATCCATAACTGAAATACCTGTTCCATCAGATAAGAAGGGAGTGCAACGTCTACTCGGCGTGGCAAATTATTTTTCGAAATATATTCCTTCTTTGGCACTAAAGACCCCGAAGTTGCGCAGTTTGATTAAGCATGACGCAGTTTTTGAATGGACTCCCAACCACGCGCAAGAATGGCAAGAAATCTGCAAATGCCTGAGCGAGGAGCCACTGCTTGCTATCTTCGACCCTAGCAAAGAAACAAAAGTGGCGTCAGACGCGTCACGGAATGGTTTGGGCTCTGCCCTACTGCAGCTTCATGGCGATAACTGGCGGCCCGTGGCGTACGCGTCACGAACGCTCACTTCAGTTGAGCAACGTTACTCGCAAATCGAAAAAGAAGCCTTGGCAGTGGCGTTTGGCTGTCGGAAATTTCACTACTTCATCTATGGCCGACATATTATTTTGGAGACCGACCACCGACCCCTGCTTGCAATCGCTGAAAAATCAATTGGGGACATGCCACCAAGGCTTCAAAGGTTCTTTTTGCGATTGCTGAAGTACAATTTCACTATGCAATATGTTCCAGGAAAACTGCTCATTCTGCCCGACATGCTGTCACGAGCCGCAACAGCCACTACAGAAGATGACGCAGCAGGGGAAGGTGACATCGAAATCCATGCTGTGAGTACGGTGAATGCTTTCGTGAGCGACGCCACGCTAAAGCGGCTTGTGGACGCCACTGATAATGACCCGTACCTTTGCGCAGTAAAAGAAAGTATTTATGCTGGAACACGCGTACAAGGAGAGCTGAAACCTTTCGCCAGCGAACTTTCCGTAGTGAAAGGTATCGTGCTAAAAGGCAGCAAAGTGATAGTGCCGGCGAGCATGCGGAAAGAGATGCTGGAACGCATTCATGAAGGCCACATGGGCATCAATAAATGTAAAGCGAGGGCACGAAGATTTGTGTTCTGGCCTGGCTTGAGTGCACAAATCACTGCTATGACTAAAAAATGCGCGGTGTGCAGACGTCACGCGTACAGCCAACCTGCGGAACCATTGCTTATGAGGCCGGTACCAGACTATCCGTGGTATAGGGTTGGCGTTGACATATTCCAGTGCGGGGGAAAATCTTATCTGTCTGTGTACGATGCTCTCTCAAATTTTCCAGAAGTCGAGGAGCTCAACGACACATCGTCGGCGTCAGTCATAACAAAACTGGGGGCCATATTTGCAAGATATGGAATCCCGATGGAAGTGTGCACCGACAATGGGCCCCAGTTCGCCAGTCGAGACTTCCGCCTTTTCGCAAGCAAGTACAACTTCCGTCATGTGACATCTAGTCCACACTTTCCTCGTTCCAACGGCTTAGCGGAGAAGGGAGTACAGATAATCAAACGGATTTTGAAGAAAACAATGGAAGCGGGTGATGATTTTTCTCTTGGCCTCCTTAGTTACAGGTCGACTCCTCTAGAAGATGGACGGTCTCCAGGAGAGCTGTTACAAGGAAGACGGCTGAGGTCAACTTTGCCAGATTTCAAAGACCAAACCAAGACGGTAGTACAGAAGCATGTTCAGACTGATCATTCGCGAGGCCCACTTCCACCCCTTGAAAAGGGCCAAACTGTCAGATTCAAAAAGAAAATATGGTCGCACAAAGCGAAAGTTATCGCCACAACGCACCCAAGGTCGTACAAAATCTTAACCGAAAGAAACAAGGTCCTTAGGCGGAACCGGCAACATCTGCTTCCCACAAGCGAGCCTTTCAATCCGGAGGCACTTGACTACGATCTCGAGGAAGAAGCTGATCACCGGACCACACCGCCTGCAACAGTTCCTGAAACTTCGAGCGCCACTCTTCCGGCTACAACACAAGCGCACACTCCTCCCCCGAGACGATCCAGTAGGCAGAGACGACCTCCACAGCGCCTTCAGTACGACAGTAACTTTAATCAAGTCACCTGAAGTAATGAGTTTTTTTTTTTTTTTTCGAGAGAGAAAAAAGATGTATCGCGTTACGATAAGACGTGGGCCAGCGTAAGCTGCGTCACTCGTGCCACTCGGCACAAGGCGCGCTTCTTATCATTGCCCTCGCCGATCGGGCTGGCCGGGGCCTATATAACAGAGCACGGAATAAAGGCTGGCCATTCGCCTTCCTGATGTCTGCCTGTCACTTCACCGTTCACGGAACCTTACACTATAGTGCTATCGAAGTGTGCGCATATTTCAGTGTAGAGATGGCTGAAGAATGTCCTTCAGTGTTGTCAAAGCTTGAATTCTCTCCCGAGCTACCATATTTCTAGCACTGCTTTGTTTCACTTGGTGATGCGCAGTAGTATATATGCACTGGGCCGTTCTCATAGTCTTGGGCCATGGAGCACGGTTCAATGCTTTGGTGTCTGTCCTTTGTATTGCCTGCTTAACAGGCACCATCATTTTGAAGCATTTCTCATTTGTCGCGTGGTCATCAGACTGCATACTTGGCTCGGAAATACAGTCAGAACCTTGGTTCTGAAGTGAAGGCATCCTCTGTGTTCTTTGTGTGTCATATGTGTTGGATGAAATGCTCATCTGTTTTAAATAAGGCTCACCGCGACCCTCAACAGCACATCTATTTTCTTCCCCGCATAGCCCAAGTGCTCTCTCGCTACTACACAAAGATGCAGTAAGTAGAGTCGCGTCATTAGGAGAAGGGTACACAGAATCCCTCTCTTGCTAAATTTCGGCATGCAGCCCAGGTGCATTGATTGCAATGAACAGCTTGGTTCGCTTCAAAGTAATGCGAAGATCTCTCAGATTTGAACAGATTTGAAGGTAGTTGCTCATTTCATTATAAATGTTCAACTTCCTGGGAAAGTGTTCTTTCTTTGCCTCAGCTGCAGCTCCAACAAGGTCACGCTACAGTCCAGTGATGCGGATAATATTATTGTCAATCGTTACAGCACTGACACATGCACAAGAAATTGATTCACCACCATTCGAGTTAGTTATAAGCAGAGGTGTACATTTGCTGCACATGACATCTATGGATATGTTACCGGCGCGGCGACAGGGGACGAGGAACAAGAGGAGACGACAAGACAAGCGCTCGGTTGTCGTCTCTTGTTCCTCGTCCCCTGTCGCCGCGCCGGTAAAATATCGAGGATGAGCCAACTAGCTCAAATCTCTGTGTTATGACATCTATGGTTTCATGCAAAGTGTCTTGTACTAGAGGAACAAGGCACTGGCATGTCACTTCAGCCGGCTCCTTCGCTATCATTCTAGCGTCAACTTCAGCATGACTGCACTCTGCAACAACCAGTTCTGGAAACTTGCGTTTCATTTTCCGGGATCAAGTATGGCAGTTTCATCGGCAAACAACCCCGAACCTGAGTCACTAATGGGCTTGTCGTGACCAAATGGGTCGTTCGGCTGTTTTACAGGCGGTAGTAGCACTTCTGGCGCGACGGTTCGCACAAGTCAATGCCTGGGCCCGTATTCCGAGTTTGCGTCGTTATTGAAGTGTCGCTATCTCACGAGACCTCCAGTCATGTGATTGGTCGAAACGCCGGAATAGGGTGTTACCATGACCGAACCTGAAGAGGTGGCAACATCTTGTTCCAGTGTTTTTCACTAATCAGATGACTCGAGGTCGGGGAGATAGCGGTACTTTCGATAACGACGCGAACTCAGAATACGAGCCTTGATCAGCTCGCAGGCAGCCACGTTCCTGGCGGCGACGATCTCTGCTGCTTTAAACTTGTACCCATTGTCTACCGTCGCGGCATGTGTCTCGCAGGCGCCAGAATAACTCGTCCAGTTGCTCTTTGCAGGTCCATCATGGCTGCCTCTGTCGTCATGGTGTCACAAATGTCTTTGATGTCGGTTAAATCACTGGCGTTCACAAGACATCAAAACCGTTCCTGAGCTCAAGTGCCGACAGAATGGTCGTGGTTATGACAGCGACGCTCACGGGCGGCAACGGTGGAGCGTCTGAACACAAGCATGACCGCAGAAATTGTGGTCGCTCTAGCCTGGGCGTTCCTAACGGACTGCAGTTGTCTCTTGATATAACGTCATCCTCAAACCACGAGGCAAACGGACTTGATTACTGTGGCACAACGTGCAAGAGTCACGCGAACGCGCAAATGATGTAACCTCGAAGCACAGGTTACGCTTTCTGCAACATGACCACCATGACCGGAACGCTCGGAGTGGTCTGACAAGTGACGGCCGGACTGAAGAGACTTTAAGGACCGCCATCGAACGAATCGGAGATTATCTAAGTACAGTTGGCCTCACCTAGTCGGCGACAAAGTCCGAGTATATCATAGTAATATGCGTTGTGAGGCTAGTTGGTTCATACTCAGATTGGTTTTACGCGCACAAAAAGCCGACACAAAAAGACAAGGGAGACAGGACGGAGCGCACCTGTCCCTTGTCTTTTTGTGTTGTCTTTTTGCGCGCATAAAACCAATCTGAGTATATCATCCCTTCCCCGGGACGACGCCCTCCAAAAATACTTCCTGACATCAACCTCCAGGTGCAAGGAAACCCGATTCCTCGAACAGATAGCATCTGGATCTTGGGCTTGCACCTCCAGTCTAAAGGCAGCAACATCATGCTCCAACGCGTCGACCAGCCGATGGTACAGATCGGACGCCTCCTTAAGTGAATCTCCAACAAGCATCATGGCATGCGAGAGTCCAACCACCTGCGCCTCGTTCAAGCTTTCATCTGCTCCCGCATCACCTACTCTGGACCTTACTTACGTCTCACTCGTGCCGAAAGCGAACGGCTAGTGGTGTCACTTCGAAAAGCATAAAAGACCGCGCTACGTCGTCCTATGTCCACAGCTACCCAATGCGCATGGCTCTCTGAATCTCCAATACCGTGAGCAAACTGATCGAAGCAACCCTCACCGCCCAGTATGAACGGCTCTCACTCACACAGGCTGGCCGAGCGGTACTGCAGCAAGTTGTTGGGATCTCCCCGCCGAGATCGGCCCCAAGTTACGCTGAACTTACACCCGAATATCACCTAAATCTCCGCATCCCTCCCCATCACGAAACGGATGCACCCGGAACACCACGCCGTGAGACGGGGCGACCGGGCTCATCAATTCGAGAAACGATTCAGCAGAAGACCGGACGTCACGTATACGGACGCCTCTTGCCATCCATCGAGGCCAGCGATGGTGGCGGTAGCTCATCGCAGCTGGTGGTAGTAGTAGTAGATACAAGACTATTGAGGCGCAACACTTAGGCGCCTATACATCGATAGCCTGCTGGACGAGCAGGCGCTGTTCTTCTTCACCCTGAGCACCAAGCCAATTCACCCAGGTCCAGATAGTATGGGATGAGGTGAGAAAGAATCCCGATTTCAATGCTACCGGACATGAAAATAGGCAGTGTGAAAGGTTGGCATAAGGGGAAGGGCAGTTGGGGCATGATGGATCGCGACGGAATTTGTTGAGATAGAGCCGGGCAGGGGTTATGACTGTGTTCAACTGTATTTGCCGAAGGATATGAGCCTCCCGAACGGAAAGATTAGGATGAGGGGCGGGGTAGAGCTTGCGGTCTAAGCGAGCAGTATTATAGTATTCGCTGATAGTGGTGCGAAGAGACACTCTTGACCCGCCCTCCAAGGGTCTTGGCCAGGGTATGAACGGTGCCCGGTCAGGAGTTTCACGGGCGAGCTGGTTCGCCATCTCATTGCCGTCAATCCCCGAGTGTCCAGGGACCCATCGGAGGAAGACGGGGTAGGGCTGCAGCGCAACGACTGCAACCTCGAGCTCCGTGGACAGATGAGGTGTTAGACTTGTAGATTGAATGGCACGGATAACAGCATGGGAATCGGTGTATATAATTTACTGAGGCACAAGTGGGAGAGAATGGAAACTTTGAATTGCGTGAATGATAGAGAGGACCTCAAGCAAGATAATATCAGGAGGGTGGAGAAAGGGGCCGCTATTGTGTGTGACTAGGGGTAGATAGGCGAGGATGAAAGTGGACCTGTCTTCCAGACCCGCGAGGAGCCACAAAAAGGCATCCGTGTAAGCGACCCCATGGGTATTGAAGGGCGGACTATGATGAGAGGCCGCAGCATGTCGGCGGCCAGCATGCAGGACCGGCGACATATTGGCTGGAAGAGGAAGTATACGGAGGTTTGTGGCCTCTGGATGGGAAGGAGTTGGCAGAGGGACTGACTGGATGGTGGAAATGTTAGCCTGGTTTAGAAGCCAGCGTCCATGAACTGTGCCGGAGAGGCGAGCTATCTGTCGGTGACGGTGAAGGGAAAGGAGACTGTGAAGAGGATGAAAAAACCCGGTGGCATAAAGCTTATCGGTGAAAGTGGTTATGGGAAGACAAAGAGCAGCTTTATAAAGGCCGTGAAGAGCTGTTGCAAGTGTGTCTAGCTGGCCCTGGGTTAATGAAAGATATGGTATAATTAAAGGAATTTGTTAAGAGCCAGCATCTGAGCTAGTCGACAGGGGCAGAGGACCGTCTCACAACTCTGCGAAGTAAATGGGTGACGGACTGACAAATAGCAACATACGCATGGAGAGCCCGGACATTTTTGGCGGCATGCAGAGGTATGCCAAGAACGCGGCATTGAGAAACTTTGTGGATTGGGGAGCCGCCCAAGGTAAGGGATATCACTGAGTTGTGAACACGTTGATAAACAGAGTGCGTGATGCAGGACCGGCACAATAAGTGAGGTCAGGGGTACACAGCCTACAGCATTCGCAATGCAGAAACAGTCACGGCAGCTGCTAAGGAGGTTGCCATCGCGCTAGCGCTAGCCAACCCTAATACCAAAATCTTCATCAGTGATTCTCAACAGGATATTCGCAACTACGATGCTGGCCGTATCTCTTGCCAGCTGTTACACATCCTACGTTTTACAGCACCCTCTTCCACATCTCCATTACTTCTTTGGGCTCCTGCCCACGAGTCGCTCAAAACGCCCAGGCGCACACTCTCGCTCGAGATCTCAGCTGCCGAATCGATGGTATGGTCAGCCACCCTGCTTCCGCTGACACTAATATCTCACGCGCTTGTCTACTCACCGCTTACACGGACATACTCCAGCACTACCTACTCCAAAGATGCACATATCCTCCTGCACACCGCGATCTAACAAGACGCGAGGCCGTCCAATGGCACAAACTACAAATTGGCAGCTTCCCACACCCCTTCTTATAGAGCAGGACCTTTCCGGAACAGATAACCCCCATGTGTAAACACTGCTCAACTCCGGCCACTCTCATACCATGGCCGAGGTCGGGTTCGAACCCGGGAACTCCGGCACAGTAGGGGGCGAGGACAACGCTAGGCGGCCAGACGGAGCGAAAGCGCTCCACATGACCTCCTGCTTCCACGCCGTATTTTACCCGGAAAACATCAACGCTACAGAAAGGGGGGTACACCATCGGCTTCCACTAATCAAGCTGAATCTGCTGATAACAGATTTTCATCTGTAAGTCCAGATTTCACCATCTTCTGGCCGTTCGCAGATCAGAAGCGGATAACGCCGTGCTAAGCCTAGCAGCTTCGGGCCATCGGCACGACAAAACGCTGCTCAAGCTCACGCGGGAGCCTCCAAGGATGGCTGCTGACAACGCAGCGGCATCGACCGGAGCCACGACACCAACTCAAGAGACAAATCACGAAGAGAACGCTACCAACGACTTACAGAAGACACTCGACAGCGGAGGATGGTTCGTCGCAGAATACCACAAATCGAGGCTGACTGCCGTTCCGGAGACCGGCACCGAGGCGGCAGGCAAACCACCACCGAGCCAGCCCAAACAAAAGAAAAATCTTATTCGCAAAGGCAAACTACCTCCACTGCCGAAAGCAGACTTCAAAATCATTATTAGACCAAAGAATGGGCTCGACATCAGCCAGCTGAGCACGCATCAGATAGCCCGGGCTTTAACTAAAGCATGTGGATTCCCAGACATCTGCAACGAAGGCAGCCTACTTATACGGCTGCACAACGGATATAACATCGCCATAATCAGCACGCCAAGCAAGGAGACTGCCAACGTTGTACAGAACATTCCGAGTCTACGCTTCGGTGCAAAAGACTACGCTGTGACGGCTTACGTTGCCGCGCCGGACAATTCATGCAAAGGAGTGATCCACGGACTGGATGTCGGTACAACACCTACCGAATTGCTGTCCCATCTTAGGGTACGCACCCAAGGAGTGAAAATCCTTTATGCACGAATGCTTGGAAAATCTCAAAGCGCCTTCATAACATTCGAAGGCAAGATCGTTCCCCGCTACGTTTATTACTACGGCGGTGAGACGCGTTGCTACCTCTACCGATCATCGCGCCAATTTTGCTATATATGCTTCAAGCCTGGGCATAGGGCGGACGTATGCCCGACACCTGGCGCCGTTGTGTGCTCGAACTGCGGTGAACCAGTCATCGAGGACGGTCATTCGTGTGAGCCCAGGTGTGCGCTGTGCAAGGAAGCGCATCCCACAGGGGTAAAGCACTGCAAGCAACGCCTAAGAAAACCGAGGAGTCCACGGACCAGAACGAAAGAGGAAACCGACAGCACCGCAAAGGGCGATGGCGGCACGGGCGGACGCGGCCGGGCTCGGAAACGCTGCTCAGCTCAGATGCTACTTCGCCATCCAGGTCCAGGTCGGCGTCGCGCTCGAGATCAAGGACCAGGGAGCCACCAGAAACAAAAAAGGGGCAGCAGCAGAAGGAGATAAAAAAGGAGGAACAGAGTTAGTTGAGCTGGGCAGCGCAGCTTTTCTCTACTCCCACTGTTCCAAAGAACACGAACGCGCAGGCACAATTCAGTAAAAACACTAGTGAACAACTTAACGAAGTGCAAGAACTAAGACAAACCATTCAGACACTCAGGGTGGAAAATGCTGAACTGAGACAGAAACTTAACGACCTTATAGAAGAGCTCAAAGCACAGAGAACAGGGCAGACCTACACGAACGCGCGAACAGATAAAACTCAGCCAGCCACAATAGGGCTCCAAGAATTCGCAACTGTCATGGCAGCCATGAACAACTCACAAGCTAATCTTAGTAATCTCATTTCTAACATCCAAGCAGAGGCGCAAAGAGATAGAGAACGCTTAGTACAATTCACGAGCATGAAATCCAGAGGTAAACCCTATAATAGGCCATTGACCGAGCATGGCGAGGCAACGTAAGAGCTTGGTCAAGTTGGAAACCCTTGAAATATGGCAATGAAACTGCCGCGGGATCAGCAAAAAGCGGGGTCTTCTTAAACAACATATCACAAATTGTACAGTACCGCCAGACATAATCGCCCTACAGGAAATTGGCTGCTCACCCACTCTCCCGGTTTACTCAGCATATGAGGGGCAGGGGGAAAGCAAGGTCGCCACGCTGGTTGCCAAAACTACCACCGCAATCAGACACGACATCGACGGTACGGACATTGACCACGTTCTTATTGAAGTCATTACCCAAAAGAGAAGCCAAGAGAGCATCTTCCTGCTTAACGTATACAGCCCGCCCAGCCAAAAGAACGCTAGCTTCAGCTACCTGCTGGGCAAGGCAACAAGCAGCAGGCAAGAGGGGTCTTCTTATCCTTGGGGACTTTAATGCCTGGCATAAAAGCTGGGGCTATGTCAGAGAAACTCCGAAAGGCAAGAATCTAGCCAGAGAAGCTGATCGCAGAAGCCTCAGCCTAATCACAGATCACACCCAGCCAACGCGAGTGGGAAATAGCATCAACCGCGATTCGTGCCCAGGCTTAGCGTTCGTCAAAGGAATAAGGCTGGCAAGATGGGAAAACGACGGGGAGACGCTAGGCAGTGACCACTGCATCTTGCGCCTCCAGATAGAAACTCTTCCGATCAGGAAAAATTATGGCCAAGCAGACTCACACAGTGGGAAGCCTATAGAAAGACCAGGGCAGAGTCCGAGGATACAGAGGTCAAGCACATTAAGGGTTGGGTAGAGGGTATCAAATTCGACTGGGAAAAAGTCACTAAGAAGGTCACTCTCACCAACAAAACGCCCAACGTGGATAAACATCTCTTACACCTCTGGGATGCTAGACGGGGGTTGCTAAAGAGATGGAAAAGGCAGAAGCACAACAGAAAGCTCAAGCTAAAGATCGCCGAGGTCACAAAACAAGCCGAAGAATATGCGATGGAGCTCTCAAAACAGGACTGGGACCAGAAATACAACGATCTACAGGGGACTCTAGGTTTGGCCAGGACGTGGGCATTGCTATGGGCTCTCATAGACCCAACTAAGACCAAATGTGAAAACCATAAGACAATCCAAAGGATCGCGCACCAATTCCAAGGTACAGACCGGGAACTGCTAGAGAACATCAAGCAGCGATACATCGGTGACGAAACGGGCGCCGACTACAGCTCGCCATACACGGGAGATGCAAATCCCACTCTTGACGAACCCATTACTATAGAAGTCAGACACGCTGTTATGTCTGCCACAAAAAACGCCCCCCGAGGCAAGAATGGCATTATCAACGCCATGGTTATGAACTTGGACGAGAATTCAATCCACAGATTTACTGACTTCATCAACACACACTGGGAGCAGGGGACCATCCCGAAAGACTGGTCTCATGCGGAAATAGTTATGATTCCTAAATCAGGAAAAACTCCCAGCCTGGAAAATCTACGACCCATTTCATTGACGTCATGTTTGGGAAAGGTATACGAAAGAATTGTGCTTCAGAGGTTGCAGACCCACCTGGAGGACAATGACCTCGTGCCGCACACTATGTTCGGATTCCGAAAACATCTATCAACACAGGACATCCTCCTCCAGATCAAGGAGGAGGGGCTTAACACGGTCCCGAAATACGGAGAAAACATCTTGTTCGCGCTCAACCTCAAAGCGACATTCGACAATGTCAGTCACAGGGCAGTGCTAGACGGACTCTGCAACTTAGATTGCGGGCAGAGAATACACAGCTACGTGAAAGCCTTCTTGAGTAACAGAACCGCCACCATTGGAATAGGCGGCATCAGGACAGACATCTTCCCGACCCCCAAAACGATAACACCGCAAGGCTCAGTGATATCCCCTATGCTCTTTAACATTGTTATGATCGGCTTAGCAAAAAGCTTGAAGAAATTGAAGGAGCCAGAGATGCTATCTATGCTGATGACATCACGATCTGGGTGACCAGGGGATCCTTAGGAGAAAAGCAAGACTGTCTGCAGAGAGCAGCAGACGCTGTCAACGCATACGCTCGACATTGCGGCCTTGAATTTTCTCCGGAGAAATCTGAGGTGCTCAGATTCCACAGAAGAGGGTACGATCTCCACAACTCCATAGACATCTACATAGGGGAAAAGAAGATCCCGGAAGGGTCGAAAATAAAAATCCTAGGCATGCGGATACAAAGCAACTGCCGTTTAGATCAAACAATCAGGCAGCTAGCAAGTACCACCGCGCAGATCACGCGAATTATAGCAAGAATCTCCAACAGAAGACGAGGCATGTCCGAGGAGGACACATGTAGGCTAGTACAGGCCCTCGTTATAAGCCGAATTGTATATGTCGTCCCCTACCAAATTCCGCTCGAGCAGGAAAAAGAACAACTGGAGGCAATCCTGAGGAAAGCCTACAAATGCGCTCTTGGACTACCGGTCAACACCTCGACCGAAAAATTCAATAAACTGGGCATAAACAACACAGTGCAAGAGCACATCGAGGCCCACCTTCTCGCGCAGAAAATAAGACTCATGCAGACGCAAACGGGAAGGAACATGCTAAATATACTGCGCATGAGAGATGCTTGCAGAGAAATAAACAGCACGGGCAGCATACCGAAAGAAATAAGAGAGATCATTAAGGTCAACCCGATTCCGAAAAACATGCATCCGAACATACACAAGGCCAGAAGACAGGCAAGATTTGAGGCACACGAAAGAAGCCTCGCAGGGAAAAAAAAAAACATTTTATACGTCGACGCGACCACATACAAAGAACAACGAGGAGCGGTAGCCAGTGTGGTTGATCATCAGCTTAAAGAAGTCAACTGCGCCTCGATCAAGAGCAACAACATTCTCGAGGCTGAGGAAGCGGCAATCGCTCTCGCTATCACCCACCAGGGTGAGGAGGCTACCACAAAATAATTACGGACTCGCAATAAGCATGCAGAAGGTATAGCAGCGGACGCATATCCACTGTGGCCATCCGCATACTCAAGGCAAGAAAATTCAGCTTTTCGAGATGCTTCATAACGTAGACGCCAGGCCATGAGACTGTCAAAAGTAACCAACGTGCCGACGCCAATGTCCGATCATACGCCAACCGGGGGGCGCACAACGACTGGGAACGGGACGCAGTCACTAGACGCTCTTGAGCCATCCTTGAACATCAAAGATCCTTAAGGAGGATCTATCCACTTCCCCACGAAGACCTCAATAGAGAGCAGTCGGTTGTCTGGAGACAGCTACAGACTAACACATACCCCAATCTGAGTCTACTCAGTAAAATCCACCCCACTACATATGAAAATAAATGCCCACTATGCGGAGAACCCCCTACACTCTACCATGTTACATGGGCCTGTCAAGAAACACAGGCAGCACCAATAAACACCACACGAACACCAGAGCAGTGGGAGGCTGCGCTGTCCTGCTCGACGCCTGACGACCAGCTCAAGCTGATTGACAGAGCGCGCAAGACGGCAAAGGCCACTGGGACCCTGGACTGCGGGCCCCACCAACGCCGGGAGAATTCCCTTTGTGTAAATAAAGTTTTTCATTCATTCATTCTTATACTCATCGCGTGGACTTCTACACACTACGACACAGACAACTCAAACAGCCCAGAGACGTGGGAGTTTCTCCTGCGTACTTCTGAGCCAGCAGAACAACGCTGGATTATCCAGCGCGCGGAGCAGGCCCGGCATCCCAAGGGATCCCCGCCGACCTCCTCTAAGCCAGCGCAACCGGTCCTTTGACTGGTGTGGGACCCAGGAGGCCTGCCTGCCTCGAATGCTTCGCAGAATAAAGTTTTTCCTCCTCCTCCCCTGTTTTTGGGCGCAATAAAAGAATTGACCACCACCACCACCGACTTTATAGCCCAACTCTCGCGCTGGTATGACGTCAGTAGTCACGTGGTTTAAAGCATAGCTACCAGACCACGTTACGTTGAAGGCTCAAATTCTTCGCAATAAAATCATTAGGCCAATAAGTTCATTTGGTAATTATTTAAAATAACTAGTTCACAGGAAAGGGAAGGCGTAGTATCTTCCACACTTGTTCTGTGGACACCTTTACCGCGTATAAGCGAAGGAAAGAAAGCAGGAGTGAAAGCGGAAAGAAGGAAAGGGGTGCCGTACTGAATATGACGTCAAGGAGGTGACGTCACGCAACCGGAAGTAGAACCGAAATAAAGGGCACAGGAAGGGATTGCTCTAACGAAAAAACCCTATGAGTCACAATAACCTCATATAGATTTCTCATACTAAACACATACAAATATCATACAATCTCATATATTTCTCATACGTTGAATGATATCTGTATAAGATGGTGTGAGATTTGTACGAGTTTAGTATGAGAAATTTGTACGAGGTTATTGTAACTCGTAGGGTTTTGTCACTAGGGTGGCGCGCAATTTGAAAGTACCGAAAACTAAAATGGGCCAACAAGAAGTAAATTAATGTGAGGTAAATTATGTGAAGTCATGCAACCGGAAGTAGAGCCAAAACGCGCAATTCTGAATATACCAAGCACTACAATGAGCAAACAAGAGGTGAAGCCACTAGAAGCAACCAGGAGCAACCAACGGCATCATTCGTGCTTTCGCATTACTACAATGCAGATTCTGCAGTGCTCTTTAATGTATTTTTCAAGTATCAGAGCCGTCGCAAATGCGTGACACTTTTTCTGCCGACAACGATGAGCCATTAAAGACTTTCACTTTAATTAAATTTGTAACTATAGTAGAGTCTAGGAGGCGTTAGTACAACAAGGGGGAGAGGAGGTGGTAAAGGGTGGTTGTTCCTGGCCTTACGGGGCTGGGATTGGTAAGGTATTGGGGGCTAGCCTACCACCGGATTTTTATCTGTTGCAGGCCGTCATTGCACCGCTTAGGTGGTGACGACGGGTGTTGCGGCGGGCGTCTTTCTCTCCCTCTTCTTTATCTTTCTTCTCTACTTTCTTTCTTTTTTCCGCACGAGGCAGCGAAGATGGCTCAGCTACAAGTAGCAGGCCCGTTCATTTTGAAGCGAAAACCTTCACTTGGGTAGTCAACACCGGGTCTGGCGTGCGTGTGATCACATTTAGCCACAGCTGCGCATGCGCGAACTCGCCGAATGACGTTACTAGGAGAGCCGCAGGTGTTTGAAGCGAAAAGCTTCACTACGAGGGTGGGAGCGGAGATTCGCGTATGCCGTGACGTCACAGCGACGGCCAAATGCGCAGCCACCTCGTCCAAGCTCTGCCGGCGTTGCTTAGCAACGTTTAGGAGGTGGGCGACTCCTCCTCATTAAAAAAAATAGTATCTATCCGTGAATTGAGCCTCCATTCCTTGGGCCCCCATTCGAGTTCCTTGCCGCCGTACCACGCCTTTACATTACATTATTACACGCCTTTAAATTCAGTATAGAGTTATATACATTATTTACAAAGAAATGAGCCTGTAAGCGTAAAGTCCAATTAACATACAACACAACTTCACACAGCTAAAATACGACTTAATACAACTTCACTAAAACGCTGTCAAAGAAAGACAACACATCAACAATGGCAGCCAATCCGGTTGATAGTGTCTCTACGCTGATGCACCATATGGCCGAAATGAGTAGCAAGACAGACGAGGGGCTCAGCATTCCGATCCAACACAGCATTTTCCACAGGCTGTGCAGTCCAAGGAGGAAACTCATGTCAAAGGGTTCATGGTCATGTTCGGTGGCTATCAAGTAGCCTACACTGTGAGAATTCAAAATAATGCCTTTCTTCAATGGTCTTTGCAGAACGGCCCAAGATAATATTGGATCTTTGCAGGCAATAAAACAGTGTTTGATGGTTTCAGGTTTGGTTTGGTAAAACTTTATTTCCCACAGTAGGGGTCCTGGAGGACACTCGGCTAGGCGCCAGGTGTAGAGGGCAGCTCCCACGTCGGCACAGAGAGCCCGAAGCTCTCCGCCGCCGCGCAGGCCTCCTGGACAGCCCGAAGCTGATCATGTAGGGAAGCACTTTTTAAAACTTTGTCCAAACGTTCTTTGTTCTTGGCGTAGGCGTCGCTCGATGCACAACCACACAGCATATGGTTTAAGTCTACACGATCACTGCACCGTTCACACACATGTTGTCCTTCGTAGTCTGGGTCGATGTGCGCCAGGGGTTGGGGTATGATTTCGTTTGGAGCAAGCGTAACGTCACTGATTGGCTGCGGGTTAATTTCTTATCCGGGAGGAGAAATGGTCGTCTGCCTAGATAAAAGTGCTTAGTGAGCTCGTTGTACGTGAATAATTGATCTCTGTACTCGATATGTGGAGTAGCAGGGGAAACCGGAGGGACGCGGACGATGAGTCCTCGCGCCGCCTCGTGTGCGATCTCATTGAGATTCCGCAGGCCGCCCCCTAAGCTGCCCATGTGTGCCGGGAACCATACGATGGTGTGATCGGTGATGTTACTTCCGCCTAAGATCCGTAGCGTCGTCTTGTCTATCCCGCTCTTGGCGAAAGCTCGAGTGGCTGCTCTAGAGTCGCTGTATACAGTTGTGAAGTCCGAGTCTTTTACAGCTAGTGCTATCGCTGCTTGTTCAGCTACCTCTGGCTTCTTGGTGTAAAGTGTGAGTGAGTTGCGTGTACGCCCGTGTCCGTCGACTACTGCTACCGAGTAGGCATGCTTTCCCGGTATGTACGCTGCATCAACGAAAGCTGTCTGGTCGGGGAACTGTGCCGCGTCCGCAGCGAGGGCTTTGGCGCGGGCGAGCCTTCTTCCTTGATTGTGGATCGAGTGAACGTTTCTTGGGAAGGGGGACACTTTGATTGCTTCTCGCACGACTTTAGGTAACTGCAGGACGTTGTCCTTTTCTACTATGGTGTTCAGGCCGAGCTTAACGAGAATCTCTCTGCCCGCTTTGGTGCTTGATAGGCGTGCAATCTGTGCCGTGTGCTGTGCCTCGATGATTTCGGCAAGGGTATTGCGCATTCCTAGCTGTAAGAGTAGTTCAGTGGAGGCATTATTGGGGAGCCCCAACGTTGTCTTGAAAGCTCGGCGTATGTGTACTTCAAGCCTTCTCTGTGTTCCTTTTTGCAGTTGAGCATTGCAGCCACGTATGTGATGTGACAGAGTACAAAAGCATGGACCATTTGAATAGCGTTGTCCTCGCTCAGTCCCCTGTGCCTATTCATGATGCGCCGAAACATCCGGATCGCGTTTGCAATCTTGATCGTGATGCTGTCAAGCATCGCTCAGTTGGACCCGTTGCTTTGGATGATTAATCCTAGAATTCGTATTTTATCGACCGTGGGTATGCGATTTCCATCCCTGTCGTGTATCTCTATGCATGGTGTGTGGTGTCAGCGCCAGTCGTTGGACGGGCTCCCTGGTCTTGAGGGGTGGTAGATGAGCAGCTTGGATTTTCTAGAAGAGCAGCGAAGTCCCATTGGGGCAAGATGGGCCTCGGTAACCGTGATGGCTTCTTGCATGCGCGCTTCCAATTCCGCGTCGCTGCCACCGGTGCTCCAGATGGTAACATCGTCTGCGTATATGGTGTGCTCCACATCAACAATTTCACCCAATGCGCGAAAAAGCTTTGTCATCGCCAAGGTAAATAAGAATGGTGAAAATACTGAGCCTTGTGGTGTTCCCTTATCGCCCAGATTAAAGCTCTCCGAGACGTGTTCGCCTATCCCGATAGTGGCCGTTCGATCCTGCAGAAACGCCTTGACGTAGTGGTAGAAGCGTGTTCCGAGATTGTGGTCAGATATGGCTTTGAGAATGGCTTGATGTTGGATTTTGTCAAAAGCTTGCTCCACGTCGAGTCCCAGTAGCGCCTTGGTGTCTCGTGTGTCTCGTGTCTCGCGTAACAGACTTTTCTTGATGCGTAGCATAGCGTCTTGCGTTGAGAGACCTGGCCTGAAGCCATTCATATTGTATGGGAAGTACTCCTTTTCTTCTACGTATTCCGATAGTCTATTCAGGATGACGTGTTCGGATAGCTTTCCTAGGTAGGACGTCAGTAAGATCGGCCTTAGGTTGGGTAGGCCAAGCGGCTTGCCCGGTTTTGGGATGAGGATCGTATTGGCATGCTTCCACTCTGCAGGTAGTTGGCCAGTTTTCCATACTTCATTGATTTGTTGCGTTAGGAACGTGACCGAGTCGTCCTCTAAGTTTCGGAGAGCCCGATCTGTGATACCATCGGGACCGGCTGCAAAGTTACTGTTGAGTTCGTGAATTGCGAAGCGTACTTCGCTTTCTGTGAAGACCGTATCTAGCTCTGAGTTTGGGGCGCCGTCATAGCTTTTGCTTTGTAGGGTACTGGGTAGCCCCGATTTAAGTTGTAAGTACCGTTTGGCAAGGTCATCCAGAAGGGTTTCGGCGGTACTGATTTGCTTCTCGTGATCTACTAATTTGCTTAGCCTGATCCGTTGCATAGTTTTGGACTTTGTTCCGTGTTCGTCGAGGAGGTGTTTTATGAGTCCCAACCCACTTCCTCTGCGTATTTGCCCATTGAGGGAGTTACAGACTTCATCATATTGTTGTCGGGAGAGAACCATGCAGTATTGTTCAATGGTCTTGTTGAGTTCGGCTAGTTTCCTTCGTAGTCTTCTGTTAAGACGCTGAAACTTCCACCTAGCTAGAATAGAATGTTTGGCTTTGAGAAGATTCGCTAGCCGACTGTCCATCGTCTCTACCTTAACGTCCGTGGTAATTGTCCGTTCCGAGGCTGCGATGTCTGCTTTGAGCTGCTCAGTCCAACTAGTTATTGTGTGCTTTGAGGTTGCTCCTGATGAGTTAGATGGCTGCGCCCGTATTGCACGAAATTTGTCCCAATCGATAAGTTTGTATTCCCTTTGCCTCTTTCCCGGTATCTGTGCATCAATTCGGAGAATATAGTGGTCACTCCCAAGGTCTATTCCCGAGTTGCGCCAGACCCATTTTTCTAGGCCCCGGACAAAAGTAAGGTCCGGTGTGGTGCCTCTACATGTGGAAGTGCCACATCTGGTTGCAGTCTCCGGGTCTGTGATCAGCGTGAAGTCAAGATCGGAGGCTGTCGTGAGAAGACGATTTCCTTTGCTAGAGGGATACGCGTAGGCCTAAGCCTGGTGTGGGGCGTTAAAATCTCCGCCTATAATCAGCGGACTGTCTTTGGCAATGTGCGCAATCTTGGCCAGAATGCCTCTAAACCCTTGCCTCGTATCCTTAGGGCTGCTGTACAGATTGGTGAGGAAGATGCTTTGCTTGTTCCCTACGTGATCGTTCGGTATGATCTCAATCGTGAGGTGTTCTAGATAGCAGGCTGTGTGGCGGATCTCATGCCGAATGTACGGGATCTTTCCAATCAGTAAAGCGACGCCTCTGCCCTGCTCTTTTCTGTGGGCTTCTGCCGTATATCCCGTAAGGGCCAGTTCGGTTGTGAGTGTTTCTTGTAGCATGATGGCGTGTGGTTTCTCGGTTTCTGATTTGACTATCTGCAGCAGGACCGCCTTTTTTGAGGCGATCCCCCTGCAGTTCCATTGCCAGACGCGGAGACTGCGTGTTTTATTCGGCACTGTCATGTTGGCCGTTGTAACCTCCTTCGCTTGCAGTGAGACCATCGCGAGGTGGGCATTGCGCACCAATGTGTTGTGAACTCATCCTTGCTATTGCCGGTACTACCATGTTGTTTAGATACATTTCCATTTTCTGTACTCGTGAGCTAAATATGTCAATTTTCTCGTTCATTCGCACCATGCTCTCGTGAATTAGCCTCATATTCTCGCTCATGGCATCCATAGCGTCCTTCGTGGTTCGCGGTTGCGTTAAAGCGCGCTTCTTAGAAGGCGGGCATTCTTCGATTTGTTCTTCATGTCTCTTTGTCTCAACGAGTTGGGGAATTTCGATAGCGGTCGATGGCTCAGGTGTGAGCGTTTGTTTACAGCTGTTCGCTTTACCCATTGCAGTTAATTCGAGCGTTAGCTTAATATAATCGGCTTTTAGCTCTCTTAGTTCCTGTTCTAACATAGCTATTCGCTCTTTATCAGGATTGCGGGACTCATTTTTCTTTGGAGGCGTGATAGCGTCTCTGACCTTGTCCGCCCACGTGCCATCGCCTCCGTTTTCCTTTCCACCGAAGCGCACCTGAGAACGACTTCCGTTAGTCCTCGCATGTGTGCGGCTCTTCGATTGAGAGCGGGAGCGACTGCGTGTCGGCGTCTTGGACCTAGATCGGCTTCGTGCCGCGTGCTGCTTGTCTTCTTTAACTAGCTGTACTTCCTCTTGTTGCTCCAGTCGCACTCGTTGCCGTCGTGCGCGTACTACGTATGGAATGAGATAGCGTTTCCTACACACCTTGTCCGCCGTCACGTGCAAGCCCCCGCACAGCTTGCATTTTGGATCGCACACATGGGATGAGGTGGGGTTAGGAAGTCCGCAACCCCTGCATTCGGTTGAATTTGGCTCGGGGCAGATGTCCGCACGATGGCCGAGTTTGACGCATACGTAGCATATGTCTACTTGTCTGCGATATAAGTAGCAGGGTACCAGTGTGGGTCCATACCTAACGAAGTTTGGGACGCGAAAACCATCGAACACAATGATCACTGATCCTGAGTCCTTGATTCTATTCGCCGCTAGGGCCAAGGGGTTGCGGTCATTCACAATGTTTCTTTCAATCGTCCTCTGATCGTCGGTACTATCGATGTGTCTGATTACCCCTTTGCAGGTGTCGCTTGGGGTAGTTTCGTAAGCGCTGACTGCGTACTCTTTTTCGGCTATTCGGATACTTGTCTGTATTTTCTCGAAAGGGCGTGCTCGCCACCATGATGTTCTGCGTAATATTGAGACATATTATGTCCTCCGTGGTCTGCTATGGATCAAGAATAACTGCTGCCATTATGGCTTTGCTCACTAAGGTAGGTCCGATCTTTTGCAAGTTCAAGCCGCCCTTTGGGCGAAGCACTATCTTGATGTTGTCTTGCGGCAGGGGTGGCATGCGTGAGGCTCTTATTACCCGGGTCTCAATGTTAGGAGGCTTGCCAGAAGAGCTCACCTGCCCGTCGCTTGCATGTTGTGCTTGCTGTGAAAGTTGCGCAGTAGGTTGGGCGCGTTCCTTCTTCGTTCTCCGGCTGGTCACCACTTTCCAACCCATGTCGTCTTCTGTAGTCGACGCTTGTGGTAAATCCTCCGCAGAGCTATCCATTTCATCGGTTGCCATTCTCTTCGTGTTGCGCCCAGCGCGAAGGGCGGTGGGCGTCTCGCCGAGCTAGCGCGTTTCTGGCTAGCGCTAGCGTCTGGCGTGCACGCCTAGGCTTAGTTCGGCGGCGGTGTTCACGTGGTCGAAACGTACTTGTAGATTCTTGAAAAATGAAGACCCATCTCAAAATCAGGTATCCACGAATTCCGTGCCACTTCACAAAACTGCTGGTGCAAGAACTTCGGTGAAAATTGGCAGAAATCACTTCGGAATCATGTGAAGATGACGGAACCGAAGGGATCACGTCCACACATCTCGGCAACCGCAGCGCCACCGGTTTCAGGTGTATCACACTGCCGACGTATAAGAGAAGGTACGAAAATATTTTTTTGTGAAGCCACACTTTAAAAAGCTAAACTTCGGCATGAAGTTTAAAGAAAAACGTTTTAGTAGAAGGCGCGATCCCCTCCCCTCCTTCAAGTGTCCGTTTTGTAAAACAAACGATCACGACATTACGTATCCCATGTGCCCTCGCAAGAAACTTCGTGTAGTACATAAGCCTACTTATGATGCAGTCAAGATTTCAAACCGTTTTGCTGCTCTATCAAACCACACAGAGGAGGATGGTACCGACTTGACGCCAACATATTTACCTCCGCCCTCTCAAATCCGCTCATCTTATGCATCTGTTTCGAAGCACAGTTCCCGTACTCTTCGTCAAACAGAAGATGAATTTCCACCAATTAGTTTCCTTATGCCTAAGGATATTTCTGTCATAGATGAAGAGATTGCCAAAGTTCGTCAACAGCTTGATCACCTTTTCAAACGTCGGTTAATCTTACTGCAACGTTCCCATCAATCGCCTGTTGAGCCTACACGTCAAGTACATCATTGCTGTAATGAATACAGTCATTTTAAATCAAATTATGCCCAACGTCAAAAATATGCAGCTACAACTTCAATGACATCACTGATTACACTGCTGCAGAAACTGCCTAAAATGATAGCATCTGTTCTGCAAACTAATAGCCACTAACCATAAATCCCTTTTAATGCAATGAAACTGTAGGGGTCTCACTAACAAACTACCTGAATTGAAGCTCCGTATTCAAGAAGGAAAACCTAATGCCTGGGCTTTCCTTTTACAAGAGCATAACGCTATTCCACCTCTATCTGGCTACTGCATATATCACTGCCCCTCGATACCCGACCGCCGCAGTGGTCTTGCTCCCGGTAAAGCGGCAATATATGTTCATTCACCGACTCCTCATTCTCCAATAGACCTATCCCGTTGGTGCAATACCCGTCAAGAAGTGACCGCCATTATTACTAAGCCTCAACGTACTCCAGTTATATTAGTATCATTTTACGCACGACCGATATCTACTGTACTCAACTTTGGATGGCTCACACATCTACGCACCTCATACCCAGGTGTACCCATACTTGTTGGAGGAGATTTCAATGGACCGTACACAGCCTGGGGATATATACAAGACTCTAAGTGTGGACGTCAAATTTACGACACATTTTTTGACCAATCGTTTACGCTTCTCAACAGTTTGTCAAAATGTACCCGTCCGCGTGCACCGGCGTCGACTACGGACCTTGCGTGGTGGCTAGGCCCTGGGAATCCTCGCTGGAATTGTGAACCAGACACCTGGGGCAGTGACCACTCCCCCATTCTAATCGATTTTACCTCAAGCACACTACGTAAAATTCGCTGCAAAATTCACGTTACTTCTTGGGATACTCTACTTACAGATGCTCGCCTCATCTCAATAACTCCTGATTCTCTTTCATGCAAGTTCTAAATCAGCAAACCATGTCTTCAACCATCAATGAAGACTAACCAAACCCTGACCTTCACCTCCTTAACCTCTGGGCACGGCGCAAGCAAATTGACGTATACGTCAGTCAGCATCCATCCAATAATATTGCCATAGCAAAACTTCATCAACTAACCGCTAAAGCCCGTCGGTATTCTAAGCACCTTCTACACAAACGTTGGACAGACTGGTGATCTCACATAAGTACTCCGATCGGAAACCGCCACCTATGGCGTGTGTTTCATTCAATAGAACCAAAACCCTCAGTTAAAGACTACGCCGAGAGTATTCGAATAGCCCTGCGTCTTTCGCCGCAAGAATTTGCCAAGCAAGCAGCACTTCAGTTCTTCCCCAATTATGACTGCCAACCTGCACCGGTTCCACTCAGTCTCGACAACCGTCTCCCAGAAGATAAGATCACGAACCCTTTTACCATGGCTGAGCTGACCGCTGCGATTGAAGACATCCGCCCAAACACCACACCCGGTCATGATGGTGTGCCTTATACACTATTCCGCAAACTAGAAGATGAATCATTGACTTCACTTCTGAGAATTTTCAATGAAATCTGGATTTTCAGTGAAATGCCACCAGATTGAAAACATTCTGTAGTAGTTCCCATACCAAAGCCCGGAAAACGACCTACAACCCTTGGTGCTCTACGCCCGATTTCTCTTACCCCAACTATCTGTAAATTGTACGAAAAGCTACTTTCCATTCGAATATCCTGGTGGTTTGACCATCATCACAAATATTCGTCTTCACAGACTGGCTTTCGGCCTGGTTACGGATCTGAAGATGGTCTTCAACTTTTTGCCAATGAAGTAATATATTGTTCATCTCACAGTCGTCTCGTCCGCACAGGCGTGGCAACAGATATCACGAAAGCCTACGACAACATCCTCCACACAGCGATCCTCAATACTATGTCATCACTTGGAATGCCCTTACAGCTTTGTCGTGCAATTCACGCGTTCCTCTCCCACCGAACGTTTGCTATCCGTGTAAATGGAAAACCAACAGGACATTTCATTTCTAATCGTGGAGTACCGCAGGGCTCAGTTTTAGCCCCAACTTTGTTTAATATTGCATTTATTCCTCTCATACATGAACTTGCCTCAATTCCTAATATTAAAGTGCTAGCCTACGCAGATGACATTACTATGTGGTCTACAAACCGCGCAGTGCAGGTGCAGCTAGACTCCATGCAAAATGCCATAAATATCCTTCAAAAATTTCTCAACAACACAGGCCTATCTCTCAACCTCACTAAAACATGTTATGTCCATGTGGGCAATAAGGCCGGCCGCAGAAGTTTCAAAGCTAATCCATTCGCGTTGACAATTGACAATACACCCCTCCTTGAAGTGGAACAGGAAAAGGAACAGTTTGGCTATCTGATGTGCGCCAAAGTGCCATGAACACACTGGGACTAATTCGAAGAATAGCAAATCGTTCTGGTGGTGCCCGATCAGATAGCGCTCGCAGACTTGTTCGTGCTGTCTTTCAACCGCGGCTTCTATACCAGGCACAGTTTCAGAAACTGACGAAACGGCAATGGTCAACACTTGAGGCACTCAACCACGAGGCCATGCGAGTCATTACGGGACTGCCTCGATCAAGTCCTATCCGTCTGCTCCAGGAGTGGGCCCACCGTAACTCGCGGGCAGAATTAACTGCCAAAAGATAGACAAACAGAGCAAGAAAAGCTTCCCTTCGTCTTGGATTAGAGAACCAGCCACCTGCATGGGTCTACCACCACCTTACTTCTAATAAGCCTCTACTCACCAAGAAGTCGCAGCCCTCATCATCATTCCCAATAACGTCTTGCGCAACACATGATGACTGTATTATTTACACAGATGCAGCCGTAACCCTAACAGGTGTTTCAGTTGCTTTTATAAGCTCAACCCAACCTCACCTGAACACCAATCGAAGTTACCTTACCGACGCCAAATCAACTCTTGCCTTCGAACTGCAAGCTATCTTAAACGCCATAGAAGCGTTACCTGCCGACCTTACCTTTAAACAAGTACACATAATGACTCTCTCTAAAGAAGCCCGAAAACATTTAAAGAAAGTCCATGGCACTCTTAGGGTCGCACAGACTATACATGCTGCTTGTCACCGTTACCCAGTGACTATAATCATTCACTGGGTTCAAGACAACAAAATTTTGAATGCCATAACAGCAGACGTGCTTCCTCATGCAGAAGATGTGTCACAACCTATTCATGATTCCTTGCCACCGGATCCACTCCTGACCCATTTGACATCATCAGCATCCCTCAGGCAGCGTACACGTGCTCTAATGCCCCCGTGTACGTACCCCCTTCCCCCCAATCTAACAAGGGTGGAGGAGGTATCTCTGAGACGGCTGAGAGTCGGAGTGGCTCTTACGCCCGCCGTTCGACGCCAGTGGCAAAGTACTACTATTCCAGTTCCCGACAAATGCCCACACTGCGAAGAACCCGCTTGCGACACCACTGTCCGGCATCTAATATGGACATGCCCAGGAACTTCGCATATACGAAAGATCATTTTACAAAAAGCTGGACTTTCACCGAGTAATGACTTATTCCACTTATGGACAACAAACAACATTTATGCACGCAGTTTGTGTGACTTCTAGCACATGGCTGCACTGCACACATTCCTGTGACGCTATACCCCCACCTTTTATGCCGTGTGGCAAACTCAGCGCAATAAATAAATAAATAAGAAGGTGCGATCAGCATTTTGCGTACTCTTTCTAACACATGATGCCCAATACAATTAGAAAAGACTGAACGATATAAGGGAGGCAAGAACAACATAGATATCAATTCTATGTATAAATTTTTCCGTGATACAGAGAATAAGTACTCATAAGAGAAGCGAACTGCCAGAAAACGCACTGAATCGCAAACTTCTAGTTTTCTAGTTTTCTGTAATACATGTATTGTCGTTTTTCTAAATATTGTGTGCTATTTTTGCTGCCAAAGCAAACGGCTGGGTGCCTGTGGCCTTGTCAAGCTGCCCAAGAGGCAGCTTTTACTGTAGGCATCCTGCCACCATCTACTTTGTGGTGGTGAAAATAAAGTTATTATTATTATTATTATAACTTCTTTCATAAAACCGAATAATAAGGGCTGATCGATAAATTTGGAAGAGGCCACTAAGTTTTGGCAGAAGGCTCATATGGTTAGTTTGCAGGGATGCACTGGTAATTGTATAGGAGCTATCAAGGAAAAAAGAAAAACGAGCAACTACCTCTCTGACATAGAGATGTGTCACACTTAGTCCGCCAGCAGAAACAGGCCTGAATTATACCCCTGTTACACAGGCAGAGTTAATCGCGGTTAGCGTAATCGCGGCTACGCGATACCATGGTTAGGCCATGTTACACGATGAAACAAACCGAGGTTACACCATCAACCGCGGTATATCGCAAACCGAGCTTGGCGACCTCGGCTTGCGTCATTAACCGAGGTTATTGCGGCGTCTGTTGACGGAGGCTGCTTGTCGGCGCCCGATTGCGAGAAGTGTACGAGCGGCTATGATCACGTTTAAGAACGACGTATGGAATAGTCGCTGCCTACTGTGCCATCCGACGTCTTCGGTTAAGGCCGACAGCGCATCGACTGCGTGCTCAAGCTCCGTCCTGTGCAGAATCGTTTGCGGGACTTGTCGCTGAGAGGAACATAAAATAAAATATGTTCGTACTTATTCTGTAAGTGCACAAGTTCGCAACGCTTGCAGCACTGAATGCTGTGCGTAGGTCGAGCTTCGTGTTACCGCGACGGTGGAGCGCGCTAGCGCGGCGAACGACGGCGCAGTGCGTAACCCCCTAATCATCGCTAGGCCTAAATTGTTTCGCTTCGAAGCCACGGCGGTCGGTGCTTTTGAACTGATCGACGCTTTCGTAAATGGTCTACTCATTAAACTACCTTATTGTGAATCCTAATCTCCAATAGTAAAAGCTTGATATAGTTAACTTTGGCGAAGCATTAATCGCAGAGCGAGTGCAAGCAGAGCGGTTTAGCCCAATGCACTGGCAATAGATGGCTTGAGCAGAAACTTGCTTGTGCTGCTGTTATCGCTCTTACCAGCAATTTACCGCTGTTATCGATCCTCAAGAGCGACTCATTCTTGATATTCCGCTCAGTGTTCCAGACACCAACAAAATTTGGCTCGCTTTAATTCCGACATCGGCTCTAGCGATACGCCGTGTCATTAGCGTACGGTTGCGCGGGACGAGGTCGAGGAGGTGCTGCCATCGTGCGGTGCTTGCCCGCGCTATTGACGCTGCGTCGGACAACACTCCGGGAACAATTTATAAATAAGATATTTGCAAATACAACTTCGTTTCGCCGATCACCGCTTCGCTTCGGTTGTTGTACTTAATGTGCAATGGCTGCCGTAACCGAGAACGGCGCCTAGATGTGCAACAGCAGCGAACCGCGATTAGCAGTTAAACGTATTTAAGATCGGTAACCTCGGTTAACCTTAACCGTGGTTAAGCCGGCCGTGCAACTAGAGTGAGAGTTATCGCGCCGCACAGGCTCAAAACTGGACGACCATATGAACGTCGCAAACATTCGGTGAAAATTTTGGATTTAATTCCTCGCACAATGAAGTACCTGTAAAACATAAAATATTTTTGTAGCCAGAAACATATTGCTACACCACGTAGCGGCGCACTGAGAAGCAGCAGCAGCAGAAGAAGAAGAAGCAGAGGAAGCGAGGCGCGCGCAGACTGATCCGGGTTTCTGAGCCGTGTGCGTCCGTCCTTCATACGACGGTCACCTGTATTAAAACAATTTAATCCGTTACATTTGGTGGAGGCGCTGGATACAAACGTTCTGGATCAGCTAGTACCACGTCGCAGCCGTCGTGTAGCAGGTTTACCACCTTTATCTCCTCAACAGTACCTTTCAATGACTACCACCCGCGCGAAGCAGACTCATAAACAGTGACCTGAAGAGACGACGACCATTCCCCATCAGCGAGTGCCGCGTAAGTTCCACGGTGAGCCCGAAGATGACGTTGAGGAATGGCTCCGACATTACAGGATACACCAAGTACAACCGCTGGAACTCGATCGCACGTCTTTCAATGTTGTTTTCTTCCTCGCTGGCACGGCTCTGACGTGGTCACGAAGAAATCCTGACGACCTGGGACCGATTCGTTGAAGAAATTACGAAGTCCTTTGGGGATACCCTTGCGAAGAAGGAACGTGCAGAGCATCAGCTTTCCCAGACAGCCCAGCTGCCATGTGAGACATACACACTTTACAGCGAGGAGATATTGAAACTTTGTCGCATTGTAAACCGGCAGATGTCAGAAGAAGGCAAGGTAGGTCACCTTCTCAAGGGGATTGCTGAGGATGTGTACAACTTCCATATTTCGCGGGACACCCTTGCCACAGTAGCAGATGTCATCAAGTAGTGCACGTCATTTGAGGCGTAAAGGCACGTCGGATAGTGCCCAAATTTCGCCGTCTTTTGTGACAACTGTTGCCGGTATCGACATTCCGGAGGCTGAAGACATCGGTTCTATGGTCAGGATGATTATACGCGAGGAGCTGTATATTCAGTGGCAAAGTATAAATATCGATGTACCTTACCACGCGACATCGAGGTCCGTATCATCAGGGGAACAGCGCACGCCATGGGCTGCACAAAAAAACAGCGAACGATCTTACAAAGGCGTGGAGTGGACCCTGCAACCAACATCGCACCCTTATTTCCAGCAGCGTCCAGCCCATCCGGATGAAGTGTCTCATGCTGCTCCTCGTCACGATTCTGTCGCCCCATCTCGGCCTCCAGAGGATCCTGCAGGAAACTACGAGAGCCGCCAGTCACCCTTATGTTACGGCTGTGGGGGCAGCGGACATATCTTCCACTTTTGCCCACGTCGTCAAATTACCCGACCCCCTGTCCAACGAGCACCGCGCTTCACGAATGGTGCCCAGTGGGAGCAGCAGCCACCCGCTACTTTCTATAGGCCCTCTAGCCTCAACGCCATGCACGGAATGACTCCCCTGTGTCCGATCGCAGCATCACTCCCCCACCGCAGCGACCACCCCGTTCGCCATCCCCTCGTCGCCGCTTTGTTTCTCCACCACTGGGAAATCAGGTGGTGCAACCGATGGAGGTAAGGTTGCCGGATGGTCGATTTCACGCATACCTCTACCTATACTCATGCTAAAGAACAAAGTGTCAGTGTGTGTAGACAATGTTAAAATGGATTCTTTGGTTGACACTGGTGCCGCTTTGTCAGTTATGAGCCTTTCATTCAAGAACCGCCTTCGACAGAAAGTTATGTTTGTGTGGGTCAAAAACACTACATTTTGCGGAGTTGGGGTGAAACTTTAGTTTCGGTTGGCCTGTGCTCAGTTTCAGTTGTAATTGGTGACGAGGGCTATAGGACAGAATTCGTTCTATTGAGACGTGCCACGCATGACGTTATCTTGGGTGTTGACTTTTTGCGCGAGTGTGATGCGACTTTACACTTTAGGGCCGGTGAAATTTGTTTGCAGCCGAATATTATCCCCGCATTAGTAGATAACCTTTCTCAGAGTCATCAAGGAGTTCTCGCCCAGAAGGAAGATGCGCTGCTGCCTGCGATGAGGAGGCAGCAGCAGAGACGCAGAGGAGGCAGCAGGCAGGAGACGTAGTCTCCCCTGGAGACTACATCTGGCTTTGGACGCCCATTCGCAAGAGAAGAATATATGGGAAGTTTCTCTGCAAGTACGATGGCCCCATGCTCGTGTTGTTAGACCAACTGAATGACGACGGAAAACCGTCGTCAAAGTCACGACGGATAACCGCCGCTCCCGCAAGACACAAGTCGTTCACGTGGCTCGCCTCAAGAGCTTCCATCTTCGATCTCCCTAATTTTCTCAAGGACGGGAGTCGTTTGCCCGGGGGGGAATTATTACGCCGCGTAGCGGCGCACTGAGAAGCAGCAGAAGAAGAAAAAGCAGAGGAAGCGAGCCGCGCCAGACTGATCCGGGATTCTGATTCGAGTGCGTCCGTTCTTCGTACGACGTTCACCTGTATTAAAACCATTTCATCTGTTACAATATGTTACAGGCTCGACCACAAATTAACCACAATATGCTCGACCACAAATTGATAGAACGGTTGATTGGGCGAGTTGGTGAACCACGGCGGACAATAATATAAGTGCGCAACAAAGACGAGGCAAAGAGAAGGGGACGACGACGGCGCAGATGATGTTTCGACACAAAATAAATGCCCATGTACAAGAAATGAACTTTAGAAGAACAGCTGCATGGACGAGTTGGTGAACCATGGCGGACAGTAATATAAGTGCGCAACAAAGACGAGACAAAGAGAAGTCGACATCGACGGCGCAGATGATGTTTCGACACAAAATAGATGCCCATGTACAAAAAATGAACTCTAGAAGAACGGCTGATTGGACGAGTTGGTGAACCATGGCGGACAATAATATAAGTGCGCAACAAAGACGAGACAAAGAGAAGGGGACGACGACGGCGCATATGATATTTCCACACAAAATAGATGCCCATGTACAAGAAATGAAGTTTAGAAGAACGGCTGCACGGACGAGTTGGTGAACCATGGCGGACAGTAATATAAGTGCGCAACAAAGACGAGACAAAGAGAAGTCGACAACGACGGCGCAGATGATGTTTCGACACAAAATATATGCCCATGTACAAAAAAATGAACTCTAGAAGAACGGCTGATTGGACGAGTTGGTGAACCATGGCGGACAATAATATAAGTGCGCATACAAAGACGAGACAAAGAGAAGTCGACAACGAGCGCAGATGATGTTTCGATACAAAATAGATGCCCTTGTACAAAAAATGAACTCTAGAAGAACAGCTGATTGGACGAGTTGGTGAACCATGGCGGACAGTAATATAAGTGCGCAACAAAGACGAGACAAAGAGAAGTCGACAACGACGGCGCAGATGATGTTTCGACCCAAAATAGATGCCTATGTACAAGATATGAACTCTAGAAGAACGGCTGATTGGACGAGTTGGTGAACCATGGCGGACAATAATATAAGTGCGCATACAAAGACGAGACAAAGAGAAGTGGACGACGACGGAGCAGATGATGTTTCGACCCAAAATAGAAGCCCATGCACGAGAAATGAACTCTAGAAGAACGGCTGATTGGACGAGTTGGTGAACCATGGCGGACAATAATATAAGTGCGCATACAAAGAGAGACAAAGAGAAGTCGACAACGAGCGCAGATGATGTTTCGATACAAAATAGATGCCCATGTACAAAAAATGAACTCTAGAAGAACAGCTGATTGGACGAGTTGGTGAACCATGGCGGACAGTAATATAAGTGCGCAACAAAGACGAGACAAAGAGAAGTCGACAACGACGGCGCAGATGATGTTTCGATACAAAATAGATGCCCATGTACAAAAAATGAACTCTAGAAGAACGGCTAATTGGACGAGTTGGTGAACCATGGCGGACAATAATATAAGTGCGCAACAAAGACGAGACAAAGAGAAGTGGACGACGACGGCGCAGATGATGTTTCGACACAAAATAGATGCCTATGTACAAGAAATGAACTCTAGAAGAACGGCTGATTGGACGAGTTGGTGAACCATGGCGGACAATAATATAAGTGCACATACAAAGACGAGACAAAGAGAAGTGGACGACGACGGCGCAGATAAAGTTTCGACCCAAAATAGATGCCCATGCACAAGAAATGAACACTAGAAGAACGGCTGATTGGACGAGTTGGTGATCCATGGCGGACAATAATATAAGTGCGCATACAAAGACGAGACAAAGAGAAGTGGACGACGAGAGCGCAGATGATGTTTCGACCCAAAATAGAAGCCCATGCACAAGAAATGAACACTAGAAGAACTGCTGATTGGACGAGTTGGTGAACCATGGCGGACAATAATATAAGTGCGCAACAAAGACGAGACAAAGAGAAGTGGACGACGACGGCGCAGATGATGTTTCGACCCAAAATAGATGCCTATGTACAAGAAATGAACTCTAGAAGAACGGCTGATTGGACGAGTTGGTGAACCATGGCGGACAATGATATAAGTGCGCAACAAAGACGAGACAAAGAGAAGTGGACGACGACGGCGCAGATGATGTTTCGACCCAAAATAGATGCCTATGTACAAGATATGAACTCTAGAAGAACGGCTGATTGGACGAGTTGGTGAACCATGGCGGACAATGATATAAGTGCGCAACAAAGACGAGACAAAGAGAAGTGGACGACGACGGCGCAGATGATGTTTCGACCCAAAATAGATGCCTATGTACAAGATATGAACTCTAGAAGAACGGCTGATTGGACGAGTTGGTGAACCATGGCGGACAATAATATAAGTGCGCATACAAAGATGAGACAAAGAGAAGTCGACAACGACGGCGCAGATGATGTTTCGACCCAAAATAGATGCCTATGTACAAGAAATGAACTCTAGAAGAACGGCTGATTGGACGAGCTGGTGAACCATGGCGGACAATAATATAAGTGCGCAACAAAGACGAGACAAAGAGAAGTGGACGACGACGACGCAGATGATGTTTCGACCCAAAATAGATGCCTATGTACAAGAAATGAACTCTAGAAGAACGGCTGATTGGACGAGTTGGTGAACCATGGCGGACAATAATATAAGTGCGCATACAAATACGAGACAAAGAGAAGTGGACGACGACGGCGCAGATGATGTTTCGACCCAAAATAGATGCCTATGTACAAGATATGAACTCTAGAAGAACGGCTGATTGGACGAGTTGGTGAACCATGGCGGACAATGATATAAGTGCGCAACAAAGACGAGACAAAGAGAAGTGGACGACGACGGCGCAGATGATGTTTCGACCCAAAATAGAAGCCCATGCACAAGAAATGAACACTAGAAGAACGGCTCATTAGACGAGTTGGTGAACCATGGCGGACAATGATATAAGTGCGCAACAAAGACGAGACAAAGAGAAGTGGACGACGACGGCGCAGATGATGTTTCGACCCAAAATAGATGCCTATGTACAAGATATGAACTCTAGAAGAACGGCTGATTCGACGAATTGGTGAGCCATGGCGGACAATAATATAAGTGCGCATACAAAGACGAGACAAAGAGAAGTGGACGACGACGGAGCAGATGATGTTTCGACCCAAAATAGAAGCCCATGCACAAGAAATGAACTCTAGAAGAACGGCTGATTGGACGAGTTGGTGAACCATGGCGGACAATGATATAAGTGCGCAACAAAGACGAGACAAAGAGAAGTGGACGACGACGGCGCAGATGATGTTTCGACCCAAAATAGATGCCTATGTACAAGATATGAACTCTAGAAGAACGGCTGATTGGACGAGTTGGTGAACCATGGCGGACAATGATATAAGTGCGCAACAAAGACGAGACAAAGAGAAGTGGACGACGACGGCGCAGATGATGTTTCGACCCAAAATAGATGCCTATGTACAAGATATGAACTCTAGAAGAACGGCTGATTGGACGAGTTGGTGAACCATGGCGGACAATGATATAAGTGCGCAACAAAGACGAGACAAAGAGAAGTGGACGACGACGGCACAGATGATGTTTCGACCCAAAATAGATGCCTATGTAAAAGAAATGAACTCTAGAAGAACGGCTGATTGGACGAGTTGGTGAACCATGGCGGACAATAATATAAGTGCGCATACAAATACGAGACAAAGAGAAGTCGACAACGACGGCGCAGATGATGTTTCGACACAAAATAGATGCCCATGTACAAAAAATGAACTCTAGAAGAACGGCTGATTGGACGAGTTGGTGAACCATGCCGGACAGTAATATAAGTGCGCAACAAAGACGAGACAAAGAGAAGTGGACGACGACGGCGCAGATGATGTTTCGACCCAAAATAGATGCCTATGTACAAGAAATGAACTCTAGAAGAACGGCTGATTGGACGAGTTGGTGAACCATGGCGGACAATAATATAAGTGCGCATACAAATACGAGACAAAGAGAAGTCGACAACGACGGCGCAGATGATGTTTCGACACAAAATAGATGCCCATGTACAAAAAATGAACTCTAGAAGAACGGCTGATTGGACGAGTTGGTGAACCATGCCGGACAGTAATGTAAGTGCGCATACAAATACGAGACAAAGAGAAGTCGACAACGACGGCGCAGATGATGTTTCGACACAAAATAGATGCCCATGTACAAAAAATGAACTCTAGAAGAACGGCTGATTGGACGAGTTGGTGAACCATGCCGGACAGTAATATAAGTGCGCAACAAAGACGAGACAAAGAGAAGTCGACAACGACGGCGCAGATGATGTTTCGACCCAAAATAGATGCCTATGTACAAGAAATGAACTCTAGAAGAACGGCTGATTGGACGAGTTGGTGAACTATGGCGGACAATAATATAAGTGCGCATACAAATACGAGACAAAGAGAAGTCGACAACGACGGCGCAGATGATGTTTCGACACAAAATAGATGCCCATGTACAAAAAATGAACTCTAGAAGAACGGCTGATTGGACGAGTTGGTGAACCATGCCGGACAGTAATATAAGTGCGCAACAAAGACGAGACAAAGAGAAGTCGACAACGACGGCGCAGATGATGTTTCGACACAAAATAGTAGCCCATGTACAAAAAATGAACTCTAGAAGAACGGCTGATTGGACGAGTTGGTGAACCATGGCGGACAGTAATATAAGTGCGCAACAAAGACGAGACAAAGAGAAGTCGACAACGACGGCGCAGATGATGTTTCGACACAAAATAGATACCCATGTACAAGAAATGAACTTTAGAAGAACGGCTGCATGGGCGAGTTGGTGAACCATGGCGGACAATAATATAAGTGCGCAACAAAGACGAGACAAAGAGAAGGGGACGACGAGGGCGCAGATGATGTTTCGACACAAAATAGAAGCCCATGTACAAAAAATGAACTTTAGAAGAACGGCTGCATGGGCGAGTTGGTGAACCATGGCGGACAATATTATAAGTGCGCAACAAAGACGAGACAAAGAGGAGAAGTCGACAACGACGGCGCAGATGATGTTTCGACACAAAATAGATGCCCATGTACAAAAAATGAACTCTAGAAGAACGGCTGATTGGACGAGTTGGTGAACCATGCCGGAGAGTAATATAAGTGCGCAACAAAGACGAGACAAAGAGAAGTCGACAACGACGGCGCAGATGATGTTTCGACACAAAATAGAAGCCCATGTACAAAAAATGCACTCTAGAAGAACGGCTGATTGGACGATTTGGTGAACCATGGCGGACAGTAATATAAGTGCGCAACAAAGACGAGACAAAGAGAAGTCGACAACGACGGCGCAGATGATGTTTCGACACAAAATAGATACCCATGTACAAGAAATGAACTTTAGAAGAACGGCTGATTGGACGAGTTGGTGAACCATGCCGGACAGTAATATAAGTGCGCAACAAAGACGAGACAAAGAGAAGTCGACAGCGACGGCGCAGATGATGTTTCGACACAAAATAGAAGCCCATGTACAAAAAATGAACTCTAGAAGAACGGCTGATTGGACGAGTTGGTGAACCATGGCGGACAGTAATATAAGTGCGCAACAAAGACGAGACAAAGAGAAGTCGACAACTACGGCGCAGATGATGTTTCGACACAAAATAGATACCCATGTACAAGAAATGAACTTTAGAAGAACGGCTGCATGGGCGAGTTGGTGAACCATGGCGGACAATAATATAAGTGCGCAACAAAGACGAGACAAATAGAAGGGGACGACGAGGGCGCAGATGATGTTTCGACACAAAATAGAAGTCCATGTACAAAAAAATGAACTTTAGAAGAACGGCTGCATGGGCGAGTTGGTGAACCATGGCGGACAATAATATAAGTGCGCAACAAAGACGAGACAAAGAGGAGAAGTCGACAACGACGGCGCAGATGATGTTTCGACACAAAATAGATGCCCATGTACAAGAAATGAACTTTAGAAGGACGGCTGCATGGACGAGTTGGTGAACCATGGCGGACAATTATATAGGTGCGCAACAAAGACGAGACAAAGAGAAGTGGACGACGACGGCGCAGATGATGTCTCGACACAAAATAGATACCCATGTACAAGAAATGAACTTTAGAAGAACGGCTGCATGAGCGAGTTGGTGAACCATGGCGGACAATAATATAAGTGCGCAACAAAGACGAGACAAAGAGAAGGGGACGACGAGGGCGCAGATGATGTTTCGACACAAAATAGATGCCCATGTACAAAAAATGAACTCTAGAAGAACGGCTGATTGGATGAGTTGGTGAACCATGGCGGACAATAATATAAGTGCGCATACAAAGACGAGACAAAGAGAAGTCGACAACGACGGCGCAGATGATGTTTCGACACAAAATAGAAGCCCATGTACAAAAAATGAACTCTAGAAGAACGGCTGATTGGACGAGTTGGTGAACCATGGCGGACAGTAATATCAGTGCGCAACAAAGACGAGACAAAGAGGAGAAGTCGACAACGACGGCGCAGATGATGTTTCGACACAAAATAGATGCCCATGTACAAGAAATGAACTTTAGAAGGACGGCTGCATGGACGAGTTGGGGAACCATGGCGGACAATTATATAGGTGCGCAACAAAGACGACACAAAGAGAAGTGGACGACGACGGCGCAGATGATGTCTCGACACAAAATAGATGCCCATGTACAAGAAATGAACTTTAGAAGAACGGCTGCATGGGCGAGTTGGTGAACCATGCCGGAGAGTAATATAAGTGCGCAACAAAGACGAGACAAAGAGAAGTCGACAACGACGGCGCAGATGATGTTTCGACACAAAATAGAAGCCCATGTACAAAAAGTGAACTTTAGAAGAACGGCTGCATGGGCGAGTTGGTGAACCATGGCGGACAATATTATAAGTGCGCAACAAAGACGAGACAAAGAGGAGAAGTCGACAACGACGGCGCAGATGATGTTTCGACACAAAATAGATGCCCATGTACAAAAAATGAACTCTAGAAGAACGGCTGATTGGACGAGTTGGTGAACCATGCCGGAGAGTAATATAAGTGCGCAACAAAGACGAGACAAAGAGAAGTCGACAACGACGGCGCAGATGATGTTTCGACACAAAATAGAAGCCCATGTACAAAAAATGAACTCTAGAAGAACGGCTGATTGGACGAGTTGGTGAACCATGGCGGACAGTAATATAAGTGCGCAACAAAGACGAGACAAAGAGAAGTCGACAACGACGGCGCAGATGATGTTTCGACACAAAATAGATACCCATGTACAAGAAATGAACTTTAGAAGAACGGCTGATTGGACGAGTTGGTGAACCATGGCGGACAATAATATAAGTGCGCAACAAAGACGAGACAAATAGAAGGGGACGACGAGGGCGCAGATGATGTTTCGACACAAAATAGAAGTCCATGTACAAAAAATGAACTTTAGAAGAACGGCTGCATGGGCGAGTTGGTGAACCATGGCGGACAATAATATAAGTGCGCAACAAAGACGAGACAAAGAGGAGAAGTCGACAACGACGGCGCAGATGATGTTTCGACACAAAATAGATACCCATGTACAAGAAATGAACTTTAGAAGAACGGCTGCATGAGCGTGTTGGTGAACCATGGCGGACAATAATATAAGTGCGCAACAAAGACGAGACAAAGAGAAGGGGACGACGAGGGCGCAGATGATGTTTCGACACAAAATAGATGCCCATGTACAAGAAATGAACTTTAGAAGAACGGCTGCGTGGACGAGTTGGTGAACCATGGCGGACAATAATATAAGTGCGCTACAAAGACGAGACAAAGAGAAGTGGACGACGACGGCGCAGATGATGTTTCGACACAAAACAGATGCCCATGTACAAAAAATGAACTCTAGAAGAACGGCTGATTGAATGAGTTGGTGAACCATGGCGGACAATAATATAAGTGCGCATACAAAGACGAGACAAAGAGAAGTCGACAACGACGGCGCAGATGATGTTTCGACACAAAATAGAAGCCCATGTACAAAAAATGAACTCTAGAAGAACGGCTGATTGGACGAGTTGGTGAACCATGGCGGACAGTAATATAAGTGCGCAACAAAGACGAGACAAAGAGGAGAAGTCGACAACGACGGCGCAGATGATGTTTCGACACAAAATAGATGCCCATGTACAAGAAATGAACTTTAGAAGGACGGCTGCATGGACGAGTTGGTGAACCATGGCGGACAATTATATAGGTGCGCAACAAAGACGAGACAAAGACGACGACGGCGCAGATGATGTCTCGACACAAAATAGATGCCCATGCACAAGAAATGAACTGCGCCGTCGTTGTCCACTTCTCCTCTTTGTCTCGTCTTTGTTGCGCACTTATAATACTGTCCGTCAAAAACTGATAGGCGGTGCGAAACGATGGTTTGAGCATAGCTTTGGCGCGCCGTGACCCGCTCTTTCCAGTAACACCCACTAAACTTGAATGCATGAAGGGGAACTCCAAGATATTTAGGGGGAACACAATACCAATTCGAGCATAAGGAGTCGGCATTGATCCCCATGAACCGAACCACAGTCCTGAACTTTTAGGCCTATTCATTTGAGCGCCACATACAATTGCCAAACTACTCAATGGTGGTTATAATTTGTCAATGCTGCGTTTGTCAGTGGAGAAAACCGCCAAATTTCGATGTACGCAAGCACTTTGACTTCAATACTGAAGGCGACATAACCACGAATATTGTGGTTTTGCAGTACAGTCAAACAAACTGGCTCTAGGTAGAGGGCAAAGAGTAGTGGTAACATAGGACAGCCTTGCTTCACGGATGATCGAATTGACACAGGCTCTGAGACGTGACCATTAACAATCAAGCGAGTGGAACAGTTGTCGTAACAAAGATGCATCCCTTTAAGTACAGTTGTACTTTGTAAGTTAAGTTAAGTAAGTTAAGTTAAGTGAAGTAAGTTAAGTAAGTTGTAAGTTAAGTACGCTCGAGAAGAGAAAACAGGAACGAATGCCGGACACGATCAAATGTCTTCGCAAGGTCAATCTGGACTAGAGCAAGCTGTCATATGTGCCAGAGCAAGGTACGAGAATTGTACGTGCAATATGTATGTTATGTTGTATGGAGCGTCTTCTCAAGCCACACGTCTGATGATGACTGATGAGAACCTTCATCGCATATTGTAAACAATTTGATAGTACTTTCGCAAACATTTTGTAGTCCACATGTGCCAACGTGATTGGCCTGTAGCTATCCACTGAGAGCAATTTTTTCATCCCTAAGCTCTGGAATTATATTGATAAGTCTCCATAGCTTCCTGTGGAGCAAAAAATCACAGCTTATTAGCCGCCCTTCAGTGTCGGTATACAAAGATAACGCAGAATAATGGAGAGCCTTTCGCAAATACAAGAAGCAACCCACAAAAAAATCCAACAGCATGCGTCACAATAACATTGTAATCAGACAAAAAGGGTCCTAGTGCCCTCTGTGTATCCTGCTCACTCTCAATCTACGTTTCCTGATCTGCGACAAAATCAAGTCGCCCGCTGCGAAAAGTCGGCCAAAGGTCGGCGGTTGCACCTGCTTCTGATGAGACCTAAGGCCTCGCACATTCAGCTTTGCATACGCTAGCTCATCAGGGGTCGCCATGGTGCCCACACAAGTGCTAACTAGGCTTGTATTTGTCTCTCTGGAGACGGCCACGTCACCTCCGGACCTCCACCGCGACTGCGGGAACGCGAACGTATGCACTTCCCCTTGTGTTTCGACGTACGCCGACGGCGGCGATGCTTGACGCTTACCGGATCACCACCTTCACTCGAGTCAGATGCGCAATGTGCTCGGCGCTTATGAAGATGCTCTTCTACAAGAAGGACGGCCTCAGTTGCAGGTAGAGTGGCCTGACCTGCAAGCTCTTCCTCAGCATTGACCTCAGTGGCTGCAGAAACCGGGGCGGCGTCTTTGGCAGGATTAGAACAGGTGGCAGGCTTCCTCAAGGGTACAGACCTCAAACAGCGACCATTATCTTCCTATGGAACCCCAGGCAAGGTCTTCCGCACCACAGGGGTCGGGGGAGGGGGGTTGTTTCGGGAAACGGGCTTTTCCCAGCCAGGGGGCTCATTCAATCTGGCTTATTCCCGCCGGGGCGGAGTAGCAGTGCCATTGCACCACATCCGTGCCCACTCCAGCGTGTCAAAGTCTGACGCGAGCAAATCTTCTAATATCTGACTTCAGATCTTCCATTTTCTTCTTTGAAAATTATCATGGAATGGCCCCATTCTTCATAGACCTTTTTCTTGCCGAGCTGGCTTCTGTTGCGTTCAAGGTGGAACCACAGCTTCTTCCTAATTTTCTTCATCTCGATGAGAAAGGGTGTTTTGGCTATGTTTAGCTATGTAGACTGCTCGGCATTTGCGATCCACATTTGATCATTCCTTCGCTGGGCAGCGGTTTGAGATACCTGATGGTGACATAAGATATTCCTGGCAACTCAAACAGTTCTTTCAGGCGATACAGGCGTGAGGCAGGGAGGTGGTGGGGGTGGTAAAAACTTTCATTTCCAACAGATACAGGGTAGGCGTCAACCTACCCGCCTACACGACGATGCACTCGAGAAAAACGTGTTCCGCAGTCTCCCGCATTTCACGGAAAGGACACGCATCGATGGATGCAGACAATGTCCGCACAAAGGCTCGGCAGTGGATCGGTAAAATGCCGCGAGTGTAGCGCCATATGAATGACGCGCGGCGTGCATCCAGGAAGTGCGCAGAGATGTATTTCCACATGGGACGCTCGACGGGTATTAGATCTCTATGTAGATGGTTCGGTAGATGTGTGGTCAATAGGTCTAGTGCGGTCTTCAGTTGCGCACTCTGAGGCTCTTCCTTTTAACTCCTCTCTCAGCAGTATCGAATTCTACACAGCCATACGGTAAAACATGAGCAGCGTCCCAGCGCGAGGGGAGTTATACGACAGGGGCTCCATTCTTGTCAGTGGTATGTCGCACTCTGCTGCTCGCGCTACCCATCTCACGTGGAACGCTCTAGCACGGCCGCTCGATGGAAGCGCACTGGGTGCGCTTCCATCGAGCGGCCGTGGCTCTAGCCAGGCCGTGAGGTCTGGGACGCCGAGGCCTCCTCTATGTCTTGGTTGGCGGACGACCGGACGCCTTACTTGGTCTGGGGCGCCCTGCCAAAGAAATCGAAAAATGACTCTGCCCGTCGTTTTTTTTTTTTTTGTACTTGCAGGCATGTCCAGAATGCAGGCAGTGAAGCTAATTGTACTGATGGGGAGGGTGCAGATAATAGTTGCCTGTGATCTTAGAGGGCAGCGTAGTAAACGCAAGTCCGTGGCCTTCCTGGCGAGTTTGTTTTCGGTTGCTTCACAGTTCGTTGTAGAAGGCCCGCTCTGGTCAAAGAAGAAGCCATGCATCCTAGTTTCTCGTACTACTGGGATACCTGCAACTGCGGAAGAGCTGCTGTTCAGGTAAACAGCGGAGCTTTTGCGCTTGTTTAGGTGCGCCCCGCTCGCAGTGCAGTAGCTGCTGGTAACCTGCAGAACCCGAGGCGCTGAGTACGCGTCTGGGACAATGACTCTCACATTGTCACCATAGCCGAAATGGGCACACTTGGTGAGCCGGCTGGGAACTTGGTTCTTGTGATTTAGGTAGGGGTCCGCGGCGAGGCGTTGTAGCAGTGGCTCTATCGCTATTGTGTAGAGTAGAGGGGAAAGCGGGCGTGCCTGCCTGACGCCCCGTTCTACCACAAAATGCTCAGATAGACTCACCCCTGAATATTTACTGCCGAGCGCGGCTCTGCGTACAGTACTTGCACCATGCGGACATATTCCTTGTCAATCCTGGCTTGATGCATTTGTTGAATAAGTAATCATGGCGCAGCCTATCAAATGCCTTCTCTTGGCCCAGGGATAGTAGTCAAAGCAGAAAGCTGGACTAGTTGGTGTGTCATCATAAATAAAATTACTAGCGCAAATAACATAGACACAGACATAGGAGTAGACAGGACGAGTGCTAAACATCAACTGAGGATTTACTGCAATAAAGGGGAACATAAAAGCACTTGGTGGTGCATGCGCACTCTAGTCAATGCCAACGATCAAAAACTAATCAAAAGGGGGCGAACTGTTCCTTAGTTACACTTTTTCTTTTTCTGAAAGGGTAATTGAAGGCGCACTGACACACTTATCGCCTACCTTGCTATTGTGATATGTTTCACATATCTTACGCCCTAACATTGTGCCTCCTGTACCAAGGACAAATGCGGCATCAAACGCCGGCACGCACCCTCAACGCTTACAATGATTGGCCAAATGGCCGCCCCCTGCCAATGAATCTACCAGCGAACAGTGCTCTCGTAATCGATCATTAAGGCAGCGACCAGACTGCCCAACGTAGCATCTACCGCAGGATAGGATAGGATAGGATAGGAAATACGTTAGTTTCTCTACGAGGGTCTTGTGCTAGTAGCGGAAGAGTTCCATCTTCCGTCTTCTCACAGGGTCGGTGCCCCTATTCCAGGGCTCCGCTGAGCTTCGCTGCTCGCTGGGCGTGCTGGATTAAACCTAATTGGCAATCCAAATCGCCGCTGGAGAGCCGGCTCTCCCACTGTTCCGCACTCGGGTCTTTACGAAAGCTGTCGTTATTCTTACATTGCCACGTGATGTGGTATAGCGAAGGTTTGCTACCACATCATGGGCAGGTGTCTCGATATTGTGACGGGTAAATTTTGCTCAGGGTATGCAGGTTAGGGAATGTTTCTGTCTGCAGTCTTCGCCAGTACACGGCCTCTTGCTGTTTAAGATCCCGATGAGGCGGCGGATAGCGGATCCTTACCCCCTTATAGTAGTTAAGAATGTCGGAGTACGTAGGGCCGACTCGCTCGGGTAGATCGTCCGATTGGGAGGAAGCTCGGCTCGTGTACCCTCGAGCTACCTGTTCGGCGCGTTCGTTCCCCGCTATGCCGGTGTGTCCTGGCACCCAGTAGATGTTGTGTTTGACTTTTGATGGGGTCGTGCTATGGAGGAGCCTGAGGGCGGCGCGACCTATGCGGTCGTTCATGTAGTTACGGCACGCTTCTCTAGAATCTGTAAGAATGGTAAGGGACGTGTTGCATCGATACCCGGCTACCACCGCAAGAGCAACGGCCAGCTCCTCCCCTTCGGTTACCGTGCATTCCCTGACTGAGGCGCTAGCTAGTTCCTTTAGGTTGGAATCAATAGCTACCGCCACGGCGCTATTATGTGAGCTTCCTGTATACGAAGCCGCGTTCGTGTATACCGTGGTGGATCTTGTAGCTAAATTTAGTTGTACATACTTCGCCCGGGCTGCTCTACGGGCCACATGCAAGTTGGGGTCCATGTTCCGGGGAAGGGAGCTAACCTTTAGCGTCTGGCGAATTGCGTCCGGTATGCTCGCAGTACGGTTCTCGATTTCCGCAGTTGCACCTAGCCCCAGTCGCCTAAGAAGCGAGCGCCCCGTAGGAGTCTGCTGGAGCCTGGCTATCTGCGTGACCAGTTGGGTTTCTTTGATCTCTTCGAAGGTGTTGTGAACGCCAAGAGCTAGCAGTTTTGCGTTAGAGGTGTTCATTGGTAGGTGCAGGGCTGTCTTGTAAGCTTTGCGGATGATGATATCTGCACTTTCCACTTCTTCTTTGTTGAGGTTGAAATACGGGAGGGCGTAGCCTACGCGACTGAGTGCCAGGCTCTGAACCAGGCGCAGGGTATCCCCCTCTCGCATACCGCTCCGCTTCTGCGACACACGCGTGATCATCCTGGCGACCTGAGTGGTCGATTGCTTGAGAAGGCCGAGCGTATGGCTGCATCGCTGATTGTTCTGAAGCCACATTCCTAAGACTCGTATCTTGTCTCGTTCGGGAAGTAGCTTTCCTTCGAGGGAGACATTGAGGGTCCCTTCTTTGTGTTTCACTTCGGATTTTTCTGTAGAGCAGGCGAGACCTCGTGCATGGACATATTCTTCTACGCAGGTAGCCGCTGCTTGCAGCCGTTCTTCTTTCTGGCCGAGCGATCCGGAGGTAACCCAAACCGTGAAGTTGTCAGCGTACATGGCGTGCTGTATGCCTTCGATCTTCTCAAGTTGTCTAGCGAGTCCGATCATAGCCACATTAAAAAGTAGTGGCGAGATGACAGACCCTTGAGGTGTGCCTTTGTTGGGGGTCGAGAATTTATCGCTGCGAAGGTCTCTGAGCCCAACCGTTGCAGTTCGGTTGGAAAGAAAGGCCTTCACGTAGCTGTGAATCTTCTCGCCACAGTGGAGGTTGTCGAGTCCTTCCATTACAGCCGCATGGCTAACGTTGTCATAGGCCCCTTTATTATCAAGGGCCATGACCGCGTTATCGCCAGCGCTCGGGACATTGGTGAGGACTTCCTCTTTGAGTTGTATGAGGACGTCCTGCGTGGAGAGGTGAGCTCGGAAGCCGAACATGCTGTGGGGGTACAGGTCTTCATCCTCCATGTAATTTTGGAGCCTCCGAGTAACGACACGCTCGTAGAGCTTGCCTAGGCAGGAGGTGAGTGAGATAGGTCGGAGGTTTTCGATCTGGAGTTTCTTACCCGGTTTTGGGATCATTACGACCTCTGCATGCTTCCACTCTTCAGGAACCGTTCCTGCGGCCCAGTGCCCGTTGAGGAAGGTTGTCAATTGGTCGACTGCCCCGTCGCTGTGGTTGCGTAGGAGTGCATTATGGATCTTGTCTGCACCCGCCGCCGTGTTGCGCGTGCATACCTTTATGGCAGCGAACACTTCTTCCCTGGTGATCGGTCTGTCCAGGTGGGTGTTCGGTCTTCCCAAGTATGGTTTCGGGTATGCTGCAGGCAAGGTCGTGCCGTAGCATTTCTCTTTTACTTTATCTAACAGTTCCTTCTCCGTACCCTCGAAGGTGTGGATGAGTCTGCGGATAGCTTTCCCGCTTTCGGCCCTGGTTTGGATAGGGTCGAGAAGGGTCTTGAGTATACGCCACGTTTTGGCCGTGCTGAGGGTGCCGTCCAGCGAGCTACTGAACTGCTGCCAGCTCTGCCTGGCCAATTGGGCTGCATACTCCTCCGCTATCTTGGTGACTTCTGCAATCTTCAGCTTGAGTTTCCTGTTAAAGCGCTGCTTCTTCCAGCGCTTGGTGAGCCCTCGGCGTGCCTCCCATAGCCTGAGGAGCCGGGGCTCCACCTCTGGTGTTTGCTCGGTGCGATCCACTTCCTGAGTGTACTGCTTCTGGATGTCTTTGAGTTGTTGACACCAATCATCTATGGAAGTAATCCTCCCTTCCAGGTCCGCGCATGCCTTGCGGAAGGCCGGCCAGTTGGTGATCTTGGCCGTGCCGAACTTGCGCTTGATGTTGGTGGCTGTTATTGTGATCTTCAAGATATAATGGTCACTGCCTAGATTCTCCAGCAGATTCTCCCACGTTGCATGTTTCGCCCCCCTGGCAAAAGTTAAGTCCGGACACGTATCCTGGCAGACAGAATTGCCAAGGCGCGTGGGTTGAGTTTCGTCCGTTAAGAGGGTACATTGGATCGCTTCCGCCGCATCCTCGACCTCTGTACCTTTCTGATAATTTGTGGGGTATCCCCACTGCTGTCCGCGAGCGTTAAAGTCACCTACAATTAGCAGCGTGTTGCTTTTAGCAAGTTTGCTGGCCCCTAGAAAGAGTTTATGAAAATTCGCGTCCCGCTGGCGAGGCGGGCTATAGAGGTTTACGAGAAAGACACTCTTTTCCTTGTGCTTTTTTGGGAATAATTTCCGTCACTAAGTGCTCAATTTTCGTGTTGGGAATCGGGTCATGGGCTATGGTTACCTACTTTTTGCTCACCAGGGTTGCCGTGCGTCCGGTATCGTAGCACGTATATCCCCTGAGTGTCGGTGTCGTGTTAGTTTCCTGTAAAGCTATTATATCGGGTGTGGAGTCTTGCGTGAGTAGAAACTGCATTAGGAGTCCCTGTTTTTGGCGGTACCCCCTGCAGTTCCATTGCCAGATTTCTAGTGGTGTTTGTTTAGCCATGGCTTTGGGCGTTGTTCGGATTGGAGCCTTCGGTGACGAAACCGTGCTCTTGTATGAGCCTGTCCCGGGCCTCGTTTGTTATTCGTCGCGTATTTTGGCTTCTGACGTGGTCCTGCCACGCAACGTTTTGCTCTATTAACGTGACTTTCTGTTCTAATAGGTTGGTTTTGACATACATAGCATCTAATCTTGCATGAGTTTGGCGAAACTCTTCTTTGATGCGAACCGTGAAATTCTCCACGTGCTGCATGAAAGCTCTTAATTCCTCGGGGCTCACGTCTAAGGCGGACGGGGGTCGTTGCACTTCTGCCGGCGGGATCGGGGGCCATGGTACCTGCCCTGTTCTTTGAGCCTGCATCTCTTTAATGAGGTCATTGACTTTTTTACGGAGATATGCATTCTCCTCTCTTAGAGCTTTAACCTCTTCCGAGTTACGCGTAATATTCTTTTGATCCGAGTGCGTAAACAGTGAGTTTGGAGGGCCCGCTCCCCAGCTCACCTTAACGCCGCCCTTCTTCTGTTGTTGCTTCTGCGACTGCTGCTGTCGCTGCTCCAGCTTGGCCGTTGACCGGTTTAGCGGCGGGAAAGAGTCCTCCCTGGATCGGCTCTGGCTGCGATCTTGCACTATGCTACGGCCTTGGCTCGAGGAGCGGCCATGGTCCCGCTCCGAGCTCAGCCACCTGGTTCGGCGCTCTTGACTCAGGTTCCGGTTCCGCTGCTGCTGCTGCAATTGTTGCAATTGCTGCTGGGGCTCCCACTGCAGCTGCTGCAGTTGTTGTTGCTGCTGCTGCTGCCGCTGCCAGTGCTGTTGCCTGGACTGCCGGACGCCGCTCGTGCGGCCCCGGAGCTCGTCAGTAGTTTTGAGGCGTCGACGGCACTCTCTGGTGACGTGGTCGCCTTGGCACACCATGCATTTCGCCTTGCACTGGTGCCCTTCTGGTGGGTCGTGTGTGCCGCACGTCCTACAGAGCTTGGTGTTCGGCGTTGGACAGACGTCCGAACGGTGGCCTTGCTTTCCGCATACGTAGCAGATCTGCCTCGTAGGACGATATGGGTAGGTCTTGAATTCTCCAGAACGGTAAATGACCCACTGCGGGATATACGGGCCGTCGAAAGTGATGAGCGCCGTTTCCGACCTGCCCAGCATTCTCGCTTCGCGAATCTCCACTCCTTGGGATCGAAGCCGGAGCCTAGATTTCAGTAGGGCCGGTGATTGCCCCGGCATAACACCGTGGATGACGGCACGCTTGAGGTCATCCGGTAGGGCTGGATAGGTGTTGGTTTCATAGATTTGGTCATTTATAGTGAGCTTTTCGATCTTCCTGAGCACGTCGGCGATGTCCAGGTCGGGCGTGCTCGCAATCATGATGTTCGAACCGGGCCGGAGTCTCATGATGAAGTCTTGTTCCTTGATCTTTCCTCCGCTGGCCGCGACGAGGGCTTGCGTTGCCTGGTCAACACGGATTTCGCTGATTTTTATACCTCCCTTGGGACGGTAGATGATCTTGATATCATCCTTCGGCAGCGGCGGCGGATGTGGCCTTATTTGCCGCTGCGCTCCCGCCAGATGTTTTGATATAGAGCGCGTCACACCATTCGCGTGCGCCACTACTCTGCCAGCTGCGGCTTTCGGCGCTATCTTGTTTCTTGTTTCTTTCCAGGGCTCACCTGGCTGCAAAATGACGTCGCTATGCGGCACAGCGAACTTCGAGTCTTTCTTTTTTGGGCGCCGTTTGGAAGAAACAAGCGTCCAACGCTCCGCATTTTCGTCTTGCAGTGGGTAGATATCGGCCTCGCAGTCCCGCTGCGGTGGTGAGGTCTCCATGGCTTCGTTCACTGCCTCCCCTAGTCCGGGGCTCATATTTACCGGCGACGCGGCAGGAAATTCGTTCGTCTCTTGAATATTCGCCAGACCTTGAGCCGATGTCTGATTAGGTCCACTCCTGGGTCTAACCGATCCTTCGGAGTCCGAGGACGTCGATGGACAGTCGTCTAAGCCCTCTGTCTGGTTGGTATTTGCCTCTTCGGCGTCGGTGAAGAACCCCCCGTCAGGGATCAAAAAATCATCGACGCCCGAAGCCTTCTTGATTTGATGTTGTTCTCCGCCTACGTCGAGTTTTATTTCCAGGTGTTCCGCATAATTGTCCGACGGCCTTCCGCTGGCGACGGTGGACGATGTCTGGCCACGGCCACCTTCCGCCTCGTCACTACCGCCGCGACCGTGACTGGATGGGCCCTTATTCATCTGCGTGGACTGCCCTTCCTCGTCAGTGCCTTCCGATAGCTGCTTGCGAAGAAGCATGGCATGACGCCGGACGCGACAGCGTGGCTGGCGCCGACCTCCGGGCTCCCCTTCATCACACTCTTGGTCATCGTGGTCATGACTAAGCGCCGTGAGGCTCATAACCCGGAGCTAGGGTTAGCTCCGCGATGTCCACTTGGCAGTTCACAATCCACGGGCGGCCAAAGAAGGCACTCACGGACAACAGACTTGACTCCACAGATCCTGCTCAGGGAGATCTTGCAGAATGCACTAACATATGCGGAATGGGGCAATGGTATCCGGTCAGAAGATTATCTAAATTGGAGCCGAAGCGAAGCGCGTCCGCTCACATCGGCAGGAGAGAGGTATGCGGTAAACGACGCCGGCAATGCAGGTTACAAACTTGCGCTCGTGTTTTTTGGTGCAGATCGGCTTCCTGTTCTCATTAACGGCTTTGCACATGCGCACCAGCTTTTCGGAGGCGGTGAACAAAACGTCCACTCCGCACTTCTCCAACATTTTTCAGCCGGTGCGATAACTGATGCACGTAAGAAATGGCTGCACGCCTCAGCGTTTTTAGTATTTGTCACCTGGCATGACAGGGCGATCACCTGCCCAGACTTCTTTCAGGAGGCATTCCGCCACAGTCGTCACTGTGTCCTCAGGAAATTTGGCCTTCTGCAACCGGTGCACTTGAATCTGTAAACTGTCCTCAATTTTATGCTCACATGACCTTTCAAGAGCACCACGCAGGCAACTTTTTGCAATGCCTCGTTTAACCAATTTAGAATGTGCAGAATTATACGCCAAAATTTCTTTTTTTGTGTGTGGCTGGTACGACCAGCAGATGGGCCCCGTGCCAAAGTACAAACATAGTTCGAGGAACTGAAGACACCCATTCATAGGAATTTCTTGTGTGAACCTAAGTTTGTCTGAACATCCAGCGTAAATACCTAAAACCCTTTTTAAAACCTGTGGCTTTTCGCACTCATTACCAATGTTCACAAACACAATAAAATCATCACCATATCTAAAACACCTGACAACACCTTTTTCTTTTTCCAAGAACGCTGCGACACGCTTGTCAAATTGACCTAAAAAATTTCACAAAGTATGGGAGCTATGCACGAGCCTATACAAATACCATCCTTCTGTACGAACAACTTATCGTTAAAACAAATGTAGGTGGATGAAAGGTAACATTTAACTAAGGCTACAAAGTCATTTACTGAAACCCCGCTACTATTCTGAAATTTGACAGCATCCCCACCTTCAATCCGCTCTTTCACTGCGTCTAACAGCTCTGCTTGAGGAATAAAATAAAATAGCTCCTCAACATCAACTGAGAAAGCAAAGTTAGCTCCTAAGGCACCATCCTGCTTCTTCAAAAACTCGATAACATCCTTCGAATTGCTCACGCGAAACGGGTCCTCCACATCTAGATGTCTTAAATGCCTTTGTAAATATTTCGATACCAGGCCTTGCCAAGCTTCTTTTTCGGATACGATAGCTCGGAGAGGCATGCCTTCTCTGTGGGGTTTTGCCGAAAAGAAAATGTTCAGTCCCAGCAAACTCGCTGATTTTACCAACTTGTGTAGTCCTGTCAAATTGATCTGTTCGCACAGTTTCAATGCATCTGCTTTTACTGTTTAGCCAGACAGTTTCAGGTGAATAAAATTCTTGTCACCGTTAATGAGGACAGGAAGCCGATCTGCACCAAAAAACACGAGCGCAAGTTTTTATCCTGCATTGCCGGCGTCGTTTACCGAATACCTCTCTCCTGCAGTAGATGCTACGTTGGGCAGTCTGGTCGCTGCCTTAATGATCGATTACGAAAGCACTGTTCGCTGGTGGATTCATTGGCGCGGGGTGGCCATTTGGCCAATCATTGTAAGCGTTGCGGGTGCGTGCCGGCGTTTGATGCCACGTGTGTGCTTGGTAGAGGAGGCACAAGGTTACGGCGTGAGATATGTGAAACATATCACATTAGCAGGGAAGGCGATAAGTGTGTCAGTGCGCCTTCAATCACCCTTTCAGAAAAATAAAATGTCTACCTAAGGAACAGTTTGCCCCCTTTTGATTAGTTTTTGATCGTTGGTTTTGACTAGAGTGCGCATGTGCCACCAAGTGCTTTTATGCTCCCCTTTATTGCAGTACATCCTCAGTTCATGTTTAGCGCTCGTCCTGTCTACTCCTATGTCTGTGTCTATGTTATTTGAGCCAGTCTTTTTATTTATGATATTTACCAGGGATATTAGGACGCCTCCAAGATTGCGCGATCGCAGCCAAGTTATGACTGCGAGACCATGTAGTTCCATACATCGGCCAGGCACACAGCAAGCCTGGTACGACCCGACAGTGTCGGAGAGCGCGGGTGTCAGGTGCAATGACAGACATTTCGTTAAAATCTTGTAGTGTGTGTTTAAAAGTGAGATAGGCCTCCATGTTTTATGGTCCATGGCCCTGTTGCTGTCTGCACAGTAAGGTCAAGAGCCCCTCATTCATGCTTGGGCTGAGCTTCCCTTCGCCCAGTAGAGCGTTCAATAAGTTGGTGAAAGGCGTTTTCAAGAGCGGCCAGAACAGTTTATAAAAGGCGGGCGGTAGGCCATCCGTTCCTGGGCTCCTGTTCAATTTCGTAGATTTAAGTGCTGCGTACAGTTCATCGTCGGTTAGCCATGCCGCGTCACTGAGGGGCTCGTGTGGAGAACATCGAGAAACGTAACCGCTTGGAGCAGCGTCTTCATCTTTCTCCGTACCTTGCATTCCTTGTATTCTTTGCATGCGTGTGCTTCATTGCATGGTACCGCGCCGCGGTTCGTGAAGCGCTGCTCATAATTGCGCTTTTCCACCGTGAGGATAATAGCTGGATTCCGCGCGTAACAGATACTGCGATTGGCCAACAAAGACGAGAAGGTGTTGGATTGGCACGCAATTTGGAAGTACCAAAGACCGTGGGGCCCTGCGCCATTTATCTTTAGGGCCCGTGGCGCGCATCGCATTCAAAGGTCGCGACACTTCCCAATACGCCCTGCGCGCTGCTTGTTTCCTTCTACCCGTTCGATCGGGGATAACCGGTCCCAGGCTTCCGTGTGCTGTGCGATGTCAGCGCACGTTAAAGGTCCCCAGCTGGTCGAAATTACTCCGTAGACCTCCATTACGGCTCCTCTTTCTCTTGTTCCACTTTCACTCCCACCTTCCTCCCTTCCCTTGCGGCGCGGTTGAGGGGTTCACAGAAAACAAGTGAGACAGTTACCGCGCCTTTCCCTTCCTATAAATAAATTAGTTTTTTTTAAGACCCGCGGATGGCTGCCTGCCCGTCGAGACGACGACTCCGATGACCTCCCGCACCACCGTGGACTTCAGGACGTGAGATTAAAGATGTCTGTTAAACGGCCCGCTGTGTATTTGTCTTGCGCATCTCTCGGGCAGAGGAATCGCCCACAAGACTAAAATAGTTAAGTCACTTAATTAGGGCGACATCAAGGATGTGACTGACGCCACCCATCTGCCGTCAGCTATGAGGACCAAGCGGGAACGAGTAGGCTCCAACGCTGCCGGGCGGCGCTACTTGCCTTCTGCAAGTGACAGATGATGCGCCTTTCCTTTCCTGTAAACGAGTTATAGAACGCCGGTGAACGTAGACGAGCTCGACATGGAAGCCAATGAGAGTTTAGCTGCTGGCGAACGGCGCAGAAGACTGGAGAAATTAATTTCTGATCCCGACGTAGTCACTGATTTTCGCTACGTATATCCAGGCATAACAGAGCTAAATGCTTAGCGATCGCATTTCGCGGCCCTCTTTTCGTCGCAAGGTCTCGACCAGAAGGAGGATTTTCAAGAAGCTGTCGGCTCCTTCTTTGGGCCTCGTCCTCAACTTCCAGAAGACGTATGTTTGGGTGGCGCAGTGGTTACGGCGCTCGACTATTGTGCCGAAGGAAGCGGGAGCGAATCCCGGCATCGGTGGCTGCGTTACGATGGAGGCTAAACGGAGTGGCGTCCGCGTGTTGCGCGATGTCAGTGCACGTTAAAGAACCCCAGGTGGTCGAAATTTCGGGAATCCTCCTCTACGGCGTCTCTGATAGCCTGAGTCGCTTTGGGACGTTAAACCCCACAAACCAACAAAACCAGCCAACCGCGTAATTTTTTTCTTTTCCTTCTTCCTATCAGGCACAGCAACAAGAGTACAGCAGGCATAAGAGGTATTTGAAATTTATTTACAGGATAGAAAAGGCGCAGTATCTGTCACAATTCTCCGCGTATACAGGCTAGAACATTATGTTCTAGCCTCTATACATGTACCATGCCATTAAGAAAGGGATGAATGTGAAACAGTTGTCACCCTCAGTACTCGAAGAATGATTCCCCGTACCATTCGAAACAAATGCATAGCAGAATGCGGCACTCAGGCTTTCGCCTTTCACAACGTTAGTCTCCAAAGTGTCTCGTAATTTTTCGTATTAAGTGTTCCTCTTTTATTGATCAATATTTATATCACATTAGAATTATCGACACTAATTCCAAAGTAATTAGTTATATATCAGACAATCTAAGTCAGGATAATGTATTCAATTCTCACACATGCCACTCTGGCCAATCCGCCACTGTGGGTGCGCGCTATATGGACGGAGTGAAGAAGAAGAAGAGTAGCGTTTCTGGGCGACATATTGGGTACTCGCGGTATCTGGCCTTCCAGTGTTTCAAGCCGTTGAGAAATTGGGAGCCAAGAAGAGGCAACGATTCATACGCGCTGCAAAGTAGGCCTGTGCAATCACAATCATGCACGAAGTGTTTCCTAGTGAGCTACGTCCTACAAACACATTGTAGGGCAATCCATCTTCTACGTAACCCTAGCCTTAGGGAACGATTGTATTGCGTTCAGACAGCAGCTAGAACTTAGGGGCACTTCCAGAGTCCATCTGCACCGGCATCTGCGAAGCATAACATAACCAAGATTGTCGTATTAAAAATAGCTAATTTGGATATGATGAACTTCAACGTGCCAAAGTGATTCAGGCTACGAGCGACACGGTACTGTAAGGCTCCGGATTAATTCACTCACTCGGGCTTTTTAACGTGCCCTCAGATCGCAGAGTACATGTTGCGCCTCAAGGTTTTCTTGAATTGAATCCTGGGCGCCCAGACCTGGATTGCCCCCGGCTGCGTATTTGGGTTTGCTCGGTACGGTGTCTCCGCAAGGGACAAAACGACAGAAGAGACGAAGAAAGTGGGCTGTTCCGACTAGCATCTACCACCCCCAGGAGCCGAGCAGCCTAGCGATTAGCGGCGCATGCTTTTTCAATGGGCGTCATGTAGCGGGCGGTAGATGCTAGTCGGAACAGCCCGTTTTCTTCGTCTCTTCTGTTGCTTTGTCCCTTGCGCAGCCACCGTACTGAGCAAACCCAAATACGCCGCCCGGCTGTGCCAGCTCGGCAGCTGAGCCCATTAGCCACTGAGCCAGTTGCGGCGGGGTGATTGAAATTAACATGTTTCTGATGTATCTGTTTGGCAGTTGCCAAATGAGTCCCTTGTCATTTTTTGTTTCCACAACTAGGTTACGGCTCCTGTCGCGTCCAAGTTGGTGCTTTTGCAGACCTGCCTCAAGGATCAAGTCACACCGAAAGTTGTCACTTTTTTCCGGAGGTGAGCGAATGCTGCTATAATCGCAGCCCCTCGATATTGCCGAAATATAATTGTATCGAACGCCTTGTGTCTGTCTCTCATGCAGCTTTAAGCTCAATGACGTCTTTTTAAGGGTCATAAATGTGAGATAATTCATTATAACAAAAGGTTTCAAGCTACTAGGACAAAACGTAGAGTAGGCCAGCATAGTGCTTGGCATTATAGCTAAGATTAGCGATCGACATTCACAACTATAGGTGTTCTTACTGGCAGTGGAGCCCGTTGGAATAATTGGGAGAGCTCCCCACGTCACAGCCTTGAACTCTTCAGGATGACGGAATTATATGCACCTACAGGGAAGCGGGTGTAACTTTTAAGCGAAAAGCCCTGAAAGGAGTGAATGCTAATTATTTCGTGCAGATCGTTGCATATGTGCTCGTTCCGTTTTCGATTGCAGAAAGGCCCCAAGAATTAAGCATCTGTAATCACTATTTCAGACATTTGGAACTGCATGGATTCGTGCGGCATGCAAAAAACTGGGCTCCACTAGGCCACGGTTCCACATCTGCTCGCCATCTGATACAGCGTTTTATTTAAATAGTGGTACTTCATTATATATTTGTACATTAGCCCAGTTTATAAGGTCTCAAACCAATATTATGCGTTATATAACCAGGTGTATTGATGGCCAAAACGCAATTAAATGGCAAATGAAAAAATAACAGTGTGGCTCGCTGCGCATATTAGTTTCATGACACGCGCATATTAGTTTCGTATTATATTAAATCTATAGAACACATTGGATCGCACTGGGCAAGTATACGAATTGCGTGTGGTGCCGCTTTTATTCACCCCAACTGTATCGTGACGTCATCAAGGCAAATGATGTAGTTAGCCGTTGCCATTGTAATCCACGCACTGTGGTTGCCAGGACAACCATTGCGAGCCTAGAAACTCCTGTGTGAAGCTCGTTGCCACAAGAAAGCACTAGTATTCGTCTGAAGTAATCGTAGGAGGCAGAAACCTGGAAGACAACGGAACGAGCGTAACGTTTAAATGTATAACGTTTAATATATTGTAGAAATCCAGAAGAAATTGGCGTTGGCAGGTAACGTAATGCGAAGGCAAGATAGATAATCTCTAAGGTTGACAGAATTCATTCCAAGGAAAGGAAGACATTGCAGGAATCGGCAGAAAGTTAAATGGCCGGAAGAGATTAGGAAGGTTTTAGGGGTCACGTGGATTCCGCTGGCGTAAAACCGGCTTAATTGGATGAATGTGGGAAGGCCTTTGTCCTGCAGTGGGTGTAGTAACGCAGTAGATGATTATGATGATTCAGTTGGCAGGTTGTAGCTTGCAAGTAACAAGCCCGAGCACTGAGTGGTCAGCGAGTTGCGAGAAGTCACGAAACCAGATGGCATGATCGAGCTGGAACAAGCTGCCAGTCAGGCAACTCCTTCTATATGGAAGGATGAGAGGACAATCTAACACAATCTATTTTCGTAGTAATACGGAAAGTAGAGCTAGTCGGTACATGATTGCAAATTACGAGCGCTGCGACGGTGAACAACAACGAGACAGGAAGGACACGGACAGACGCCACATCGTGTAATTATCGTGTGTTGTCGCTCTGATTGGCTAAGCTGTTTTGTGGCTTGTGGCTTTGTGTCCTCGAGCAGGTAATTCAAACGAAGACTATGGCATAGCCTATTACCTACCAGTGAGTGACCATCACCTGACCTTTGAACTTGACCTGAAATTTAACCTTTCACTTTAGAGTACGCGAAAAGACAAACCAGTACTTCTGAGCCTACTTCCAATGGTGTAACCTGGTTATTTTTTTTGTTAAGTGGAAGCTGCAGGATAGGGTTATCGAGTGTGTGAACGGATAATGGTATATTGAAGGCAGAAGACACACGTCTTTTATTGTGCTTTACTTTACATCCCAAAATATAAAAGGCATGCGCTTAAGTCTCCTAGCGTGCGGAAGTGCATGTCTACTTTCGTTATAATCTTGTTCTGTTTTTATGCGTTTCGTTGCTTTTGCGTTATCTAAAACTTGGCATTTTCAATTTTTATCTGTTATTTTGGCTTGATTTTTTTGTTTTCTCTTTCATAATTCTTTTCTCGGCTGTTGTGATAAGGTGATTGAGCGCACTTCCACGGGGCGAATTTTGTGGACAATTTCAGGCCTTAGCTTGGCGCCTCGTGAGCCACATAAGGCTTTCATCGTAATTACGACGGCAGCACTGATTGTTCAGTAGTGCATTACTAAATTGACTCTATTGGCATAAATGGAGCGCTGCTCAAGTCACGCTGGTGACGTGTCTTTGCAGAGCCATCCCCTGCTTCTGTGACAGGTGCACCGAACCGCTGCTGGTCGTTCAACCGCGCGGAACTTCTCCGCAAGTGACAAAAGGTCTTGGAACGAAAAGGTGAAGAGGAGATGTAACAATTATCTTTAGTGAAACATATTCAGAGAGGCTAAACCACTCGAGCTGCCACAGTAAACCGAGGTCGCCAATCTCCGCATTACCCAGTTTATGCAATGCATTATTCACTTAATTGCTGTGGATAGTATTTCGAACGAATACGCACCTTAGTCAGGGCATACGTTGCAGATGGTGGTAACATTATTTATTTAGGGAAATTCAGCTCTTTTATTGGCTGCAGCTTGGGCTCGTTTTATGTTGCTTAAAAAGCACAGTAAGTATCTCATACCTTAGAAAGCTCAGACGCACTCCCATCGTCTGTTCATGGCACAGTTATATTCTGGACAAGCGCACATCATCAAGGCAAAGTTTGTTGAGAAGAAGTTTTTCTCGCATAGCCTGAGATAGCACTATGACGTGACCGGAAGTTGATAGAGACTTATATACAACGGGTCTACTCCACACCACGGACGTATCGAGGAAAATCGATACATCAGTGATTACCTTTCGAGAGGCTTGTACTTTTTCTTTGGTGTGTTGACTATCAAAAAAAGCACCCTTTCGTATGTGGCAAACATAGCTACTCGGTGCGAGCTTAGCACAAAGTTTGAATTCAAGCTTTTCCTCCGCATCTGAAGCTTACACAAATTTCATTGCTATGTTCATAACAGATGCTTACAGTTTTCTAGTGTTGTTTATCTATTCAATTCGTTTGCTCAAAAAGGGGAACCTTTGTTCCCTTTGATATTTTTGTCTTTTAAGGACGTTATATGTGTATTTTTAAAACACATGAGTCTCCTATCTCTCGAGTGTAACCAATTCTTGTGTTTAGACGGCAAGTGTTCTAGCCATTCTAACATCATCATCCGCCAGATTATAACCGCTGCAGGGCGAAGACCTGTCCCTTATTACTAAAACTAACTCTGTTCTGTGTTAACTTCATCCACTTCACACCTGCGAACTTCTTACGCAACCGCCCACCTAACTTTCTGCCTCTTCTTGCTGCGATTTTCTTCCCTTGGAATCCAATTCATTACCCTTCGCGACCGTATTCCCCGCAATTCACGTCACCGGTTTTGTGATCGAGAGCTGCCTGCCCCCTTAGCGGTAGTGATGAAAGCGAGTCAACCTCGAAGAGATGACCAAAGACATGTTTATACACTATGTACATGGCATTATTTACAGCAAATCTGCACAGGGCCGCGCACTTCAATCTAGACACAACTGTAGTAGCACAACGACGGCCGAGGAGACTACGAAGCGTCCCTTCATTGCGAGCTTCACGGCACTAGACGAACGCAGAGGCAGTGAGTTGGCGCACAAATTGTCCAATCCGGAGGAAGCATGTGAGGAAGCATGTGTGTCCCGAGAGGTCCAATCAGCGAGTGCGCTGATCGCTCGCTTCAAATCTGCCGTGGCGCGAAGGTAACTCGCTGCTAATGGACAGGCACCGTATCGTCTGGAATATCGGGTGTATTAAAACAAGCCGCCTGCCGATGCTTCCTGGCAATGTGCGCTGAATTGTGGAGCAGCGTCGGAGTTTACTGTGAGGGTGTTAGCAGGAGAAGCTTGACGTTAGGTTGCAATCGGGCGGCTTGCCCGGGCACAACTGTGTCCACGCCATCAGCTAATGCGCCATGAAGACGAGCTGCATCCATGTGGCTAGGACGCCGGACGCGTTCGTTCGCCAGGACCTCTCAAATCCACGTCCACTGTCCAGGCACCAGGTAGCTCCACTTGCCTCGGGTTCCACTCGCAAGACCAGGATCTCTTCCCACAGCCGTGTCACCAAGGTACATCTACCAGCTTCGCTCGGGTCGCTCCAATGCCATTGAGTCTCGCCACTTGTCACGGTTGATCGTTCCGCAGCGTGCAAAACAGACCGACACCAGGCAACACCCGACGCGAGCAAGTACCCTCTGTCATCCATCAAACATCAAAAAAAAAAGGCATTGTTCAAAGTAACTTAACCAGATTGGCGTTTCCTTCTTATTCCGGCTGCAACAAGAGGCAAATTTATGATGCAGCATTCAAGATTCAAATAACATTTGTCATATTAAAGACAACAGGAACAGTCAATAATCAGGCAATAACAATGAAAACAGGCCAGTTGAAATAATTTGGGCCGTGAACACACAACTGAGAAAACAAGGAAGTCTTTCAATTTTGCCTTGATCTGCCTACTGTTCGAGACAGAACGTTCGTCATAATCGGCTACGCCTCGAATGCATGACTTAAAGTGTTCTAGTTTGCAGTGACGTCTCTTCCAACCAGTAGCAGAACATCTAGCAGTACTCGACCGGTTTTCTCCCCGCCCTCTATTCAAACTCCGGCTGTTCGTTTCCCTGAATACCTTTCCCTACTGTTTCTGAGCGCAGAAAAATACAAGCACGTGTTACTCGCTTTACTCAACGACCTGTCTCTCTCCATACGCTTCATGCACCAGTCGCGCTTTTTCTCTGCACGAGCACAATTCTTCCGTTGGGGTAGTCATCGCTTCTTCTCTTTTCGCGATAGCTTCAACGTTTTCTTCCTTCGATGGCAGCATTCGTTCTTGCGACTGCATTTCCGCTCTTTACAGCGGTAGCACTTTGGTGCTCCCTTTCTTGTCTTTTATGTAAGCTGATGCCGCTGCTTGGCACAACACCAAGACCTGTATTCTCTTATACCATCGCCAGTAGTATCACTAGACTGTGTAAGCATGTCTGTGATGTGCTGGATAGCTGGTTCAAAATTACTTTCTCCGTCAACATCTCTAAACGCACTTTCGTGCAGACCTTTCTTGGCTGAAATTACATAGACAACGTCTGTCAGTCCTTTTCTGCGCTATCCTCCAGCGCCTTCGTTTCTACAGGACTGAATAAACAGTTCCTCTCGACTGACATGAACGCTGTTGGCAACTCTCCGTTTTTGTGTTCGACTGCAGCCTGCTCTTGGCAGCTGGCAGTAACGGAGCGAATGTAGCGCCGCCGACGTCGTCAAAGTGCGGCGCCCCATCTACATCGCTGCTAGCAGAGCATGCAAACAAGGCTCGCTCTCGCCAGCAGCCGAGCTAGGCATATTCTCTGCCGACTAGCCACTCATATTACCCTGATCCGCTGGTGGGCCGCATCGCTCAGCCCTAACCGAGGCAAGGTTGATTTCTTTCGACAGTTGGGGCATTTCGGATCGTGCTAGGGCCACGCCATAGTTCGTAATAGGACTGTTGCTTTCACAAATGCACCTCAATGCGCCAGGGTACGAAAGACCCTGACTCTTTTCTAATCACTCGCTGCCAAATTCACAAGTCTGGCTCTCTACAGTGTCTGGGTCATGGGTTGTGCCTTCGCTGATAAAACATCGTGGGCTGCGCAATTTCCACGAGCCTCACTTCATTTATCTGCATGTCTAGATCTATTGCGACGCCGATTTCGGAAATTACAGCTTTGCCATCTTCTAGCACGACATCATGTACGCTGCGCTTTCCACTGCTTTTGACTCAACAAGTGGTTTCATCCCTGTCAGTTCCCCACTTTTATTTGCTATAATCGGATCATTTACAGATACGTGAGTCGGCGTGGAATTCACCTCGCCTGACGGCGCCACTGCGCTTTCATCGTCGATGGAGCCGGTGCCAACTGTATCCACTGCCGGTGGCTCGACCAAGATAACTCGAGACTTTCCTATTTGAGGCGGCTTGGTCGGCTCGCTGCTGCTGTCGCGTTCCTCGGTCATTTATCCAAGCTGTGCCTCACTCTCTTGTGCAAGTTCCATTTGCTCCGAAACTTCCTTAGCAGCTTTATTCTGATACGCCAAATCGGCTAAGAATGACCTACCCTGATCCTTCAGCATTTGCTCCGAGCCGTTCGAGAAGAGGTAGGAAAATTGTTCCTGGAGGGCGGCTAACACAGCGGTTTCCGTTTTTGTTTTCCAAAATCTCCTTTATTCGCAGCCATTGCGATGAGTAAACAGACACCTCTCCTTGGCCATGCTGTCGCATCCAAGCGCATTCTCCCGTAAACTCGCTCGGGGGAGACGAAAGGTCCATAGCTGCTGGCGAGTCTCTTGCCGTTTATCTTACCTTCCTACATATACGGTTCCAAACGAGTGGACTTTTCGTATGTTTGCCGAGTTTTTGCAAACCCAACTTTTTATTCGCAGTTCCTTGAGATGTGCCCTTCCCTTTTCCAGTTATAAGCCTTCAACAGCTTCCGTTTTTGTAAAGAATTTCCCATCGTTGTCCTGCATGGGAACACCCTTAGCATTTTGAGAGTCATTCTGCTTTTTCCTTACCGTTACGTTCGTAAGAGACGAGAATTTGCGGGACTTGCGACTCGTGAATGGCTTCTGTTCGTTGGGCTTCCCAGAAAAAACAATTTTATTGTCTGCTTTTTCACTACGGATGCAATATACTTCCTCTAACTCTGCTGTCTCGCTTAGCTTAACCTCATTAAACCTTGACTGAAGATAAATCGCACGGGAAGACACACACAAGATAAGAAGACACAGGACACGCGCTAACTCACATCTGGTTTATTTGCAGCAATAACAGCAAATATATGCTGAAAAGGGGTCATGCGCAGTACATAACAATCACATAAAGACAGAGAAAAAAATATAAGGAATATTACAAAACATGATCAAGGAATATCACAAAACCCGATCAAGAAAACTGATCTCTGCCTTCCAGAGCTGCACCGACGTATCGCTGACACACCTATCTCCCCTTTTCCCGATCTGGAATGCCTCCAAAAGCCCACGCGCTGTCTTATCACGGCCTCTGCCCAGAATCTTAATGTCAGCCAGTCGCGGCTCGCACGCAGTGCAGTTCGCACAATGCGATGCCAAATTTGTCCCTCCACTCCGTAAAGCCCGCAAATGATCCCCTGTTCGATCATTAATACAGCGCCCGGTCTGGACAATGTAGGCCTTCCCACAGGTCAGCGGGATCTCATATATGACCCCCATGCAGCAGTCGACAAACCGCTTAGCATGTTTTTTCTCACAACCGCTCGGTTTTCCAACACGCGAAATGCGTGAGCAAAGCTCCGCCATCTTCTTCGAAGCGGAGAACACCACCGGCACGCCATGTCTGTTCGCCACGTTCTTCACGTGGTGCGCAACCTTATGTATATACGGTACCACAACAGGTTTAGCCGTATTTCTCACCGGAGCAGTTTTCTTCCCAAACATGGCTCGCTTGGTTTTCCGAAGCAGGGCTTCCGTCACCGACATAATGACCGCGCAGGGGTAACCAGCAGACAGCAACCGCTGTATTTGCCTATTAAAACTCGACTGCACAGCATGCGGGCACGGCTTCGTGAGGGCGGACCCTAAGCATTGGCTAGCGATAGCTGTTTTAACAGTCTTATAATGTGCCGAAGAGTAGGGCAAAAGTTGTTTCTGTGCCCGCGGAGCGTCCATCCAACAAACATGATCATTCCTTAAAGTAATGTTAATATTTAAAAACTGCAATGAACCCTGTGAAGGAAGTTCATGAGTGAAAACCAGACCTCTCCCATTCTGCCGAAAGTATTAAACCTATCTAGCAACCACAGTCTGACATCATCATTGATGCATTGATAGAACTGTTCTAACGCGATACATTCCACGACTTTATCCCGGTCTTCGTAAATCTCTCCGCCCTTTAGCCACTCAAATAGGTCGGCTTTTAGTAGAAACGAAAGTCAAGATGCGACTTATTCCCATATGTGCATACCGGAACCTCGTTCGGAAAGATTCAAGCGAAATTTGTTTTTCCGCTGTAGCGCTTCCTTGACATCACTGTAGCTTTCAATTGCCTCTTTCGGCAGAAACGGAAATCCGTCATATGCCTCCGAGGAAGCAAAGCTAACAGATTCTTTTTCCAGAGCGATCGCTCGATGTCATTCAATTCGAACACATGCTCAAATTTTATGAGTAACTTCGCCTTGTCCTCGCCGACGACAAAATGCGACAGTTGGTCGCGGATTTTTGAACCCTTATACGGAACCGTAGTAGTCCTAAGACTTGGCACTGGTGACCTTTTGAGAAGCTAAATCTCTTGTTTTAAGCTCGTGCTACCAGCGTTCGTCTTCTTTCTTTTCCTCCTGCTCACTCCTATCCTCGATTTCTGTCCAAGATTCCGCAGCTTCCTCAACTGTCACATCCTTAGTCCGCAGGACCTCAAGGATCTCCTTTTTTTCATATTTGTGAGCTTAAATCAGTGCCCAGTTGATCACAACTTTGGAGAAGTTCTCTTACCTTGTGAGTCTCCATCTTTAACCCCGGCCTCTCGCTGTTTGGCCTTTTCTAGAATATACTCGACGTTCGCATACTCACTCTAACAAAACGCGCGAAAATATTTCACACTGTACCTTGTTTACCTTCTTAGCACTCCTTGGTTTTCAAACACTTCGTTTGCATGAAACAGGTAAGCTTAACACAACGCTACAGCCAAACCTTTTTCTAAGCATCATAACCTGAGTCAAAGACATTCTGGTCTTTGAGGAAGACATCAGGAACCACGCCAAGCTGCCTGATGCCTGTCAATCCGCAGCTTCCATTCAATGTTGCCAGGCGACCGGTCACAGCCACTTGCACGTTTACGCCTGGGACATCCGACAGCTTCCTGTCAGTTCAGCACCACGGTTACGCCTGGGAAATCCCAACGCTGCCAACCAACGTTGTGCCGTAGGGCCTGCGACGCGTCACCTCCTTGCGAGGGGCGCAACACTCGACGAAGGCTCGTGACGGTCTCGGTCTATATTGTTGCTACTGTAGGAAGAAGGGGAAAAAATGCACGGGCCTGCTACTGGCTCTGTAGCTGAGCCACTTTCGCTGCCTCGTGCGGACAGAAGAGAAAATAGGAAAGAAATGAAGAAAAAGAAGAAGGGCGAAAGACGCGCGTTCCAACAACCATCGTCCGCCACCGAAGCGGTGGTGGGTGCAATGACAGGTACAACAGGTACAACCACCGGTGGCAGAGTAGCCCCCGCCGCAAAAGTCGGGGACATACAAGTCCCGGCTCCGCAGGGCTAGGAGTAGCCACCGATCCTCGTCGGTCTCCAGAAGCATTGTGCTCGCTTATATAGACTGAAAAAGCCGTTGCCACCAAACTGTCCAATCCGGAGGCAGCACGTGACGGTGGCCCGAGAGGTCCAAAGGTCCAATCCAATGAGAGCGCTGATTGCTCGCTTCAAACCTGCCGCGACGCGAAGGCGGCTCGCCGCTAGGGATGGAACAAGCTGTCCGCCGATGCGTCTTGGCAATACGTCGCTGTAGCGCGACGCAGCACTGAAGTTTGCGTAGGGGGTGCTAGCAGGAGAAGGTTGACGTTCGGTTGAGCGCAATCCGCGAGGCTTTCCGGGAACACATTTCGCACTGCATGCATTCCCATACCCATTTCTTCTTGATTTCGACTAGAATATCAGTAACTCAAGCTATTTCTCTCACCCACTCTGCACGTTTTTTTATCTCTCAACGTTACATCAACCATTTTCTGTTCCATAGCTTTCTGCGTTGTCCCCGGTTTAAGTAGAACCCTTTTCGTTAGCCTCCACGTTTCAGCCCATTAGGTGACTATATATAAGATGCTACTGTTATATACTTTCATCTTGAACGCTGCCGGTAAGCTGCAATTAATTATCTGCAAATTATTTCCAAATGTGCGCAATCGCAATCGTATTCTCCTGGTTATTTCCCTTTCATGGTCTGAATCTGCGGTCACTACATTTCCTACGTGTACAGGGGTAGTCAAAAGTTTCCAGGCCAAAGGGTCTTCTTCAACGTGATATAGTCAGGCACGTATGACGGCCCCAAATATCAAAATACCTGTGGAGGGCAGAAGAAGCAGTGTTCTAACCTCCTAGATAACTGATAGGTTTAATGGGGTCTCATGAGCCAGAATATGCCGGCCAGAAGGAAAACCTACGGCCTGGGAACTTTTGACTACCCCTGTACATATTCGCCTCCCGCTTCCAGTGTTTTGCTACCTATTGTAAACTTTGGTTCCTTCGCTAGGCTGTTGAACAATATCTTAGTCTTCTGCATGATACATTTAGGCCTACCTTTTTGCTTTTCCGGTTGAAGTCATGAATCATCATATCCAATTCATCCCCTGGGTTACCCAGCAAGGCAATGGGTAGAACCAGAGGAAGAAGATGGCTACGCAGTATGAAAGGCAATGCCATCAGCGAATCTCAAAATACTCCTTTAACCCTTCTCCCCAATTGCTCCCATTCTGTCATTGAATGCTCGTTCTAAGCAAGATGTGGATAGTACTTGTCTAATCGTGGATAGTACTTGGATAATCGTGTCTCCTTGCCTAACACCTGCCATATGAAGATTTTATTAGTTTATTTAGGCAGAACTAAGGTTGCTGTGCAGCCGTCATAGATATGTTCCAATACTTTCACACACGGTTCATAGATACTGATTTCGCAATTCCTGCATAACCGTGGACGTTTAGACTGAGTCAAATGTCTTTTTTTATAATAAACGAATGTTATGTACGGGATTGGTTTATATCAGGAGCATTTTTTATCACCCTATTTGTTGATAGTACGGCTAGGGCCAATGCTAAAGTGTCCTTTCCGAAAACCGGCTGGATCCTTTAGTTGATTAAGTCTAAGGCTACCCTGATTTTATTAGCAATTAGTTTAGTAAATAACTTGTACATAACGGATAGCAGGAAAATTGGTCTATCATTTTTCAAGTTTTTGCGTTTTGTGCGTACATTTCATATGAATTAAGATGTTTGCGTTTTTCATTAACCAGTTACCGTCGATGTCACCAGGCATAGCGTTTACAGGGTGGCTAGTTATCCTAGCGCGATATCCCTCCCCCCCCCCCCTATCCGACAAGAAGTCTGTGGTTACCTGATCCTCAGCAGCTGACTCTCTCCTTGTCCTAGCTGCCAAAGCTTTTTTAAACTGTGTAAACTGTGTCACGAGGGAAAAAATTACCGACGATTACGTTACTTCCTAATGCGAAATTTGAGCGCAGCAAATCCACCGGTCGTCTCGCTCATGGCTCAGAAAGAACTGGCAGATAATTTCGCAGTGGCGAACGGCAGCGGCAATTTCGGCTCGAGCGGTGCACATATACAGATCCGCCGCCACCGATCTGGCTCTCTGATTGCCACCGCACAGGGGTTGCATTGGAGGAGGAGCGAAGAAAGGAATTAAGTTCGAGCCGGCGCTTTGACAACCGGAGACTCGCAGGAAGAGGGGGGAGGGGGGCGGCGTGTACACCCAGCGGCAAACGATGGGGGCAGAAGCGCGCGCAGCAAGCGGACAACGCGATAAAGGGAGGAGGGAAGAGATAGCAGCGACTGACTGATGCTACTGACGCCGATAGTGAGTCAACCCCAGCTGCGGAGTTGGTTTCAGGGACAACGCCGCCGATGCCGACGCAAACAATATGATACCCTCGCTTCCGCAGCGCCAAGAACCATGTCTAGCCGTGGGAAGGTGGTCACGTATTCGTCGACGTGCCGGGGCCTAACCGGCGCGTTGGCAACTGAAGAGCACCCTATCCGCCACACAGGAACAGGGGAGGGAGGGGGGGGGGGGGGAACCCTCCCCTCCTCTTTCTGCATTGCGGCGACGGTCTTCTATAAAGTCACGTTATCTTGACTCTCTAGCGGCGTCAGCGGCATCCAGCGGTATCAGTCGGTCGCTGCTAGCGCTGGGGGGATGAAAGGGGGGCGGAGCTGGTTACGCGGCCGACGCCGACGCGATACCCAGGAACGGACGCCAAAGAGCTGCGCTCTAAAAGAAAACAGGGACGAGTAAGATACTGCGTCAGGAAGAAGATGGTTTACACGATATGAAGGAGTACTGAACAAAAGTAAAGGGGGTACGCCTCAGTTCACAGGTCGAGCCAACGTTTCGACAAGTGGACTTGTATTCGTGCGCGCAAAGCGATCATCACTGGCAGGGGTGTAAATACGGTTTTGCTTTCGAAGAAGAAAACTGGGGAGGGGAATGTGTTTGAGAAAAAAAGTAGGTAAAGTAGTATGAAGGAGAGAAGCGAAAAAAAAAGGAAAGGCGCTTTAATTGAAACGTGGTACTTGAGACAAAGAGGGAAGAAAAGAAAGTGCAGTGGTATTAAGACGACGATTAAATGATTTATTTTATAGGAAGGGAAAGGCGCGGTAACTGTCTCACTTGTTTTCTGTGGACACCGCAACCGCGCCGTAAGGGAAGGGAGGAAGATGGGAGTGAAAGGGGAAAGAGAGAAAGGGGAGCCGTAGTGGAGGGCTACGGAGTAATTTCGACCACCTGGGGATCTTTAACGTGCGCTGACATCGCACAGCACACGGACGCCACTTCGTTTCGCCTCCATCGAAACGCAGCCGCCGAGGTCGGGTTCGAACCCGGGTACTCCGACGAAGCCGAAAATGAGGCGGAAGAGGAAAAGGAAAAGGTATAAAAGGAAGAGTGGCGACGTGGAAAAGCACGTTCTAGCTGCACACGTTGGCACACGGCTGTGAGCTGCGCGCCAGGAGGTCTGCACCCTCACAAAATGACTACACCTGGTGAATCCTCCCTTCCTTCTGACAAGGCGACGTGTTCGTTTGTGAGGGTTACGACCAGGGGTGTCCTCACCGGCTGATGCCCCCGTTTCGTGGATCACGACGTAGACCCTGTCTTCGGAACGCGGGCCGGGCCCTCAGTCAACGCGCCTACGGAACGTCGACTCAGCCAGCGTCTGTTCCTACCTCCGAGACCTCGTCACCGATAGGTGGACACTCCAACATCGACATTCAGCTACGGCGACGTGTCAGCCCCGACTCCCTTCACCTGATCCTCCTCAACGCTCCTCTTGTGGAACAGCCGCGTATCTTAAGACACGGTACCACCTGTGTTTTGGCCCGCACTCCTCGTCCGAGATAGCGTGCGAACCACCGGCGTTTGGTAACAGGACGGAATGAGTGGGATTTCGTGGATTACGCGTGAGGACCATTAGTATTATAGGACTGTGATGTTTTCTGTAGCGTTATTCTCGTATATGCGAAGGTTGGTTGGTTTGGTTGGTTTGTGGGGTTTAACGTCCCAAAGCTACTCCGGCTATGAGAGACGCCGTAGTGGAGGACTCCGGAAATTTCGACCACCTGGGGTTCTTTAACGTGCACTGACATCGCACAGCACACGGGCGCCTTGCTTTTCGATATGCGAAGGAGGAAGAGGAGAAAACATTTATTTACAATGAAATTATTTGCGAAAGGGAGGTGCGTATGGTTGTGGAGCGGAGCGGCAGACCCTATTTTGGGACGCCATTGGCCACCGCCGTTACCCGAGCTCTCTGGACCAGGGCATCCTTGGCATCCAGGTCCGAGCTGGACAGGGCCGCGTCCCAGCCCTCACTAGTCTACTGTTTTATAACTCTTATGTTTGTATTTTGCTGGCAGGCCCACACCATGTGATATAGGTAAGCATACTGCCGCAGAATTTGCACCTACGCGTGAATGTAAGGCCTATGTGTTTTAGTATGGTGCGATTAAAAAAACACCCTGTTTGGAGCCGTCTCAGGGGGCACTCCTCAGATAAGACAATACCTATGGTGCGTCCCCGGAGTGCCCTCCTACAGAGGCGTAAATAATTTGTAATCTCTGCATAAGTTATGAGCGGGATTGGTGTGGTTGCCTCGGTAGAACCGGAGGATTGAGCGAAACCCCGGAGGAGGAACGCTCGGGCAGCCGCGTGAGCGGTCTCGTTCCCCTCCACCCTTGTTGACCGAGCACCCATATAACCTGTTTTTTACTAGTAGCCGAATCTAAATTTCTCGTATGTGGCAGTAATCTTCTCCGGGGGAGTGGCGCTATCCTACCCCGTACGTAATTTGGGCAGGCCTGTTGCGAGTCCGCCATCATGTAGGCGGCGTCGCAGTGGGTGGCGGCCAGTGCAACCGCCACTTCCTCCAGCATTAGCGCGTCGTTAGTTTTTACGGAGAGCCCGTTCACCTGTCTTCTTTCGTGCACAACAGCAGTGGTGTAGATGCCATCCTCTGCTACGGCGTCTCTCATAGCCTGAGTTGCTTTGGGACGTTAAACCCCACAAACCAAACAAAACCAAGCCATCCTTCATAGGACCCGCTGCATCCACGTAATATGTGCCTGTCTTACTGTCATAGTTATTTTGCATACATTTTGCCCTGACTTCATGCCTCCCCTGGTAATACTCCCAATTCATGTTTTGGGGGAGCGGCTTAACCATCAAAGTATTTTTCTACACTTCCGGGATGTCCACTTTGTTTTCTGTGGTAGGGAGAAGTCCGAAATTGAGGTCTAGGGGACTTGCCTGTCGGTGCTGGTCACCTACAGCCCAGCAATTTGGCTTGTTCTGTGGGCCTCAATCAGCTCCCCTATTTTGTTATGGATCCCAAGTTGGAGCAGGCGCTCCGTAGACGCTCTGGCCGGGAGTCCTAGAGCCGTTTTAACCACCGCCCGAATCATCGCGTCGAGCGTACCACAGCCGCTCTTCCTCAGCTTGAGGTAAGGTGCCACTAATACCACACGACTGACGAAGAACGCCTGAACCAGGCGAACGATATCTGTTTCATGAAGTCCATCGTGCTTGCCGGATATCTTGTCAATCATCCTACAAATACGTTCGCATGTGAACACTTTTTTTAGGGATGTGGCATTGTTACCCGGTTATCAATCAGTAATCCCAATACCCGAAGTGTGGTCACCTCTGATATCGAAATGCCGTTAACTTAAATGTGATTGTCCTGGATATTTATGCTTCGCAATGTGCAAAAGTTCGGATTTATTCGGAACGCATTTCGACCACACTCCCGAGCGTAGTTTTCTACTAGGCGACCTCATGGAGGGCCTTCTCCATCTGCCCTAGTTTGCCCTGCGACGACCGGATGGTAATGTCGTCCACCTAGATGGCGTTGTGTACGCCATCCACAACATTGTGCCTCTCTGGAAGGTCTATGAGTACAACGGTAAAGAGCAGTGGAGAGAGAACAGCTCCTTTAGGCGTTCCTCGAGTTACCCTAACGATGGGTCCGAAGTTTTCATTGCCCAATCTGATATATTTCCGATTTTCTAAGGAGTTTTTAGCTAGATGTTTTCTCGCCGCAATTGGTGGCGTTTTTGGAATTGGTGGAATTTTTCAGAATTCTACTTGTCAAAGGCTCCCTTAAGATCCAGGGCCAAAAAATTGCCTTGTCTCCTGAATTCTCGAAAGGGAGATCAATGATTTCCCTATTGATTTCGAGCAGTACATCTTGCGCTGATAAATGCGGTCAGAAGACGAACATAGAGGGCGGCAGCAGCTCGTGCTGTTCCAAATAGTCAGACAGCCTTGGCTTCACTACCATCTCCATGAGTTTACCAGCGCAGGACGTGAGAGAGATTGGTCTTAAATATTCTGTGTTTATATTTTTGCCGGGCTGGAAGATGAACGTTACTATGAATGTTTTCCAGTCATTCGGTAGCACTCCGGAGTCCCAGCAATCATTAATGTAGGTCGTAAAATATTGTAGAGTTTGATCATTGAGGTTGGCCAGCAGACCGACCGTTATCTGGTCGTCTCCCGGTGTCGTTCCTCGCCCAATGCACATTATAGCGGTTTTATTTTTCCGACGTGAATTCTGCATTTAATTTTGTGTTTTTCTGTCCAGTATGTTCTAAATTGCTCATCTTCGGCTACGGTCATACATAAATATCACACTTATAGTTTGTCGGCGAGCTGTTCGTCCGTGCCTTTGAAGTCACTGAGTACCGTCCTCATGTTCCTGCTCTGTACGTCTTTCGATTTATTCGGATCGATGAGGCACCTGAGAAGGCTCCATGTACTTTTCGTGCTGAGTGTGACTAGGAGGGGTGTGGAGGGAATTTCATCTGGATATCCAGTTGGTTTTTCTAAAGACCATGCGTATGTTTCCGCCTGGTTGGTTATCTGGGCAATTCTAATTTTAAGCTTACAGTTGTGTTTTTGTTTTTTTCATCACTTAGTAAGATATCTCCTGGCTTCCCACCAGTGTAGAAGGCATGGTTGTCTACCGCAAGAGTACCTTTCGTAGTCTGAAGTTTGCGCGTGAGACGGTTCTTGGTTTGATTTAGCGATTTGGCACAATCATATTTTGAAACGTCAGCACCGAGTGCCGGGGTTGCCACTTCTCTTTGTCCAATCGATGATATAATTTGCTCCCCTCTTTGTGCGAGTTTTGCTTGAATCTATTTCAATTTTTAGGATGCAGTGATCGCTCCCGAGAGTTTCTTCTGTAGTGTGGCATTCGTAATTTTTAGCGTTCCAGACTAGCGAAGGGTCTGGGCATGTGTCTCGGGAGACGCTAGTTCCTATTCTAGTAGGATACAACGGGTCGGTGAGGGTGGTTAGTGCCACGTCGGCTATGGCCGCGGCTAATGTTCTGCCTTTTGCGTCCTCCTTATGGTGTCCCCATTGGTATAGTTGTGCGCGTTAAAGTACCCAACCACCACTAAAGGCGATCCGCTGGCTGACCGAATCGCTTTCATGAAGATTTCGTCAAAAGTGGCTTGGCGTTGTTGCAGCCTGCTAAAGATGTTTAAAATAAACGCACTTTTGCTAGACCGTTTGTTTGGTAGGAGTTGAATAAATGTATGCTCAGTTTCGTCTCAACTCCAGATCTATTGTCACTGCCCTGCACTCTTTGCGCACGAGAATGAAGTTAGTGGGCTAGTTTGTTTGTTGTCTAGTCATGTATAAAGTGTGGCGTTTTGAGCTTCCCCTTCGAAGCTTTCTCTCTGCTTTGTAAGCTTGCACTAAGCAGAGCGCTTACCATTCTACACCATAAGCAGATTTGACTGTGACAATATTTCGCCAGCCTGCGAGGATTCTATTTCGGATCCATTTGTCAACAATTGCTCTGTGGGTGTGTTGGCATACCAGCGATGTACTTAAAGGATGTTTTAGAGTTAGTACTTAAATTAGGATTGACTAGGAGCAGGCGAAAAATATATTGAGGGAAAATTGGTGTGTTCTTCCTTCGGAGAGGACTTTCTTTCTGTCTTTCCACTTTCACTCCCACTTTCCTTCCTTCTCTTGCGGCGCGGTTGAGGTATCCGCAGAAAACAAGTGAGACAGTTACCGCGCCTTTCCCTTTCTATAAATCAGTCAATCTCATCAAGCCGTCCCAGGGATGGTCGCCGCTCGATGGCACTCGACGACCTCTTTGGCTCAGGCTATTATGGCGTGTTGCCGGCCTCAATCAGAGCTAAGCAAGGAGGATGCATTAACTATGAAGAAGACGAGAAAAGCCGGTGGGAGTAACGAGCACAGGCGCGTGAAGATGCTAGAGAGGAGGTAGCACGTGTTAGGAGGCGGAAAGACAAGCAGAGCATGCTAGAGGAGGAAGCGCGCGCTATAGATAGTGACGAAAGACAGGAGAACTGATTTAAAAATCCCGGGTTCGAGCCCGACCACGGCGGCTGCGTTTCGATGGAGGCGAAACTAAGTGGCGTCCGTGTGCTGTGCGATGTCAGCGCACGTTAAAGATCCTCAGGTGGTCGAAATTACTCCGTAGCCCTCCACTACGGCTCCTCTTTCTCTCTATCCACTTTCACTCCCACCTTCCTCCCTTCCCTTACGGCGCGGTTGCGGTGTCCACAGAAAACAAGTGAGACAGTTACCGCGCCTTTCCCTTCCTGTAAACCAATTATTATTATTATTATTATTATTATTATTATTATTATTATTATTATTATTATTATTATTATTATTATTATTATTATTATTATTATTATTATTATTATTATTATTATAAAAAACTGATTTATTTATAGGAAGGGAAAGGCGCGGTAACTGTCTCACTTGTTTTCTGTGGACACCGAAACCGCGCCATAAGGGAAGGGAGGAAGATGGGAGTGAAAGTGGAAAGAGAGAAAGGGTAGCCGTAGTTGAGGGCTACGGAGTAATTTCGACCACCTGGGGATCTTTAACGTGCGATCTTTAACAGCACACGGACGCCTCTTCGTCCGTGTGCTGTGCGATGTCAGCGCACGTGAAAGGAAGACGAGCAGTGGGCGCCAGAGAAGAGAAAGAGCGAGATACTAGAATGGCTCATGAAATAGTTATAGGATTAAAGCTGCAGTTCGGGAGCGCGCAGAGTTTATGAGAAGAAAGGCTCCCCGTGAGCTGAGATCGGGTCTTCCAGAGCGCCTAAGGTTTGGCGCCTTTTGATGAAAGGAGAGATGACTTAGATGCATACTTCCATCGTTTTGAGAGGATAGCGATAGGCCAGGATTTGCCGAAGAGTGAATACACTACGAATCGGAATATGTGCTTGGTGGGACAGGCTCTTAGAATCTTTGGACGAAAGCCGGCTTCTGAGTTGTTGCATTACGACAAAGTGAAATATGCTTTGCTTTAAAATTTTCGGTTGACTGCAGATCGGTTTCGAGAAATGTTTCGCTCTATAAAACATGAGGACGCATGTTTCTGAGCATTGTTGCTGACTACGCCGACCAGCTCATAGAGGCACAGGGAATTAAGAACTTAGCCAAGATGAAGGATCAAACACTTAAACAAGGGTCTGATGTTTCTTGTTCGAGCCCCTAGAAGTGTGCAGAAGTTAACAATGATGTTTTCTGTGCAGTCGTGTAGGATATCGTGCGACCAGCTACTGTTAGGTGGTGCGCGTGAACAGGGTCAGCCAGTGCGCGAGAACTGAAAGATGACGGGACACCAACCAAATGAGTGCAGACAACGACTGCGGGAAAGATGTGCTTGCGCTCTATACCCAGATATAGAGCGGGTGAAGGAGTAGCATGACAGCAAACGTCATGATCAGGCCGACGTATTGAAGGGCATAAGTGAGGATTAGTGGCAGCTTAATACCGAACACATGCGTGTCGTTGAGGGAGAGGTTCACGGTAAACATGTCTCTGTGCTGGGAGACAGCGGGGCTAATGTGATTTTAGTGAGGAAGGGTCTTGTGCGAGATCCAAAATTCACGGGACATGAAGCGAGCGTGGTTCCTGTGTAAAACACAGTGCGTCAGTTTCCAGAGGAAAGGATCATAGTGTCGACGCTATATCATAAAGGATGGCTAACAGCGAAGTGCGTAGTGAATTCACTGTATGGCTGCTACATGATTGCAAATGTTCCTGGGATACAAAGTGTTGATGATTACGAAGTGAATTGGAAGATGCCAGACGTACAAGGGATGAGCGTGCAGGGATGGACAAGGGTAATCAGGCCCAAACGCTCCGCAAGAATAAAAGAGGGCGTACGAAGGAAATCTCTTTGTTGTACTTTATTAGCTCGTGTTACTTTGGGTATTGTGGGTACATAAAAATTTCTATGCTGCTGCTGGAGATGTGATGCGTGCCCGGTGTATATAAGTACGAAATCGATATTTGTTTCTACACAATGCCCTAATGCGGTGGTCAGAGCAACAGTTATTGTGGTTCTCGAGAACATTGGTGAACATGTTTCGACATGATGAGTGCTATGAAGGTGGTGAGGTGTGTGGTGGTGGTTTCGTACGCTTCAAGGAAAGAGGGCAGCAGTGTTTTAAAAACAATTTATGGTGGTTTAATTATGATTAACCCTAGTTCAATTGCGATAGCAACGACGGAAGCTTCTTTTACCTGCTACATTATACTCCTATCATGTTTTATCAGTGTAAGGTGCTACCTTACTGGGGACACTTAAGCTCATCCTTTAAGAGTATGACGCGAGAGCGTAAGCTACCAACCCACATATAATAGATAAGGGTTCAATTCTGCTGAACCGAATGTAGAGCGAAAGCATTAGCTGCCTGTGACCGAGAGTTCTTCTTCTTCGCGGCTGTTCAACGTCAGCCGTAACGACCGGCCGTGACCTACGCAACGGATCGAAACCTGGCGCAGTTTTTAAAAGTAACTCGTGGGTCTGACGAATTTTTGGGGAAAGGAAGGCGAAGGTATGCTTCGGGTAGACAGCATGGAATTGTGCACACCCACAATTTATTTGTCAAGGTCACTTAAAGATGAACCGTGGCGACCGACCGTGAGCTACGCTACGGTTCGGAACCTGGCGCAGTATTGCTATCGCAATAAAACTCTAACAGGGGCCATTGCCATGAGAGGAAATGACAAGAAGAATGACTAAATAACTGGGCCTAAGGAAAGGCACGTTAATAGGCACTTGAAAAGTGAGAGAAAGAGAAGAGATAAGAAAGAGTGCACTGGTATATTTTGGAGATAAAGACGACGACCATGAAGCTGAAAATGAGGCGGAAGAAGAAAATAAAGTAGCGGTGATGGAAGCATTTTGCCATATATAAAATTAGTTGGGGGCGAAGCCCCCTGCATTACACTTGGGTGCCACCTTACAAAACAGAAGAGAAGGGAACGTATAAAAGGAGGAGTGACGACATGGGCAGGGGAGGAACATTCTAGGTGCACGCGTTGGCGCATGGCCGTCAGCTGCGGCAAAAAGTGTTCGTTCATGAGGCCTACCGACCAAGTTGGTCCCCATCGGCTGATACCCCGATCTCATGGACCACAACGCTGGCTCCGTCTTGGAAACATAGGCCACATAAGGGCTTCTATCGCGCGAGGTGGGCTTATGGTTGTCCGATGGCGGAATGAATCACTGTCTCATTGGCGAATATATTTGCGCCAAGACCCCTTTCCCAGGCATTTCACCCCAGAATAGCCGAGCACCAGGCCGCGGGAGAACTTGTATCCATTGAAAACCGGTGGGTACCCTTGCGGCACCAGGAATCGCGCCCGGTACCTCCCGAATGCGAGGCGGATGCTCTACCACAAGGGAAGCGGTGGCCTTCAAGGACGGGCGCATCCGTCTTTGTTCTCTTTTTATCCGTTTCTTTTTTCGCGCATTTCCAATACGTTAGCATAGAAGTGACGGAAACATGATAAATGCTAAAGACGAGAAAAAGTGCCATTCCGCTTGAAAAGCGCTTTATGTCGATGGTCTTTGTTTTCATCAAATTACTCCTTGGGACGAAATGAAAATGCTGCCACCGCCGAAAGGCATTGACATTCAAGATTGTAAGCTGTTATTGATCACAACCATTTTTGTATAGATCTCGTAGAGATAAATAATTCAATACAACCCGCATGTGTTTACGATCAGTGATTCGCCAAATACGCAGTTACCTGCAACCCCGAATTTCGACCATTTTGGGACCGCAAAGATCAATGGTGCGACTCCCCCATCAAAATGAGAGTGGATACAAAATTGCAATTTTACGCGTAAAAACCCAACTAATCGTTAAACACCACTGCGGTCTCTCTAACACCATCCATAGGATCGCAAGCTTAGCGTAATGACTGATTTGTATTAATATTTCAATTTGAGCGCACCATCGATCGCATCGCCGGGGTGGCGCTGTGGTAATCGCACTCGATTACTGCGCCCATGGATGCGGTAACAAGTTCCGGCTTCGGCAGCCGCTTTTTGATGCAGGTGAATAGCTATAGAGACCCGTGTGCTGCGCGATGTCAGTGCACGTTGAATACCTCAGCTGGTCGAAATTTCTGGAGCCCTCTACTACGACGTCTCTCGTATCCTGAGTCGTAGCAAAGCACCACCAGTCAGCGTTCAGTCCAAGAGCATTAGATGTCTAAAGCGGCTCCGCTCAGAGGGCTAAGCACGTTTGAATTTCACTTCTATGTTCCAAATTCGGGTATCAACGTTCTCAGCATGTAAAGACGGTTCCTGTATCACCCGCGTCCTCCTGCTGTTACTGGTTCATCCGCCATACCCACCACAGTGGATGAGTTATAGTTAAGGCACTCGGCTGCTGAACAGGAGCTGGGCTCGATCCCGACCGCAGCGCCCTGCGTTTCGATGCAGGTGGAACGCAAAGGCGTGAATGCGCTGTGCGATGGCAGTGCATCATAAATATCCCCTTGTGATCGAAATTATTCTGGAGCCTTCTACTATGGTCCCTCTTTCTCTGCTTTTCTTTGACTCCCACCTCCCTTCCTTCTCTTACGGTACCGTTTAGGTTCCAACGAGACGTGTGACAGATACACGCTTCTTTGCTTTCCTCTAAACCAATTTAACAATTTATCGCCAAAGCCGCTGTAAGTTACACCCCTATTACAGTTGAAGTGACCAGAGGTCATCGGTACATCTACGTCACACATTTTAAAGGTCGACGGGGCTACCAATTTTAGCACCGGTCAGAACCTCGCACCATGAGATGGACGCCATTTTAGATTGCTCAGGTGGCACACTAGCGTGATGGACCCTCCTTTCCACTAATAGAAACTTGGAGCACCACACAAAATTTGACATAAACCACAAAACGTGTGCATAGCTTCCGCTCTTAAAACAGTCTGCCATTTGCGGTGCTGTCAGTGTAAAGAATGAGTAGTCATGAAAAGCTAATCTTTGCAGGTGACAGTTTAAGCTCCGTATTTTTTCAACTCGTCTGTAAAAGATATCAACACCTGGTGCTTTCAGGTGGTTGCTGAGAAATTAAAAAGTTGGTGACTCTCGTGTGCTTTTCTTCAAGATGGGACTCCCAGTAGAATAGCTCTTGACACTTCGTCTCTGTCCTATTACATTTTCACGTAAATTCCTGTCTTTGTGACAGTTTTGGTAGAGCTGATGATTTTATGGCCTCTCTGTGTCGTACACCTCTCGTCGAACCAACGACAGCGAGCTCTTGCCTGTGTACACGCCAGTGCATTACGTCAGCCGGAGAAACCTGCACCTTCCGCTGAGCACGGGTCCTTGGCGTCTACTTCGACAACAACCCTCTGGCCAGACCCGCAAATCACCACTTCCGCAAAGCAAAGTAATACACCTTTCCGAACTTCCGAGTACCGAAGTCGTTCCATAGCACTCCGCAAGAAAACGAAGGAGTAGCTCAATCTGATCGAACGAAGTCCTATGGTGGGTGAGACGACGACTTAAAAAAACCGAGCGCAATTTTCTCCCTGGAAGACCAAGCTTTAACGTTATATGAGAGTCGAGCAGGCGATCAACATTGGTGCCGCAATTTTACCGTTTTATTAGGGATTCATACGTTAGCCTGAAAAGGCGCGAACGAGGAGAACGGGCTCTACATGCCCGAATATAGATGCCAAACGAGCCCGTCATGATAATGTTGACGACCTGACGAAACGCTTTCGACGAGCGGATTCAACCATCTCTGAAGACAGGAAGCTGCGCCACCAGATGCGTGGTATTAAAGAACAGCCTTTTGCTGGTCTTGTGCATAGCCCACTAACCACTCTTCCCTCGTGTTTAACAGAGGCGGTCACAATGAAAAAGATGCTCCACCAGCGCTCAGCTGTCTACTATAGACCAATGCCACGACTGCTGCCGAGCCTCTTACAGCCTTTGTAAGAGACATCGACCACTTCAGCGATTTTATTCATGCCATTGTACGCAAGGAAGTACAGGATGTCTGCGGCATATTCTAACTCAGGGCCGATTATCTCGCGGGGATCCTCGAAGAAATTCAGCAAGTCGCGCGGCCGTCCCTGCGGGTTGCTGAAGCTGAAATTTCCGACGTCCTCCGACACCCAGCTTCAGTTCAAGCTCTGTTGTCCGCCTTACCCTAGGTACCACCAACCCAGTGAATTACGGTCCAGTAGCCAATTCAATACGATCCTTAACAACAGCCAACGCAAAACGTGCGACCACTGCGGTCACACGCACGAAGTACGGGAATCTGGCAGGACTGACAACCGGCGCCTTTGCTATCACTGTGGAGAACCTGGTCCATTTTCTAGTAGCGCCTTTATCGGTAACTTGGACTGGATGGTGTTTCCGGTGGAGCGCCTAGACCCTCGTTTTTTCAGCGACCTCGCACTATGGAAGAAAACCTCGCACAACAAGGCCTCCCGATACCACGCCGACAATCCATTTCCCCTTCCGCAAGTCACGATCTCCTTCAACAAAAGATGAATTCCTCTGAGCACCACTTGGTTGACTTGGTTGGTTGCTCCCGAAGCTCCTGCCATGAAAACTGAGTAGAGCGACCTCTACGGGCAGGACTGCTAAAGGTCAGTACAATGAAGTCCCCTCAATGAGAGCAGAGATATATTTCGAAGCAAAAACGACTGCATTTGGTTCACGAGATAGGCTACCATTGGACATCCCTGCGTGTGTAGATGGTCATTACGTCAGCGCTTTAGTGGACACCGGAGCGAATTTTAAATTTTAAGTAGAAAACTGGCAGATCATTTTAGGAAGCTTACGACACCGTAGTGTGGTACGCAGATACGCACGACTGGGCGGCATTTAAATACTCTTATTGGACAGTGCATGGGTATAATCCAGATTTTTACGTGAACGTTTGTTATCAGCTGCGTCACTCTGTGGGAATGTTCTCGTGATTTGATTCTATATATAGATTTCCTGAGGTAATATTGCGCCATCATCATTCTCCGACAACGAAAGGTCTCGTTCTCAACGGAGAATGCGGCTGGCAACTCCACGGACAGCCAAATCAGAAAAACTCCTCAACCGCTACTTTGGGCATTACACAGTGTTACGTCGTGTATCAGATGTTATATACGAGGTTGTTCCAGATGAATGTGTACGAATTTCTAGTCATGAGCGCTCGTCTGACGTAGTGCATGTACTTCGCATAAACCCGTATTTCAACCACTGAAGGCCATACTTCCCTTCCGGAACATGTCTTTCTGTGAGCATGCGTTTGTTTTTCAAGAGGGGAATAATGCCACCTGGTGGTTTCAGGTAGCGCCTGAGAGACGAAGTCGGTGACTCTCGTGCGCTTCTTCCTTCAGCTAGGACTTACGGTAGACAGCTCTTGACTCCATGTCTCTGCCTTATTACCTTTTCACTTAAATCCCTGCCTTCGTGAAAATATGAGTCAGTCTTGATGTAACACAATCTAGAAGAAAATTGCTGGCTTACGCAGTTTTCTACCCTTTTATGACTCGCAGGTTCGGCCTGGAACTTACTACGCTCTCATTAAGCTATGTCTTCCGAACCCGAGGGCTCTACAGGCAAGCCCCAATGCCCTTTCAAGGCGGAGAGAGAAGTGTCCAAGCTGTCCTCGCGGAAGAAACGCAGTGCACCGGCCACCGTAACTCCCAAGGACGAATCTAACCCATCACAGCCTGCCGAGGAGGGATCCAAATGTGTATCTTTGATTAGGAGACCTCGCAGAACGTCAACGGGACCTGCCGACATTCGCCGCCGGCGCTCGTTGGCCGGCAGCGTCTCTAACCGTTGCTCTCAGGGCGCGACCATTAAGGCTGAAAAAGATGAGTTATTAGGCGCCCCGGCTTCGACGATCGCAAAGCCGAGAGAAGCTGAGAAGGCCAAAGAACCGTCTATTCGACAGATCCATGACATTCTGCCACCGCAACAAGCCCGGGACAAAGATTCTACGCACAAGTGCACGCGGCCGGAAGTTGCCGCATTGGCCTCCGGTGCATGTGGTGCTCCCTCGGGTGAAGTGGCGAAGGAGGAAAGCGTAGTTGCCGCGGCGACCACCGCTGTGCCTTCTCCCGCTCTTGAAGCGACGTCGACCGTAGACAACCTGGTCACTGCTACGGCGATTTGCCCGCAGAGCACAACGACCCCTCCAGATGATCTTAAGGTCGCCGTGCCCTTTCAGCATATTTCGCGGGCGCAGCAGCCGGGTACTGGGATCAAGGGAGCCGAGGCGAAACCAAGGAAGGACACCACGCTGAGCCCTACTATACTTCGCTTGAAAAACTTGGACATGAAAGACATTGTAAGTTGCTTACTTGATATTTCGTGTCGACCTTTTTTCTATACACGAGGTATGGTGGAAAAGGATTCACGTCTGCTTCCAAATAGGCCACATCGCAACAATATGAACATTGATAGCTTTGATCGACGCAAGATCGTTTCAGCGGCATCTCCAATATTTTCCTGAGCTGGGATTTGTTTTAAATACGCGGTATATCACCGTTAATGGGAGCTGTGGTTATTCGCACAATAACAAATCGGTCTGGTTCCGGTATTACAACAAAATATAAACAGCGATTGATCATCCGCATTAGTTGCAATACGGCAAATGCCTGTTGACCATCAAGGTTGCTCTCACTCTGTCTGCCTACTACCACTGACCTACGTCGAATGAGTACATTTAGCTTAACACCGACAAGACTGAGAATCGTATTGCCATTTATAGCTTATATGGCAACCTCCTAAGTTAGATTAAAACCTGCAGAGGCCTCAAATCCTCCCGCTAGAATCCGTCGATAACAAAATTTGACCTGTATGTGAGGACACCAGCACTCGGCAGGGTCGTTGAAAAGAAAACTAACAGAAAAGGTATTATTCCGCACTCATTTCTTCTTTGGTTTTGTAAGCATTGAGAGTGCAATGTTTGTCACCGGGCGGCGACGCCCCGTCATGCGCATTTCGAACGCCTTTTGCGTTATTGACCTTCGAAAAATGTTCGTCCTGGAACCTCTTTTTATTATGGCACCACCATGATGGTACAGTGGTTAAGTTGCTCGACTGCTGTGTACGAAGATGGGGGATCCACTCCCGGCTGCGGCGGCCGATTTTCGACACAGGCGAAAAACAAGAGGCCCATGTCCAGTGCGATGTCAGTGCACGGTGATAAACCCCATGTGGTCGAAATTTTCAACTCTCTCCTACGATGCCTCTGACCACAACCTGAATTCCTTTGGGACGTTAAAACTCACAAAATCAAACCAACTGATTTCTTCATTATATGCATCCGTCTTCTCTACAAATATGAATGCAAAGTACAAATACGAGGTCTCTTCGAAAAGTATCCGACCTTTGGCCGAAGGGAAAATCTGGCATAACTGGAGGGTTGGAAACCTAATCACTCTCAAAATAGTTTCCTTGGAACTCCACACACTTCCCCCAGTGGTGCTGCCGTTGTTGAAAGCATTCCGAGAAGGCCTCTTTCAGAATGGAATTTAGCTCGGCTGTCTTTAAAGCCATAATGTCCTCTCTTGTCTGAAATCGCGCTCCTTTCAATAAGCTCTTGATTTTAGGAAACAGCCAGACGTCACTGGGGGCGATATTACCAGATCAAGGAGCCTATTGAACTACAGGAGTCTCGTTTTCCGCCAAAACTAGTGTAAACCAAGTGCGAGGAATGTGTAGGGGCATTGTCGGGACGGATGCGCTAATTTCCTGTTGACCACAAGTTCCGTCTCTTGTGACCTAATCATTTCGGCATGTTGATGACCGACGGAGCGTGGCTCGTTCTCCGCCGATGTGCGGCTGTCTTTAAATAGATTGTACAACTTAATAATCTGCATGCAATCTGTATGCTGCTAATAGCATCGTCATCGAAAGCCGCATGAATATTTCGAATGGTTTTCACTTAGCTGTCGTTCAGTTTCTGGCAACATTTGATGCAGTAGCACTGGCCCAGTCGGTGCGAAATTTTTCTTGCAATAAAAAACTGACGACAGCAGTGCACACTACCTCACTCAAATTCTGCGTCCCAGCGACTGACACTCTCTGCAGGCGGGAAAACGTTCGCGCATACGCATGAAGGTTCAAGATCAGCTCATGCAAGCGCGCTTGTTTTATATACATCGGGTGTTCGCAAAAAAATAAGGTTGGATACCTTTCTAACATACCTTGTACAAGTACTATAATATTTTCGCGACATACGGATATCATGTTCACATCGGCAAAAAAAATATAATGATCGTTCTTTACGTACGAGTAAAGAAATGTATACATTTTCTGTATATCTTCTGTATTTAATATAATTGGTTCACAGGATTTGTTTATAGGAAGGCAAAGACGCGGTAACTGTCTCACTTGTTTTCTGTGGACACCTCAGCAGCGCCGTAAGGGAAGGGAGGAATGTGGGAGTGAAAGTGGAAAGAGAGAAAGAGAGCCGTAGTGGAGGGCTTCGGAGTAATTTCGACCACCTAGGGATCTTTAACATGCGCTGATATCGCACAGCACACGGACGCCTCTTCGTTTCGCCTCCAACAATTGGTTCACAGGAAGGCAAAGGAGCAGTGTCGGCCATGCTTGTTTCTATGGGGAACCTGAACCGCGCCGTTAGGGATGGGAAGCAAAATGAAGCTATATGGAGTAATTTCGACCACCTTGGGATCTCTAACTTGTACATACATCACACTGCACCCGAATGCCTCTTCGCTTCGCCTCCATTGAAACGCAGCCGCCAGGTGCGAACCCGGGTACACCAGTACGTACTCAGGCATCTCAACCACTGCCCCACCGCGGCAGCGCACAGTCAAACGGAGAGACGTCCGTATTGACGAACCTTGGGTAGTGCGCACTGCTATCGTCAGTTTTGTTGACTTAAGGAAAAGACATACCTAGTCAAAAATGAAATATTGTTTGCAGAACCCGTGTTCTAGCTTCCGTCAAGTGCTTTATACAAAAATATAAAGCGCGAAATACGATTTCTGTTAACTAATGATATTAAATCACCGCGTCTCAGTAATGTACTTCAGGTACTGTACAGAAGGTTTTGTACATTAATGAAATGCCCCTTTTTTGTATACTTTTAAATATATTTTGTGTATAAGTCCCAAATAATGGCACCATGATGTAATACTGAAATCACGATGGACTTGTATGCAAGCAGATGAACTCTATGAGCTGAAAGATTAAAGGCCGTTCGAAAAAGAAATTCGTATTAGCATTAGCTATACCATAATTTGCATGTTCATTCCAGCTAATGTCATTCATATTTCAAAGCCCTAATTCCTTTTACTGAGACACCTTCCTTAACGTGTTTGGTTTTAGACGTACTGGAATTCATATGGTACTTCGCGCGAGTTCATAAAATTTTAGGCATTTGCCGGCGTCACACAAACCGATTAGATTATCAAATACATTATTTCTAACTATTTGGTCGAAATCAGAATGAAAGACACAGTCATCATTATGCAATATATTTTCAACAACAACTCCTTGAACGATATTGCATAAAATAGAAACCACTGGTCCATGCAGGATGCAGTAATCACATGGAAATGCATTAATGTGTTCGTTATTGAATATAATGAATTGATGGCGATCGTCAATGGAGGCATATCAATTTTATAATGTGAAACTACTTGAGCAATTTATCGAATTAGAACAACTCATTTTTGTGTGTGAAAAACCTTACCGAAATATTTTGAAAAATTAATGAAAATAGCACCTGTTATTTACCGTTACAAAAAACGGTCTTCAGAAGCTGTAAATTCTGAAAGTAAGATAACCGATGGCATTCAAGGAACCTGACTGTACTCCAAGTGACGGCAAGCGTAGCAGTGGGCAACAAAAAAATGCGCGGACGAAATTTAATTCCCTAAAATCATTAATCATCATTTTGTCTAACCAGTATCCTCACAAGAGGTTTGGAGCTTCTCTGGCATAAGTGGCCACATTTGGCACATGAAAGGGTTAACTAGAGAGCTCTTACAGGCACGTTTGTCGTGCAGTTAGCATAGTTAGGCTGCTATCAACAACGAGAATACCCGTAAGAACTCCTACAGAAGGCAAGCCGTCGACCTGGATTCGTATATAAATGCTCTCGTAAAGAAAATGGTATATAATATTTAGTACCCTGGTGAGGCAGGCAGCAGATGATATCGCAGAGAACGTCAACTTCACATCAGGAATAGAAACTCGACATTTAATATGTCCAGAGCACACCATGAAGGCACGGTTAAGCTACCCGCATACACTAAAAAGAAACTGTTTTTACTTTTGCGACTCCTCAAGGAACCTGTAGAGGCGCCCGCACCCGAATCGTGGACGGTTCTTTTTTCCATTAAACCTGAGCCCTAAATATGTACCCTAGTCGTGTATTGTCATTCGAATGTTAAGAAAGATTCGAAAGAATCCTCTTTTATTTACATAACACAACCTTGAAAATACAGTAATTTAATTCTTAATTCACCCCCAGGTGCGAAGTCCTCGTGAAACCATCAACGCCAGCGTAGCCAATCTCCTGAAGAATGAGTTCATGACGTTCGTGGCTCTAGCTACCATGCTCTTTGTCCTCATCGCCGTCTTTCTCCTTGTCCGCATTTCACCACATCAAGAGAAGAAGGGCTTCTGCGTCACTGATGACTGCCTCTCACATGAAAGCCTACTCAAAGAGACGCGAGGCTTAAACGTCGACCCCTGCCATGATTTCAGTGCCCACTCCTGCTTCAACTGGGCACCACCGAAAGACAGGGAAGATATTAAAGATTTTGACAAATCCGCCTTGCACGACATGCTGTACTCGTGGCTCTTCGACATCAAGAAATACATTCTGGAAGGATCCAAGTCTTTTCCCGTCCTGAAAAAGCCATTGGCCATGTTTGAATCCTGTATGAGCAATTCCTCAACGTACGGCAGCGACTTGAAAACTTTCCGGCAGTTTCTCAACAATATCAGCCTAACGTGGCCGAATCCGCCTGAACAAGGTATCGACGCCCTTCGGGTGATCCTCAGCCTTGCTTACAAATGGCAGGCTGCCTTCTGGTTTGAGCTGCGAGTCTTCCCTGTTTGGAAGGGTGCGTATAGAGGCAGGCGAAACATCGCGCTAACCCCAGCTCCTCTCATCGACCGCTACCGCCTCCAGCACCTCGCTGTAATTAGAGACGGAAAAGACGCCTACTTCAAGTACTGGATGGACTTTTACAAGGCGCTTTTTGGCGACATCACAAAAGCCACCAAGGAACGGGCGCTTAAGGCAGCCTACATCGAGGGCGACATTCTAGAGTCACTACACAAGGCGGTGCAAGCAACTTCCGAAGCGGCCATGTTCCCCATAGGCGAACTTGAAGTGTACACGGCTGGCATAGACTCCCCACGATGGTTGAACGAGCTGCAGCACGCTACCGCTTTAAACCCGAAGCTTATTCAGCAGGACGTCTTTACTACTACCAATGTGCTCTTCCTCGTAACAGTGGGCGACCTGTTCGCGAAATACACGAACAATGAAATACTGGATTTTTTGGGATGGCAATTCGCTCAACACTATGGACCAGTGTCTGACAGCGCTCTCCTGGTGGCGCGTTACGGTGATCGTAGGACAGCCAGAAGCTTACGACCTGCCTTCTGCGGGTACCATATCGAGGTGCCCTATAAGGTGCTCCTCCTAACAACCTACTTCATGTGGCATCTAACGCAGACAGACAAGGAAATGGTCGACGCCTGCTTCAGCCGCCTTTTGTCGACGGCTGTACGCTTGGTTAACGACTCGACTTGGCTGGACTCGGAGAGCGTAGCTTTGGCAGTCGATAAACTTCAGTCCACCAATATGCGGCTGTGGCCTCCTGCCGCATTCTTGAATAAAACTAACCTCGAGGAATTATTTCGAGTGTTTCCAGAGAAAGAAGAGTCATTTGGGGCATACTTTATAAAATCGCGCCAGAGCATACGAACAATAAGGAGAACGGCAGAATACGACACAGTGCTTGAAATGCCAGAAAACTACGCATTGCCTTATTTCGAGTACGACTATTTAGACAATGCCATCGGTGTCGCCATTGGCGCTGTGAATCGCCCACTGTTCTATAGAAAAGGCACTCTGGCTATGTTGTACGGAGGATTCGGCTTCCACCTCGCCTTAGAACTAGTAAAGGCGCTCGATCAGGTGGGCATCCAGTGGCACCCGGACGGGAGATTAGTTGAATCTTTCCTCAGCGCCAAGTCGCGGGCTGCCTTCCGCGAAAAGGTCAAATGCTTCAACAGCGTCGAGTTAAGGGGCAGCGAGCGTGTGTTTCCCGAGATACCAGCGCTGCAGATCGCCTACTCTGCTTTTCTGGACGCAACCAGGGAAGCTGGGAACACAACGCAGATAAGTGCCGACCTGACTGAAGAGAAAGTTTTTTTCTTAACTATTTGCCACATGACGTGCACCCCACAAGACGTTAAAAATCCGTTTGCTGCTGACTGCAACAAAATCGTGCGCCACTCTACGGCTTTTTCAAAAGCATTTGGATGCCCTGAAGGGTCCAGGATGAATCCGAGAAATAAGTGCACTTTTTTTGACTGATATTATTTTGTTCATGTGTGAAAGTTTGGAACCTTGGCTACTTTAAGGTGAATTGTATTTAGTTTTCATACCAAGAAACGCTGGCAGCATATAACTAATTCTCCCATCGTATTTAATTCCCTGACGTTTGTCTGCGTGTAGTCCGCATAAGTGAGGACACTGAGGACTATATACATTTTATATATATATATATATATATATGTTTGCATTTATATTGTGCGGTAATTTATTTTACACGTAGTCTAACTACTTCACTATGCTTCAGGCTCTGGTATTAAGTAGCGCCTAGACGGTTTCGCATTACTTCTGGCAAAGCACAAGTGAGACGTCTGAAACGATTGCTGCTTGAATATGTAATCAGAGACAATTACCGCGTTTGCATGTCTGGTCTTCCAGCATGGCCTAGTGGTCTTATTTGTGTCATGCAACAGCATGAGTTTTTGAAAAATAGTTTTAGTGTCCTCGATTCAGTTCTTATAGCCAAGGTCAAATGCAATGCCTTCTCACGAATTACGATGCTTTCTTCAGTGTACTTTCGTAACCGTTAGCTTTTCCGCTGTGGCTATACCCCAGTTACAGACTCCAATGGTACCTCTGTGCATAAGAATGAAGAAGCACAAAGCGTTTCCCTTTTTTCTGTTTATCATTGCTTTTTCATGTTATGACGCTTTGAAGTGCGAGACAATGCCTGCTAAAGCAATTCATTTATGTGGGTTTCCTTGCCTATTAAAGTAGTTGAGTGCTTTGATACTAACTAGGCAACGCTCTAGTCATGTTTACTCCTTATATGATTATTAATTTATTGTGTTCATTGGCGAGACTTTACCTTGTGCTTGAGAAAATTACGGTCTTCTGAGTTCGCTCTCACCTCCCAATTTTCGGCACTGAATTACTTTAATTTAAGCAAATTGGATCATGAGTCAAATACATGGTCATTTTGTCATGAATAATTTTCGCTTTATTTTTTTTATTTGTGGCTCTGGAAGGTACGTTTTTTGAAGTTGAAAGGAAATAAATTGTGAAAAGGTCAAAAGCATTGAGTACTGTCAAGCACGCTATTCCTTGGCCCAATGCCACGTGCATGCTCAAGGCTACATGGACCTGTTTGTACTGCAGTGATTTGACCGAACGCTGAAGAAAATCTTTGCGAAGGAATCACGAAAGGCAAAGTAACTGTAAAGGTCTGTAGTGTTCAGGTTGGGGGATCCACAAACCAGTCTCCAAACCGACTTGTCGGACACAATAGGTTTGAATAGCCATCTATATTAAATGGTCTACTGTTAAGATGATGCCCCTCCTATCTTTTCTTGAACACGTATTGATGAGCTAGTTGTGACTATTCCTATAGTAGTTTGTGCGTTGTTTGTTGATGAAGGTAGCACTATACCCTTATGTTGCAGCTACATACATTGGCGGGGGTTTAACGTCCCAAAGCCAATCAGGCTATGAGAGATGCCGTAGTGGAGGGCTCTAGAAATTTCAACCACCTGGGGTTCCTTAAAGTTGACCGACATCGCACAGCACACGTACGCCTTGCTTTTCGCCACATTCGAAAAGCGGCCTCTTGGCACTGTAGCCGAGCGCCCTAACCACCGCGAGCGGCAGCCCAGCGGGCCGCAGGTGGCATATATGTTGCAGTGAAACGGTACAGCTTTAATGACATACAACACGAGAACAAAGATGCAAATAATTAGCCCTAAAGAAACTTCTCACCTATGGCATCACTGATCACTGAACTTGCTCTGTGGTCTATCTACTACATTTTTCTGTAGTGTATCTAATAGTTGCTCCATCCTCGCGCTTTAACTAGGTACATATGTAAGAACCTCTGCAATATGTAAATGCAGCGAACTGCAGCTACACACTCATTAAAAAACGCAATTTGGAGAGGTTTGTAGAAATGGTTTATAAAGGTATTCAGTAAAGCCCGCTATGACGTCTTCAAGAACAGATTGAAGGGACCGCCAGCAGAAATATGGACCATTTTAGGCCGGCGAGGCATAACTACTGGCTTATCAAATTTGCCTTGTAGATAAGTAACTGGGCTTGGCAAACTGAGAACCTAGTCATGTTCAACATTGGTTAGTGCTTTCTGGAACTGTAGTTAAATGATATTCAAGAAGTCATTTATTTCATTTAGCAGAACAAAAATCAAAAGCAAGCTGCACTCATGCGCTTACCAAATAGACTTGGGAGATTTTAACATAGAAAAATTATAATGTGCACCCCATTGGTCCCGCGAAACAAAGCCATCATGCTCATTAAGTATAAGAAGCACTGTAATATCATTTTACTTCTCAAAGAAATTGCTTTATGTCGTCCAAAATCTGCGCACCATTTTACCCGCCTGTAAGTTGTGTTTGCATACAACCATTGCAAAAAAAAAATAAATGGAATAATACTCCAGGTTAGCGAGTGCAGCTTTAATGACATACAACACGAGAACAAAGATGCAAATAATTAGCCCTATTAAAGCCCTATGCTTTTATTGGTGACCTGCCTATTGGCTGCCCGTATTTTTCGATAATTTGTTTTGGAGTTCATTCGTTATATTTCTATTATAACATGAACGGAACAACCAGTACTTGCCGGCAACAGGTGATGCAGTTGTCTAGGCCCGTTGTCTCTCTCCAAGATGATGTTCATGTTCTATTCTCTCATTTGCCTGTGCGTTGAAATGTATAGGTCCCAAATTAGTTTCGTCATTTGAGACCGCTAGTTGAATCTAGCGGTCTCAAATGACGAAACTAATTTGGGACCTATACATTTCAACGCACAGGCAAATGAGAGAATAGAACATGAACATAATCTTGGAGAGAGACAACGGGCCTAGACAACTGCATCACCTGTTGCCGGCATGTACTGGTTGTTCCATTCATGTTATAATAGAAATATAACTAATGAACTCCAAAACAAATTATCGAAAAATACGGGCAGCCAATAGGCAGGTCACCAATAAAAGCATAGGGCTTTTTTTTCTTGCTGTTAATCTAAGGGAGATAGGATAATCAGATGTAACTGATTATACACTAGTAGAAAATATATTCCCCTGCTGAATGTGGTGAAACAATATTTATGGTAACATGGTAATCCAAAAATTCTGCAACGGTTGATATTGGCAGTACTGTCTGCGCGCCGTATTCTTAAATCAAACTTTCACAATATTGACATATTGCACTTGATATACTTTGCAGTGAACAGGTTGCCAACTTTCTTTGGTACAAAGCTTACAGGAGGCACGCAAAAGTGAATCTATGCTGAGAAGAGAACTTTGAGAAAACAATCTTAGTTATCTGGATAAAGACACCATGTGCCGACATTTCTGCCGGCGAGACAATTTAAATTGTGTTGCCCATCTCTTCGTTTCTTACGTGTACAAACACAAGCATTGTGTAGCTAGCTATCTTTCCGAGTGTCCAAGTTTAACAGCATACTCTGAATCGAAGAGTGAAACGAAAAAACATCACAGGCCTAACCAAAAGTTGATAGCTCTGAAATCTTTCATTGCAATAAGCATTTTACCACTTATCGGTGTGATAGGTGTGACAGAAATGGTGGTGGCGTTTTGATAGCTGTTGCCGACACACTTTTTTCTTCTCCTGTTCATGTCGTCACCAGTTTAGAACTTATCTGGGTTGAACTGCGCACGGGCTTTAAAAAACTGATCTTGGGAGTTTGCTATCGCCCTCCCTCGTACAGTGCCACGTTTGTTGAAGAACTTCATGATGCTGTTTGCGCCATTACTGTTCGTTTTCCAAACCTTCCTACTGTTTTGGTAGGTGACTTCAATTTTCCAACTATATTTTGGTCCAATGAACGTTCTTATGTTAATCCTTTTTCTACAGAGTGCGATGGTTTTTTGCGCCTGTGTGCCGACTTTAATTTCTCCCAACTTGTTACCCAGCCTACCCGTGTTACATCTTCTTCGTCAAACTTGTTAGACCTTGTTCTCACCACGTCGCCTGATATCGTTGCTCCAATATCTTGGTTGCCAGGTTTAAGTGATCATTGCATGCTCCATATTTCAGTAAATGTCGCGATACCACGCCGATATAACACTTGTAAATATATCCGTGACTACCAAAAGGCAAACTTTGATGCAATTAATCGTGAACTCGCTGCTTTTATCGATGAATACTTGCCCTCTTTTCATGACCGCCCAATTGAAGTTAACTGGACCCTTTATAAGGATAAAATATCCTCCCTGACTAATTCTTACGTTCCGCTGCGAAAAATATTAACTAACAACTGTTCGCCCTGGTATAATTCTTCACTAAAACGGCTGTCAAACAAAAAGAAACGTCTGTTTCGCTCCGCCAAAGTGTCTAATTCTATGCCCCGGTGGGACGCTTACTATTCTGCTGCTGCGTCTGCATATAAATCAGAACTAAAACAAGCTGAGTCATTTTTTAGTCATACTCTTCCATCGATGCTAATAAATAACCCAAAACAATTTTGGAACGTGGTTAAGAAACCTGACCCATCGACAATCAATCTGAAAACTGCAGATGAACAATTAATTCCTAGTGAAATGTGTGCTGATGTTCTTAATGATGTGTTTACTGCTTCTTTTACTAACAATTTAATTACCGAAATACCTCATTACCCACCGCGCGACTTCTTTGTTATGCACCCCGTTATAATGGATCCTGTTTGCGTAGAAAAAATAATTGAACAACTGAAGATGTCATCATCATGCGGAGTGGACAACATTAACTCAAAATTTTTGAAAAATACTAAAGTGTATAGTGCCATTATTTTTCTGAACTGTTTAAACAATCTCTTGAGTGTAGCTGTGTTCCTAGCGACTGGAAGGTGGGCAAGGTGGTTCCCCTGCACAAGTCTGGCGACAAACATTCTCCTAATAACTACCTACCCATTTCACTTACTAGCATCCCATGTAAGATCATGAAACATGTCATCTGCTCTCATCTCGCCAATTTTCTTGCATCAAATTCTTTCTTCAGTCATTCCCAACACGGGCTTCGTAAAACATTCTCATGCGAGACTCAGCTTCTATGCTTTTCACAAGACCTTCATTTCATTCTTGACCGGGGTTCCATAGCAGACTGTATATTCCTCGATTTCTCCAAAGCTTTCAATAAAGTTTCTGACCAATTACTACTTTTCAAATTAAGTAACCTCAAACTCGACCCTAACATCGTTTCGTGGCTTCAGTCTTTTCTCACTAACCGTTCTCAATACGTGACAGCAAATAAATCGAACTCTCGTTCCTCTCCAGTGGGCTCAGGCGTTCCCCAGGGCTCCGTACTAGGGCCCCTACTTTTTTTAATTTATATTAATGATTTTCCTAACACCATTGCTTGTTCTGTGTGTCTCTTTGCTGACGATTGTGTTATTTACCGTGAAATTAACAGTGACTCTGACATTTCTGTTCTTCAGTCTGATATTAACCGAGTTTCAGAGTGGTGTAAATTATGGCAAATGGAGCTTAACATTAACAAGTGCAAACATATGCGTATTTCTAGTCGTAACAATGAAGTAGCTAATTACAACCTCAATAATACTCCTCTTGAAACTGTGTCTTCGTATAAATACCTTGGTGTGCACATAACTTCTAATCTTTCTTGGAATCTGCATGTGGAATCTATTACTAACAATGCTAACCGCATGTTGGGGTACCTGCGCCGAAACTTTAACCTTTCTTCTAGTTCAATAAAATTGCTTCTTTATAAAACCCTTGTTCGTCCTAAACTGGAATATGCAGCCTCTGTCTGGGACCCTGGCCTTGCATCTCTAGAATCTGAAATCGAATCTGTTCAAAAGCGCGCGTCACGTTTTATACTTTCCAACTATCACCGTAACTCCAGTGTTACCGTTATAAAAACAACATTATCATTGCCACCGCTTTCACTACGCAGAAAAATTTCTCGCTTATGCCTATTTCACAAAATCTATTAAAACAATCCTGTCCTTAAGAGCCGGCTACTAACTACCCCCACATATGTTTCAGGTCGCATTGATCATCTTCACAAAGTAGGTGTTCCGTCATGTCGTACTGAATACGCCTCTTATTCTTTTGTTCCAAACACTTCTATCAGTTGGAACCACCTTCCTAGGCACATTGCTGATATTACGGACCCAAATTCTTTTAAGGCTGCCGTATGTAATCTGTACTTATAGATGGTAGTCAATTGTTTTTGTTCGTTTTCGGTGACATTGTTGACTGTCGGAAATGTTTTTTTTTATCTCACCTGCTTTCCCGCTTTTTTTTTCTGCGCCAATTCTTTTTTTTCGTTTTGTTTCGATCACTTTTCGCCGTGTTATTGTTTCTCCTATGTTGTTTTATGCTGCACTGTACCCTGTGCTAATGTATCTTTCCCACTCCCCTCTTTAATGCCTTCGGGCCCTGAGGGTATATGAATGAATGAAACCCATAATACTAGTAACGTCCTTGCGTTCGGCCGTACAGTATCCTTAATCGTGAGAACAGATAGGGCCAGGTGGGAAAGTTCAGTAACTTAATAGTTACACGCAAAAGTTTTTACAATAATAAAATGGGCCGGCTAACAAAGCAACACCAGTTTCGAATCCCGCGCAACCTCACCAAATTAAAGGCATTACCACCGTCACATTTCCTTATTACGGCGTCAAGGAAACGATCGCTACCAAAAGCCTTGTGTATCAAAGACAGGTTTTTTTTGCGGCACACTGAAGCTTCAACACGTTTCGACGTCGTTTCCACAAGCACAACGGATTTTTTGTGTGCTAATATACTAAGCCACTAAAGTGCTCGCATCACGTAAATTATAAGAATAAAATGAGGGTGGTAAACAACCGGAACAGCAAAGACATGGTCGCGGAGAACCGAATGTGCATGTCACAAGTCTGAAACTTCAAAAGAGCCCCCCCCCTCCCCCCCTTATTTATACAAGCTAAGAAATAAAAATACGTATTATAAACATTACTTTCGGTTTATGGCCTCTTGAAGAGAGTATGTAGGCCGTCAATAAATACCATCGCTGCAGGTTCTATGCTAAAATTAGCAAAATGCGAACAGGTTAAACTGGCAAATTTCCTATAAGTTTCAGCTTACATTGAGAACATAGTATAAGCTATGAGAAGAGAGATGATACCAGTGACACTGGGAGGCAGGGACAAAGCAGAGTGGTTGGGAGATCAAATGCAAGCTTACATATCCTGGTCAAAATCACGAAGGAATTGACATGGATAGGACGTGTAATACAATGATAAGACAACAGATTGTAAACAACAGATTGTAACTGAAGGTAGCAGAAAATAGCTGGTTGGATACCTAGAGAACGCAAGCGTAGCAGGGATCAGCAGAAAGTTGGATGGGCGGATGAGACGCTTGCTGGGAAAACACGGATGCACTAATTTACTGTCGTGCTCGTACTACGCTGATGACGACGATGATGCTGACGCTCACAGCAATTTATCATCACAGAGGTCATGTTAAGAATACTAGAAGAGGCAGCAGGAGCACTGTGAGAGTACAGTCGGGTGCATCTCCAGAGCCCAATGAATGCACAGTTGAATAAAAGCGCTCATCAGCACTTATTCACTCACTTTCGCAAAATGTAAAACTGCAAGCTTCCCTTAACTGCCTGTGAGAAGTAATTAAAAATTCTAGTGGTTCAGCTGTCAATAAATCAAGTTCAACGCACGTTAGCCATCTGCTTCAGTCGCACTCGTTGCGGCCGATTCCATCTTGGCTCGCTTCGGCGTTTGATAAGCTTCTCAGCAACGGGCTAGCCTGGCTTCTCGTTGTTCAATGGCTCGGCAGTCTGTCAGGGACTACTTCACTCTCGGTCTTTACCGTGATGGTGCATGTGTATGCCTTATTTCATCATCATCATCATCATCATCATCATCCAGACTACGCCCACTGCAGGACGAAGGCCTCTCCCATTTTATTCCAATTAACCCGGTCCTGTGCTAGCTGCACCCAATTAACCCCTGCAAATTTCTTAATCTTGTCCCGCACATAATTGCCTGTCGCCCCTGCTACGCTTACCTTCCCTTGGAATCCAAATAGTTACCCTTAGAGACCGTCGGCTATCTCCTCTTCGAACTACATGTCCTGCCCATGCCCATTTTTTGTCCTTAATTGCGACTACAATATAGGTTACTTGAGTAATTTCTCTTACCCACTCTGCACTCTTCTTATCTCTGAATGTTACATCTATCATTTTCCGTTCCATGGCCCCTCTGCGCAGTTCTCAACGCACGTACAAACCGTTAACCTCCATGTTTCAGCCCCATTGGTCAGTGTTGGTAGGATGCAACTGTTATATGCTTTCCTCTTAAGTTATACCGGTAAGCTGCTAGTCATACTGTTTTAGTACCTTCCAAATGCGCTCCATCCCAATCGTAATCTCCTAGTTATTTCCCGTTCGCGGCCCGGATCGACAGTCATCACCTGTCCCAAGTAGACATATTCGCCTACCACTTCCAATGCTTCGCTACCTGTTTTAAACTGCTGTTCCCTTCCTGGGCTGTTAAGGATTACCTTGGTCTTCTGCATATTAATATTTAGGCCCTTTCTGCTTCTCCTGTCACATCATTTATCATTAGCTGAAGTTGGTCCCCTGAGTTACTTAACAAGGCAATGTAATCAACGAATCGCAGACTACTGAGATATTCTTCATCGACCCTGATGCCAAACTGCTCCCACTCAATGACTTTGAATACACTCGTTAAGCAAAGTGTAAATAGCACTGAGTAGATCGCGTCTCCTTGCCTAACACTTTTCTTAAATGGAAGTTTGTCACTTTCTTTATGCATAATTATGGTTGCTGTGCTGCACTATAGATATGTTCTGGTAATTTCACATATCGCTCATCTGAAACAGCCGCTCGATGGAAGCTCACCAGGTGCAGCCTGCTGCGTCGCGCCGCTGTCAATGGGCAAGCGCGTCCTTGGGGAGTTTACAGTTGTGCCCGCTATTTTTGCTGAGGGCGCCACTGTTCGGGGACACATCGCCGCCGGGGTCGCCGGCTCTGAGCGCGCGGTTTGCTTACTTTCTGGATACATTCGCCTCGTGTCTGCGTTGTCAACGCAAACTTTACTGAATGCGCGTGTGCAAGCACGTTAACGTCGAGACGGGACGCGTTTGCATTTTAAAGCGAAAGCCTTTCTGGCTCATGGGGCAAAAATCTGTGCGCAGAATCTGCGCGTGTTATCTGTGCGTCGCATCTGTGGGCTTACGTGTGAGTCGCAAAAAGCGGACATGTGAGGAAGGAGATTAGGAATTAAAATGATTGAGGGTGACATATTAATAAATGTTAAATAGGCATCGATAGAGGTAATGATAATGGTAATGAATAATAATAATGATCAAAAATGTCTTGTAATCACCGATATGTCCAACTACTACTTTTAATGTCCGCGAAGCATTCTAAATGAGTAAAACTGCTTAATAATGTGTGGTAATGACTACGATAAGAAAGCATGACTCCCCATTACGATTAATGGCTACGAAACGAAACGAACGAGTAAACCTTTTTAGCTATGAGTAGTAAGGGCTACAATGACTAGGCAGGCATGACTCATCATGAATACAAACGACCAATATACTACTTGAAATGACTACAACTGAGGCAAACGATGAGAGGCAAACGATAAGAGAAGGGTAGGCTTTCACCGTTATCCGCTTAAGAAACACAAACATCTAAGAAGCCCTCAATTTTTTTCTGCTGTACTCCCTTCAGCCAACGGCAGCAGCGAGGAGTGCAAATGCGCCCACTTCCTCTAAAATGAAACCTGCACTGAAGTTAACAAGTCGAGATGCTGAAACATAATGTCCTACCAGTTGCCGTTGAACTTGCTACCAGGGATAGCAGATTGGGCTTGTTGGGGATTCATTATATGTTAACAACGCAAACAACGTGATGGGAACAAAGGAGAAGAAGACGAAAGAACAGCGATAGTTGTGTCGTCTTCTTTTCCTGTGTTCCGGTCACATTGTTTGCTCTGTTAACCTATGATTACCGTGAAGCTGGCCAGTGTACCAGAATTTTAACAACGTTTGTGAGGCAGATGAACATGTTGAGGTGGCATCAGAAACTTTTCTCGCTGGTTATATTACGAAGGCATGTCAGCAAAAGGTACGAAGGGATTTTTGTTTCTATTTTGCTGCTGCTCTGACTGACCCTGCAGGCAAAGAAGTCTGTGAATACAATATTTGTTTATACTGTTTGAGCCGACGCGATAAAGTTCAAGGGCCCGTTCCACAGAAAACCCAGCGCCCGCTTTGTCGGTGAAGTCGGAAAAATGCATATCTGCAATAGGCACTTTTGGTGGTGATATGGCCAGACACATGTGGCGCAGTGAGAAAATATGGCATGTTCAAGGCGTCAAAGGCTGCCAGCTCAGCGAGAATCAATAAGATGTAAGGGTGGGAATTGATAGTGGGGACCCCTAGATCTCAAGTCAGGCATTCTGCTCCTATTGAGCACATATGCACGTTCGTACGGCTTCGGTAAAGAGGGGCTTTATATATGTATCAGTTGCTATTTCATATAATGCGGTGTTTTACGACTGTATTACTATGGGACAGAGGCGGCAATTAAGAGACGTAGTGAATAAGCGGGTAGCGAATTGCGGGTACCCTAACGAGGATCCACAAAGGCGGTTAAGAAGCCTTAGTTATATTTATCACTACCAAGCTGTTGCTTTATGCGATATTTGGTAATGTTTTCAGGCGACATGTCAGTCGTGCAAGAGCCTGTTGCAGGAAACCTGAGCCAACTGGACCAGTTACGGTTTAATTAAAAACAAAGACAATGGAGGCTTTATGTACCCCGCAAAGGAATAAATCAAGTATTGTCGGCTTACGTGCACCATATTTAACCTGCTAATTAAGTTTCAAGAGGTCCGACGAAGCAGCAAGCTGTCTAAATTTTTGATTTCAGCATTGCTTCCGCACTGCACACAGTGCCTAAAACTAATCCGTAAAAATAATGACCGGGCCCACGCTAAGGAGCTATGATAGATGCTTTTAAGTTAGTTGCTGCACCCACTGATAGCGAACTGGACCAGAAATGTCTACTCAACAGCGGAGCGACGTTTTAGGCAATATCATAGACCTCTCTCAAGAAAGGTTCTCCGTCTGTGAATGTTAATTCTCTTTCTTCTTTGTGTGGCCATGAAATGAACTTACCTAGCTGCTCGCTAAAGTTCAGCTGCAGTTGCGCTCAGGAGCGTTTCACAATTTCGCAATACCAAATGTATTTTCCTAAATTATGACAGTTGACATCACTGATAGTGCATGAAAATGTGCTTAATATTACATTCTTTGACCGCAGGTAAGAGTTATTACCACAACTGGAACACCCGATGAGCGTCCTTTCATTGAAAATTGCAAACCAGCACAATTACATAGGTTCGCTAGCAGCAAAAAAAAAATGGGAATTTTATTTATTTATTTATTTATTTGCATTACTGCCAGTCTCTAGTTGAGACCATAGCAGGTGGGCATTACATGGATAATATCGACAAAATGATGATGACAAGAATTAAAGCAGGTCTACAAAAATAAAGTATTAGGCAATTCCTAAAGCACAAAAAACTGAAAATGTGTAATCAAATTCGCGCAAACAGTTCACAAATAAAGAACACATTCAAGTTCAAAAACGAAACAATGGCATAATAGGCTGTCGACTGCGTTAAACAAGCGAATGAAAAAAAGAAAGCGAAATGTGTAACCGAATAATGTTAGCTCACACCGTAGCCTGTAGTTTGAAACAAACACTTGAAAATGAATCAACGTTAGTAACAGATGAGTGCAGGCAATTCCATTCGCTTGTAGCCAACTGGAAGGAAGAATGTTCAAATGCATCACTGTGACATGAAAATTCGGTTAGTGTGAACGCGTGATGGTTTCTTAACTCTCGCGTATGTGATAATGAAACACATACTGTAATAAGTCGATGTTACAGGCGTTATGTATTAGCTAATATAGGAATTTTAATCACGCCAACTTTGCTCTTGCTGATAGCGTTTCGAGCCCGGATATTACAGCTAGTTCGGTTGGTGAATCTGTTCGCTTGTATTTGTCATGAATGAATCTTAGGGCTTCACGCTGTATTCTTTCAAGCCTCGAAATGTTATTGAGAAACTGGGGAAACCAAACGGTGTTAGCATATTCTAGTACTGGTCTAGTAAAAGGCTTATAAGCTAAAAGTTTAGTTTAGTTTGTGCAGGGGCTAGGCGAATACATCTTCTAAGAAAAAATAACTTGCGCAATGCTGCAGCAGTGATGTTACTAATGTGTTCGCTTCATCTAAGATCTGAAGTCAGTGTGACATCTAAATATTTGGACTTGTTTACAAAGGTAAGTGGAATGTGATTCATTTTATACACAAAATAGAAGGCTGTTTTTTCTTGGTTACTGCCATTTCTACGGATTTCTTTGGGTTCATTGTCAACTGCAGCTATTACACCACTTAGCAATTTTTTCTAATGGCCTGTTAAGGATGACATGATATTCGTGGCTTCTTATTTCTCTGTATATTATGCAGTCGTCAGCAAAGAGTTTCATCTTACAATTAATGTTGGCAGTAATATCAGTAATATCGTTAATAAAGATAAATAACAGGGGTCCCAGAACTTGAGGAACTCCGGATATGACTGCTACCGATCTGGATTGCACGTGGAGGTAGAATACGAATTGTGACCGTTGATGCAAAAAGTCCTCTATCCAAGCCAATATTTCGCTGTCACCAATGAAGCCCCGCAACTTTGCGAGTAGTTTCGAAAGACACACGCAGTCAAATGCTTTAGCGAAATTGAGTAATGTGATGTCAGTTTGGCTGCAGTTATCAATATTTAAAGCGAGGTCGTGGACTACTTTCGTTAATTGAGTAATGGTAGATACGCCACGGCGAAACCCATGCTGATGACGTGAAAATAAGTTAAAGCGTTCTACAAACTCAGTTAGGTGTTTTGAAATTGTATGTTCTAGCAATTTGAATGCAGTGCTAGACAGTGATATTGGCCTAAAATTCGATACTAAACAAGTGCTGCCTGATATATTAATTGGTAATACCTTGGCTATTTTCCAGTCATCTGGCACTTTGCAGATACTAAGGGATTTACGGTAGGTGAGACCTAGGAACTTGCTGCCTGGTTCGACGTATCGTTTTAAAAAGTCCTTTGGAATTTCATCGGGACCGGTTGCTTTCTTATCGTCCAGGCCAAGAAGAAGATCAAAAATGCCAGCGTCGGTAATGACAAGAGGATCAAACTTTGGAACATCATATATTTCTGCAACGGGTATAGAGAAGTTATCGACTGTAAACACTGAGCAAAAGAAATCCTCGTGCGCATTTGCCGCTTTAACCCTCTTCCCGACTGGTAGATGAGAGGCATCGCTTTTATCACCGCTAAAATGTTTCCAGAACCATTGCGGGTTATTGGTGAGGAAATCTGGAAGTGTAACCTGGAAGTTGTGTTGTTTGGCTTTTTTTGTTGTTGTTGTTTTTTCAAAGTCCGAATTAACGTTTGTTAGTTCAGTTTTTTTAGAAGCTTTTGTTCCTCTACTTGAGTAACCTCGCGAGTAATCCAGAGATTTTTTGTTGCAGGCCTTTTTGTTAGCAGGGGGGCAAAATGAGATATGCAGTGAGTTACAATCTTTTTAAATATGAGCCAAAGAGCGTTGGTATCAGTATCTATACTAGAGGAAAATGCGGAAAAAGAGTTAAGTTCGTGTTCTAGATAGGTAAGGATGCTTGCATCGTCAGCTCTGTTAAACTTCGGTATTATTGTTAAAGCAGTTCGAGGCATGTCGGTAATTCCCAGGGGGTAGAATACAAATCAGAATGTCATGGTCGGAGATACCTTTGATGATGCATTCTGTGTCTTGTCCAAGGAAAAGTTTTCACTGAGAAATATTAGATCAAGCACACTTTTCGATGTACCCTGAGTTCGCGCTGGACATGTCACTGTTTGGCGAAGGCTGAAACTTAGCCTTAAATCGACTACTACATGAGATGCAGGAGATGAGCGATGCATGTTAGTCCAGTCCTTCTCAGGTAGGTTAAAATGACCCATGAGTATCACACGTGAATTTCTACAGCAAATTTTGCGTTGCATGAACTCAAGAATAAAGCATATGCTCTCGTGCCCCGATGAAGGGCTTCGATAAACACATCCTACAAAAATATGACCACCATTGGTTGACACCTTACAAAACATGGCCACAGCATCCTCAACTTCTGGAAATACGACGAAAGAAATGTACTTATTTATTAGTAATGCTACACCAACACCACGTGTCTGTCTATCTTTACGAATTACGGAATAGTTTGAAGGGTTGATTTCACGGTTCGAGATATCGGTCGACAGCCACGTTTCGGTGATGCCTACCCTGAGGTTCGTACACTAGAAGCACGTTTTCGAGATGATCAGTTTTGTTGAGAATACTTCGGGCATATACATTTAATATGGTTACATCTTTGAATATGCCTTGTGCCGGTGACTGGCCCGCTCACGGTGTCGTTTTTTTTTTTTAACGGAAATATGTGGCTTCTTTCATCATCTCATACATATATGAGGCTATTGATATAAAGTTTGTCAAATGGTAGTGATACCTTTGCTTTTTTATCAAGGTTAGATTTCGATTTTTCCCACACCTTTTGGTGTATTTCTCCTATTTTAGGCGAGAAATCTTCCCCGATCGAGAAGTCCATATCCTTTAGTTTGAAACCTTTTTTCAGAATTCCAGTCTTTTGTCTCCAGTCCAGGGGTTTAAGGATGACCGGCTGCGTTTTATTTGGTCTTGGTCTACCTAAACGGTGAATCCGCTCGATGTCCACTGGGTCTAGTTCTAGGGTGTGATGTATTATTTCTTTATTCACAGTACTTTCAAGAATTTCGTTGGTCTCGTCTTCAACTTCAGGTGGGCCGCATATGATTAGATAGGAACGCCTGCTACGATTGTCTAGATCGTAAATCCCTTTTTTAAGGTTATCGATGACACCTTCCATATCTTTGCTGAAAGAAGGAAACAAAATTTTCCAGTCTGGTAAGAGTGTCTAGTTTTTTATCAATTTCAGCTAGTTTTATCTTCTTAATATCTTTTATGTCTAAAGCTATTTCCTTCAGTTGTTTAGCTATATCTGGTCCTGGGTTCGTCTCGATGTCCCCTCCCAACAGCTTTCGCAAACATGATATCATGCAAAACACAAACCCAGCAAGCTGCGGGCACGGCAGCACCACCAAACACGGTAATTTGAACGAAAACATTTTCCGTATTGCTTCCTCACCTGCACGATGAATGAAAACGGATTCTGAGCGAACCGCATTTCGGAAGTGCCGCCTTGCCCAGTGCCAGCCGTAGGTTCTCCGCTGACATATATCAGCCGGTCCAGCGGTGGCGCTCTTGTTTGCTGAGGCGCAGATGATCCGCAGCTTGTCTCCGATGGGTGGAACAGATGGAATGCCTTTGTTGTTGAGAGGCAACAAAAAGCTTTCGGCGCATATGCGTAGCTCCTGAGGCCGACCGGTACTATGAAGCGCGCTTACTTTGACCGGCCGTGCACAATGCGGGCCGCCATGATGCATAGCGTTCTGGCGTACAAAGTCTACGGGCTACAACTTAGTCAAAGTTCCCAGGTTATCATCTAGATTTTAACAAATAAACGCCTTCCTATTTCCTCCGTAACATTTTGCAGAGAATGAGACTAGAAAGGTTGGGTTTAAGTCGAATTTTGACAGACGTTTCTTACAGTAGATCCACATTTTTATTGTATAGCGCTGGGAGCTTAGAACAGGTTGACACCAATTTTGTGTATACAAGCTGTATGCAGGAATGAGTAGACGGTATGAAAATGACCCGAATGCCTCAAAGTGGGAACTTCCTCATCCTCCAGCTTCTTTAGCCGCTGCGTAAGCCACTTTACTTTGTCTTCCAGCTCCTTCTTCTGCTTGTCAGAAACAGACATTGTGTTTAAGATCTGTGCATCCTCGTCATGGATAGAGTCAGAAAACATTGTCCTGATCTTTGCATCCTCATCATGGACAGAGCCAGAAAGCATTGTCCTCCCCTACCACTTGCGCAGCTCATTGTCCACTGCAGACTTCTCACGAGTCAACTTAGTTATATGTTCCTCCAGTTCCTCCATTATTTTTCGGCCCTCTTCAAGCATCCTGTCCCACTGTTCCAGCTCTGCTGTGAACACATGAACGTCGTATGACAACGTTCATCCAACGTTCATCTCGACCCTCTCTGAGGAAAAGTCAGTGCTTTCGCAAAAGTTGGAAGCATTGCAGCATGAACATAAAGTGGTGTTGCTAGAGTCATGAAGCAATAAAATTTCCGAGCTAGTCACTAAACTTGGTGCTTTGTCTACGCTGAACCAAAAATCAGCAGGAACAAATCACGGCGTTCAAAGGTATGTGTGACCGTTTGTCTCGGGAAAGAATGAGTATGCAATGTATCTGAAACTATTACTCATTGCTTCTACGCTAAAGTCGGTTTTCTCTGTTAGCACAGAGTATCTATTCTACAGCTAGAGCCTGAATTCTTCCTGCTGGGGAACAGCGCAATAAAGGTGAAACAAGGTCCCGCCTTTATTGAACTGTTCCCCTGTATGAATGCGTATGAGCTCGCCCAGATTCCAGCTTTACTAAACCTGAAGTTTTCTACTTTCTCCTTACCGCTAATTCGTAGATGAACTTGTTCCTCATTAATCTCTTCCACTTCCTTTTCAAATCCAGATTAATTCGAAACCTGACCATCCTGTGGTCACTGCAACGCACCTTTCCGACTACCTGTACATCCTGCATAATGCCTGGGTTAGAAAATAGTATGATATCAATTTCATTTTTGGTCCCCACGTTAGGGCTTTTCCATATCCACTTACGATTATTCCGTTTGCTGAAGAAGGGATTCATGATTCATAAGCTATTGCGTTGAGCAAACTCACCTATAGTAAGCCTCTGCTATTTCTTAATCCAGTGCCATATTTGCCCGCTGCGTGGTCTCCAGCTTGCTTTCTACTTTCCTTGCAATTGAAGTCACCCATCAGTGCAGTATAATGCATTTTTACTTTCCCATTGCCGATTCTCCATCTTCATAGAAGCTTTCCTATGCTTTTGCTACCTTCAGATTATGCCGCTTCATCATCATCAGCCTGATTATACCCACTGCAGGGCGAAGGCCTCTCCCATATTCCTCCAATCAACCCGGTCCTGTGCGAACTGCATCCACTTGACCACTGCGAACTTCTTAACCTCATCCGCCCACCTAATTTTCCGCCGTCCCTTGCTACGCTTTCCTTCCCTTGGAATCCAGTTTGTTGCCCTAAGCGACCATCGGTTCTCCTTTCTTCGCACTACATGTCCTGCTCATGCCCATTTCTTTTTCTTGATTTCCAATAGAATGTTAATGACTTGAGTTATTTCTCTCACCCACTCTGCACGTTTCCTATGTCTTAATAACGTTATTCGTACCATTTTTCTTTCCATAGCCCTCTGCGTTGTTCTCAACTTAAGTAGAAACCTCTTTGTTAGCCACGTTTCATCCACGTTTCAGTTCATTGCACAAATAGTAACAAATGATCCCAAAAATAATATTGCAGAAAGTAGAAAAAATTACTTTTTGCTCTTTAGAACATATGAGGTGCTCAGTGCTGCTGACCACCATGCTGGAAGGATCTCTTTATGGCACGCCTTCATCACTCGATTTATCGCTGAATATCCTGTAAAATATCCTGGAAATGAAATATCCTCATATTCAACATCTGAGAGACAGGTTTGAACGCGAAATTTACCTTCATGTTGAATCTGAATGATAAATTATACTCCTACCTATAACGCCATTCATGCATGAGCACCTGACCACCGGAAAGAAACATTGCCGCATTACTCTTCTCTCCTGCAAAGTCTATTTTCGCCTCGCGAGAACAAACATATGCTCATGCACTACATATTGCAATAAAATAAGGTTCTATATAAAGAACCTTGCCTTTACGCTTGTTAAACATTTTGGGCTCCATCGCGGGAATTGATATGGCGGGTACAAAGGCGCGTTTTTCACAACACTAGCATCCTTACATCAGATGACTCTGCAAAACAAAATGACACTGTGCCTGTAAAAGTTAATGCGAATGTGAGTGTTGCGCTGATAAATAAGCGGCAGTGCTTCAACAAAATAATCCTCACTTTCAAAATAGTTCTGCTTGGCACCATTTCACTGAGTGGTTGAAAGGATTGCTGGTAGAACATTTTTACTACGAGGTAGCTGTCAGAGTCGTTTGGTATACAAGCCTTTCTTCCCATTCTTTATTCCTCTATTTTCGTACGTGATGAAGTCAAGAATGCACACGAACCCACTGTGGTGTTGGCGTCGCAGCATAAATTTCGTGTGCCGCTCATGATTATTACCGCCGTGCTACCGAGCTACTAAATTAAAGGACAACCAGCTTGATCATACATACCTACGAAAGGAGCTTAAATCTCGATCCATTCTCACGCCACGCGCTGTTCCATATTGCATATCATTTTAGCGAATGGCGATCTTTCCGCCGCGTCTAGATCGTACGGCACTCCCGTATAGAAGAAGCAAAACCTTACTCAGTGATAAGCAAGCGAAAGTGATCAGGCGACTGCTTTCAGTGAGTTTAAGAACTTTAGAGCGACCCTGGGGCATTAATCTCCAGTAATGAGAATCCTTCACTTTTATTTGTATGTTTTAATGCTACATCATTGAAATGGCAAATATTGTGTTTTTTTCCTTGCCTACCAATTCATGATGTCCGATACTCTGGGCATCTAGCGCTAATGAGCCTCAAGATTGCATGTGCAGCAACGCGCATGACCGGAAAGTTGCAGTACTCTGGAGAGAGATAGGGACATTCGAGAGACGAAGAAGCAAGTGGATTCCACGGCAGATGTCAACGCAGCAATGCTCATCGTTTCTACTTTTCAACCTTTTTGCGATGTAGAAACATAATTGCTAAAATTGCCTTGCGAATGATGTTTCTACGAAGACTACAATAACAACTATAGCAATATAACAAATCTTAAAACGATATAACGGAACTTAAAATCACCGCGACCAGACCCTCATATGTAAGCATATCCGTAAGAGCTTATTCGCCAATGCATACGTAAACAGAGACACACGATAAAGAAACGAGGAACAGGGTATAAAGTTCCTCGCCCACAAGCGCGCCTATTTGCCCACGAAGTCGCAAGCTCTCGGTGCCTTAGCATCCTGTTCAGCCAAAACGCAGCGCCGCTTATCGCCACAAAATCTGCGTGGGGACGCCGCACTGGCCACCGCGAGCAGACGACAGGGAAGAGGCAGGCCACGCATCGTCTGGTGCCCGTAGGCGATGGATGAGACAAAGCCATAAGGAGGCGTTTCTGCTACGGTGACGCATAAAAGGCGTCGTTAATACGCATGTCTTCACCTTGTCCTTCTCGGGCGTAGTCCGCGTCATCTGCCGTCGCAAACTCATTAGACGAGAGTGGACAGGCGGCAGTGACACCATCTTGTTTATTTTTCCTTGCGATTTCTTCGGTGGCTTCCATGATGCGTACTCGTAGGCTTCTTCGGTATTGCTTATTGGTATATCTATTTTATTGGGCCGCTAGAATAGACATCTAGGCAGCACACAAATTAGAGCTCAGTACGGCGAAGGAATGTATTGCGTCTCAGGGATATGTAGGGGGTGCCATCATTATGATTGTTTTGGACGTCTGGGTGTACAAGGACACAGGATATCAGGATATCAGCAATGCAATCAAGCGACAGTTTTGCGTCTTCGTATGAGCGTGAAAGATTATAGGCCTGCAGTATAGTGTAATAAGTAAATACACTAAATTACTAAATATGCAGCTAATTAGTTCCAGGCTTAAACACCTGCTTTGGCTGTGTAGTTATGGCGTACATCATCCCTATACTGTTTACCCTTTTTAATGAGACAGCCATTAACTCTCCTTTGTTATGCCTTTTAGTCTAGCATTCTTATAACTTGTTGCAAAGTATAAAGGCCATGCAAGAATCGACGCATATGCCTTTCTTTTAGTTCCTGGCGCCTTATTCAAGATCATTTTCTTGGTACATGTAACTTCTAACATAACACCAGAGTATAGATTTGGCACAATTACGAAGATTTCGTCCTTGTCAGCCTGTGTCAAGGCTAGGTGTAACTTCGTTTGTTTGTGGATACACTGAACCACAAAAGGTATCTCTTTTACCGCCAGTTTATGCCTGCTTGCACCAGCCTTCATCTTCTTCAGAAGCATTTCTGCCGCTGGCACTAAGACTGACTTTCTGCCGCTGGCACTAAGACTGCCTCAGGAAACCGGCTTCTTCAACAAGCCTCTCCAATTAGTTATTAAAGCTGACTTGCATCTCATGTACGCACGACATTCAGAGCGACGACTGCAAGCAGAGCGTTGCGATGCGCTCTTTCACGACCTCTGAGTGGGCAGAATCATACAACAAGAGAACAGTTTGCGCACGTGGAGAGTAAGCCCAGTAAGTCTATGGACTAAATCATGCTTCACCCGGTATTCAAAAGTAAAATTAAGCCCTTTTCCACGTTGTCTAAGATTTTCTAAAATGCTGTTTATCGTTGTCTCAGTCGGCAGTGTTGCTTGTTGAAAACAAAGGCACGTTTAAGTAGCGAAACACATTTAGGACCTTGTCATTTTCGAAATGATGAAAATGATGATGTAAAGAGCGATAAAAAATGATAAAATGTTTTTGCAAAGTATGTGAAAAAAGCCGTACGAGTCACAATAACCTCATACAAATTTTTCATACTAAACTCATACAATTGTCATACAATCTCAAATACTTCTCATACGTTGAATGAGGTTTGTATGATGATATAAGATTTGTACGAGTTTAGAATGAGCTTAATATGAGAATTTGTATGAGGTTATTGTGACTCATAGAGGTTTAGTAAGAGAATTCGTATGAGGTTATTGTGACTCGTGGAGGTTTTTTTGCCTAGGAAGGCTTTGCATGAGCCGATGTAGATGCCTCTGCTCCGCAAGTAAGGTTGTTCGTCAAAAGGGATAAATGTGCTGCAAAGATTAAATTCCGAAAGACTTAAAACATTGTCTGCCGCAATACCATCGGCATTTGGAAATGGTACAGCGCCACTATAAACAATGCATGCTTAAACATAAGTAAATAGTTCAGGATGCGGCACTAAAAAATACAGCTCTTCCACGTCAACAAAAAAGGCATAATGTAAATCAACCGTTCTTCAAAAAACTGGGCTACATCTCCTGACCTTTTTTAAAGGGGAGGATCAGTAATTTCAGTCATTTAGTCATTCAAGCGTCGCTGAAGGAACCCACTGACGCAATACTGAGAGGTACCACCTTCATTCACAGTATATTGAAATAGTGCTTCGGGTTTGTCTTTTAACACTAAAAGAGGCATTTAACGTCCCACTTTTACTTTTAGGGATATTGTTAGCAAGTCTTTGCAGATCCAGATCTTTCCACAATTCTGTTGCCTTACTTGAGATCCTTGTTTGGCCTTTTTTTACAGCGATAAAAATTGTGGCCTGTGATGCCATGTCTTTCTATATATACAGTTTTAGGAAAAATTACAAAGTCGCCAGCATTGTCTGCCTGCAAGAGGCAAAGTTCATTATCCTTAGAAAATTTCACACCACGCAAAGGGTCCCTAATGTCTTTGTTGCCCAACGCCCTGTTATTATGTCTGACGACCAACCAACTCAGCGAATAACTCTCTTAAATCCTGACTTGTAAATCCGTTTTTAAAGCTCCGGAATCCCCACTGCGCCCTCTCGATATCTAAACCAAATTCGAACACCTCAGACTGCAAAGGTAGTTCACATTAAAGTTCAAGTTTGTACACTCTAACCAGCATGTCTAACAACACGTGCATACATTTTCGCCGTCGTTGCTATGAGCACTCTTTTTTAAAGAAACGACTTCAGGATATCAATAGGTTTGCGATAAAAATGGCAACAAAATACTTGTGCATTATTCTTTGTTGTCAGTGCACAGCTAGATTATAAAGAATCGTACACTGTCGTAACCATCCTGCGAGTTTTGTTCTTCTTTAAAAGTTTTCTTGACACCAGAAGGGTTATTCCCACCTTGCAGGTTGGAGCTAATGAGCACTTGTGACAATTGCACATACCGCAAAACCATACACTTTTCTCTCGCGGCAACGTACCACAACCTGCCCTCTTTATTCACACCAGCGAGAAAAAAAATACAATGTCACATTGCTCCTCCCCGCTTCCGTCAAATGGAGACTGTCCTTATTGCACACTGTAACAAGCACGACACCCAGCAGTTGATTTCCTCCTCCTCTCGAACACCCACAGTCATGCGCACTCTGTGCAACCTTTACGCGACAGGTAGAAAAAATTGAAGACGCCCGCTGCGTTTTCGTAACGCATTCATTGCAGCACAACAGGAAGCGGGAGCAGCGCGAGAGGACAACTCGTTTGCCCTTGCCGATGAAGAGGCGAGGCACTGCTGCCCTAGTTGGGGAGCACTTGTGCTGGGCCAAGGGCGAGTGGTTGACCTCGAGACGTATGACGTATGCGAACACGGACAGGGCCTGAGAGCCGCCTAACGCCGTGCGGAGGTGCAGTCGGCACCTGTCCCAAGTCTCCTTGTGCAGTGTACGCAGTGACAGCAAGATTTTTTTAACTTTCGACCGTAGCGAAGCCGCGCTACGCTGCAGCCGTTTGAGGCGACCTCACCAATATAAAGTATCGGTGCGCTAATCATGAATATAGCGCGTAATGATAACTATTTTCTGGAACAATCATTACAGCTGCTATGATCCCCGTTGTGAAAGTACACCCTCAACAGTGTGGAATGCACTGCACCTCGAGACATCCTCACACGTCTCCGGTCACCATCCTTGTCTTTTGTCAGTCGCGATCACGCTGCTCCGGCAGGCTTCCTGTTCTGATCACACCTTGCATGTAAGCATGTACCGTCTTCTTTTGAGCTTCCTGGTTCTCTCTGTGCGGCAGCCTCTCTGTGGTTGTGAGGGGGGGGGGGGGGTAAGTTTTATTGTCCATTAACATGCAGGTTTATTGCCCAATAAAATGCTTCCCTGTTAGCCTGTTAGCGGCACTTGTGATCACGAATCTCTGATCTTGTAGCGATGAGCTCGGCGATCGAGATACGTCCACTGGATGATTGGATTCGGACTGTCGTAGCCTCGGAGACGCAGACACTTCACAAGGCGTCTCGCTTAGATAATCCACGACGACTACAGCCGTTAAATGACCGAAAGCTGCTGCGATACACTGACACCGGCTAAGAAGCAATGGAGACTGTCCATACGCAGCGAACACCACGTCTCTAGCGCAGCAGTGGCTGAGTGATGTCATGCTTGTGACGTGACTAGAGAGGAGCGATCGAGCGGTTAGCTCGGTTTCTGTGGTGACACGCGGCTTCTGAGTTACGTCATAGTTGCCACGAAGTTTTTCCTCGCGGTTCAAGGTCAAACCTGGGCACACTGCGAAAAGCTAGGGAGAGCAGAAGTTGTAACTGAAGTCTACTTTGTCGAATCAATTTGATTTCTTTGAATACAAAGTATAATGGTCGAGATATATCGCTGCACGTGTAATCGCGCAATGGCAGTTCATCTGCGTATTTCTCTTCAAGGATGATAAAAGTAACTAGGATGCCTGAAATGAAGGTGACAAGGCAAGATACCTAGTATGGAAGCATCTATACACTCAGTCACTCTCATATCGCATTCTTTGTCATCAGATTTACTCCTACATCCGCGAAATCATGTGCCCCTTTTGAATATCATCACTTCGCATTTGTTTCTGAATCCTCGCAGTCTACTTCTCTCTCTCTCTCTCTCTTGATGTTATGCCTACCGTCTTCCTTGAGGTGAAAAAAGGAGATGCGATGAACAAAGGGGTCATCGAAGCAACCTTGCTTAGGATTATGCACAGCAGATTTTGCATCACATACAAAAGCAACCTTACTTAACATTATTCATGGCAGTTTTATCTTCATGGAAACGTGGTATTACTTTTTTACGTGCATTCTTCCACATTTATTTGACCCGCCAAATGCGCGCTTCCTTCCGTTTCCCCACTTTAAGGCAATGAATAGCGAAAAAAATTGGTAGGATTAATGAAATAGACATTAGATTGTTTGAACATAATATATTCACAATCTGCGTCCAAGAAACGAAAGATGTGTCGCAGGTACTCCGCGGAGGTCGTCGCTTGGTCTTTCTACACAAGTATGCTGGTCTCTGTTTCGTAACTGTTTAATAACTATTCTTTACGAAAGCTCCTGCATTTATTTTCCTCCAGTAGTCAGTATACTGCTTGTTTAGCTACGTTCGGAAAATGAATTTCAGCACGCATACTGCAAGCGCTGCGGCCATTACACGCTCAGCCGGCCCGGTACAGCTGGGAGGTCCTATTCTAATTTTCTTTCCAAGGGGAGTTTTCCGTCCCAAGCTGCGCCTCGAACGCCGAAGCCCAATTTGATAGGGAGTAAATGAAATTATGTAAATTCCACGAAACAGAAAAACAACCGAACACGGTTTCTTGAAATTGCCAAGAGCGCCAGCATAATTTTGCCACGGACTCCAAAAACAACCAGGTAAAAAAGCATACCAAATTTGATCGAAAACATCTGAATACCAACAAAAATCACAACTTAAGCTTTGTCTTTAAGAGCATGATGCGGTATAGTATAAGCTTATAACCCACATACAAAGCCCCACTTTAACAAAGCCGTATGAAGCTGCCTGCATGGCCTAGGAGTAACGTGCCCCACTCGGCATCCAAGAATACTGGAAGGTTGATTCCTAAATCAACCTCCCTACCACAAGTGAGCAACCAGTGTTACCAGCTCCTCCCTACTTTCTTGATATCATGTGGTCTCATTATTTCGCGCAAACCATCCAACCAAAGGGTATGCCAGCAACCAACGGCAATTTTCCAAAGCAATGGCTGTGATTTCTCGCTCACAACGTCGACGCCGGCGCCGATGCCGGATTTTCTGACTCTTGGGTAACGACTCTGTCCCTTCTAAGAGCGTAGGGCTGGCGTTCCCGTACCGCTCTGCCCCATCAATTGGCAAGTGCGCTGTTACGAGTGAATACCGATGAATCGCTTGGCTTGAAATGTTATCGCTATGAATCCCGGCTTATAAAGTACACTCTGAGGTGCTCGCTGCAGCTAGACACCGGGTTGAAGGTGAGTTGATGGGTTAGTCGGTATCGCATGCGCCACAGCGCAGCACAAAGGTCAAGGTTGTGGAACGGTAATCATAGACATGTGCTGCGGATCTACTTCAATTGTCTGCATCTTTGTCTCTCGCGCTATGCGTGTTGTCGCCGTTTAGGCACGAGACCCAGAATCCTTCCTGGCCTTCTTTTTCATGAGCGCCGCTTATCATGTTGTCACTGCACTGAAGTGAACCTGAACGTTAACACTCACAGTGATTATCAGCATAAACAAAAGCGTGATACGTTTTTAAAGGCCTAGACAAACTGGCCTTTTCAGCCCTTCTATAAATTTTGATTGATTGTTTGTGCTGGCACAAAAATGTGTGTGTCCACCAGTCGTATTCTTTTGGCCCTTCGCAAGGCTGAATACTTCTCCCTCCTGAATCGCAGCCCTATCTCCTTTTTAAACGCTTAAATTCGTCTTTATGTGCCGCATGAACTGCCGCGACTGTCCTCCTCGACTTTTACGAGTCGCGAAGCCTTTCAAGCAGTCATTACAAACTTTTTGTAACCACCGTTTTCTGAAGGACAAAAACAAAATAAACATCATTTCATTCATAACGTCGTTCATATTATAATGTTCCCCTTCCTAATCATGCTAGCTTTCAAAAAAGAACGCTGAGATGCAGTTTTCATTAAGTTCAACGCCTTAGTTTCCTGCAGCATTGGTACTAAACGTAGATGACGTTGGAATTTAAATTCATGGCATATCACAACAGCTGCATCATTTTTCGAGTGAAGGCACTGGATTGCACGCTCGTAGTTGTTGTTGTTACGACTGAAAGAAGAAAGAAAATAAAATACGCGGGCTTGCTAGGCTCTTTACCTGAGCCACCTAGATCCGCTGCTTCGTGCGGACAGAAGAGACAATAGAGAGGAAAGAAAAAGAAAAGGGAGAGGAAGACGCGTGCCGCAACAGCCGTCGTCCACCACCGAAACGGTAGCGGGTGCAATGATGGCCTACAACAGATAAAACCTCAATGGAAGACTAGCCCCCGACGCAAGCGGCAATGATCTACCAGTCCCAGCCACAGGGCCAGGAGCAGCCACCGTGGCACAGCGGTAAAGCGCTCGGCTGGGGATCTAACGGACAGAGGCTCGTAGTCCCGCGATCATTTCATTACTTTTAATAAAAGCGCTCAGAAAATATGGCACCAGCGTTGAACACGTGCTCTTTACAAGATTCTACATTAAAAGCACTTGACACCAGGAACGAGCGGGATGTGGAGGCGCTGTATGTTACGACGCATAAGTGTTGGCCAACTCAGCCGTTCTAACGGTGCTGTAAGAGACGAGGGCGAGACGCTCAGTTGCGTCTTAGAATCTAAACGTGTTGCGGGGTTTCCCACGTCCCCCGCAAATGACAGCCTTCCTTCCCTCCTTCCCATCGTACGCGGGCCAAGTCTCATCACTGGCGGTACCTGGACCGCGCCCTTGTAACCTGGCTCGGCCACAAATGTTCGACGCAGGGATGCATTGCGACGACGTCTTCTATACATCACTGCTGACTCACTCTCTTTTTCTCTGGCTCTCTAATGCTTTCATAACTAATCCGCATGAGCACTTCCGCTCCGTGCGAGGACGACAACGCAAATAATGTGCCGCCCATGCCCGCAAGCACGCACGCGCGCGCAAAGACATCTTTTTCTTGAGTATTGGATTGACCTCGCAGCTGGAACGCCTTCATTGTGCCACCCCCATTTATCGCCGTGAATTCACTCCTTCACCATCAACCTTGCGTCCTCCTTTCACTCTGCATGGAACGAAATACTGTCCTCAAATGAAACACAATGTATGCAATTTCAATAGGAAAAAAACGATAAATAAAGCCGTGCCGTCCTGCGGGTAGCCGCCCACTGCTGTGCGTTGTCATGGACGGCACATTTAACGCGATAATTTCAAATAAATAAAACGCAATGTGTCTAGCGTCGGCGTAGGCACCGAGAGTTTTTCCCTACTAATTTGTAGATGCAGGACTCGATCCAGGGCTCGGGTGTTCGTTCTCAAATGAAAGCTTTGAAATAAAAATATTTTTCTGTAAAATGTTGTCCATGGCGTTCGTTGGCAAGCTGCCTTTATCACACTAATGTCAACTCTCAACCACTTTAAATTCTATAGAGTTAAGTGCACATGTATTTCCTCAAAAAATGTCAGGCGCGTCTCATTTAGAGGGAAAAATCCCTAGCGGCGAGCAGGTGGTAAGTTGCAGGAAACAGGGTCAGGCGCTGATTGGTCCGCCGGCTGGTTGACGTCACGAAGATAAATGCCGGGGGCGGGAATTGGGGGCCTCCTTATCTGGTGGAAAATAAAATTATTATCATCATCATCAGCAGCATCATCAACATCATGGTCGATTTGGCAGAAGCTGCAAACTTGGGTATCACCTTTGAGAAGGGAGAGTGGGATGAGAATAAAATCCACCAAGAACCCTAGATCTCGAGCCAGACAGGTAACCCTTGGCCATGCAGGAAAATTGGTGCGGATTTGTTAAAGCAGACCTCTATATCTGTGAGTTTGGTGATGGTATTTCAAACATCGTTTTAGCCTACGTCTGTATGTTAATCATGATGTGTGAGATACTAGAGACCATAGTTGCGTTGTTTAGTTATTAAGAGAGTAGCAGTATCTATATGCAAACGTGGACCAACAAGAAGAGCCTCCCCGAGGAGCCCATAATGCCGTAGCGTTATGTCCTTAAAAGCGGATTCTTAGATCTCCATAAAATTTTGTTCGCTGCACACGTTCGTGGAATGGCGAATCAAAGAGGTATGGCTGGAAGCTGTGAGCCGATTCCTTTCTATTCGTGACAATCGCAGTGCCCACCTCTTCAGACGCTAACTGCTGTCATCTATACAAACTGTGTGAGTCAAGCCATATCATTGTGAACCGTTTTGCATGCATTTTGTGCGCACGCCTCGTGCTCCAGGTGTGAAATGTCTTCATTTTCAACCGACGAGGTAGCCGAGGAATTCCCTTCCTTACCGTTCCGGTCTCTAAAGTTCCCGAGGGCGCTTTGGCCGGCTAGTTCGTTTAACATTGCTTAAAAGGGAGACGACACAACCGCAGGACAAAAAGAGTAACGAACAACACAAGTTGGCCGAGAAGGAACAGAGCAAAATCGCATCTTTTCGCTCAGCTTGGACGTCAAGATGAACGAAAGCCAGCGACATCTATGCTCTCACCTCCAAACGGTAGAGCATAAGACAAAACATACATCACTTGCCGCAATGTATACAAACAATAGCACCCCATCTATTTTTATTGCTATGCAGATATTATAAGCAAAATACTCTTGCAGCAAAGCATCACTTCTGCATCGCGTTTTTTCCTTCTTCCGTGTAGCGCTTTTGTGTTAGCATGCTTTAAACTTCGGATGCACGTCTAGAACGTATACTGTCTGATCGGTTAAAGATGTATTTTAAGTGTTCGCCAGAGAGATTCGCGAGATGCAAATAAGCTCACAGCCCTTCACTGCAGTGTCTGCTTGTGTACGTCAATTTACTTAAGGCTAATAGCTTAACTTCAGCAACAGCGTAGGTAGAAAGACGGGACGGGATATTATATATATATATATATATATATATTAAGCGGGGATCCGGGCACTGATAGCGAGCACTGGTGGTCGTGGCTTTGAGTCAACTGGTCCGCAAAAGCACTTCCTCTTCTTCCTTCTCGGCTATCTGTCCGCTTACTCGAAACTTCTTTACAATGTTCTCCGCAGAAAAGAGGAGCCATCCTGGCGACTCAAGCAGACGAAATGATAGCAGGATCGTAATACGGTTTTAAGCGGTCGACGTGAACAATCTCACGCCTACGGCGGCGAAGATCGGTAGAAGAGGCTAGTGGTTCAACTAGGTAATTGACGGGAGAAGTCTGTTGGAGCACTAGATAGCGTCCTGGTACTTGGAAGTAAACTTGCTGGTCAGACCGGGTGGTGTGGATGGGACCCAGAGCCATACGTGAGAACCGGGAGAGAATTGGAGGACAGAGTGGCTGCTCTCGCTGTGCATTTTCTTCTGGGCTTGCTCGTCCGAAGTAAGCGAGCGAGCCAGCTTGTGACATTATTCAGCGTGCCTAGCAGCTGCTGAAAGTGATGTATACCCTGAGATATCAAGACGGTAGGGGAGGATGGTGTCGAGTAAAGATGAAGGTTCACGCCAGTCTAGCAGAAAAAAATGGTGAGAATCCGGCAGTTGCTTGAACGGCGGTGTTGTACGCATAGGTTATAAATGGGAGAATCTTGTCCCAATCGGAGTGGTCGGAGGCGATGTACTTGGGCATCATGTGACCGAATGTGCGGTTGAAGCGCTCTGTGAGGCCGTTTGAGGGTGGTACGCGCTGGCTGTCCGGTGGACGCTCTGACATTCACGTAGGAGCGCTTCGACACCCTAGGATAGAAAAGATTTGCCTCGATCACTTAGAAGTTCACGAGGGGCCCCGTGCCGAAGAATGAAATGACGAAGAAGAAAGGACGCAATATTGGGTCCGGTGGCATCCTGAAGTGCTGCTGTCTCCGCATACCGAGTAATGTGATCGACGGCCACGATGATACAACGATTCCCTGCAGGTGTATATGGCAGAGGTCCATACAAATCGATGCCAATACGATCGAATGGTCGGCATGGGCACGGAAGATGCTGTAGTGGAGCCGGCTGATGGAGAGGAGGCGGCTTGCGATGCTAGCAATCGATGCACGAACGCACATACTTACTGACGAAGGTATACATACCACGCCAGTAGAAGCGCTGTCGCTACCGTTCATAAGTCTTAAATACATCCACATGGCCACACTGTGGATCGTTATGATAAGATGCGCAGATATCACTACGGAAGTGGTGAGGTACGACTAGCAGCCCCTTACAGCCATCTGGCATATAATTGCGTCGATAGACGAGACGGTCACGAAGGGCGAAATGCTGCGCTTGACGACGAAGGGCGCGAGGAGCCGGTGAAAGTGACGAGTTCGTTAGAAGGTCGATTAGTGATGTTAGCCACGGATCCTTGAGTTGTTCTGATGGCATGTCGTCGATGGACAGGGAAGACAGGGCGGAGCTGGAGGCAGAGGACAACGGAACGTCAGGAGGCACCGGCGAGCGAGATAAAGCGTCTGCGTCGGAGTGCTTGCACCCTGTACGATGGATAACTCGTATATTATACTCTTGCAGTCTAAGCGACCAGCGGGCGAGACGGCCGGTGGGGTCTTTTAATGAAGACAACCAGCACAAAGCGTGGTGGTCTGTAACAACATCGAAAGGCGCCCATACAAGTATGGCCGAAATTTCTGAAGCGCCCAAACAATAGCCAAGCATTCCTCTTCTGTCACCGAGTAGTTGCTCTCGACCTTGGTCAATGTTCGACTTGTGTACGCCACAACGTATTCATCAATACCAGGTTTTCGTTGGGCAAGAACAGCGCCGAGGCCGGCGTCGCTGGCATTGGTCCGTATTGCGCCATTTTGACCCAGCTGCTTCCTACCGAAGTGCGCACCAATGCCAGCGACGCCGGCCTCGGCGCTTGTTCTTGCCCAACGAAACCTGGTATCTGATGATCGTTGTGAGCGCTAACAAGTCGCACTGATGACCAAGGTCGAGACGCAAATACTCGTGACCAGAAGAGCGAAAGCTTGCTATTGTTTGGCGCTTCGAACTCTTCGGCCATCCTAGTATGAGCGCCTTCGATGTCCGTAAGGATCCACCCGCTTTGTGACCTGGATGTCTTTATTAAAGACCCCACCGGCACTTTCAATTGAGCTGCAGACCGCATCGCTTAGACATTGCAAGACAGTGTCAAGGCGAGTTAGATGGGTCGCGAAGTCTGATGAAAATACGACGATATCATCCCAGTAGCAGAGACATGTGTGCCACTTCAAACCGTGGAGAATATTGTCCATCACGCCGCAACAGCACTTCCTCTTCCTCCTTCTCGGCTATCTGTCCGCTTACTCGGAACTTCTTGTTTACAATATATGTGTGTGTGTGTGTGCGTGTGTGTGTGTGTGCGTGTGTGTGTGTGTGTGTGTGTGTGTGTGTGTGTGTGTGTGTGTGTGTGTGTGTGTGTGTGTGTGTGTGTGTGTGTGTGGTGTGTGTGTGTGTGTGTGTTGTGTGTGTGTGTGTGTGTGTGTGTGTGTGTGTGTGTGTGTGTGTGTGTGTGTGTGTGTGTGTGTGTGTGTGTGTGTGTGTGTGTGTGTGTGTACATCATCAAGAGGGAAATAAAAAAGGAGAAAGAGCAAAGGAAAAACAACACTCGTCATGAGGCCACAGCATAGCACCCGGAACCTAACCTAATTCCAACCACCTAAAAATCTGAGTTCCTTCAGCATCAAAACGATCAATTACATGCTCGCACACTTATCCTCCGCACGCGCAATCTTATCCGCCTCGATTATTTCTCTAAATCCCTGATCCTTAATGCGCTATTTCTCTTGTGTTCTATCTCGTGCCTTCTTTCTATCTGCGCTGTTACTGAAGTCATGTTTAAGCAGCTAGCTCAACAAGCATCAATCTCAATAACATAGGTTCCTAACGCAACGGTATCATTCCGCAATGAATTGTTCTGACAGGTGTGTGTCCTCCCTCCTCCACCTTCGTGCCACGCCCTCTTCGGAGACTCTGCAACGAAAACACTCCCTTACGGAGCATAGCATCTCCTTACACGATGAATGCATGAATTCACAAGGCGCTTACGCGGCGCATGATGACAGGAGGTGAGTAATTGTTTCTTTCCACGTAGCCAACAAGCACTGAGCAGCAATCGTGGAACGCGCAGGTGACGCCACGGTGGTCTGCTCGTTTGTCAACCGAGGCAGTCGGCTATAGGAAACCAAAGCTGGAGTTTGCTCCGCGACGCCAGCGCTCGGTTTCCAGCGGAGCGGAGAGGAACTACAAAACCTACGCGCATTCGCGCCCGCGCTGCGCGCGCCTGTCTGCGGAGTCTGCGCAGCCCGCTCGCTCGGGAGCGCGTGTTACAGGCAGCCGCACGTGCAAGCGGAGCGGGAGAAGGAGAGTGAGGACGAGGGGGGATGGTCGCGCGTCTGTGCGCGCAAAGCCGGCGCTCTTTGTCAGCGGTGTTTCTTATTTTTGCGTTTTTCTGTGCCCCGGCTGACATAGAGGCTGGCTGGAGGCACGCTTTTTATCGGTGCTTTCGAAACTGAGAAATTATGATTAATTTATCGCCGCGGACATTGTTTTCAAAGAGCGCTTGTTGCCAGGCTCAGACAAAAAAAAAGCAAAAAACCATGAACGCGAATTCGGTACTCGAAGGCAGAGGCAAGCGACAGGTATTTTGAATGACTTGAGGCGAGGCGGCACCTCTTGATGTCTCTTCCATGTTTTTCAGAGAATGAAGGGTCCAGCCTTCTCGTTGAGAATTGATACGCGTGTACACTGCGACGAGTGGGCGCTGGTTGGGGAGCTTCCTTTCCATTTGTGACTGCTCACTTGAAAGGGGCCTATTCAACTCTTTGTGGACAGACGTTTTGAGCGATGCTGCCGGCGTCGTGGTGCCTGCTTTCGGCGCGTTTAGGACGCGTTCCCTACAAAGGCACAAAGCATGCCGCCTTACTCTTTGGTTCCTGCTGACAGCGGTCAGGGGGAGTTCGCTGCTGTGGCGCTGCCATCAGAAATCAATGACTTATCTACCTTTAACGATGAGAGGTTTCTTACGACCTGGATCACTGACGAGAAGCCGAGGCATGCCATTCTTTCGGCAGTTTCCTCTCTCCGTGAGACGAAGAGCGAGGAAATGCCTGACGACTTTTCATGCAGGCGGGGACATCTCTCCAAGTATACCTTTGTCTTCTTAATTCCGCCGACAAAAAAACCGACAACCATCGTTTCAACACGAAAGAGAGAAGAGAGAAAAACACTTTCACGAGTTTTGCGAAAAAGCGCGCCGTCACTTTTTTATTCCAGTTTTTTTTTTTCTTGCCCCCTTTGTTGGAGCGCGACGGCGGCCAGAATGCGGCCGGAGGAGGAGAGAAACAACCGAGAGCGCGCGCAAACACGTGCTGGAGAGCAGCGCGGAGCAGACGGCAGCATGCTTTTCTATGCGGCGGGAGCAGACGACGCGGCCGCACTGCACGTAGGTTTTGACGGGATCTCAATGGAGGGCGCTGACGATGATGATGATGATTATTATGTGGCAATCCTTTGCATCGGGGAGGGGGGCGCACGATGTGCACCCTAGCCGTTTACATGACATAGGTCTTAGCATATCCACACACACAGCCACACAGACCACTTAAACACAGTCGGGGGGGGTGCGTTCGCTGGAGTCACCGAGTTCGCCTTCGGCTTGCGCTGCTGAGTCGACCCCCACCACTGTCGAAGTCGGCTTTTTGTTGCCGCCACCGCCGCGTGCGGAGTGTCACCGTCAGAGGCGGCGAAACCCAGCGCTGCAGTAGGGTGGTGCCCTCTGGGTGTCGCGTTGCCAATTGCGGGCAGTGGAGGACCAGATGCTCTATGTTCTCCTGCTCCCCACCGCACGTTTGGCAGCGTCCCGCCTGAACCACCGGAGACGTGTCGAACCTCTGCCGGTACAACAGAGTGCGCAGCGCCCCAGTACGCGCCTCGAGGAAAAGGGCGCTGCCACTGCCGTTGTCATACAGCTTCTCCGGGGCCGGGGCGGTCTTGTGTGTGCGGTAGAGAAGCAGTGATGACTTCGCGCACATTGCTGCGCGCCACTGCTCCGTCTCCTCTTTTCAGGACGCGCTCCTGTACCTCCCTGGACCACTTCCGCTCGCTTGCCTCCTGCACTGGCTGCCTCAGGAGGCCAAACTTGCGGCTCAGCGTGTGTAGGCGCGCAGTCCAAGTTGTGCGGATACCTTTGAGATACAGGTAGCACAGAGCGGCGCAGCGCCCCCTGGCCCAGGTTTTCTCCCCTATAAGGCCGCGACCGGAATGCTCCGCCGCCGCCCCCAACTCGGTGGCGGGGGAAACAGCGAAAGGGGCTCGCCCAGCAACTGTCCAGACTCGGTTTTGAATGCGCCGCGCACAAGCTCGTTGTCACGACGCGGAAATGAGGACGCGTGCCCATCGAAGCGAGAAAGGGATACAGAGAATAGAAAACAAACAGCAAGAACTGAACTCGGTGCACATACAGATGTCTTTCTGTGCCAGCACACAAAACAAAGGGCGAATTATTTCAGTTTCTTTTTGCCACTGAGGTCTCGCAGCAGAGTAAAGGGGACACGTGACATGCAAAAATAAAAGCCCTGTCGCTGGTTCCTGCTTACATTTCTTTTTGTTCCTTTCTTCTTCTTTCTTTCTTTGTTCTTTCTTTTTTTCTTTCTTCTTTGTCTCTTTCTTCCTTCCTACTTCCTTTCGTTCCGTCTTTTTGTAGTTATGTGGGCAGGTGAATGAGATAGTAGAAGAAACAAACAAAACGAAGTAAAATGCTCGATCCGAAGTACCACTGCCAATTAAAGATTTTGTTCGTACGTTGAACTTCGTGACAAACATTCTCTTCGGAGCCCTTTTCATACCTCTTATAACGCGTAGACTCAACTTCATGCCCGTATTTTGCACATTTCTTTGGCAGCCATTTGCGCTCTTCCCCTACGGCGTTTCTCTCGCAAAGCCCCAATAGTAACGCATATCATCAGGTCGGTCATTTGTAAACGCTGGCCAAAATAGGCTTTTTTTTTTCTTTTGCACGGAAGAGACTTCTCTTACATGATGGTGGCGCTCAAGGAGAAACATACATTGGTTGGTATACGTATAAGAAACAAAGCCGCTCTTCGATACTATTAATAGTAAGGCAAGTTCACTATGCGTGTACGCTTGTCCAAGTCGAAGTATACGTCCACGTTTGGATCAACATTACTGTCGCTGTCTTATTTTCCTGAAATCTCAATCTTTATATTTCATATTCGAATCTCTCTGAGTGTTTTGTCTCGAAAGAAACGCGCCAACCTGTACTCATGGAGACGCCCAAACACATATCCGGATAGCAGCGTGCAACCGAGGCTGGTGAAGGAAACACCATATGAATAAAAATGCGTACGTTTGTAGAAACACGCAAAAGAAACAAAGGATTCCAATCGTCACTAACAATGGTTCACCTTCGCAATTTTACATCAGTGCGATGTCACTGCACACAGAAGCATAACAAATAATCTAGCAGTAGCATCTATGAATCAGTACAAATCACTAACCAAATCATAAACAAAATTTCAGTGTATTGCAGATACGTCTGAAATAAAGAGAAGGAAATTTATGATACCAATTATCCCAAAGTCTCAAATCAGTGATGATTCTGAGAAAATCAGAATACTTATAGAAGTTCTTGTTAACAATGGTTTTGTTAAAGAGACTTTCGCATGCGTTCAACACAGCCACTATAAAAGCTAACTATTTGTGAGCAGTCAGCATCCTAATTCTTAGCTATCAAACAAAAAAAGAGTAGTCTTTGAAACAGCAATGCAGTTTGTCATAGTTACCAGATGGTAAACTGTTATTGTTTTTAAGAGCGTTAATGGAGATGCAACCATATGAAGAGCAGAAACATCACACTGATTTTTTTCATCGTTTGTGATCTGAGAATACAGATCTCATTTATCAAGACAACAGTGCTAAACCTTAAGCACAAGGAGGACGTACTGGTCCGGCGCTTCTTCCACATTTCTTCTTTTGACCAAGTATGTGGCTCTATTGCCATAATAATATACAACAGGTGTTTTACTTTGAGGGAACGCGGCAACACGTAGCCACTGGGCTTTGCGAAGCGTTGCAGCCAACAACAGGCGACAATCGGCAGCAAGGGGCCATGCACAATAAGCAAGACTAGAGGCTCTTTCCGACCATGCGCCTGGTGTCGCCCACTGTGGCCGGTTTTCCGCAGCAGCCCATCGTTAAACGCTGCGGTCACGCGTTGTTGACGCATTTTCTCAAAGCATGACACATTATGTACTACCATGAAGCTACAGAACTGACCGTAGTGTGGTGTTCCGGAGTAATAAAACATATTTTAAAATTATTTGAACAGCGCGGCTAAAAACCATTAAATATGGTTCAAGTGACTGGCTATGAGGATGCACGATTACAAGAAAACGGCACATTTAATAAACCGAGCGTTCGCAGCCACTCAAATAGGGGTCATGTTTTTCAATGCGAGAGTCTGGTAAAAAAAAGCACTCTTTCTTCTTGTACAGGGCGTGCTACACCCCGCCGCAATCGCCATTATTCCTAGCAGCAGTGTCCAGAACGCCGGTAACTACCGTTTGTTTCCTGGACCATTCTGCACACTTCCTGTCTCTTAATATTAAGGTTAATAACCATACTAATAGTAATATTACTGTAATTATTTCATTTCCTTAGCTCTCTGCGTTGTCCTGTACTTAAGTAGAACATTACAGCAAGCCTCCATTTTTCTGCCGCAAAGGTGAGTCCTGGTAGGATACACACGCTATATACTTTCCTCTTGAGGGGAGAGAGAGAGAGAGAGAGAGAGAGAGAGGGAGAAAACTATTTCAAAAAGAAGAAGAAAAAAAGGAGGGGGGGGGGGGGAGGGGGACAGTGAGTGGAGTCTTCATTTCAAGACCCCAGTAGCCTGGGCTGCCGCTCTTGCGTGAGTTACCAGCGCTGGGTCTCTAGATCAGAGCATAGCAGAGTGGCCTCCCACTGCGCGAATGGTGCATGTTCATGTGTGGAGATTTGGGGCCTGTGCACCCCCGTGTGCCGTGGTAGGCGGTGGGCTGGTCGTTGCACCAAGGGCATATGTCTGTGTGTTCTGGGAACATTATGTTGTATTGATGTAGGTTGGGGTAAGTGTTGGTTGGGAGCTGTCTCCATTCACGCGTTTCTTGTGCATTTAGTCCCTTGTGTGGAGGGGGATAAATCCTACGTTGTTCTCGTAGGTACTCAAGTCGCGCGCCGAAAGTCGCTGGGACAGGAATGCCGGTTGTGAGATCGGGATTGGTGGCCGCTCGGTTTGTGTGACCTCGAGCTAGCCTATCCGCGACCTCATTACCTTCTAATCCAGAGTGCCCCGGAACCCAAGTGATCTGATGTTTGAGCAGTGAGTTTGTAGCCTTTGGGTTAGTTGTGAAGCGAGCTAATTTAGTATTCTGCCTGCAAGAAGGAGCCGACACGCCGCTTGTGAGTCGGTGACACCGTGAAGCTCTCGATTGGTCGCGTCTCCGTAGGTAATGGCCAGCACGATCGCCGCCACTTCCGCTTCTGTGATAGTACAGTGCGGGATGGATATGCTGGAGACTTCTGTGTATGAAGAGCCCACCACCACCTCTGCTGCTGCGTTCGGTGTATGCTCGTATAGAGCGGCATCCACATAGACAGTTTTCAGACTGCGTTCCACTGCACGCTTAAATTAATTCACTCGGGCGTGTCTTCTGCCTTCGTTGTGGACTGGAGACATGTTCTTTGGGAGCGGGGCCACATATACTCTTGCCGGTACGGAACAGGAATGTTAGTAGTTGACTGGATAGCTTGTACGTCCGAAGGATAGCCAACGCGCTCGAGAATGAGCCGGCCTGTCTCAGTTGACAGAAGGCGTTCCCTTTGGGACAGGAGGACAGCCTCTTGAATTCCTTCAAATGTGTTGTGCTTCCAATTTGGTGTTGGAGGTGTATGGTGCTTTTGAGGGACACCGGTAAGGTGCTAGGCATGACCTGCGAACACTTACCGAACTCGCTCATGCAAATCAGGTTCTTCTAACGGTTTACCGTTCGCTGTCCTGAGTACCTGCCCTACGTCGACGTATTTCCAACCGCTTCTTGGCCTGGAAATCTATTTTAAACTGATCTTGTTTCTTTAGTCGGCCGGTAACAATTAGACTGTTGTATTCGTGATACGTTACTTAAAAACGAATGGTGTCAGTGACAGTGTTCGCCATACTGAGACAAAAATTGCAATCAAAGCGTGGCTGGCAAATGATCTCCAAACAAGCTGAGATACGTTTTGGTTGCGGCGTACGACGGTGCCAACAAACAAGGGTGCGACGACTGAGGAAGTTTTATGACAGGTGCGACGAAAGGATTTTCTCGGGATTTCTCCGTGTGCTCCTTGAAGTATGGATAGGACATTCTGTTTATCTGAATACCTGCTACAGCCGCATATCTCTTGAGTGGGACCCCATGGCCTTTGTATTCGCGGAAAGTTGGTGCATGGATGTACTTGAAGCCTGATTTAATAAGGTCGCATCCCGCAAGCTGTCATGCACAGTGACACCAGCATCGAGCTCACATTTCGTCCACACATCAAAATTCCGGGAGAAATAGAGAAATATGCTTGCGCCGAATAAATTTATTCAGGCAGGAGGTCGCTCCTGCGTAACATATATCCGCGCACCGTAGCACACTGTTCCCTGAACAGACACTACGATCAACGTGGTGGCAGTGCATGGCGATCTGTCATGCGGCTTTACCACATGATAAACAGTCGCATGAGCAGAATAAGATCCCATGAAACCTATTAAGCTCCCATTGCAGGTAAAAATCTTATGGGGCGTAATATCAATGTCCTTTTTGAAAGTCCAGTGAACAATATCCCAAAACAAACACTACATCATGGTGATACACAAAGCAATGATCTATAGTTTCTGGCTGCTGACACAGGCGACAGTCGACTAACCATGGCTGAAAAGTTCATTTTTCACGAAGCACGTTTTGACATGTAAGGTTGACGTGTGAAGTTTTAAAAAGTAAGTATTTGCAGCTGATCGTATATAGATCCGTTGCACCCGCTTTAATAAACTATTCTAGAAAGGGGAGGTAAGGCTGCGAATACATCGATACAGTAAATAACGCGTCAATAAGAACTGTGACATGTGTTCTGGATAGTCTGTACAGGTATTCTAAGGAAAACCTCACTGTGAGGAAACATATTGCGTGGGCAACTTCCTTAAGAAAACGACACAAAGACCCTCACTCTTATGACCAGTAGGCACTAGCAAGTTACGCAAACGGGCACTTGATCGCCTATTAAACACATCTAGGAGGAAGGGTTGGCTTACTGTTTAAAAAGAGAAAAGCTTTAAACAAGCTAGTGAACAAACATATGCTGAAGACCAGCTCCGCCAGCCTCCAGAGGGAGAAACAAATAGTCTCAACGCATAGGCTGCCATTGAGAGCACCACACAAAAGTAATAAAAATTCTGTGCGTGGACTGTACTTCCTTTCTTGCACAATTGCACATGCAAAACATAGAGAAGCTTCGAAATCAAGAAGACATTGCAAACTTGTGCTAGTGCAAATAGACAGCTCCCTACCCATCCAAGCCTAGGTTTGTGGAATAACAGATGAGATCTGAGAAACTCAGTGCGGCCCACTATTGCGATACACGTGCAAGGGAACCGCCAAATACGTTAAACCTTCGGAGTGCCACCTGATGCACGCAGAAAAGTAGGTTTGGTACCCCATTGACCTAAAGTGGAATCCCCTTGATTTTTCTGGCGACGAAAGGGAAGGAAAACTAGCAGAGTATTTGTATGTTCGGGGTTTGTCAGTGAAAATAAAATGTCAATTGCAGAGTATGCTTTCGATCCGCGGATCTCTGGGCCAGCACGGTGCCACAGCGCAACTCTGCTGGGCAAAAAGGAAGGGAAATTAGGAGTGTATTTGTATCTTCGGGGTTGCTCAATGAAGATAAAAATATAAGTAGCAGAGCGTGGTTTCGATCCACGGACCTCTGGGTTAAGAGCCCAGCACCCTTCCACTGCGCCACTCTGCTGGGCACAAAGCTGAGGAAATTAGCAGTGTATTTGTATCTTCGGGGTTGCTCAATGAAAATAAAAATATCAGTAGCAGAGCGTGGTTTCGATCCGCGGAGCTCTGGGTTACGGGCCCAGCAGGCTTCCACTGCGCCACTCTGCTGGCTACAAGGGTGGGGAAATTAGCCGTGTATTTGTATCTTCGGGGTTGCTAAATAAAAATAAAACAATCAGTAGCAGACCGTGGTTTCGATCCACGGACCTCTGGGTTATGGGCCCAGCACGCTTCCACTGCGCCACTGCTTTTTTTTTTCTTTATTGCATGAATTGGTACAAATACATCAGTAAGAGATCGTGGTTGCCATGCCCCTTGGCTGACAATCGTGTCTAATGGACTTTCATTACCACAAGTTCGCCCATCAGACTCCAGACCTCCTCCGCAGTCACTCTGCTGGACACAAAAGTGGAGAAATTTGCAGTGTATTTGTATCTTCGGGGTTGCTCAATGAAAATAAAAATATCAGTAGCAGAGCGTGGTTTCGATCCACGGACCTCTGGGTTATGGGCCCAGCACGCTTCCACTGCGCCACTCTGCTGGACACAAAAGTGGTGAAATTAGCAGCGTATTTGTATCTTCGGGGTTGCTCAATGAAAAAAAAATATCAGTAGCAGAGCATGGTTTCGATCCACGGACCTCTGGGTTATGGGCCCAGCACGCTTCCACTTCGCCAGTTTTTTTTCTTTATTACCATTTTTTTAAAGCACACAGCACACACTCTGAATACACAACAACAAAGCAAAACAAAAGGAATGCTAAAAGCACTAGGCACGTTCTGCCTAAAGCGCTAGATTTAAAAGGGCTTTACTGCGCCACTCTGCTGGGCACAAAATTGGGGAAATTAGCAGTGTATTTGTATCTTCGGGGTTGCTCAATGAAAAAAAAAATATCAGTAGCAGAGCGTGGTTTCGATCCACGGACCTCTGAGTTATGGGCCCAGCACGCTTCCACTGCGCCACTCTGCTTTTTTTCTTTCTTAATTGCCTACTTCGACATTCAAAACAAGACGCTTAAAAATAAAACATGCCAGCACACTTTCGCGTGACACGGCCGGTTAAAACTTTCAGTTATACCAAACTGTCAAGCACATGCATGCTTTGTGGCTGCTCGGGGAGTGTCATATGCACTTCCCTGAACCGCGCAACACTATGTATGAAATGTTCTCGTACAGGATTGACTTGTGTATCTGCATTGTTAAACTGCATTATGGTTTTCCACAAGCTGTGGAGGCCCAGGAGCATTATTGTATCAAAAGGAAACTCCTCTGTATTAGGAAAAGGTAAAAATCGTATGCCATATGCACCTAGAGGTAGCTCTTTTTTTAAATTCTCTGAAGCACATCCCAGAGAAAAATGGCATCCCAACAGTTCAAAAACACATGTTCTATCGTCTCAGGTCTGTTACACAAGAAACAGTTTGTTGACCAAGGGACGAACAGGCCTTTAGCTTGCATCCATGTTTTGACTGATAATGTGCTAGTGTGGAGTTTAAAGAAAAATGATTTGACAGGTGGTGATATTGGCATCGTCTTAAATCTCTCGAGTACATCATCGTCTGGGCCTGGACAGTGCGACAAACGGTATATCGGTACAGGAAGCATTGTGTCCACTAGGTCCGCATACAAATTTTTCCGCTTAACATTGCACAAATACTCCACGGAAAAGCGCACATGCAGCAATCTGTACGCGAGCACCACTTCTCGCAAGTACCCTCTTACTGTACCACCTACATTGAGACACGAACTGACAAGAAAATTAGGAAGGAGTCGACCAAGCCGATCTTGGATTACTGTTCTGAGGAAGACATCATTTTGGTCACGAAGGTACATGAAACGCGAGACAACTTGTCGAAAAATAAATGCGCCAGACCAAGCCCTCCTTTTTGTACGGAGAGAATCAAATTTGTTCGGCTCGTTCTTTCCCAGGTCGACGCCCAAATGAAAACGGCAATAACACGGTGAAATTTTTGTATGTTTGTCCTCGAAGCACTGACCACATTCATCACGTACCACACTTTAGCAGTAAGGAACAGCTTACATATAATGGCAAGCGAAAACATGGATAACTGCCTTCCTTGCCACGCATCACTTTTTTCCTTGGCCCTCGATGCCTGGTCATGCCAGAACGGATCTGGGTCACGGTAAGAATCAAGGGGCACTCCTAGATTCCTTGACCAGCGCATCCGAGAATAATCTTCGGGTGTGACCTCCCAGCCACCATGCCAGAAACCAAAGCTCTTTTCCCAGTTTATCTGGGCATCTGTGCAGCTGCAAAATTTCTGTACTACATCCGTCACCTCACAAATACTTTCTCTATTTGCACAAAAGACTGCGATGTCGTCGGCATAAGCCAGGATTTTTACATGCACTGATTGTAGCGTGAAGCCCGTTATGCATTCATTATTCCGGATGGCCAAGCAAAGCGGTTCAAGGTAGGCTGCGAATAACAATGGCGACAGTGGACACCCCTGCCTCATAGAAGATCGCACTTGGAGGCTTTCAGTGAGTTCTCCTTTCACAACAATCCGTGTGGTACAGTTTTCGTATGCCATTCTAACGCCATCTAATATTATTCGGCCGACATTTGCATGATCTAATACGGCAAACATAATATCGGGAGAAACGCGGTCAAAGGCTTTTGCCAGGTCTAGTTGTATCATCGCCACTCGGTCATCAAATGAGTCACAGCATTCTAGTATGGATCGTGGCACGTGTATGTTAGTAGCGATACTTCGCCCTTTTGTGCCGCATGTTTGGTGCGTGCCTACGAGCGTTGTTATAACACCCTGCAATCTTTTCGCTAGCACCTTCATGAAAATTTTGTAGTCAACGTTGGTGAGGCTTATCGGGCGATAAGACCCCACCAACAGGCGCTTGTCAGGGTCATCGGTTTTAGGAATTAGCACTATGGGGGATGTTGTGAAAGACAGCGGAACACGTTTTTTCTCACACCATTCGTCAACAACCTTCAGCAGAGCCTGGGCTATTGCCGGTTTGAACACTTTGTAGAAAGCTGCACCCAGTCCGTCAGGGCCAGAGGCTTTAACTGCTGGCAGGGCATCTACTGCATCCTCAATTTCTTTCACGGAAATCGGCTGCTCAAGCCGTGTTTTAACTTCTTCCTCAAGTTTCGGCATAAGTGGAAAGAATTCACTACAGAAGCCCCGTTCAGTTTTTCGCGGCTGAAAAAGCATATCTGCGAAATGATCACTGATTGCGTTCTTGATTACACTACTGTCCACCGAAATACCTGTGCTAGTTCTTATTTCTCGTATTTCCTTTCGGCACGCGTATAGTTTCTCGTCTGATAACACACGCTTTGTTGGTGTTTCCCCCGCCCACAGCTGTTCCGTCCGCGCCCGAATAACTGCCGCACTATACTTATCTGTGTCAATTTTTTCAAGCTGGGCTTTGACGCCCCTGATCTCATTAAAGCATGCGTCTGGTTGGGCGTTTTCTATACACGCAAGAAATTCGAGCTGTTTACGAAGCTCTGCTTCTTTTTGCTTCTCTGCGTATCTTAATTTCATGCTTTTTTCTATCGCTCTCATTTTCACCCCCTGCTTAAGATCCTCCCATTTTGCAGCGAAGCTCAACGGTTTCGCTGTAAGCAATGTATTAATTTCTTGATCTGGTTCGTTAAAAAAGCTCTCGTCCTCCAACAACTTATTATTAAGTTTCCATAAATGCCAATTAAACCGATTCTTGCTTTGTTTTCTTCTAAAGGTTGCAATCACTAAGGCATGATCACCGAAAGCCAGAGATCTAACTTCGTACAAGGTGCAAAGTGGTACAAGTTCAGCTGCGACATACGATCTGTCATAAGACAGATCGTATGTCGCAGCTGTTGCCCTGAAAGTGGGTATACTGCGTATAGGTGCCATTAGTAAATAAACTTCCAATATCTGCTAAATCATGGCCATGGACGATTTCATTCACAACATCAGCACTTTTATCACGTACAAATGACTTTTTGGCGCAATCTGAAGCTTGGCACACGCAATTCAAATCGCCCAGTAGGATTATCACTTTGTCACTGTTTAAATATGACTCCAATCCTTCAAAAAATAATTTTCGCTCAGTCTCTGCGTTTTGTGCATACACACAAATAACTCGGAAATCAAAGCCGCAGTGCAAAAAATCAACGACAAGGAGACGGCCGCTTTGACACGAGAAAATCGACTGTACCATAATACCAAGATTGTTGCGAAGAAAAAGTACACAACCATCAGAGGCACCTACAGAATGGCAGACACATGCATCAAAATGCGCACGGAAAGCGGACACCATTCGGTCTGTAGCAACTTGACTCTCAATTTTCGATTCTTGCACGGCGACTACATGTAGGTCGTTATCTAGAAGAAGGCGACTTAGCTGACACTGTCGCCTTCTTCCTCCAAGGCCTCTCACGTTAATAGATGCTACACGCAGAGCTTCACTTATTGTGATCGCCATAAACGCCTTATAAAATGGTGTCTGCCCTCGCGCCACACCCCAATACCCTTAGCCCAAAATGACACTTTGCAAAACGAACTATGGAGGCGCTTTCCCCGCCTGCCTTGAATCGACCGAAATGTTCGGCCGCGGCTTCAGGGTAGACCGCCTCGAACCTGGAGTTTTGGGTAGCGGTCCGTCTCCCCCGCTGTGGTCCTGTTGAAGCGTCCCGCTGTCAACGGCGTCGCGGGGGCGTTTTCCGGCCACCAAGGTAGCCGCACCGGGAAGAATGTCCATGCCCTCAGAGTCTGGAGAAATGCAAGGAGCTTCAGTGTCGACTGAAGATTTCGCCTCGCCCTCCGACTTGGGCCCGACGTCCTGGTGAGGCGCTTTTTCACGTGTGGTGACATCCGCCTCAACCACTGTTTTCTCCTGAGGTGGCAACCCCAAGGCAGTCTCCCTCTCACCCGCAGTGTTCTCAGTCGCAGCGGAAGATGTCTCTTCCAAATCCGCCTCGTCCATGAACAAGGCGGATGGGTGCGGAGCGTTCACGGGCCCTGTCACTTTTGCGTAGGTCCGCTCGCACTGGCCCTCCTCGTGACCGAATCGTCGACAGGCACCACACCTTGGTAAACGGCACTCTCGGCGAATGTGGTCGGTGCCGCGGCAGCGTAGGCAGAGCGGAGCTCTCCCTGGCACGACCACAAGGACCAGCTCGCCGGCAACGCTCACCTGGTGGGGGGTGTCGTCGAGCTTTACACCCGGCTTCAGATTCAGGGTCACATGCCATGTGGTAGATCCTTTGTCCACCATGCCCTGCACGCGCCACCACTCGCGGGCGACGTCGGTGACCTTGCCATATGCCGCAAAGGCGAGCTTCACGTCTTCGTCCGGTACACTGTGTAAAAGCCAGTGTACTTTCATGCGTACATTCTGGTTAGCAGGGTCGATGACAAGACACCGACACTTTTTCACTACCAGTCCACCAGAACTGACAATTTTCTTCACGGCGTCTTCATCCTTGAAGGTAACCGCCCACACATGGCTCATCCTGTAGGCTCCGATGGCGATGACTTCCGGTAGGAGCGATAATTCCGCGAGCGCATCGCGGAAATTTTCCGCCCGGAAAGGGCAGGTACTGTTATCACAGTGCAAAAAAACTGTGTTCACAACAAAACGCCCTGTAGGCAAACTCGGTAAAACCACCTGATAATCACACCCTGCTGAAGAAACAGCGGCAAAAGACCTGTTACCGCAGCCCTGCTGAGCCGCTGAAGCCGCTCCGACGGAGCTCATTTCACACACGCCCGCTCGCTAGCGAAGCCGGAAGTGCACTCCTCCGCAACTCTGCTGGGCACAAAAGTGGGGAAACTAGCAGCGTATTTGTATCTTCGGGGTTGCTCAATGAAAAAAGAATATCAGTAGCAGGGCGTGGTTTCGATCCACGGAGCTCTGGGTTATGGGCCCAGCACGCTTCCACTGCGCCACTCTGCTTTTTTTTCTTTATTGCATGAATTGGTACAAATACATCAGTAAACGATTGTGGTTGCCATGCCCCTTGGCTGACAACCGTGTCTAATGGACTTTCATTACCGCAAGTTCGTCCATCAGACTCAAGACCTCCTCCGCAGCGTCTTGCTGCTTCAAAATTTCTTTTAGTTTATACACTTGTTCAACTAAATAATCACATACAGATCGTGCATCGACATCACAGTGTCTATAAGCCATCCTACTCCTCCAAATACTGTGAAGGCCCAATAGCATGATGAGGTCATACTGAAAATCATCATTAACAGTTGTCAAGTACCGAATTCCACGTGGCGTCAATGGCAGGTCTTTTTTAAGTGTCCTTTGTAACACATCCCAGTAAAACACCGCATCCCAACAATCCGGGAACACGTGCTCAACTATTTAGGTTTCCTACATAGTAGGCAGTTTGAGCCCCAAGGTAAAAAAGGCCCTTTTCTTCCATCCATGTTTTGACTGGGAGGGTTCCTGTATGCAATTTCAAAAAGAATGTTTTTACGCCCAGTGCAACAGTCATGGTCTTAACACGTTTGTGCACATCTTTCCCTGGGCCTTCACAGTATAAGATTCTGTACAATGGAGCTGGGAACAATTGTGCAATAAGATCCTTGTATAGTCGCTTAGGTGGTACCGTCGCTAAATACTGCGACACTGCGCCACTCTGCTGGGCACAAAAGTGGGGAAATTAGCAGCGTATTTGTATCTTCGGACTTGCTCAATGAAAAAAAAAAATATTAGTAGCAGAGCGTGGTTTCGATCCACGGACCTCTGGGTTATAGGCCCAGCACGCTTCCACTGCGCCACTCTGCTTTTTTTTTATTGCCTGACTTGGCCACAAATATACCGCACTGGAACTCAATACAACAGGAACAAAGGAATAATATATGTGCACAAAGCTAGTTCGCGTTGCCTAACACCCACTGAGGGGCAGGCATTGTCATGGTAAAATTCCTTGAGCACCGTCAAAGGTTCCAGCTCTGACAGCCATTCAGGAGCACATGGTTGCAATTTAAGCATGTCAAGCCATCGCTGCACGCTCTCGCGGAAATACATGCGGGCTGGCCGCGCATCTTTATCGCAGTGATAACCAGCCATTCGTGCGCGCCATATACTGTGGAGGCACATTAACATAACCTGGTCTAACGGCATATCATCATGGTTATCCAATGGCAAATACCTAATGCCATGGCAATCAAGTGGCCACTGTCTTTTTTAATTGTCCTCTACAGTACATCCTACAAATATACCCCCTCCCAGCAATGCAAAAACACGTGATCTATTTTCTCTGGCCGTTTGCAGATGAGACATTGGGCCTCCCACGGTAGGAACATACCCTTTTCCTCCATAAGTGATTTTACACACAAAGTACCGGTATGTAACATAAAGAAGTATAAAGCTCTGTACAAGGGCACCGGGAACACCACCTCACAAACATCCTTTTATAATGTTCTCTGTTAACATTACTTAAATACTCTTTCGAAAAACGCACGCTTAGGAATTTTACGCTCACAACAATTTCCCTAAAGAATCCAAAAAGAGAACCCGGCATACATTGAGTATAAACTACGAAATCAGGCAACGCTCGACCGACTCTTAGTTGACACACTGTGCGCAGGAATGGATCGCTGGCATCCATAAAAAACATAAACCGGTTGATAATCTGTCGCACAAACAAATGACCCAGACCGAGCCCCCCATGCTTCACCTGCCGGAACAAATTTGTCCGACTGCACCTCTCCCAGCTCGAGGCCCAAACAAACACCGCAAAAACTCGATGCAATTTTTGCACATTTACACGGGAGCAATGCAACACTTGCAATAAATACCATAACTTACTAATTAAAAACAGGTTGCAAACTGCGGCTCTTGCAAATATTGATAATTGAGCGCTTTTCCATTCCTCCGCTTTTTCACGGGTTGCTTTGACCTGCTCTAGCCAGTATGGCTCGCTTTCCTTGTAAACTTCCAAGGGCACACCCAAGTACTTTGCAGGCGTTGTAACCCACGACACATTAGCGGAAGTGTCGGGGGTCAGCTGCCATTCTCCATGCCAAAATCCCAGGCACTTACCCCAGTTAACTTGACTCCCTGTGACTTTGCTAAAATGTTTTACCACAACCACTGTCCTCTGTATACTCTCCTTATTTACACAAAAAACCGCAACATCGTCTGCGTAAGCCAGTAATTTGACTTCTGACTCCTGCAGTCGAAAACCGTCAATGTCGTTGTTTTGTAGAATGCTTAAACACAATGTTTCAATATAAATGCCGAACAAAAGAGGGCTGAGGGGGCAACCTTGGCGCACCGAACGTCGTACGTTGATGGGGGCCCCCAATGACGCATTGACAACTAATCTCGTAGTGCAGTTACGGTACGCCAAGGCCACTCCCTCTCCAATAACAGAGCCAACATTAACATAGTCTAATATACTGAACAGAATAGTATGCGCCCCACAAAAGCTTTCTCCAAGTCCAACTGCAGTATCCCGACATGTGCGTAAGTTGCATCGCAGCATTCGAGCACACTTCTCGCTTTGTGAATGTTCTGAAAGATGGATCGCCCTTTGATACCGCACGTTTGGTGAGGGCTCACTAGTTCGCATATAACCGTTTGTTGTCTGCCAGCAAGCACCTTCATATAAATCTTGTAATCAACGTTTGTCAGAGCAATGGACCTGTAAGACGACAACTGCCTAAGCTTATCTGGTTGGTCAGTTTTCGGAATAAGTTCTGTGTGCGACGATCCGAAACACGCAGGCAGTGCTTTCAGTTCATATGCTCCATTAAATGAGGCACACAATAAAGGTGATAGCTTTTCCTTGAACGCTTTATAAAAACCGCACTCAGGCCATCAGACCCGACTGATTTCCCTGGGTTTAAAGTTTCTATTACCTGCTGCACTTCTTTTTCGCTTATTGGCCGCTCCAGTCTTTCTTTTTGTTTGTCATCGCGTAAAGAAAGGATTCTTTAAAACGGTCCAAATAAACCTCTCGGGACGAAAATAGCTGTTCATAATACTCCCGGAAAGATTTGGCGATTCCTTCGTTATCGGTTTCTGTGCGTCCTGCCCAATCTACCTCTGCCACGTGATTTCGCCTTGCATTTGCTTTTTCTATTCCCAACGATCTTTTTGTCGGCGTCTCATCCATGGCCAATTTTTCCGCTCTCGCACGCACCAGTGCTCCGCGATAACGTTCTTTGTCCTTCAGTTGAAGTCTTTTATTTTTATAACGTCGTCCATGTATAACCCTCGCGTGTTACACTCCAGGGCTAACAATTTATCTAGCAAAGATCTTAAATGCATTTAATTTTGTTTTTCTTGAAAACGTATGCAGCTGGCCTTTTCTATAGCTTTGATTTTAATTTGTTGTTTACACAGTTCCCATTCTTGACCCAGTTCGTGGGCGTCCTCCTGACAAATCTTACTAATTTCTTCTTCTACTAGTTTGGTGAATTGCTAGTCATTCAGCAGTTTATTATTTAACTTCCACAATTCCCAATTAAAACCGCTACCTCCCTTTCTTGTTCCAATTGCACCCTGAACCAAGCAGTGATCTGAGTACGTTACCGCCAAAACATAATAATCATGGCATTTTGGAGCCAGTTCTGCGGATACATAAATTCTGTCAAGGCGGGCGTGTTTAGAACCCTGAAAATGAGTATACTGAACCCGTCGCTCGCTCTTGAGAGACTCTGCAACGTCTTCCATTGCAAATTCGTCAATCAAGCGCGATAGAACCTCTGTGCTACTATCCCTAAATGTACGATGGCTAGTTTTGTCACCGGAGCTCAGTACACAATTGAAATCTCCCAGAAAGACAAGTTGCTTATCCGTGTTTAAATACTCCTCAACAAAATCAAACAAAGCAGCCCTCTCATTAACTACCGTAGGTGCATATATACAAACAGCACGCCACTCAGCCGAGCAAAAGCTCAAATCGAGGACCCCCCCCCGACACGACGGAAAAGAAGCATGCGACTGCACAGGACGCATCCAGCAGAAGTACTGACTGCATGACTGACAGCTGCGTAAAACCGCGACGTGAAACGTTGCACCATGCTCTCGGTCTCTTGTTCACCCTCGACTTTTGTCTCTTGAACTCTGAGTACATCGATGTCATTTTCATTTAAAAGGCGCAGGACTTGGCTCTGCTTCCTTTCCGCTGCTAGACCTCTCACGTTAAGGGTCGCTATCTTTTGTGACAGTACATAAGCCATTTTCTTAGAATGAAAAGAGGCCAAGAGCATGGTGCTTACCTTTCATGTCTAGCATGGTGCTAGACGCTTTCGTTGACGCAAAACCATAAGGTTGGAATGGCAGACCTTCTGACAGGGGCGGCTTTTCGGCAGCTGTTTTGTCCGTCGAGACATTCGGTCTTGGTTTGAAGGTCGCCCTCCTCCCTATTGGCGTTTTTATTGGCGGCTCGTCGTTGCTATCTGCCTCTGCCTTGTTTGTCTCACTTGTGCTCTCGTCGTGGGCACGCTTCGCAGGGCCTTGGACGTTGGTCGCTCGGCCGCTGCTCTTTTCGAGGGTTTCCTGTCTGCCCGCAGACTCCGAAAGTTCAATTTTTGAGCTCTCGGCTTAGCTCACCCTTCCTTCTTCTGACGGTCCGTTGTTTGGTAGTGTGACTTCTTTGTCTGGTCTACTGATTATTTCGTCACCAGCCCCCGAGAGCACTAACATGCCTGTCGTTGTTGCTAGCTTTTCACCTTCTACGACCCCTTTTGCGGCCTCTTCTGTATCTGCGACATCCATTCGGTGCTCCGTCATGTCCGCCCTCACTGTCGGTGCAGCAGCCACTCCATACGTTCGTACGCAATCTTCCTCGGAGTGGCCAGAACGCTTACATGTCGAACAACGCGGAATCTTACAATCCCGGCGCACATGACCGGTCCCGCGGCAGCGCAGGCACTGCATTGGCCGCCCAGGCACCACAACAAGGGCGAACTCCCCTGCTACTCTTATCTGGTGAGGCAGGTCTTCTATGCTCATCCCGGGCTTCAACTTCAGGAGCACGGTTCTCGTTGTTGAGCCCTTTTCGTGAACGCCCTGGACTCGCCACCGCTCACGGGTCACTTCGGTCTCCTCACCGAAAGCCGCAAAAGCAGTTCGGATGTCCTCATCGGCCACGCCATGCAACATCCAGTGGAGCCGTAGCTTCACTTGTTGATCCTCCGGGTCAATGATGATACACCGTCGACCTTTCACTTGAAGCTCCTTGAAGGCTAGCAGCCGCTTAGTTTCTTCAGTGCTGCTCAAAGTCACCGCCCATACATGGTTTATTTGGTAAGCCCCCAAGGCCACCACGTCTTGGAGCGTACCAGTCTTGGCCAGGGCGTCCCGGAAATCTTCAACCCTGAAGGGTCGCACTCGTACGTCGCCGTGCAAAAACACTGTGTTGAAAACAACACGACCGCTGGGCAGATGCGGCAAAATGATCTGATATTCTTTATCTTCGTTTCCGTCAAGCCTGTTACCGCGGCCAGCCTGGGCCGCAATCGCCGCTTCGCCGGAGCTCATGATTCTTCGTCCGTACACGCCGGTGGCCGGAAGTAGAATGGCTCCTCGCGAGCTGCGGTAACGGCCAATGATGGCCGTGGAATGTCGTTGTTGGAAAGACTTCAAGAATACAGGATTGTACTGCCACCTCTGCCTACCGGGGAAGGACTTAAAACTATGCTTGTTCTTCACTGCGACATCAATGGAAGCCCTTACAGGAGAGAAAATTTCTGCCAACCGATGAAAGACGCCGGTGTCATCGAACAGGTAGGGGGTATCGGCGCATACCAGATGTCTCATATCTGGTTAGTCAATTTCCGAACCGAAGATGCAAAGAAAAAGTTACTTGGCTTAGGGCACATCCTTGTTAAAGGAAAACAGTGCGCGCTTTGGGACCCCGAAAGGCAAAAAGTAAGACTTAAAGGGCACTGGTGCGCGTTCAACGTCAGCAACTATAATACGTTTAAACGCGCGTTTGCCGTATACTTCACTTCACTTCACTTTATTCACCTTAAAGGCCCCCTTCCGGGGGTATTACATAAGGGGTGGGTTAATATATACAACATTAATAAATACATGTCATTGCCTTACGATAAAAGTAGTTATAGCATGTAAAAAAGAAGATGGGCACATGATAGTGGCGACGTTGGTGGGGAGGGTATTCCAGTCCACAGCAGTGCGGGGGAAAAAGGAACCTGAAAAAGTTGCAGTACGAGATAGGGGCCGGGCAATCTGAAACGGATGTGCAGTGCGGTGAGATATGCGGGTCGGATGAGTAATGTAAGGTGTTTGATTCAGAGTGCTGTGGTACAACTTATGGAGTAAACAAAGGCTCGCGATGCGGCGGCGAGCTTCGAGGCTTTCGAGACCGGAAATATTCTTCAGAGATGAAATGCTGATGGTATACGAATGTGCAGAATGAACGAAGCGGATGGCGCGGTTTTGGACTGATTCAAGTGCATTTGTTAGGTACATTTGGTGAGGGTTCCAGATGGGACTAGCGTACTCAAGTTTAGGTCTGATAAGTGTTTTATAAGCCAGAAGTTTAACGTGCTGCGGTGCATGACGAAGATGACGTTTTAGGAAACCTAGAGATCTGTTGGCAGAGGATATGATTGTGGTGATGTGTGTTCGCCAAGAAAGATCGCTAGACAGGGTTACACCGAGGTACTTGAAGGATTGAATGCTTTCTATGGGTGAATTAGCAACTGTATAGGAAAACATAAGGGGGTTGTGATGACGTTGGAATGAGACGAGTTTGCATTTTTTGGCGTTTAGCGTCATTAACCAGTTGTTACACCATTCATAGACACAGGTAAGGTCATTCTGAAGGGCCATTTAATCACAAATGTTAGTAACGGTACGATAAATTACACAGCCATCGGCGAAAATGCGAATAATACATGATACTTGTAGTGCCAAATCATTAATGTAAATTAAAAACAAAAGCGGGCCGAGCACAGATCCCTGCGGAACGCCGGATGTTACAGGCAGGGTGCCTGAGCTGTGATTGTCAATAGAAACGAACTGAGATCGGTTAGCAAGGAATTCTTTAATCCACTCTAGAACATTGGGGTTTAAATTTAAAAAGGCAAGTTTTAGTAATAGGCGTTGGTGTGGTACCTTGTCAAATGCCTTTGCGAAATCTAAGAATAATGCATCGGTCTGCAGGTTGCGGTCAAGGTTACTATGCAAGTCAAAAGTGAAGTGAAAGAAGTATCTGGCGACAGATGGAAGACCGGCAGTTTTCAAAACGCCGACTCGACCACCCGAGTTGTTCGGCTGATACTTCGTGAAGGTGACAGCCTGGATCGCATACCACATCAGATGCGTATCGGGAACGCCACCGTCTTAGTCGTCGTCCAGGGCGGGCGCCGATATGCTTACGCTGCCACAAGAATGGCCACACCCGGCGTGACTGCAGTGTACCCAAATGCAATGAGTGCCACGCTTTTGGGCACGAAGAGGCGGGATGCACGAGATCGTATGCCCTAGCTGCTGGAAGAGGAGCGTTCGGCGATAACAGCGAGCTGCACATGGATGAGGATGAAGCGGAGAAGGCAGCCTCTAACGCAACGGTTGATGAACAAACGGACGCAGTGCAGAGCAATGGAGAGGGATGCACTGAAGGAGATACTCCTGCATCAAAGCTTAGTCCACCAGAGTCGGATACCACGAGCAGTACTACCGGTTCGCCGCAAGTTGCCCTGAAATCTACTGGAAAAGACAGTGTGACAGCTATGGACTTTGATTCTGCGACGGCTAAACGGCGCCATGATGAGGTGACTAGAGAGAGCCAAGAGCAGCGATTGCGGTGTCTAGAATGTCAGTGGTGCGTCGCCGATGTGAAGAAGCAGCGCGTCACCAGAAGGATACGATCGTCGTCGCTTCTTAGCGGCGACAACTTCGAATCCTAAACCACGGCGGGGCGGCACTACATGGCGCGGCCTGGTCTTGCTAAGCGATGAAGCGATGGCGTCGTTTGAAAGGAGCATTCTAGTAGCAACGCTCAATATCCGAACATACCAATACACTCATACAAATAGACTTCAAATTACCCTTCCCTCCTGTCCAGCAGAGTGGCGCGAGTAGTGCTAGCAGCGACTGACTGCTTGCGCTGCCGCCGCCAGCGAGTCAAGACAACATGACTGCGTAGAACACCGTCGCCGCCATGCAGAAAGAGAAGCCCCCCCTCCCCCCCCCCTCGTCCTGCGTGGCGGTGAGAGTGCTCTCTTATTGCCGAAACGCCGGCTTGCTATCAGCGGATCACTGTGCGTGCATCCCGTTCTCACGAGCTTCACTCACTGCGCCACCCGCAACATCAGTCAGTCGCTGCTATCTGTTCGTCGCGCAATGTTCTGGGCCCACGCGCTGCTTCGCGCAACCTCCCGATAACTTAATTGCTCTCTTTATTTCTCTGACCACAAAGCTTCTTCCATGACAGCCAAAAACTGTTAGTGGAGTGTTTCTTGAAGGAACACTTGTGAAAAATAAAAGAATGGTTGTCGGTAATTGTACTTACGTGTCTTGCTCGAAATCTTTGCCTCAATCTATCGAAAAGGCGAAACAGCTGATGAGCTGCGCCCAAATTTTGCATTAGGAAGTAACGTAATCGTGACAAATTTTTTCTTCCTGCCATTTTGCTCTCCGCTAATGTATGCAATCTGGTGCCGTTGTCGACCTCTTTTCAGTGTGGTCTACCACGCAGAAAACCCTTCTTTTATACACGAAAATACTTCGTCTGAGACATTGTTCACGAACATATTCGCAAACTTTATTGCCTTCATGCTTTAGCAGGAATAACGTCAATCGTATACGTTTAAACAATGTAGTTGAGTGCAGTAGCACACTCAAAGACGCCGCACACATGTATTCACCTAGGAGTGTAACGATATTTTTTTTTACTTCTTTATTTTACAAGAGCTGCACGCGGCATAGGTCACCGCTATGCTATAAAGGCATAAAAGTTGTAAAGCAACCCGCGTCCGGTTTTACTTCCCGTTGTTTAGTGTGCACCCTTCGGACACCTTGTGGGGCTACCGGAGCACCACACTGTTTTAGCTGTAAGCGATTGCCGTTGTTCCTGGCGACGAAACACCGCATTATGCACGACGACGCCATTGTACCACCTGCAGCTAGTTCCCGAAAACTCAGCAGACTTCCTGAGAAATCCTTTTCATATATCCAAGACCGGTTCATTCTGCGGCGCCCTGGGGGTTATTCTTTCACAAAACGAATAAATTTTATGCTCCTTTCCCTGATCTGGAACAGAAGAAATACTAGCACTATTTTTACATTATATCTGTGACCGCGGTAAAAGATTTTGGCGTCGCAGACGCTGAATCACAAATAAGAAACTGTCAAGAGGCAATATGCATAGCTGTCATTGATTGCTATGAAGAAGTATTGTGATTAGATCGAAGTTGCAACATTTGCTTTCACCACGAGCCATTAACCATTTCGGCTCATCTCACTTGTATTCCACGGTGCTTCAATTTTAGAGTTTCCATGCTTTCGCTATTTTTAATTAGGTCTTAACAGTTTTTAAAGTTTCCTATAAGTCGCTCACTGGCAACATTGATTTCGCTGAAGTAGAATGAAGTGGCCGAGCAAGCACCTCCGCGTTTCATGAGTGATGCTTTGGTCACTACGTGAACGGAGTAAGGATATATAGCATAGTAAGGTTTTAAACGGGACGCTGAGCATAACAAGGACGAACGAATAAAGGACGGTGAAGAAGTAGTTAATTTTATAGCAAGACTGTCAACTGAAATTTTTAAGTGTTTTCATCATCCTCATCAGCCTGACTATACCCACTGCAGGGCGAAGGCCTCTCTCATATTTCTCCACTTAACCCGGTTCTGTGCTAGCTGCATCCACTTGACCCCTGAGAACTACTTAACCTCATCCGCCCACCTAACTTTCTGCCGCCCCCTGCTACGTTTTCCTTCCCTTGGAATCCAGTTGTTTACCCTAAGCGACCATCGGTTAACCTCTCTTCGCACTACATGTCCTGCCCATGTCCATTTCTTCTTAATTTCTACTAGAATGTCGGTAACTTGAGTTATTTCTCTGACCCACTCTGCACGCTTTCTATCTCTTAATGTTACCCCTACCATTTTTCGTTCCATAGCCCTCTGGGTTGTCCTCAACTTAAGTAGAACTCTCTTGGTTAGCCTCCACGTTTCAGCCCCATAGGTGAGTACAGGCAAGATGCAACTGTTGTATACTTTCCTCTTGAGCGATACCGGTAAGCTGCTAGTCATAATCTGCGAGTGCTTGCCAAATGCGCACCATCCCAATCTTATTCTTTTTGTTATCGCGAATGTGTCTGTGAGGTTTTCGCAAACGATGTCACGGGAATGAATAAAACAGCCGGGACTTATTAACGTACTCTGAGCTTGCACAAAATGCGGCGCGAGGAGTAAATGCTTCATATGCAGTTCAGGGGCGCAGACGCAGGGTTTGCAACCACTCCATTGTGGAGTGTTATAGAACACAAATTCACTAAACCCTTTCCATGCTTGTCCATGTGTTCCCACAAGCGAACATGCAGGCCATGATGCACAAATTACGATCGCCACGCTACGGTCCTGTCTATTATTCGAGTAAAATGCTGTTTATATTAGCCATATGCACAACTAAAAGTAGCATAGGGTTTCCAGCAATTTATTCTACTACGCCGCTTACATTTGCAAACGGGACAGTATTCTGTCGTAATAACTGTGGCTTTAAGTCGTTTCGCTCTGCCCTGCTGCGTAGTATCTGAGATGCTGCAACACATGCCTTTAGCAATTTCTTCGGGCCTAAGGGTATTTCAAGAAATAAAAATAAACAATTATTCCGCTTACATGTGCGCAGTCACTTGGATGCTGCCCTGCTGCAATGACGTGGAAGTTCGGTGTTTTAAGTTATCCTCCATGCACGCAAAACATTTTCCCAAGATACTACAGATACTGTGTACTAAAGCTATGACGAGCAAGAAAAATTATCCGCATTTTATTTAGCGAAATTTGTACTTGCGATAAGAATGTGATGTTATTTATCCAAGATAAATTGCCACCCAGCTATTTGCGAGAAGCTAACTTCAGATATTTCCTTTTCCAAAATCTGTTGACAAAACGCGGTAGTAAATTTTTATAGGCCATTGGATATAAACGCAATGAAAATAACGAAGGCGACTGTTTCTACAGCATTACCTATTACTTTGTATTCTGGGCACAATTGCTTCATACTGACGGCTAAAGTTCAGCCAGAAACCTGAGACGCAACGTTTAGTTTTTTTTAAATTCCGCTGACGTCGGGCGACCGCCGTTTTGATTAGGTGCAAGCAGGCCAGGAAAGGAAGCGTGCTATTTGAAACGCGAAGTGAATTCTGACGAGAGACATGCGCAAAACACTTTTCCTCGTGCGCCTCCAATAAAAAAAAAGCAAAAAAAAAAACCCATCGCGTTTCTTTCTCCGGGTCTCAGAACAAGCTGTTTAGTAGCGCTGTCAGCGCAGTATTCTACTGTCCTTGTCAGTACATATCATTCACTGTAGCATATAAAAGTTCTTCACCGAACACAATTGCAATGGCTCGAGGAAATTGTTCGCCTTAAAATTCCCAAGCTCATATTTAAGTCATTATGTGTAGAATTGTTCTGCGACCTGAAAACATTTCGTTCTCTTGAACGGCGTGTACCTTATTAGCCTTGAAAAAAAAATGATTGCGTACTCCTTTCTCTGTTTTGAATTTTCTTTTTTGTACATATATAAGCGTACGTATTTGGCACATGTTCCGTTTTTTTTTTTTTTTTTGGGGGGGGGGGTAAAACCGGCAACGAAGATTTTGAGTTGGTGACTTGAAGGAAAACCTTTCCATAGACAGTTGAAGTGTGCTCTTTTCTTTCTTTTTGTGGTTTTTGTAGTATAAGAATCACGCATGCTCTAGATTAGTTTGTTTAGGAGGGCAACCTTCTCAGCACCATATTCTTTAAAAACGCTACTAATATTTCTTTGAAGTCTAAGGTTGAACGCTTACTTTGAATACACTACACATATGTTGAAAAATCTCTTCAATGCTGTAGCTCCGAGGTTTTGCTCAAATGCCTGACCAGTATTTGCTTGTTTTTGTTCCGTCAAGTAAAATGTTTTCTGCAAAAAGAACAATGATTCTCAAGATACTTATGTCAACAATTTAGGTTCATTTAATTCAGTGTGCGTGCGTGGGTTTTCTCCACACTTTCCTGCAGACAAAACAAATTGCACTTCCTGGAGCCGCGCTTGGTCTTAAACTGTTATTTGCTGCTACTGCTATTTCCCGTTAATTGCTTTATCAGGCTTATTTGCCAAGCTTGCACGTAGAAGTGCCGTATGTGTGGTTATAATTTATATCGCATTATTGCTCTGCACATAGAGTGGCGGCGACGCAAGCACATTCCTTCCTCGGGAAAGGCCCAGTCGTCAGGAACGCTGTTGATTGCCCCTGAAAATTAGTTTAGGCTTTCAGAGAGCTCCTCTACCTTCTATTGCACTCTTGTGTTGCTTAACTGTGCAGAATCTGTGAAACGCCAAAACATGCCATCGCGAAAAGCTCAGCTGGTCAGCTACCTTCGCAGTTGTTTGCGCGTTCCTCAGTTTGCTGCTGTTCATGGGATAGAAATACTGACGCGCTATAAGAACGTGGTTCCATGCATGCATAGCCTTTAAAGCAAGAGCTGCTTTGATCACAACGCTGCTGCTTTCTTCGTGTGTGCCATACGGTGAGTGGCGTCGTTCTATTTCCGATGGAAGGCTAACGCTAAACTATGCGAAACTAGACACTCCTTTTTTCCTCGTTTTAGGTAAAGGTGTGGGCCACATTTTCTCACAGTGCCATACATTGTGTAAGACCAACTGCTTTAGCTGTTAGTACCTTCTCTGGTCCTGGTGATTTTCAAATATTCCCAGCGGCATTGCGAACATTCCAAATGACCGAGTAACACATAGGGTGAATCCTATTAGCCGGGCTTTGCTTTTATACATTTTCACCAGTACTATTAAGCAACAAAAACAACCGAAATTTCTAGGTATATGACGTGTCTAAAAAATAATTGTTCCGTTGGTGCTGATAACATTAGGTTGAGGTAGTGAAAGCTGTATCCGATATTACCGCACCTTTGTTGTCACATATATGCAACCAAATGCTCAAAGGAAGCAAGTTTCTAGAGAAATTAAAAATTGCGAGAGTTTCCGCGACACATGAGACTGGAAGCTACAACAATCCTAATAATTATCGCCCAATATTCGTTCTTCCTGTTTTAGCGAGAATTGCCGAACACGTTATCAACACCCGCCTAATTCGTACCTCGCTAAGGCAGGAACTATTGTCAAAGAACAGTTTGGATTTCAAAACGACGAATCTACGGAAAAAGCTTTACGTCTCATAAAAGACCGAATAATCTATAACATCGAAAACAGAATGTTTCCAATAGGGCTATTTTTAGACTTTAGAAAAGCCTTCGACTCAGTATCCTAAGAAATTTTACTACGCAAACTAGAATTCTACGGGGTACGGGTCTCAGCCCTGAGTCTTCTTGAGAGCTACTTGTCATCCAGATTTCAATTTACAATGATCGATCACATACCTTCCAGCTACGGCCTTATACGCACTGGTGTGCCACAAGGCTCAATACTGGGTCCTATTCTATTCCTAGTTCACATAAACGATATTGTTAATATCCCTCCTTGCTCCGAAATAGTTTTATACGCCGACTACACAAATATTTTCTTTACTGACGCGAGTTTACAAGCTATACAGAGTAAAGCAGATATCTGGTTTAGAAAATATCTCATTATTGTTGCGGACCAATAGGTTAGAATTAAACATCTCGAAGACGAAGCACATAATATTCAGAGCTAAAAATGAAGTCATCAGAGATGAGCCAACAATACTATACAATTCAAACGTTATACAGCGTGTAGAAACCAAAACATTTCTTGGAGTTATGTTTAATGAATATTTACTGTGGACTGACCATATTAATCAAGTAAGAAAACAGATTTCGCGATCTGTGGGCCTCCTAAACAAATGATGGCTTCTATTACAAATATGGCTAAAAAAACAACTTTATTTCAGTCTAATTCAATCGCATCTTCACTGTTGTCTGCTGGTATGGGGCGATACAGCACAGGCTAATTTAAATTCTTTGTTTCTGCTACAGAAAAAGGCCATCAGAGTAACTGTTCACCTAGCTTACTTCGATAGCACGGACCAGTGGTGGAACAGCTTAGGGTTATTAACCATTTTTCAGCTAAAAACTATTCGGCTAGCGCTTGAAACGTATAAAAAGACTCATTCTGAACCTTAGTTTTTTGTAACGCCAGAACTACCTCAAAATCCATAGCATCTTCGTCATATGGAAATAAGAGCACCAAAAGCAAGAACGAATTAATGGTTTAAAACAATTAGATATCAAATGGCTGTCCTTTTAAATGAAAACAGAAATATCCATGAGCTCTTGTACCAAAGGAAAAGTAAAAAAATCTACAAAAGAAAAGTGATTGCACTGCTGACTGCATGACGTTTTGGTACATCCTGTGATATACTGTGCATTCATAGCAGTGAACGTGATTCTTTTTTCTTTCTTTCCCTTCATAACTTCTTGTATTACATCACTGCTTCTTTTCAAGAAACCTGATTCACTGTAACTTTCACTGCACAGGTTTTCTCTCTTGTATGTTCATCGTAGATTGCTGTACCAGCAGTCGTGGCGTGTGATGGTTTCATGTTATTGTTGTTTTTTTTTCTTATTTATTCAGAACACCTTATTTTCAGGTATTGGTATCTTTGAAATTAATATTGTTTCATGTGCTTGTGGAAACTGATGTCATGATGACCGCTACATACATTGTATTTGCTTGTTTTGTATACATGTGCCAAATGTAATTTGCTTCCCCCAGGGAGGAAAGCCCACGTCAGGCGTCGTATCTTTTAGGTCTTTCCTGAAGTGTAAATAGAAATGTACTTCAAAACAAATAAATAAATAAGTGTTATCGACTCTGGATATGAAAAACAATTATGCGCATTACCCTGAAAAATCAGTTTGGCGCACACTTAATTCGAGGAAACTTCGAAAAGGAGCCATTTCCAGAAGTTAGCGAAGTGACAGCAGTGCAAGGCACATGACACAGTGGGAGCAACAAAAAGTTTAGAACTCCTGAAAATAACAGGACGACTAACGATCATGCCTGACCATTGTAGGCAACTGATGTGCCGATGGCCGATAAACGGGTTACATGTTTTCAGAGGTTTGAAGTGTCGCTGCTTGGAAGCAAGTACTCAAGCATGAATGACAGTAGAGAGCGTATTGAGTTTTCTTCCCGCTCCTTCGAACCAGAATTCCCCTCTTTAACGTTCTTCAAACACTCACTGTCTTTCGAAGCGAAGTTCTACGAAGTGGTGCGGCGTTATCTTAGGGAAGCTCTGTTTTTCTCTTTATTTTCTGCTCTCCTCTCTCTCGCTTACTTTTTCATCTGTTGGGCAGCTATTCCAGAGTCAATTCAGACTTTGTAGCGGTTCGAATGGTGAGCCAAGAAGTATTGCTTTCTTAGTACCTCTCTCTGCATTGTCTAGAATTTATGGCTGCTAACTAAATATTTGGAAAATTTCTACGGTGGTGCTCTTTTCATATGTTGAGGCAGATATATGTATTTATTGCATCAATTCAATGGGCAAAAAAATATTCTTATCAATCACACTCGGGCTGGTGTTGTCAGAAAGAATGATGTGGTAAAATAGCTGTGTGCTGCCCTACCACAGCCTCTTCGGAGCGACAGTTTTAATACTAAGTTTTGAGAGAGGTGTTTTCTTGCGTAATTAATACCATAAAGCCAGAAACTAAGAACATTTGGCATTCTATTCTGCTGGAATATTCAGGGGCAAGAACAAAATACATTGTTGCAAATAGTTTTAAATACTTTCTTGCTTTTATGCAATTAGCCGATCTATCGGAATGGCTAATATTCTTAAACAATTTGTTAAGTTTACACCAATAGCTTTTAGGTGACACGGCAATCACACCTTGTTTCGTTCCAGTCAGACCGGTTGGTAAGAAGCAGCGCTGGCATAGTGTCTAAATATAAACGCAGTACTCTCACGTGGTCTGCTTGTAGGAAAAAGCGATAGCGACAAGCCGGATTGGTATTTATATAAAGGAAAAAAGAAGCACTGGGATTGTCCCTAAAATGGCTAGCATTAATGGCAAGCCGTTAAATAAGAATCAAGAAGTCTTCGAGATGAAGCCAGTGATTCTAGATTTTTCCAGGGCACCGGCTCACCGACACTATTAAACAATAAATAAAAACAATATTTAAACGCCAGCGTGATTCCAGGACAAAGACTATTATCTTTTTTTTTTTGACGAGGAGTAGCAGGGCGCGGCAAGATATCAATTCATCTGAGAAAGTTTATTTCGAGACCTATAGAAAACAAGTATATCTATAAAAAGTGACCATGTCGATAACCTATAGAAATGAAGGGCTTATCCAATCAAACCAACAGTGGGCCTCGTTTGTGACAATGATGCGGTATTAGATGGCCGCTTAGATAAATCATTCAGTTACCCCTCTGTAGAATGAAACAAATGCGCTGTACATGCCCTTCTGACACTATCGCTTTTAATGTCCCCGGTCAGCCTAGACAATGATATTCTTCCACAAACCCTACCAACTTCACAATATAACGTTCAGTGCTCAGCTATGCACACGGCAAGCGCATAGATGCCCACCAGGGATTTTAATCACCCATATGAAGGGGGGTATTATAGCTGCAGCTATCAAAATTGCTAAGTGCGTTATATTCTATCAGGTTGTTCCTCAAGCAATGGTCGCCTCCGCCAGCGTCGCTGCCCTCAGTGTCCCTGTCACGACCAGCAGGAGAAAATTAAAGAAGCGTAGAGGGAAGAAAGAGCGAGCGTAGAATTCAAAAATTCGCCTTGTAGCTTGGGAAGTTATGGATAAAGTGAGTAGGGTGCAATCGGCAGGTGAATGGCATAGTAAGAACCATGGGGTGGCTGCTTTGAAAAGAACACGTTGCGAGGAGGGCATATGATTGTGCAACCTTAGGATGGTGACAAGGAACTTATCCCATTAGTGGCTATCTGGAAGAAAAATTTATAGCGGCATCGGAAATGATGCGCCTAACCATCATATGTAAAAAGACGTACAGGTTAGATGCCAGCACTGTACACATCTTTCGAAAAACTTCACTGCTGTGCTTCATCGCTAACTTGAACGAGAGAACTGAATTCTCTCGCTGTGTTTTTTAGTGGAGAAAAATACAGAGCATGTCGGGTAAAACATACTCGTCGCCACGCAATAGCAATGTTTAAAAATGATGTTACGAACTGTCAGCAGTCTGAGATGCTTTGTTTATTATCTCTTCAGTTAGCTATAATGTTCTAAAACACACCAAAACTTAAACACACTGCAGAACGACCCCCTCTACCATGTTCCTCGAATTAACCCACTTTTATGCCAGTTGCAGACCGCCAATCGCCGTAAACATCCCAACTTCATCCGTACATCTAGCACCCTCCCTTAGGTTAGTCTTCTCTCGCAATAAGGTTACTTACGCTTGGCAACTGTCAGTAACCTTGCTACGAACTACGTTATGTCCTGTACATTCAAACTCCTTTTCGATTCCGACTGGGTTCTCAATTCCAGCATCTCGCTGTCTATCGTAAAGTACATTTCCTTCACAATCTTGTGAACATGAAGTTTCTGCATAAATAATTAGGCTGTTAAGTTGTGCCATTTTAGGGTTTAGTGGTGTTTACAAACCCCTGTTCCCATCTCATTGGAATAGCAGACTCTCCAACGTGTGAGCAGTGCGGGTGTGTTGTAACGATTGCGCACATACTTTGAGACTGCTCTTAACTTGAGCGTGAGCGTACCTTCCTGGCTGCTACATTCCACCCTTTGGACCCTCGCCCTCTTTTTCAAGCTAAGATTCTACGCCCTTGAACGAGGCCTTCATCAGACAGGAAAGAAGTAAAGGCGCTCCTTAAGTTTTAAAGGACTAAGAGTTAAGTTCCAGACATTAAATATACACTGTCTACCCGCTAATACTACAGAACTCTAGGATGTGACAGAATCCTTTTCTTGGCGCTATCTTTGCTTTTTCCCCTTTTTTTTCCCTCCCGACGTGTAGGGTAGTCTACTGGGAATCGTCTAGTAAACTTCCCTGCATTTATATTATATTCTCTTTCTCTCTCTAATTCATACCTTCATTTATAGAAACAGAATGCAATCTGCATATGGGGTAACAATGTGGTAATGTTTGTTAATATTTACCTCTGGCTATTCATTTCTGTCCTTTAATGAGTCCTGGGACGACGTGTTGAATAGCACTTCGGAAATCATTTCTCCTTGCCTCCTTTCATAGGACGGTTTAATTTTTTTTTTTGAAAAGGAGGACTATGGTTTCAGTGGAGCAACTAAAGAAATCCTTCAATACTTTTACATATGTTCATTTACATCCTGATTTCGCAATTCCTGCCAAACCACTGAGGTCTCGGCGAAAGACAACACTTTCTTGCAAACTATGCCTAATATTTATATAATGCACATTTCTCTAATGTGCTGATGTGATCACTTTTCTAGAAGCCTTTACGAAAGTCTGTCAGGTGTTTTGATTTTTCGAAATATAAGGTCGGCCACATTCTATTAGTGAATATCTTAGTAAATACCATGCAAGTAACAGAGAGTAGGTTGATTGGTCTATAATTTTCCAAGCCGAAATAGATACCGAATAGTAAGCTTTTTGATTGGCGGTCTTGTGGTGCATTGTAGCGCATAATAAGGTTCGTGAATGTTGAATCTCTACTAAATAATTACTGGTAATCCTTGGAGGCTACACTTTTAGGTAAAACAAATAACATATCTGACTTCGTTCCTGTTCTACCAGATCTCGGCAGTAATGTGAGTGATTATGTCTAATACTTCAGCAACCTATTAAAAAAAGTTTCACTCAATGAAAACAAGTAGGCGAAACTTGCTGCTCCTCAAAAAGCTTTGGCTCGCGAAAACAAAGCGTTCATGTAAATGGTTGGCGAGCTGCGATAGCATTACAGAATAAACAAAGTAGATTTTCATGGCGTCCCTTCTTCGCGTTGAGAGAATTGCGTAACCAAAGTCAAGCACATTGGCGATGTCAGCGAATGTCCCATTATTTCTTTTGATCTTGACTGTGAGCCTTTCTGTCGCCGCAAATCTGCTGAAAATACTTGTTGCCTTGCCTCCGTGGTTTTCGTTTCTGCTGTTTGTTGTCCTTATAAGGAACAAACACTTGACCATCGAGTGCCATCACTGCTAAAGAACTTAAAAAAATACCATCGTTAATAATTGCACGTGTCTTTAAAAGAATGACTATGTGTGAACGGCCTGCAATGCCTGTCCACACAATGAATGTTGATTTTTCCGGTGAAGTTGACATCTCTGTCTAAGTAAAGAGTACCTCAAACTTGACAGAAAGAAACTGTTTACCAAAGCCGTAAACTTTAAGAAAGAAAAGAGCTGCGGTACCTGTGGACGGACAATTTAGTGAATAACGTTCGCAAATTGGCAAACTTCATGGTGTTTCGCATTAGTTCTAAACGAAGGATTTCACATTTCATCTAATTGAGCAGTGTCCTGTTGTTTTTCTTGGTATATTACATAAAATCTCATCACCGTAGCCCATGCCACAACCTTACAGGTCCTCATGACCTCAGAATCAGAATCAGAGTTGATTAAACGAACAATGATTGAATACGAAGATTTTGGTAAGCACAGGAGGAGGGCCCCCAAAGCCAATGGCTGCACAGGGGACCTACTGTTACAAGAATGCAAAACAAAAATGATTACGCACAAACACCAGCGGGTGAAAACTGAAACTTTATGCAATATAAATGTAGTGCACGCAGTAATACTGGAGGGCGTAAATATAAACAAAACATAATTATAGAACATGTTATATAAATGTAAAACGCAGGAAAAAAATTGCATGTGTGATAAGTATTTCCTATGAATGAAGAAAAAAAATTATTTAGCGTGATAGCTGAAAAGTACGAAAACTACGCTTGAAAGCGTGAATGTTAGACGATTGTTTTATACCGAATGGTAATTAATCCCCCATAAAAGGAGGTGAAGAAATTAACTGCGATTTTGCCGTGATTAGTTCTAGGTTTTGGTAGTAAAAACTTGTTTTGTCATGAAAACCGAGTGAAACCAAGTCGCGGGAACTGGGTACTGTTAAATATTGAAATGGGAAGTGATCCATTTATGAATTTCAATATGAGGATGCCAATATAATAATGAAATATGGATGAGACTCCAAGGATGTTATGCGCTTGTAGTGAGAGCGCAGCACAGCACAAATTGCCATTAGACGTAATGATGTGTATGGCTTGATTTTGGATGTGTTGTAGCGGCGCTATGTGTGTTTTCTATGTGTTTCCCCAAGAAGAAATCTAATAGCTAATATGATTATAGATGAAAGCACATTAAAGTCAAATGATAGTGCGTAAATTGAAGTAATTTCGCACCTTGATGAGCACCCTTATGCCGTATGCTGTTTCTTTTTTTAAAAGGGAGGATATATTTCTGTCAAATTTTAAGTCACAGTCAAGATCTATGGGAAGAAACATCGCACAATCAGTGACAAAGAAAGAGTATGTGAGAGTTCAGGGAATTATGTAGAGATGCAGGAATTGTTTGTGTGCAGATGAAAAGATGGCGAAGCTAGACTAGATGCATTATTTACGATATTATCATTCCTCTATTGCGCAAAGCCTAAGAACGGACTACGAATCTTATAACGTCACTTAATCATTCCTTTTTATTTGTCGATATATCTGAAATATGGCTTTCGGAATGAAGTGGCAACCTATTCGCCTGCTTTTCCTCGAAACAAAGAAAAAAGCCGCCATAGTTTGGCTACCAGTCATGGGGGCTCTGCTAGATTTATTTTAGATGCAATATCTTACACGCGCTGGTATATTTATCTTAAGTATTTCTAACTGAGAATCAGGGTAGAGTGATATCGATGAGCATTGTTTTTATCTTAGGAAACCTTAGAAGGCGAGACAAAGGTCATCAGGTAGCAGATATAGCTTTTATTTGTAAAATAGAATGAGTAGTATAATGTATGCGAAGTCGCAGTCCGAACGGTACTATTTGCTTGCGGCGGTACCATCAAAAAGGATGATTACGTATAATCAAAAGATAAAGGTGTATATTTCTCTTCTTTTTTTCTTGTTGCTCTAGTTGTTTCGGCTGAAATCGGTGAGATGCTTGTTCGATTCGGAAAGTTCTGAGGTAAACTCGGACAAAATTCTAAGAATAGAAACGCGAGGCTGCTAGCGTTGAATTTACTTCCAAATCAATTAATTGCACTATTGATAAGCGCATGATTTTTACGAAGGAAGGAGATGCAACCAATTTTAAAGTCCAGCAGCAACATGTCCTCCGGCAAGAAATGGAATAGAAAGACATGGGCTGGTGAAATGCTCTGGATTAATTTACACCTGGTATATTTTTTTTAATTTATGTGGTTTTTTAATATCTGTAATACTGTCGTCATGGCCGGTGCTTGACATAGCCAATTCGTACCAAGACTCTAAGTACAATATCATCTGAGCAACAGCCGTGAAAGAGGCCAGCAATACGTTCGAAATAAATGTATAAAATAAATAAAAGAAAGCGCGAATAGGCGTACATTTCACAATTCGAAAAAAGAAAGTGTGCTCTTCAAATATTTCCAATTTTACTTTAATGCAGCACCTCGACATTGCCTACCATGGTGCACGGAACCGGACTGCTGTTCATGGCTACTCTCGTCGTACTCACGCTAGCGTCAGTGCCATGCATTGAAGCACAAGCCTGCGATCCTTCGACCTGTTACCTGCGATGCATTGGTGACGGTGGTTCTTCAGGAAGGTGTCTTGGCCACGTGTGCCAGTGCAGACTCAACCTGATGCGAAGCGTTGACCATCACCTGAACGTCGTCGAAGGATAGGACACTCGTTCCACCACATCCTTCATCTTGCCCAGAATGCCAGTCACACGCCAATAAAAATAATTTATAAAAATTGACATCTGCTTGTGCCGCATAAAACGTTAAATTTCGCTGCCAATGTGCTGCATGCATATCGAACTTGATTATATATATAAGCTGATTTTGCTATGTTATTTAGCACGGCGATATTTCGTATGTGCCACTCAGGGAACGTTTACTCACCACCCCTCCGCTATGTTTTTCATAGCCACCTGTAGGATTCTGACAAACCCAACCTCGGCGGCTGCGTTTCGATGGAGGCGAAACGAAGAGGCGCACGTTAAAGATCCTCAGGTGGTCGAAATTACACCGGTGCCCTCCACTACGGCTCCTCTTTCTCTCTTTCCAATTTCACTCCCACCTGCCTCCCTTCCCTTTCGCCGCGGTTGAGGTGCCCACAGAAAATAAGTGAGACAGTTACTGCGCCTTTCCCTTCCTATAAATCAATCAGATCAATCAGATTTGTTTCTGACAAACGATCTCCGAACTAGAAAATTATGTATAGTCTGCGCGCATCGATGGTCCTCATGACGCAGAACGTCCGATTTTAAACATTTATAATTGGCGGACTAATGACAGCATATTACTGTGTACTTTAAGTGTTCTCTTTATTTTACAACAAGTCATGTCGGAATAAAGTCTGCCTATGATCTTCTGTTTTCTTCTGCTTCGTTTGTCTTACTCATTTTAGACCTACGTTCTGTGGTGTTTTTTATATTCCAATATGTTCCCTTGTACAGTTGAGGTTCTCATTTTTACTTATTTCAAATGTGTGAACACGTGAACACGGTTACTCTTAAGTGTGCCTTTTTGAGTAAATAATAATGTGGATATAAAGTACACATAATTTCTTCCAAACAATTATGCGGAAATAAGTATTGGACATATTTCAGTATTTTTAATCAATATTCTCGTCGTGTGGTATCAACGGCTCCTTTTGTTACGTTGTGAAGTCTTGGTAGTTTAAAGTTAACTTGTTCTCTGACTATATCCACTGCAGATCTAAGGCCTCTCCCATATTTCTCCAGTTAACCCGGTTCTATGCTAGCTGCATCCACTTGACCCCTGCGAACTTCTTAACCTCTTCCGTACAACTAACTTTCTGCTGCCCCCTGCTACGCTTTCCTTTTCTTGGAATCCAGTTTGTTACCCCACGCGACCATCGATTATCCTCTCTTCGAAATACATGTCCTGCTCATGCTTTTCTTCTCTTGATTTCCACTAGAATGTCAGTAACTTGAGTTATTTCTCTAACCCACTCTGGATGCTTACTATCTCTTAATGTTACCCTACTGAAAAACGAAACGTTCTACGGGGCAATAACCTCACACAATCTCACAAATCACATAGACTCTCATACAGTGCACCCCATTATCATAAAATATCTTTCATAATTTATGTTAATGTACAATAAACTATGAGATCTTACGCAATTATATGTGACTTGTATGTGATTTTTTACGTGAATTAAGTGAGACTGTGTGAGAAAATGTGAGGCTTTGCCTCGTACAATTTTTTCAGTTTCGCTTCATAGCCCTCTGGGCTGTCCTCAACTTAAGTAGAACTCTCTTGGTTAGCCTCCACGTTTCAGCACCATAGGTGAGTACAGGTAAGATGCAACTGTTGTGTACTTTCCTCTTGAGCGATACCGGCAAGCTGCTAGTCATAATCGTCGAGTGCTTGCCAGATGCGCTCCATCCCAATCTTACTCTTCTTGTTATTTCCTTTTCATGGTCCGGATCTGCGGTTACTACCTGTCCTAAGTAGACATATTCTGATGACGATGATGATGAAGATGATGATGATGAACGTTTTCTCTAGTAACCTTATAGAAAAATGCAGGGTTTGTTTCAGCGCGTTTTTCTTCCTTCTTCGTTCTGGTTATTACGCGTGATTTGTAAGTTATGTTTAGAACTTTTTTTATAAATGAGTGACATAGAGAGGAGTACAGGCGAAGTTTTTATGTTCGCTTCCACCTATAATTTCGCAGCGATTGAGATTCAGTTCCTTTTTCTTCCAATTGATTTAGTATGCATTCAAATTTTGTTTTGTTTCCTAAGGTGTTGAGACATCGAATTGTGAGTATATAAAGTATGTTATAGATTTTTTCTTTCAGGCAACCCACCACCAGATACTGGACACAACAAACTGTCGAAATATTTTTAAATCATTTTCAAAAAGTGATTAGATGCTCTTTCTCCTGATCGGGTGCCCATCGCTAGCACTAAATTAATGACGTATGTCAAGCTGAAAATTATATCAGTGAATTCTAGTCCCGTCATAGCACAGCACTGTGACATACTATGAAATGACCAGCGATGCACGACGTCGACCAGTCGCTGCATCAGCGGTCGGTGGGCGGATCGGCCGGCGCTGTCGCTTATGCACCGGTATTTGCACCCTTTCTGCACTTTATTTGATATAGAGATAAGTGAAACAAGACTAAATTTTGTATGTTCACAGTTCGACGCTCAGCAGGAAAACTCTCGGTAGAACAGCTAAATATAAATGCAGCATTTCGGCACACTAAAATTTTTGTAGGTGAAGTACTTATTACAAAGATTCTCACCTAAGCCTAAATCACGCAACAACAACAGCAAGTAAATATTGTCACGGACCAGAGGGCTAGACGTGACTAAAACGACGGGACGAAGCTGTACCAGTAGGCAAAGTTCGGCGCACAGCACGCGAGTCAATTTCAGTGTCCTCTTCTTCCAGGCGCAGCAAGAACATGGGGCACCAGGTGGCATTACTCCCCCTCTTAAAAGAAGAAATAAGGGACGGAGCGCGAGCGATGGCCAATGGAAGAGCGCGGGCAAGAACGAGCTACACGACGGCCAGCTACACGACGGGGAAGCGATCTTCACCACCTAGGTTGAAGTTGATCGATTTCTGATCTGCCTGTCCTGGGAGTCCTCAAGGTGTTCGGTGCCTGAGCTTCTTCGTGGTGAGGCCTTTCCACGTTCAGGGGGGTTTTGATCAGGGTTCAGGCTAGCTTTATAGGATTTGGTAATGTAAAGGTGTCATTACCTTGCGCACAGGCATGTCTTTCACCACCCCGGGAGGGGGCTCGGCAGATTGGTTCGCCAGCCTGCCGAATGAAAGCTTGCCTCTGGAATCATTTGCAAAAAATGGCGTCGATGTGATTCCTGTCGCACTCATACCGATAGGCGATGGACTGCTGAAAATGAAAAATCCGAAAGCTATTCAGCAGCAACTCAAAACTCTGACGGATCACTACCTTGATATCTCTGAGGTGCGACCTTTCGGGAGAAGAGGTATAGTTTGCAAATCTGCAAACATTAATTGTGTGTCAGATCTGCTACGCTGCAGTTCTTTTACATCGATTCCTGTAAAAGCTTTTATTCCTGAACAGCTGGCTTGCACTAAGGGTATTGTGCGTGGAGTGGATCCTGCATCTACTGCTCAAGAAATTTTGGAGGAATTTCAGGACGCCGGAACTGGTGTTCTTTCAGTGTATCGCTGCTCTCGCATAGTGGCCGGGGTGCGTGTTGCTACAGAGTCAGTTATAACAACATTTGCCGGTCTCATGTGTCCATCTGAGTTAAACATTTGGCCAATTATTTATCGCATTGACCCGCTACGTCCTCGCCCCCTTCAATGTACCAACTGTTGGCGATTTGGACACAGTGGACGAGCGTGTAAGTCTGCGACAAGATGCAGGGTGTGTGGGGAAGGACACTCTTCTAATAGCTGTACCGCTGCAAGACCTAGCTGTTGTCTGTGCAGTAACGAGCACTCGGCTGATGACCCCAGTTGTGAGAAACGATCCCAGGAGCAAGCGTTACTAGAATTAATTCAAGAGAATCGTTGCTCTCGAGCAGATGCTTATGCCCTTCTTGATCGGAAAAGGCACACTTATGCCAACTGTGTGCGCCCTTCTACTCCAGACTTTGAGACCTCGTTGTCTACCGCAATTGTGAAAACGGTTGAAAAAGCCCTTTCTGTCGTGGTTGACCGTATGCTTACCAGCTTTACTGAAGCTTTGTCTAGTATTGTTGGTAGCCAGTCACTTTGCCCACCTCAACCTGTGCTGACTCCAGCATCTATTTCATCTCAAACCTGTACTGAAAGTTCAAATGCAGATTCTCCTCTAGTGCTGGCTCAAGTGCACACAATCGACAGTGTCCCTGTAGGCATTTCTCGCAAAAGTTTTTGCTCTAATGATGTTGAAATGGCTTGCCCTACTCAAAAGCGCCGTGCTTCTAGCTCACCCTCTAAGTCCTCCATTTCTCAGACCAAAACTAAAAAAGGACCTTCCAAAGTTTCACAGCAAACCGATGTGTTAAAAGAGGCTATTGCGGCCTCAATTTTAGATAAGTAATCATGGCAGGTGTACAAGTTCTGCAGTGGAATTGTCGCTCTATTATATCTTCACTTCAAGATTTATATCTTCTCCTTTCAACACATAAACCAGACATAGTGCTTTTGCAAGAAACTTGGCTCTCCCCCGCAAAGTCATTTACCTTAAAGAAATATCATGTTTTCCGCGCCGATCGTGTAAACGGTAGGGGCGGTGGTTTATTAACTTTGATATCGTCAAAATTATGTCACCGGGCAAAAATAAGCAAAACAGTAATGAATCCTGAGTGTGAGATTTTGGCTGTAGATATCACATTGCCGCATTGTGGCCCTGTCACAGTCGCTAACGTCTACTGCCCCACAGGTGTACGTAGCACAGACTATTTTGACAGATTACTTACAAATTCTAATAGGGTAGTTATTGCAGGTGATTTTAACTCGCATCATACTCTTTGGGATAACTACTCCGACGCATGTGGACAGCTGTTATGGACGTGGATGTCGTCAAATGCTGTGCGCTGCTGCAATTCTCGGGCTATAACCTTCATGCGCGGAAATTCACAATCTGTCGTCGATTTATCCCTGGCAGCAGGTGGGATAGGTATAGGAGGATGGTCCACAGTAGATAGTGGTACGTCTAGCGACCACTTTCCAATAACATTTACCATCATGATGAGCACAACACGAGATAGAACTTTGGACCGTAAACTAGTAAACAACGCCAAATATGCAGCTTCGCTACGCTCCTCCCTCAAATCAAACCTTTGTTCATGTAGGACCGACAAAGCACAAAAGGTATTTTCCTCAATCGCGAATGCTACTGTAGATTCCCAGTTCACTGTGCGGTCTACAGTAAACAATAAGTCGCCATCCCCATGGTGGAATGACGCGTGTGAGAAAGCCTTCCGCCGTAGAAAAGCAGCATGGAAAAGCCTCTCTTATAACCAGAGCCCAGTAAACTGGATAAACTACAAATTTTGTTCGGCGTCATTCAAAAGAGCCATAGCGCAGGCAAAGGACGAGTACAACGAAAATTTAAATACTTATTTGTCAAACCCTAGGCACAGGAAGGCTTTGTATCGTTTCATGGAACGAAATAGAAACTCACACCTTTCACAGTCATTAAGTTCAGTAGTGTTATCCCCACAGGAGGCAAAAGATGAGTTAGAACAAATTGCGCAAGGACTTGCATTACGTTTCCAGGAGCAGTGCAGAGTTCCCTTGCACGCTCCCATTTCCTGCTCAGAGTATGTTGAGGTTGATAGGTCAGAATTACTATCTGTGATTTCTTCCATGAGAAACTCGGCACCAGGTTGGGACGGGGTTACGGTAGGTATGGTCAAAATTTTAGCAAATGATTTCACTCAGGATCTCCTGGATCTGGTTAATGAATCATTAGAATCTGCATGGCTGCCTCACGTCTGGAAAGTGGCAAAAATTATATTGCTCTTGAAAGACCCTGGTAAAGGATTTCATGTTGAAAACATTCGGCCGATAGCTTTGACTTCGAATCTAGTAAAATTAATAGAAAGAATTGTGCATGGCCGCCTCTCAAAGCATATCTCAGAGGTTAATGCTTTGAGTTCTTCCCAAATAGGCTTCCGCAATGGATGCTCAATATGGTCTGCACATGTAGATTTAGAAAGTAGGATTCGCCTTGCAATGTACAACAAGGAGGTATCAGCGTTAGTGACGCTCGATATTGCTAAGGCCTATGACAGCATTGAACATTCCATTCTACTAAACAAGTTGTCATTATTACGTCCTCAGTTCTACATTTATGCGTGGATCAGGGAATTTTTGAAAGGACGAGAATTTTTTTGCACTGATGGCACATTAACCTCAGACACCTATGCACAGACAAGAGGGGTGCCTCAGGGTTCTGTGCTCTCCCCACTCCTTTTTAATATATTAATGTGCGATATTCCGGTTCATCCTGATGTCACTGTATATGTATATGCAGATGACATAGCATTCTTCGCCTCGGCAAAAGATATTCATGACCTATATCGTTCACTACAGGCTTACCTAAATGCACTTGAGGTCTGGTTTGACAAAATTAAATTGGTTTTAAATGTGTCCAAAAGTAGTGTGCTAGTTTTTAAAACCGTAACCCCCTTATATGTTTCGTTAAACTACCGCTCAGATGTAATACCTCAAGTGGAATCTGTGCGGTATTTAGGCATTACGTATGATGCTAGTATGGATTGGAGGCTTCACATTAAGTCTAATGTTCGGAAAGGTGAACGTGCCCTTGGTAGGCTGACACGGATAAGTAACAGGAAATTTGGTATGAGTCGAGATACCCTTCTACTTTTGTACAAAGCCTATGTGAGACCGATTCTGGAATTCGGCTGCATTCTTTTTTCTGGGTGTCCAAAATATAAGCTACATCCTTTGCTGCTTTTAGAAAGACGGGCGCTGCGCCTCTGCCTAGGGCTTCTACAGTCAGTCTCTACCACCGTTCTGTACTTGGAGGCCCGCATTCCGGACCTTAACTCCCGTTTCCACCTTCTAACTGTCAGATCATTCTTGCGATCATTTGAGACTACTCCCGGTGTGGCTATACCTATTTTTGTGTCAAACCCCGCCCTCTTTCTCACTCACCAGTGGCCAAGGGTCTGCAAGCCCCAGGTTGTTTATACGCAGAGCATTTTAACAAACATTGGTGTGGACCTTGCTTCTATATGTCCTATTGGTTGCTCAACGTCCTTTGTGGATATAAATTATGATTCTATATTTCCATCTAATGTGAAGCACTTGCCATCAAATTTAATATCCAGCCTCCTATGTGAACACCTTGAAAAGTTCCCTGATCACGCTGTAATTGCCACTGATGCGTCTGTGATTGCGCACAAAGCTGCGATTGGAATTTTTTCGGAGTCTCTTTCCTGGAGTTATTCGGTGCGTGTCCCGGATTACACACCGATATTTCTAGCAGAGTTTATGGCAATTGGGCTAGCGCTACTAAAAGTTCCCTGCAGTCAATCAAAAATAATTTTTCTATCAGACTCTCTTTCTGTTTTGTTGTCACTGGAGTCAGCACGGGATGCTCAGTTGAACCGCTCACTAAAGTATTTCATACCGGGGTGGGTGAAAGAAATACGCTTCATCTGGGTCCCCGGACACAGCGGTATTTTTCATAACGAAACTGCAGATTTCCTGGCTAAATCAGCTCTTGATGCATCTGTTTCTTGTACCATTCCTAATATCACCATTTTTGGAATGTCCCGTTTCCAGCGATATCAATACCTAGCCGCTACATGCAATGATTCTTTGCTATCTACAGCCGAATACCAGCATCTCATATACTCATGGAAAGTTCGAGCATGTAAATCACGGCAGTGTGAGGTTACGATGACTCTTCTGAGATGCAGGATTCCTCGCTTAAATCTTTATTTATGTAGATGCGGGATCATCCCCACAAACCTTTGTGAGGCTTGCGGTGAAATTGAAAATATCGATCACTTCCTTCTCGCTTGCCGAAGGTTTTCAAATCAGAGGAGGGTGCATTTAGAAAGTCCAATTGCACGCTTGGGATTTACGTTATCGGTCCCGCTTCTACTCTCCTTCGGTGCGAGTGCGAAAGGATTTGCGTTGCCTGAAATTTGTCAGTACTTACATAACTACATAACAGCTACGGACAGATTCCCCTGCTAATTGCATCCCAAATTTACAAAACTACAAATTTTTGCATCATATTATTTCATTGAATAACTTTTGTGATCTAAAACCTTTTGTTTTTGTTTAGTTGTCAATTACTTTATTACATTAATTCAGTTTGTGTAGGACATTTGGCAGTCCACACTGAACCCTGGCCAATCCCCCTTCGTGGGTATGTGCCAAATATCAAGGAAGAAGAAGAAGAAGAAGAAGAAAGATCAGCACATGGACAGCGTAGATAACGGAGACGGGGTAAGGTGTCCTACGCGACAACGAAACAAGCGCATAGCGCACTACCGCATGAAATAGGGCTTCATGCGGACAACGTGCACGACCTCGGAGCGTGGTTGCCGACGCGAACGCTGCGCAGTACCCACTGGAAGGACTTCGTATGTCACTTCCGTGACTTGGCGCAGAACTTCGTAAGGTCCGAAGTAACGGGAAATCAGTTTATCACACAAGCCGGGCCGACGCACCGGGGTTCACACCCAAACTTTCTCTCCAGGATGGTATGCGACGTGTAGATGACGGAGGTTGTAGCGGCGTGCAATCGTGCCCTGCTGTTGCTGAATGTGAATGCGGTCAAGTTGACGTGCTTCCTCAGCGCGCTGAGCAACTGCTCGGCGTCTGGCGTGAGTGGATGATCATCTGTGCAGATCGGAAGCATGACATCCAACATCGTCTGAACGTCACGTCCGTAGACTAGGCTAAATGGTGTAAAACGCGTCGTTTCTTGGGTGGCCGTGTTATAGGCATATGTGATATATGGGAGAATTTCATTACAGTTTTTTGTGCTGCGAGTCTATGTTTTGTGCTGCGAGTCTATGTTGCAATCATGTCGGCGATGGTTTTGTTAATCTCTCCGTGAGGCCATTCGTCTGCGGGTGATATGCAGTAGTTTTTTGGCGGCTGGTATGACTAAGCTCGAGCACGTCGTGCATGAGCTGTGCCGTAAACGCGGTGCCTCGATTGGTTACGACTAGGGATGGTGCGCCATGACGCAACACGATTTGCTGCATAAAGAATAGGGCGATCTCAATTGATGTGCCCCGCTGCACTGCCTTGGTTTCCGCATAACATGTGAGATAGTCGGTCGCGACTATAATCCATTTGTTACTTATTGATGACAGCGGACATGGGCCCAGTAGGTCGAAGCCGACTTGGGAAAACGGCGTCCGAGGTGGAATAATAGATTGGAGCAAACCCGCGGGCTTGAGAGGAGGCACCTTTCGACACTGACACTCGCGGCAGCCTCTGACGTAGCGATGGACGGCGTCAGAAAGTTTAGGCCAATAATAGGCATGACAAACTCGAGCGAGTGTGCATGAAAAGCGCAAGTGGCCGGAGGTGTGCTCATCGTGGCACGCAAAAAGGATATCGTCGCGAAGGTCGGCCGGCACGACAAGGAGGTGCGCTGGATCAACAGTGCTGGAGTTTTTCTTGAATAAAATGCCATTCCGAAGACAATGCAGACAGGTGCCTTCCAAACTGGCGGGGCACGTCAGCAGCGCAACCCTCCAGGTGGTCAATGACAGGTTGAAGGTCTGGGTCAGCTCGCTGTCGGGTCATTATGTCTGAGGCATTCACTAGTCCAAGAAAACCTCTGTCATCCGTGACGTTATCGACAAATTCGACGGGTGCCCGCGAGAGTGCGTCAGCATCTTCGTGCTTCTGACCAGATTTGTACACAATGGACTAATCAAATTCTTGAAGGCGAAGGCTCCATCGTGCTAGGCGCTCCGATGGGTCACGGAGATTGGCCAGCGAGCACCAATAATGGTGGTCAGTAACGACTACAAACGCGCGGCCATAGAGGTAAGGCCTAGATTTCATAGTTGCCCAAACAACCGCGAGGCATTCCTTTTCCTTAATGGAATAATTTGTTTCAGCACGGGAGAGCGTGCGGCTGGCATACGCAATGACCCTTTCCACGCCAGCTAGGTGTTGAACGAGTACAGCGCCAAGGCCGATGTTGCTGACGTCGGTGTGGACTTCGGTGGCAGCGTCTTCATCAAATTGCGCAAGAACTGGGGTAGTTTGCAGTCATCTGCGCAGCTCCGCAAAAGCCTCCTGTTGCTCGGCGGCCCACACGAACTGTTATCACCCCGCGTGAGGCGGGTGAGGGGTGCGGCTATCTTGTAAAAGTCGGCGATGAAGCAGCGGTAGTACGCACACAAACCCAGGAAACGTTTTAAACTCCTCTTCGTGGCAGGAACGGGAAATTTGGCGACAGCGGCAGTTTTGTCGGGGTCTGGCCTAACGCCTGCGTCACTCACAAGATGACCAAGAACCTTCAACTCTTTGTAGCTAAAGTGGCGCTTCTCTGGCTTGAGCGTCAAGTCAGCTGACCGGAGGGCGTCTAATACTGCGCGAAGGCGTTCGAGGTGTTCTCCAAAGGTGTAAGAGAACACGACAACGTCGTCGAGATAAACTAAACAGATTTGCCATTTGAGGCCGGCGAGAACGGTGTCCATCATGCGCTGAAAAGTAGCCGGCGCTGAACATGAGCCGAATGGCAGCACTTTAAACTCATAGAGTCCATCTGGGGTGACAAAAGTTGTTTTTTCGCGGCCCCACTCATCGACCTCAATCTGCCAGTACCCGCTCTTCAAGTCAATGGAGGAGAAGTACTGGGCGCGACGAAGCTTGTCGAGCGAATTGTCGATACGAGGCAGCGGGTAGACGTCTTTTTTACTGATATTGTTCAACTTTCGACAATCAACACAGAAGCGAAGGGCGCCATCCTTTTTTTTCACCAGCACGACAGGGGACGACCACGGACTGTTGGAGGGTTGGATGACACCATCACGAAGCATCTTCTGAACCTGTGTCTGAATCGCTTCGCGTTCCGTCGTTGAGATGCAGTTGGTGTATAGGGCGGGCATCGTCGGGAGTAATTATACGGTGCTTCACAAGAGGCGTTTGCCGAATTTTCGATGACGTCGCGAAACAAGCACTGTATTTTAGAAGGAGAGAACGCAGGTCGTGCTGGTGTGTTTCTGAGAGATCTGTACTAATATTCGGACGATCAAGGAATGGGTGCACATTTTCAACTTCTCCGAACGTAAAACATTTAGAAACGTCCGCTAAGGCGTCGGCGAATGCGATTGCGGTAGCGCGGAAAAGATGGCGGGGTTCGTTCGTGAAGTTAGTCACCAGGAGCTCAGATCGGCCGTTACGGAGATGGATGAGACTCCGCGCCGAGGTGATGCCGTGGGTGAGCAAAAGGGACTGGTTGCCCTCAGCGACCGCCGTTCCGTCACTTAGTTCATCGCAGTTAACAGTCACAAAAACACTGGAACGTGGCGGAATAGAAACGCTTTTGGCAGAAATTCGAAGAGCGGCGCAGCTTTGGCGGTCTGCGGTGTCAGTATCATCAGCTTTCTCGGTCGAAATGGTCACGGTACGCTTCCGGAGATGGATAATAGCCCCATACTCCCGGAGAAAATCGACACCAAGGATACAGTCGCGGGAGCAGTCAGGTATCACAAGGCAGCTGACAACAAACGTGGAGTTGCGAATTTGGACTCCCGCCGTGCACTGACCGCTCGGAGTTACGACATGCCCGCCAGCTGTTCGCTTCTGCGTGCCAGATCATGGCGTCAGCACTTTGTTTAGAAGTGCCGCTAGCTTCCCGCTTAGCATTTGACCGCGTATCACACACAGAACTTCTAGTAAAACTCGAGCTAACTTTGGGAGCTGGTCCTATTCTAGATTGGATTAAAAATTATCTTAAAAATCGCACACAATTTGTTGAAATTAACAACGAGAAATCCGCTTTAAATACTGTTTCATCAGGTGTACCCCAAGGAAGTGTCCTAGCTCCAGTATTATTCTTAATTTTTATAAATGACTTACCAGCTTACGCTTCACATAATATTAAACTTTTTGCTGATGATTGCGTTCTCTATCAGGAAATTGACTCCATTAATGATCATCTAACTTTAAACAACGCCATAACAGCGGTATATCAGTGGCGCCAGGAGTGGCAAATGAATATCAATTTAAAAAAGTCTGTTCTTTTATCTATAACAAGAAAAAAGCACTCATCAGCATTTCAGTACACCCTTAACCACATTCCCCTTGGATTTGTTCATGAGCAGAAGTATCTTGGTGTGTCACTAACTTCTGACTTCCGGTGGAACTCTCACGTTAACAACATCACGTCAACCGTCCTAAAAAAGCTATTCTTTATTAACAGGCGTCTTAAACTAGCACTACCTGAAACAAAGTTACTTGCATATAAAACACTTGTCAGACCGGTACTAGCGTACTCTAATACCGTTTGGTTCCCGTTTACTAAACAGCTCATTAAAAACTTCAGGCAGTACAAAGAAAGGCAATAAGATTTATATACAATAAACACTCCATTACAGACTCACCAACAGAATTACTTAAACTTGCAGAGCTACTAACCTTAGAAAACAGAGCCTATCTTGCAAGACTTAAAATCATATACCAGATAATACACAATCAACTAAAACTGCCTAATACAAAGTACATGCCGAAGTCCTCGAAAAAATTAACCCATTATAACCTTACGCATACATTAGGCGAATTCTCATTTCATACTGATATTTTCAAATACTCATTTTTTCCAAGGGCAACACGAGAATGGAACAATCTACACACGCGCATTACTAACACCACGTCCTTAGCTGAGTTTTTTTCCCTTGTTGCAGATGAATTATACCCATTGCAGTAACAATTGTATTCCTTATATTTATGCTTCCTTGTTCTCTTGGTATTTTTACTTGCCTGTTGTGTCTAATTCAAGTTGTGAATTCATTATAGTCGATTTTCTCTTTCTTTAGTATTTTAAACCTTGATTGTGCCTTGACTGTTAATTACAACTAATACTGATCCCCTCGCTGTATCATCCGTAATCATGTAATTAATATAAGTGATATTATCTGTGTTATTCGTTTGTTGTAAGCTGCATGTAACACTCTACACCATGTATTATTGTGTATGCTTTATGCTTTAGTATAATATGCTCACAGCCCTTCCTGTTACAATCCCTGATGGGATTCACAGTATCAAATAAAAAAATCGAAAAATCAGCACCAGTGTCTACCAATGCGCTAACCTTATACCCGTCGAGGACCACGGGTATATCCAGCGAGAGTCTATCTTCACGTGTACGAACTGCTGTAGGGGGGTCTTCGCTCACAGGTCGCGTTGTCGGGGGTCTTCGTCGCGTCGATGTGAAGCGGCCTCGCCCCCTGAGGTCGCTGTCTTTAGTTTTCCCGGCTCGGACTAGGCGGCCGTCGCTGCGCCATCCAGGAGGAGCTGGGCTGCGAGGATGGTCGGCGCGGAGACGGAGATCGTGGCTGTCGTCTAAAAGTTGGCGCCATGCGCTGCTGGGCTACGTAGTCCTCAATACCCCGGGGTCGTTGGCCTAAAGGACGGCTACGCATGTCGATGGGGAAACCCTTCAGTCCCAGTTGTCGATATGGGCACTGTCGATACAGGTGACCAGGTTCTCCGCAGTGGAAGCGCAGGCGCTGCCGATTTGGGGCACGCCACAGGTCTGCCTTTCGCTGGGGTGGTCGGTGGTTGTCGATGTACGGCTCGGGGTGGGCTGAATACAGTCAGCCTTGGTCGGGTGGCAGTAATTGTGTGGAATCAGTTGGGGACGTCGCAAGATGTCCGCATACGTTGGCCGAAAGGACTCGGTGGAAAAGGATGGCGGGTTAGCAGATGGTACTGAAGGCCGAAATGCTTGCTGGAGCTCTTCTTGGACAATACTAGCGACAGAGCCGACCGTCGGCTGGGGAGCACCGAAAAGCGTCTGGAGCTCTTCACGCAAAATGGAGCGGATGATATCGCGAAGAAGATCCGGACTAGCCCCGAAAGCCGAATGCGGCTCCATGAGCGAAGCGGAGAGTACCGGTCTGTCGTAGGTCGTAGACCGCTGCTGGAGCATCCTTTCCATCGTGATTGCCTCCGAAAGAAACTCGCCAACTGTGCTCGGCGGATTGCGCACGAGCCCAGCGAACAGTTGTTCCTTAACGCCGTGCATGAGATGGCGCACCTTTTTCTCTTCGGGCATGGCTGGGTCAGATTGTCGAAGCAGCCTAGTCATGTCCTCCACGTACATGGTTATGGTCTCTTTCGGCATCTGTATGCGAGAGCGTAAAGCCCTTTCCGCTCATTCTCGGCGATCCGGGCTGGTGTAGGTGTCCAGGATGCAGCGGCAGAACTCGCGCCACGATGTTAGGGCACCTTCGCGATTCTCGTACCAAGTACGAGCGCCATCTTCCAGGCTAAAGAAGACGTTCCTGAGCTTCGCGGCGTCGTCCCACTGATTAAATGTGGCGACCCGTTCAAACTGGGCAAGCCAGTCTTCGACGTCTTCCATCTGACAGCCGTGGAAAGCATTAGACAGTCGTGGGTTCTGTAGAGTGTAATACGTTGAGTTTGCACGACAGGTCGACGGGCGGCTGCGGTGGTGAATTCCAAAGGCCCGTGCTAAGGTGGTAGGCCTAGGTTCCTCCGGCTAGCGCGCAGGAGTGTCGATTGGCACAGGACCTGGATCCTGGGTATGCGGAGGAGTGCGGGACATATACTGGGATCGATACCCTGCGCCGACACCAAAATATGTCATGGACCACAGGGCTAGACGTGACTAAAACGACGGGACGAAGCTGTACCAGTAGGCAAAGTTCGGCGCACAACACGCTAGTCAACTTCAGTGTCCTCTTATTCCAGGTGCAGCAAGAACATGGGGACACCAGGTGGCAATATAGTAATTTATAGCATCGATAGTAGTATTTCTATCAAGAATAGACCTATCAGTGTTAAGGATTATCACAAGTGTTCATATTTTCGGAGGCATCATAATCTGTGTGTTTTTTTTCTGTTTTTCAGGCGTTAGAAAAACATGAGAAGAAAAAGGCTTTTTTTTTTTTCGAAAATGTCCGGTTAACTTTCTAGCCCTCCCATCTCGACTCATAGCCTAGACCACTCGTCGATAGCGGCAAGCTGGGTAAAAACAACCCGCGGATATCACGCGGGTTCCTAAAAAATTAATGCGGAGGTGAATGGCAGCTTGCTCCAAGTAGGATGTTGAACTAGGTGAAGAACGGACATAGCCAAGTATAACAAAGCTTTCACTGGCATAACCGGGCATAGCCTAGCTAAGCCACAGTCTTTTTCGTAAAGGCAGGATATTGCCACGTACTCCATGAATAAGGGATTTACCCAATCTTGCTTTGGCTACCAAATGGCTGCTGGCAGTATCGAATAAATAGCGGCAGTACGATGCCTTCTGACCGGAGCTCAAAAAAGAAAATGAGAACCCCAAGAGCAGAATAAATACAGAATTTGAAGAAGGGCTTTTCGGAGCGTCAAGTGCGAACAGTTACGATCTAATGCGTGTCTCGAGCAGCCTGTGCCAAATTATAAAACAGACAAGGCGTTATTGTGTCGTTCTCTTTTCTGTCCCTTTAGAACGTCTTCTTTTGAAGTTCTTACGTAGCTGCAAAGAGCGAGGTGCCAGTATCACCATTGCGCAATGTTAGCGATGACAGACTCCTAAGCCGGGCCTTGGCACATAATAGGCTTGGCGCTGCCCCAGCATATAAAATTTTCCTGTAAGGGTGGTTGTTAATATGTCACACCTGTGTTGATAGAAAAAAAGTGTACTCCCGCATAATAACTGCCAAAAACTCATTTCAAAGCTTTCACAACTTTGAATGAGTTGTGGGGTGTGCAATAAATTAAAGGCAAGAACGCCCCTTCGAACTTGTACCGTATATTTGTCATGTCACCGTATATTTAGTTAAAAGCTAATGACTATTACGTCTTGGAAATGCAATGTAAGATGATAATGAAGAATTTAATAGCTTACGCCCACGCGGTAACATTAGGCGGTCTCTTGACCTCACGAAACCCGCCGACCTATATGTTCCTGCACATGGCACCTGCCAGTTATCAGCTGTCAGAAGCATGGTCGCGCTCTAAGTGACTCCACCGATATCCTGGAGAACAAGATCTTGGGCGCTATTGTGTTAAAGAAATTACTTGATCCCCGTATGGAGGTAAATGAAATTTCGGTCTATAATCTTAGAGTTCTGGGGCGGAAAGCAGGTTAGTTTCATTTCCAGCAACACATACATGTGGCCGCAATGCCAGGTTCTTATTTCGAAGATGTACAGGGTGGTCCACTCAAAGTGCTAACACGCTCCGCGTGGCCGCGTTCCTGGGAGCGCCAGCAGATCCGGCGCGTTGGCGCATCGAAGCAAAGCCGCGCAGGCGCACAGGGGCCCGAGGGAGGACCTTCGTGTCGTCTGCTACAGCGCTGGCGCGCACCTCGCTTGCATTGCTGGCATTGCTTGCATTGGTCCTCTTGCATTGCATTGCATCGCTTGCGCCAGCGCGATAGCAGACGACATGAAGGTCCTCCCTCGGGCCCCTGTGCGCCTGCGCGGCTTTGCTTCGATGCGCCAACGCGCCGGATCCGCTGGCGCTCCGAGGAGCGAGGGCCACGCGGAGCCGTGTTCGCACTTAGAGTGGACCACCCTGTACCTTCACAGTAACACCTGGATGGCGTCGGCATTAGGTTGGACAAGACATGTCGCAATTGCGACGGAAAGATTAGAGCAAAACTGCTGTAATCCGGTAAACGTCACGCGTTCGATTCCCAGCAGTGACCATGGGTTCTAAGCCCACAGAAGGGCGTGGGATTCAGTCCATCACTCGTGGAACGACATAACCAAGGAACCCCTTCGAAACCCGAAACCTAAGCGAAAATCAGCTGGCCAAATGGGAATTATGCATGCTTGCACGCCGCATTCCTTTTCTCTTTTGGTTCGAGATTGTAGGGAGTGAAAATGTGACTTCAGATAAAGCTGGATGAAATTTCTGTTTGGTTACCTTAGTGGCAGCACATTGTAAAGTTGGGTGCCTTCTTAAGCCAGCCTAAGGGGGCGATGAATAGCGGCGTATTCTAGATACAGTGCCCACGAATGGAATTCGATGAACGGCGGCAGACAATGAGCAGTGTGAGGGATGGGCCATCGATCCCAAAGGGGAATCGGTGGCGACGATCGACAGTGCTCTCTTGCTATGCCCAAAAGAGGTATATTAATGCCGCCACGTATACAAAACGCACGCGTGCTTCAGCTTGACAATTTTTGTGTTAATTATGCCTGGTTTAGCTGTCTTCAGACAAGCAAGCAAACAACGGCTTACCGTCGTTCCTAGAGGTGGCGCAATAAATACCTACATTGCCCGGCGTTGTGTGAAGACACATCACGCATGAATGACTGCACTGTAAAACAAATTGGAGACAAATAGGACATCGTACGTGTAGAAGGCGAAAACTAACGCTCGCAGCGCCCCTTCGTTGGCTGGAGATCTGGCGTCACAGTTGTTATGCTATTGTGACACGTGCGAGGGATTCGAACCCTCGACTTAATCCGCTCACCACAGTTTCCGCAATGCGAGGGATGAACTCGAGCTTCAGACCTCTGTAGATTCGAACCCATGGCCACTTCTGAGGCTCGAACTAACGACCATTACTGGAACTCAAATCTTTAACCAAAAATGAATTCGGGGCCTGTTTTCGTCCTGCGGATACACTCTGCTGACAGGCTCGGTCCAAACACTGCAGACACACTGGGGATGTCACTCATGACGCAAGAAATACTTTTGCATTCTAATGACATGTAGGCCTTCGAATGTTAATCAGGGTGAGTGTACGTCTCTATTAACAAACGCATAATACAAAAAACAATTTCCATCGTTTCAGCCGAGATTCGAATTCAGTACCATTCGGTCGCATGGAATGTAAGCATGTTACAACTGGGCCGCGAAATAATGCACGTCACGAGATCATCCGCATCAAATTACATCTTACGTGTGCGCCTAAGCGAATATGCGCCTACTGAGAAGTTCTACTTATTTAAGTAGTAACAAAATGCATATTTGCGTTTCTTTCTTGTTTGGCGTGGCATAGTGGTGCCGTCTTGTGGTGGGGCCAGGCTTCACCTGCGATTTGATGCGGCGCTGGAAGAGCAGATGGCGCCTGGGTGAAACTCGTCTTTCTTTCTTTAGCGTTATCAGTTCGAAGCGGGCTTCTATAATAGAAAAACTGCGAATCTTCGTCAGTATATCATTGTAGTGGCACACCACACGCCTCCGTAGTGCCATATTGGTAAGGGTGACTATTAAGTGTTTCTGTAATTTTTAAACCTTTTACACCTACGCTTAGCTTTGCAGTCAACAAATATAACTGCTTTGTGGCTAGATTGAGGTAAACTGCCTGTAGAACGAACATCAAAGACGATTAAGTCTTCTTAGGAAAGGTAGTAACCGCCGATCTGGGCAATGAAAGGCAAGTAAACAGAATAATAAGATTAAGATGGAGCTCATTTGGCTAGTACTCGTAGACCGATATCATACAAAGGGATAGTGTATAACAGTTGCATCTTATCTGTACTCACCTATGAGCCTTAATCGTAATGATTAACGTAAAAAGTCCTGCTTAACTTGAAGACAGCGCAGAGAGCTATGTAACGGGAAATGGTAAGTGTAAAGATAGGAAACGTGCGGAATGGGTGAAACAAATTACTCTAAATGAAGCTAAACAAACGAAACGAACTAGGGAAAAAAATACAGCAGTTTGTGGCAAATAATGATAAACAATTAGGCATCAAGTTCACACACCGGCATACTTATGCGAAAAGGCCGGGCGGTGACTTCAGCGGAGCGCCCGCGATGCAACACATTTTGTTTCATGGCCTGAGATTCTTAATATGGAATGCCAGCAGCGCACGAATACCTGTTTTACTTAGCTTGCAACTGTTCTGTGCTCTAGCTGTCCAAAAACAACAACCCCTAGAAGAAAGCCCGCTTTCAGCGGATCAAAATGGGGCTGAACTTATGGAAATTATGTTGATGCCGGCTGATGACGAAACTGCTGTTGATACGAGAAGGGGTACACAGAAGAAACCGAACTAATTTTTGGTGGGCAGCGCTTTTGTAGTACCGTGTTTTGCCGCTAGAAGCGCATAGAGGGAACATTCCAGAGTCAGCCAGCCAAGTGATGTCGCTGAAGGTCAGACGTACTAGTTTCGGCAGAGTTTATAGTGACAATTGTTTTCTTTGAGCGTCGTTTTTGCAATGGCTGATTTTCGTGAACAGCGTGTGGCGGTGAAATGTGCTTTCTGCTCTGAAAAAATAAAACAGAAACTTTTGAAATGTTACCAACGGCGTACAAGGATGATGCTATGGGGAAAACTCAAGTGTTTGAGTGGTTCTCCCGTTTCAAAATGGGTGAAATGTCAATTCATGACCCACTTCGTTCTGGTCGTCCTTCCACGGCCCGAACACATAAAAATGTTGAAAAAGTTCGTGCAATCTTAAATATTTGACAAAAATTGGTAAAACCCCTCTTCCTCACCCCCTCATACTCACCGGACATTGCCCGGTGTGACTTTTTTTTTCGATAACGAAAAAAAATATATGAAAGCAAAGCGTTTTGATGATGTTACAAAGACAAAGAAAAAACGACGCAGGTGCTGTCAAGCATCACAAAAGATGAATTTAAAAATGTTTTGAAAAGTGGAATGACAGTTTAAACAATTGTATTAGTGAACGTGGAGAGTACTTTAAAGGAGATTGAAGGTTCAGGCTTCAAATGTGAATAAATAGGATCACAAGAAAATAAGTTCGGTTTCTTTTGAGTACCGCTTCGTATATTGTTAAGCAAAATTGTTTTGATGTTCGGTGCAAAAAAGCAACCACAAAAAATGTTAAGCAAGGTTTCATTGGTGTGTGATGCAAACACCTCCACGGAAAAGCTCAAGCAAGGTTGACTGAGCGATTGATGCAAAAACTGCCGTTGAAAATGGTAAGCAAGATTGCTTGATGTGTGATTGAGAAACTGCCTAGAAAACTGTTAAGCAAGGTACTCAGATGTTTTCTTTGTTCGCTGCAATGGTGGCTGCAGAAAATACTACTATGAGCATAGAACAAAGAGAGATAGACAGAGAGAGAGAGAGTGAGTACACAGCGTGGATGCAGAAACAAACGGAAAGTGTTGACGCTTGAGAAGGAGGACATGGATTCGCGAAAGCAGGAGCAAAACGGAAGAAAATGAGTGCTATTCCAGAACTATGTAGGGTATATATGCTATCAAATATATATAAAGCAGAACTGGCGGAAAAACAGTTTTTGTCACCCCATTTCAAGCCTCCTTGATAAGATATGTGTAGACGGATTGGCATCCTGCATTAGCGCAGTGCATCAATGATTCTCCACTATTTGATCTGCATTCCTTTTTAATTTGTATTCAGGGAAATTGCTTCCAGAAAGTTGAATTCCCTTTGCTTTTTTTTTGGTACCTTTACAAGCAAAAACCAGAAGCTTAACAGTGGACGGCGCAGACTCGCGTGCAAATCGTTATTAAAACAGAAACCTTGCCGAAACGGGGTTATCCCGACTGACGTGACAACCTGCCACTAGCTGCATTGACACATGCGGCTAGTGGCAGGGTGTCACAAAAAAGCTAGATGTAACAAAAATATTTTGGGAAAAATTTGTTCTACTCTGACAAAGCTATTGCTGATTTTCGTGGCTAAGAAATGTAATCATCTATTGTGGCAATATATCTTTTTAGATGAAGAGACCCCGCTTTCCTGTGTATAGTTTTGGTAGCATGTGGACTGTATACTGGGCAGAGCCACTACAGCTTCTCAATTTTTTCTCGGCGCTAAAGAAGCTGTGAGTGTTATCGCAATTTTTGCCTCGTAATTATTGAATTTAGTGCAAATTTTAGCATAGTCTCGGAAGCGACGATATTTACGGATGGGCTATGTGCTCCCTTCATGAGACCACCACCGATAAGTAACGTATTTATTGCTTATATTCATTTCTTTCATGTCTCGCGCTTCTTTTGAAATTTCATAGACTTGGTGAGCACACATTTGGTTCTCAGCGCGCATGTCAGTGCGATTCAAGCTCTTTACTATCCTCATATTGTTCTCATACCTTAAGTGATGTACACGCTCTAGAGAATAAATATATGAGCACACATTAAAATCGGTTGGTTGTGCTTGCGTAAACGACGGCGAAACGGGTGAAAAGTTTCAGTGTAGAACAGAAGCCGAATCTTCATAAAGCAAAGCTTTTGATCCTAATTTTATTGCGAAAGTAATACTACTTTCACTTTTGAGCCCTTCGCGTAGCGAGGCGGTAGCTACCATTGACCTTTAGCATGACCATTGGCGCGCCGCCAATCACAGCTGCGCAAAAACAGGGGCCCCAACTCGCGCCGTCAACTCGCGAGGCGGTAGCTACCGATAACGGCCTATGTCCCGCTCCCAGCCGGAGTGATGTCATCCCATCTGCGGCAAAAACAGGAGCCCCAAATCGTGCCGTCGGCTCGCGAGGCAGTAGCTGCAAACCGCGGAGCTGCAGTTGTGCCACATGCTCGTAAAGCTAAGAGTTATGGGGCTGCAGCCGCAGCTGCCGCCAGGGGCGCAACGTTGGATACTATAGGAGGTGGCCTAGTGGCAGGTGGAACCAACACAGTATCCAGGGATGCTTTCATTTCTGCTGGTGTAAAGAATGCCGTTGCAGCCGGCGCCGGAGCGGCAGTTGTACATTCTGCATTAACCCCACCCACAATCAAGTATATCGTTGCAGCCACGGCACTCCTTGCCTCGCTACTAGTTATACATAGAATAACCAGGTCAGTTCAGTTCAGTTCAGTTGTTCAGTCGCATCCGACTCTTCATGACCCTATGGACCATATTACGCCACGCTTTCCGGTCTCTCACTATCTTGCTAACATCACATAACTTCATCTGCAGCGCCTCGAGGATGCCATCTAACCATCGCGCTCGCTGCCTACCCCTTCTCCAGTGACCCTCAACCTTTCCTAACATCAATTCTTTCTCAAGTGACTCCTCTCGTCTAATGAGATGACCAAAGTAGCTTTAGAATTTGACCTACCAAACAGCAGTCAGGGTTTGTGGTAGACAATATCGACTGATGTGATCTTCTGGCAGTCCACGGAACTCTCTAGAGTCTCCGCCAGCACCAGAATTCAAACGCGTCAATTCTTCGACAGTCAGCCTTCTTCACAGTCCAACTCTCGCATCCATACATCACAACTGGAAAGACCATAGCACGAATTATACGGATCTTGGTTGGCAGACTAATGTCTTTGCTCTTTACCAGGCGGTCAAGGCTACTTATGGTTCTCTTTCCCAGAAGCAGGCGTCTCCTAATTTCGGCTGCAGCCTCCTTCCGAGGTAATCTTAGAGCCCAAGAAGGGAAAATTTGTCACAGCTTTCATTTCTTGTCCCTTGATGCTCCAGGACCTCATAGGGCAAGACGGCATGATATTTATCTGTTTAATGTTCAGTTTAAGGCCAAACTTCACACTCTCTTCTTGTACGCGCATCAGAAGTCTCTTGAGTTCCTCTTCACTTTCTGCCATTAAAGTGGTATGATCCGCATATCTAGGGTTGTTGATACGTTTTCTATTAATCTTCACTCCAGCTGAAGGCTCATTCAGACCGGCCTTCCTCATGATTCACTCAGCATACAGGTTAAATAGACAGGGCGACAGTATGCAGCCTTGTCTCACTCTTTCTCAATCGGAAACCAATCAGTAAGAACATGACCAGTTCTGACTGTGGCCTCTTGCCCTTCATACAGGTTCCTGAGGAGACAGATGAGGTGAATTGGAACTCCCATCTCTTGGAGAGCATGCCACAATCTGCTGTGATCTACGCAGTCAAACGCTTTCGCATAATCAATAAAGCAGAAGTAGATGGGTTTCTGAAACTCTCTTGCTTTTTCTATGCTCCAGCAAAGGTTGCCAATTTGGTCTCTAGTTCCTCTGCCCTTGCGAAACCCGGCTTGCACATCCCGAAGCTCCCGATCAGCATACTGCTGCAGCCTAACTTGGAGGATTTTCAACATCACCTTGCTAGCATGCGAAATAAGCGCGATCGTGCGGCAGTTGGAACAACCTTTGGCACTGCCTGTCTTTGGAATGGGGATGTAAACTGACTTCTCCAATCCTGTGGCCACTGCAGGGTTGTCCAAATTTGCTGGCATAATGTACACAGAATGTTAACAGCATCATAGTTGAGGTTTTGAAGCCACTCAGCTGCAATGCCATCAATTCCGCTAGGTTTGTTCTTAGCAAGGCTGGCTAAAACCCATTGAACTTGACTCTTCAGGATGCCCGGCTGGAGATCAGTAATCACGACCATCCTATGTTGTTTTTGCACATCTGGGTCCTTCTTGTACAGTTCTTCCGTGTATTCCTGCCACCTCTTCTTTATCTTTGAGGCTTTCCTACCTCGTTCGTCCTTTATCCCGCCCAGCTTAGCACAGAAGCTTTCATTGATATATTTGATTGCCTTATACAGAGCTCTTGTGTTCCTCTATTGGCTGTTGTCCTCAACTGCTTGGCACTGTATGTTCAGGAAGGCATTCCTATCTCTCCTTGCTGTTTTTGAAAATCCGAATTAATAACCTTGTATTTTTTTCTTTCCCCCATAACTTTTACCATGCTCCATTCCTCAGCTATTTGCAAAGCCTCTTCAGATAACCAGATTGCTTCCTTACATTTCTCTTGCTTTGGAACTACCTTAGTAGCAACTTCTTGTATTATATCACGAACATCAGCCCGCATCTCTTCAGGCTCTCTGTCTTCTAGATCTAATTCTTGAAATTGACCTCACTTCCACAGCATATTCTGATGTAATCTGATCCAGATCATACCTGAAAGGTCATCTAGTTTTCTGCGTTTCTCAATCGAAGCTTATATTTGGCAACAAGAAGCTGATGATCGGTGCCACAATCGGCCCCAGGCCTTGCTTTTGCTGCTTCTATAGCGCTTCTCCATCTCTGCCGACAAAGAATAAAATCAATCTGATTCCTGTATAGACCGTCCGGTGAAGTCCATGTGTAAAGGCGCTTCTTGTGCTGTTAAAAATGAGAATTCGCTATGGTCAGGTTGCTTTCGTGACAAAACTCTACTAGCCTCTGCCCAGCTTCATTTGGCTCACCATGACCGAACTTGCCTGTGATTCCGGATATTTCACTCCACACCTTAGCATTCCAGTCTCCTATGTGAAAAAGGACGTCTGATGATGGGAGTGCGGTCTAAAAGGCATTGCAGGGCAGCATAAAATCTCTCAACGTCAGCTTCTTCAGCAGTGGTGGTTGGTGCATAGACTTGGATAACTGTTATGTTGAAAGGGTGACCTTGTATCCGAGGTAAAATCATTCGGTCGTTTTTGGGGTTGTACCCTATCACTGCTTTGCATATTCTTCTGTTTACTATGAGAGCGACCCCATTCCTCCTTCTGTATTCGTGCCCACAATAAAAGACATAATGGTCGCCAGATATAAATTCTCCCAATCCGGTCCACTTGAGCTCGCTGATACCCGAGATATCAATGTTCAATCTGTCCATAACCAGGTAGCACCCCGCAATAAACAATAGTTGAACCATATGCCGTGGCCAGAGTGAATCCCTGAATAACCTTAAGCATAACCACAAGCACCACAACCAGCTACACCGCCAGCTGAACCTAGGCGTAGACATAGCTATTGCTTTCGCAATTACCAGGCTTAACCAAGGTAAGTCACTGCCAATTTTCTTTCTTGGCGCCGTAAAGGTTATTAAGCAGGTTGTACTGGCTTTGAGCGGTAGCTATGTCAGACGATTGGAAGCTGCTGTTCGAATTTTGTGCGCCTGTAATTTTAATACTGTACAAACTGTTTAATGATAATAATAATAGGTCACACTTGTTTCTGTGGACACCTTAACTGCGCCGTAAAGATGGAAAGAGAGAAAGAGGAGCCGTAGTAGAGGGCTACGGAGTAATCTCGACCACGTGGGGATCTTTAACGTGAGCTGACATTGCACAGCACACGGACGCCTCTTTATTTCGCCTCCAGCAAGACGCAGCCGGTGAGGTCGGGTTCGAACCCGGGTACTCCGGCACAGCAGTCGGGCGTCTTACCACTGCACCGCTCCGGCTTTTTCTCTCTTTATTACTGTCTTGGGAGTACATGCAAAAACAAAATATATTTACATGATTATAAAAGCAGCAATCATTTTATGGCTACTGCACGGTGATAGAATGAATTCAATGATTTTATTATGTCCAGGACTGGCAGCCACTCAGGTTGAGAATTTTGCTTCCCGAATACTTCATGTATGTAGACGATGCTTTCAGTGATATATAAGCAGGATGCACAATAATACGTTCAATACCCGCCGCGGTGGTGCAGTGGTAAAACGCCCGACTACTGTCCGGAGCTCCCGGGTTCGAACCCGACCACGGCGGCTGTGTTTCGATGGAGGCGAAATAAAGTGGCGTCCGTGTGCTGTGCGATGTAAGCGCACATTAAAGATCTCCAGGTGGTCGAAATTACTCCGTAGCCCTCCACTACGGCTCCCCCTTCCCTCTTTCCACCTTCACTCCCACCTTCAGCCCTTCCCTTATGGCGCGGTTCAGGTGTCCACATTGCAAGTGTGACAGATACGGCGCCTTTCCCTTCCTGTGAACTAATTATTATTATTATTATTATTATTATTATTATTATTATTATTATTATTATTATTATTATTATTATTATTATTATTATTATTATTATTATTATTATTATTATTATTATTATTATATTGCATCCATTCGCGTGCGCCAAATACTGTCCATGCAGAGCAACCTATCAGGTCGCAAGGCACTTCACCTGGTTCCCCGTATGGTAGGAAACGTATTGCCCCGCCGGGGTGGTGCAGTGGTAAGACGCCCGACTACTGGGCCGGAGTTCTTGGGTTCGAACCCGACCGCGGCGGCTGAGTTTTGATGGAGGTGAAACGAAGTGGCCTGCGTGTGCTGCGCGTTGTCAGCGCACGTTAAAAATCCCCAGGCGGTCGAAATTACTCCGTAGCCGTCCACTACGGCTCCTCTTTCTTTTTCCACTTTCATTCCCACCTTCCTCCCTTCCCTTATGGCGCGGTTCGGGTGTCCACAGAGCAAGTGTGACAGTTACTGCGCCTCACCCTTCCTATGAACCAATTATTATTATTATTAATATTATTATTAATAATATTATTATTATTATTATTAGGAAACCTATTCGAAAAGGCGTCAAAGGTAACTCTTCCATGGTGCGTTTCAAGACATCCAAAAGAAAAACCGCATCGTGTCAGTCTAGAAAGATATGTTAAATTGTTTCCAACGTTTTACATATAACAATGCACAAGGCGCGGTAGAAACGTTCCAAAACTGGCTCACCAAGATGTCTTGAAGAAAACATTGGAGCGAGTGCTACCTGAACAGTAAAATATTTGATTCGACCCATCTACTCAAACCTTGGCGCCGTCAGGATGGCTTGTAGACTCTTTTTGGGGTCTTAGAAGCTTTGGGGTTGTTTAGCGTTGGCTTGAGTTTTCCTGAGTCTCTAGGCAACGATTGTCTTCAGCCCTTGTTCAAATCAGCGAAGTACAAAGAGACCAATGTAGTTTTGAGCGCGGTGGTGGCTTTAGTTGCCAGGATATATTGGAATACTCGAGTATATGACTGCGCTCGGGGCTAAGTGCCGATTAGGCATGTCTAAAGAGAGAAAGAAAGCTTATGGGGGTACTTGACTCTGAAAACAATTTACATCAAAGAAAAATATTTGAGGATCGAACATTTTGAGAAGTAAGCAAACTGAGAGACCAAAATAGTGTAGCAAACAACATAATGGTGTCAAATGAACAAAAATCATATACCGAGAAGCGCAGATTGATATTTGATTCGTATAAACGAACAAATTTACTTTATTAGATAAGGAAACCCACAAGAACACACAACTATAGCCGGCATTGTAGCTCGCTTGAAAGTGCCATAGCATGAAAAACGCCATAATGGAGGCGCAGGAACTGAAACACAAGGGTGCCATCGATGGCTGTAACTAGAGTGGACCCACAGTTGACGAGCTAACACTTTCCAAAATACATTGAAGAAGGCATCGTGATTCGCCGAAAGGCTTCGCATTTGGCCTTGGTTGTTGCAACTGAATCGAGTATATTAAAAACAATTTTTCTAGAACTTCCACGGAGCTTGACCAAAATAAGATCGGACAGCCAAATGTGGCAACCTCCTCTGTTTACAGGTTTAAGCAGGAATCATTCCGAATTTCTAAGTTGTGTTTTTCTGGGAGTAGTTCAAAGCTGTCTTTGACGCTATTTTACACAAGAGCGCGAAGCCTTACAAAAACGGTGCCAATAGCTATAAGAATTAAATCAGCACATTCACTAAATGGGCACCAAAAACCGATATCAGTAATCCTCAAAGTCCTCACTGAATGTTTGAAGAGTACGAGCAGACAAAATGCAATAAACGAAACACTTTGCACGAATAAAGCCCTGTCAATGTTTTTGGTATGCAAACAAAAAAACGTACAGTACACAGGAATGTAGCCAAGCTTCAGTCTTTGACACATAAGCAACATATGTCTGTCAAAAAAAGGTGCACTTATTTCTGGGGTTCATCCTGGACCCCTCGAGCATCTGAATGCTTTTGCAAAAGCCGGAGTGTCGCGCGGTTTTGTTGCAGTCAGCAGCAAACGGATTCATGAAGTCTTGCAGGTTGCACGTCATATAGCAAATGGTTAGAAAAAACTTTCTCTTCCGTCAGGTCGGCACTTATCTGCGTTGTGTTACTGACTTCGTTGACGGCGTCCAGGAAAGCAGAGTAGGCGACCTGCAGCGCTGGTATCTCAGGAAACACTCTCTCTCTGTCTCTTAACTTGGTTCTGTTGAAGCATTGAATCTTTTCGCGGAAGACAGCCTGTGAGTTGGCGCTGAGGAAAGATTCAACTGATCTCCCGTCCGGGTGCCACTGGGTGCCCACTTGATCCATCGCCTTGACCAGTTCTAAGGCGAGGTGGAAGCTGAATCCTCCGTAGAACATGGCCAGAGTGCCTTTGCTATAGAAGAGTGGGCGGCCTACAGCAGCGATGGCGACACCGATGGCGTTTTCAAAATAGTCGTACTCGAAATAAGACAATCCGTAGTTTTCTGGCATTTCAAGTACTGTGTCGTATTCCGCCGTTCTGCTTATCGTTTGTATGCTCTGGCGAGAGTGTATGAAGTATGCGCCAAACGAGTCTTCTTCCTCTGGAAACGATCGAAATAATTCTTCGAGGGCAGTTTTATTCAGGAATGCGGCAGGAGGCCACAACCGCATACTAGCAGAGCGAAGTTTATCGATGGCCAAATCTATGTTCTTTGTGCCTAATCAAGTCGAGTCGTTAACCAAGCGTAGATCCGTCGACACGAGGCTACTGAAGCCGGCGTCGACCATTTCCTTGTCAGTCTGTATTAGATGCCACATGTAGTGCGCTGTTACGAGGAGCACCTTATAAGGCACCTCGATATGGTACCCGCAGAAAACAGGTCGTAACCTACTGGCTGTTCTGTGATCACCAAAGCGCGCCACCAGGAGGGTGCTGTCAGACACTGGTCCGTAGTGTTGAGCGAATTGCCATCCCAGAAAATCCAGTATTTCATTCTTGGTGTATTTCGCGAACAGGTTGCCCACTGTCTGCAGGAAGAGTACATTGGTCGTAGTAAAAACGTCCTGCTGAATAAGCGTGGGGTTTAGGGTGGTTGCGTGCTGCAGCTCTTTGAGCCACCGCGAGGAATTTATGCCACTCGTGTACACTTCAAGCTCGCCTATGGGGAACAAAGCCGCTTCTTTAGGCGATACCTGCAGCGCCTCGTAGTGTCTCTAGAATGATCCCTAGATGTAGGCTGCCATAAGCGCCCGTTCTTTCCCCAGGCAGCACACCAACATCGCACCAACCTCGGCCCAACGTCGACAAAAATTGGTACCAACATTGGCGTAACACTGGTTTTTTGAGAAATTACTACATTTTTATATATTGGTCCGGCTTATATGCCAACATTGCACCTGTCTTGGCACTGCCAACATAGGCTATCAGCTGGCCGTGCCCCTAGTGTCACATATTGGCATGCCACTGGTATCCATTGGCACATTTTGCATTGGCAATACACCGGCCGTGCCGCTAGTATTAAATATTGGTATTTATTGGCATGCAACAAGTATTCATCGGCACACGTGGCACTGGCCCTGCCACTGTTAAGCCACCTTTAGCCATGCAGTTCTTTCACCCTTGTCCTTACTGCTGCCATTTGCTTAACTATCATCCGACAATTGTGGCTTTCTTATGCAGTCATTTCCCAATACCACCTTGCATGTCATCTCCCTAAGGAGCCATAAAAACCATGCAATTAAATGAGGCAAGCAAAATATTTTCCGAAAACATTTTATTGAGAGCTCATATACATGTACATGCCACAAGGACATCAGAGGGCCAAAATGCAGTGCGGGAGGCATTCGGTACAGGGCTAACATGGGAGAGGCTAGTAGGTGTAATTGGAAACAGGGCACTAAACAGCACATGACCAGGTAGTGCAGGTAGAGGTGATGGGGTGCAGTGTGCATTGCTTATGATGGAAGGGGCTGGACATGTTGAGCAGGGTTGATGCACTATAGCCTTCGTAGTGCAAGAGGTGTTGCAGGAATAGAAGGCTGAGCATGGGTGCATTCCAGGGCAGTGTCCACCATGGATGGAAAATGGCAGTGGACTGTGTTGAGCATGATAGTTGGCAGTGAAGGGTCAATGGATCAAGTGATGAGGTTGAGGGGGCGGGGGAAGCGTATGGCCCAGGTAGTAAGCTGGGCGCCCCACAGGAAACAACCATTCAGGAACAGTTTGTTGAGGAGATTGGCCCGTGGGTGTTACAAATGACATCTGCACAGAAGACAAGCATATATCACCATAAAATCTAAACTCACCTTCTCAACACTTATTCAAACACATATTTGACGTCTGGGTGCTCTATACGATTCAGCACAAAATACAGAACCCCGCTATAGTAAAACCTGATATAGTAAAGTGAAACTGAAGTCCCAGTTCATCTTCCATAGGCAACTGTACATTTTCCCCCTTTATAGCGAAGATGTTTTTGGTAAAAAACGGTTAAAGTGCTTTTGGCCATGGCAACGACTCCCGCGCACTACCTAGAGTCGCGAGGCCAAGACTTTTTGTATTTGAAAACAAAACAATAACCCCGAGTGTTCGTTTAGGCGGCTTTACTACTAGCCCTAGCAGCAGTCAGAAGAAGCCTACATTACATAAGCTTTGGAGCCGTGAGTGAAAGCGCGCAGCGCGAAGAAGAAAAAAGTAAATCTGTCTACAAACATAGCAAGGAGGAGGCGTGTTCCATTCAGAAAGTAAAGGAGTAAAAGTGCAGCACGAAATAGGGAAGGGAAAGAAATGGGTCAACATTCACTGCAATCTGCAGTACAAATCATGAGGCAGTGGTGGCAGAAAGTGGAGGTGCAGCGAGTAAGGTCTTACAGCACTTGAGTGCTATGCGAATTTATCATTTATTGCCTTTTAAAAGACAGAAAGAGCAAAAAGAGACACCATGTTCATGCAAGGCTTTAGTTTTCACATGAAATCGAACTTGGTTGCATTCGTAATCACGTCTTCATGCTTCAGAGGTACTTCCACAAGATGTAGAGAAATTTTGTAATGAAAAAATCACACAGAGAGATGATAAGAGCGAGATGGAAGGTATTTAGGTTTTTTTTTTTTCATTAAGCAACAAGACGTGTTCAGTAAGTGCTTATTTACCTACTAGACAGCACTTTCAGGACCATGTCATCACAGACCACTGATACAGTAAAGACCATAATATAGTAAATATTTTCGCTGGCCTCAGTGGCTTTACTATAAAGGGGTTCTACTGTATATATTGAAGGCCTATTGCCACACATTCTTCTTTTAGAGCACTTTGCGACAGGTTTCTGGGCCTGAAAGGGCATGCAGCATCTTATGACGTAGGGATAATAAACATATATGCAAAATAATATCCATTCCAGATACAAAAGAAAGATATTCGGAAGAAAAAACCTGCTTCCGGCAAACCGAACACTTCAGGTGGATGCTTTGTGTTCATATAGAATTACAGTTTTTGAAAATATGACGGTTCAGGCTCCGAACGTTCAATTTTTAAAAACTTCTTAAACATTCCTGCAATAGACAATATGGATTACTAAGCATGCAAAACTGGATATTAAAGAACACATTAAAGAATATTTTTCTGGAGTACACCAGTTACAGGCACGCATACATTACTGAGGCCAAAATGAAGAAATAATTGCCCTGACAGAATCAATCCAGCTATCTTCAATCAGCTAACTGAGAGAGATGTGTACATCGCAGATATTCTCTAGGCTGCGCACGCATATAATATTCTCAAGATAACTGTACCATTTCAAGTTCCAGCTTTTTAGTTTTCACAGCTTTATTGCTTGCTGCATTCTACTATAAACAATTGCCTTACTTGTAATGTACCAAGGAATAGTTTTCATACAGTGCTCATTATAAATTAAAGACACCAGAACAACATGTACACAAACAAGAAAAGAAGAACAGGACAGAGCGCCATTCACAACTGATTTATTGTGCAGAATAAAGTACATACATATCTCACTGCCGGCATATGCGCAAGGAACCCATTCAGCGTCATGTAGTTTAAGATAAGATATGTTAAAGAAGCCCATGCCTCATACCATAACCTCTTTCTCTGAGAAATCATTTCTTGAACATAGCTTATCTTAAACTAAAAGATGCTGAATGTGATGTAGCTGAATGTGTTCCTTGCGCATGTGCCGGCATTGAGATATATATGTACTTTGTTCTGCGCAATAAATCAGTTGTGAGTGGAACTCTGTCCCGTTCTTTTCTTGTGTGCGTGCATTGTTTTGGCGCCTTCAGTTTATAATAAATAAACACGAACAAGCCCAACAAGAAGTTCTAGTAATCATACAGTGGATGCTTGTTCAGCTAAAATTATTAGTCAGCCTGCAATGAGCAATTGAGCAAGTACTAGAAATTTACTTTGCATAGGCAGGAAAATGTTATGCTAGATCTGAGTACAATGATATCGTACTTCCTTATCAGCTAGCAGCCTACCAGGTATGCGTTTTCCCTCATCACAGCTAATCATATGGCCATACCATCGGCAACCTTCCACGTGCAAGATTATATTCAGTTAGGCATACATGGGTGACTTTATGTCCAGGTGCCAGGTGTGGCGCTCGGGCATCTGATTTCTTCAAACTAATTCACAGTAGTTGTTGGTATAGAGAATAGTAATCTGCCTGAATATCTGAGGCCAAATATTATTTCGTTGCTTAGGCACACCTTAAAATACAATGTATGATGTGACTATGGGATCATAAAAAAACGATACATCTAGCATGACAGTGATTTTTCACTTTCACCCTATCACAAGTTCCTTGAAAAACCAGTTTATTCCTAAGCTGAAAAGTTGTTTCGCACACATTTTATATTTCAGTATCTATAAAATGTTGATATTTTGCGAATATATTTCAAAATCAAAATTTCTTAACAGCCTCACAAATTATTTTTTAAAAAAAATGGACAATATTTTGTACTCAAATTAAAAATAAGATTGTGTCTGGAGAAATAGTATTGTTTTCAGAACAAAACAGCACATACGCAAAAAAACACCAATATCGCTCAAATTTAATGTGCAATACACGAACTGAGAGTTCACCTAAAATTACAAGTACAATAGCCTTGTGTACATGGACTCGACAGCACCGGGTTGAATCAGCACTGAGTAAGCAAGGTCATCATTCTCGACACAGCTGATGTCTACATGAACTCGCTTTCTAGTGAGTAAGTATCGTAGCAGAGCGTCGAGATTCGAAGTTATTGTGCAAGTTCATACTCGTATTTAATCCCATCGACTTTTACTATCGAGAGCTTCGATTATTTTTTATCGTTGATGAGCACTAAAAAGCATTCATTTCGAGTGACGCTCGTCGCCGCTCCAGGGGCTTTTTCATATCCCAGAGTTCCCCATAACTGTACTCCCTGACTGGACAGCGTCTACATGCATAAGTAGACTCCCTGACTGGACAGGGTCTACATGCCTTTAGATAAGCGGGTCAAGCGAACTAACCTAGCCCCTGAAATCGAGTTAACGCGACCCGCTCCGCCGCCTATTTTACTCGACCCGACTGTGTATACATGAACCCCACAACTGATTTTTCAGTCGACAGACGTACTCGACGCAATTCTGCCGAGTTCACGTATACAGGGGTGGAACGCACGTGTAACAAGTAACAATGCTGCTAAGAATCCAATCTGCTTTCTTCTGGCTCATCCAGGTTTCTAAAAAACATCTTGTCTGACAAAGGAGGATATTTGGAGTTAAGCAGCTAAGCAACACAAGATCCATATGCTTGCTCTAACGCATGACTCCTCAGTGCACTTACAGTTGCAATTTGCTTGGTCATGTGGCAGTTCACTAAACCGTCTGACTAGACATGACAATAAAAAAAAATATCGGGGGATGATTTCTACGTTTATTAAGACATGCAAAAGCTTTTTTGTTGTTGACATAGCATTCAGAGACTGCGGGAGTTTGGCAGTTTTATACATCTTATTTCGTTTGGCAGTTGCAAGGGGATGTAGAAAAAGAAACATGAGTAAGGAATATAAGGGGTGACAACATCCCGAAATGAAACTAATGGACCAATGATGCACACTGCGTATCTTAAATGGCGTCACTGGTAACATCAAACACAGAAAATTGTCCTTGAGTATGACAAATTTGAAGCCCAGGAGGTGAGTTGGTTGTGAGCAGGTAGTTAGAAAAGGGCAGTCCCCCTGAGAGGTAGGCGGCAAGATCACTGTCACCCATTATGGGCAACGCCCTGGCAAGCATGCAGGCAAAGGTGCGCATATATAAGAGCAATAAATGCACAAGGAATGCACGCCTGAATGAGCAGCTGCACTAATAATTTCCTTTTGTCTTTCAGCCCACCCCTCCTGCACTGTAAGCAAGTCTGCTCTGTTTTCCGAACACAGAAGCATATGCAAAAGCAAACAGAATGTTCTCTAAAATTTACAAAATTTGAACGAGTATTGCATGATGATCTTTCTGCAAATGTCTTGCTCTAGGGTTACAGAATAAATTCATTGCAGTTGCGAATAAAGCGAGTTGGGAGCTACTGGCGAATCTCAATGGCTTGGGGAGAAAATTATTTAAAATTGTCACTTTGAGCAAAGTAAATAGCCTGGTTTAGATCAAAGTAAAATTACATCTACATGGCTGAAGCCAGTGCAGGCAACCAGAAATGTACAAGCAGTCAGTAACTCATGTCTGTATAAACAAATACATACAGTGCAGGCAGCAGTAATGAAGGGAGAGTGGAAGGCAAATAACCTGAGCAATACTGAATGGCTTTCTTCTCTGCAACCTCAATACAGGCTTCCTGCGAATTCTTGTAATGCAAGCATAATCAAGTATGCTAAATATTCCATCACTTAAAGCACCTGCACTCCCGTGTTACGCAAATGACAACTACTTCGTAAGTTCACAAACTATGTCTGTTATTGTGCTATTACACCACAGGTTCACTCAATCATGCCTCAAATTGAAATAGTGACATACTGTTGAAATAAAGCAATGAAATATAGCACCAGCTATTAAAGCACTGCCAGGGACATGAAGGGTATTATTTTCGGCATACTGGTGGGCAAGACTTCTGAACAAGTAAGTCTTGAGCTAAAAAGGCAGAAAAAGTCATATAGCATGCAATCATATAGCAAAACGCCAGCAGAGCATTTAAAGCCATTATATAATTCAAAACAAAGGCAATGTGTCATACCTACCGAGGCAATGCTTCCTTACACACAGCATGTTTCATGGCAAGGCTCCCACAGTTGTTGACAGGTTTGCAGCACCAAAATGTTGACGATGTTGTCTGCCTCACATTCAGGCAGCACCCCTTTGATGGCAGATGATTGCTTGTGCAAAAGCAGTGCGATGATGCAAGTGGAGCAGCTGGGCTTCGGGCGTTATAGAGCAAAGAGCCCTAAATGCAAGGAAAGAAAGTCTCCATTTAATCGATGCCTCTAAATCATGATAACAGCATACCACGGCTCTTCTCTCTTTAGTTAATCTATAATTTCAATTGAAAGCTGTTTCAAAAAATGGACTAATTGCAACTCTATGTTACACATGGTATAACATAGCTGTGCCAGGGCGGTGGGGCGATCAGTTAGCATAACGACCGGAAAATGCATACTGATGTTTCATGCAGTCTTGATGCTGCAGCAAAGTGTCATGGTACGAAGAACAAAATTCAAAGCCGGCACGGGCGCCAAACGTGTGCTACACAACCGACGCGACTAGAGGTGTGCACGGGCATAAATTTTGAGCCCGACCCGGGCCTCATGCTACAAACCCGAACCCGGCCTGGAACTGAAATTGCCTGAGCCCACCCAGCGCTCACACTTAAGGCTCCGGCCCTGCTGGAGATGCTATAACAGACCAGTTGCAAAACCTACAAGTCGGCTTCCCTGTGAGGCAGGAATGCGTGCACAGTGGCGACAGAACCTGATTCAGGGATAATAGGTGCAGTACATGCATGTACCACAGTCCACGCTGCTTGGGATGCAGTTCCCCACGCACAGGCCATTGTCAGAGAAAGGTTTTTGGGCATTCTTAACTCTGGAATAAAGGGGGGCGCGCTGTCACCCTAGGGGTGAAGAAAGAAAATTTAGAAAAGGGACACTAACCGGAGAGGGTAATAGTGGGGCGACAATGCGCACGCGAATAATACTGTGACGAATGGGCAAGAGGTGCGGGAATTACCCTACCCGTCAGGTGATGTACTAGCACTGTACCCAACTATTACCCCAAAGTCTATGCCGCCATTGTGCAGGAATGTCTGCCGCACCGGGAAGCTGACGTGTAGGTTTTGCAACTGATCTATTGCAACTGAAGCAACGATACAGAAAGAAAAAAATAGGCGAAAATTCCTGGCGATGCATCGCGCGACGACGACACCAACGCCTGTCGCTGCCGCTGGTGCACATCGCACAGAGCGAAGGACCTCAGCGACAGAGACGCGTTTTCAGCCTTGCTTTGTTAGCGCCGCCTCCTCGTATGGTAAATGAGAACAGTTGCGCTATATCCAGTTTCTTGCACTAAACAGCAACACTGATGAAATTTCATGAAAAGCATCGAGCCCCCCCCCCCCCAAAAAAAAAAAAAATTGGTCCCAGCGCAGCGGCGTGCTACTATACTGCGATGCAGACATGACTTAAAGCAGTGGCGTTTTTCTGCAACTTTAGAAAATTAGCAATATCTAGCCACACTAGCATTTTTTGTTTTGCAATAGTACCCTAAGCTTTTACTAAACTGTCTCGATCTCGATGCGCTCATGAGCCGAAATGAGCGTCTGCAGGATTTTCGCTCATACCGGACTAGGGAAACAAACTTTGCATGCAAAAAACAAAAAAAGAAACAACTAAGTTGAGTACCCCGAAGCCTTTTGCGATTGGCTGCCTCGCGAGCTGGTTCCAGCATCATGAGCGATTTTCTAAAAACCCAGAACCTGGGCGACAGCGCCGAGCGGCAATGCTTTAGCGGTCCTCAGCGCACTGCGCATCGTGCTACCGTGCGACTCATGCGGTTAGCGTTTTATTGCACCAGACACGAGAAAATGTTTTTGCCCGGACTTCGCCGACTCCGCCCGAAGTCACCAGAGGAAACCCGAGCGGCCGAGCCACGCAATGGCTATACGCCGTTCCAGCCACTGTAACGCCGTGAATATCCGTAGTTGGCTTTTAGGGCTACGATGCCACGCAGTTGTTTACTTTAGAAAATCAGTACTCTGCAAAACAGTAACGGTTTAACTTGAAATAAGCTGCAAAATGATCGGCATCAAGTCGCGCACACTTGAGAACCACTTTTGAAAAGTTAACAACGTAAGAAATATGCTAGAAGAAGACAAATCTTCCTAGCACATGGCTTACGCAGCCTGCAGCAACAATGAAATGTAAGACAACGCTTGTAATTAAAAAAATGCTCAATCTAAGAGGCTAATATTTTGCTCCAATATACACAAACGCTTTATGAAATCTGAATGAAAAAATTTGAAAACTTACATGGAATATTTCTTGAAGAAAGCATTTTCCGTGTGCGGTGCCACCGAACGTCGAGCCGAGCGAACGAGTGGCCGTTGGATGGACGAAAGAACGGAGCGCCCTCTTTGAAACAAAATACAACTGTCGCCGTCATGCCGGCTAAGCGATTGTCGCGTCATCCTTCGAGCTTTTTAGTAATCGCCTTTTCAGCAGCAGCAGCATAGATGCGCTCTGCGGCTGCTCATCTATGTAGGGCTCTGTGCCAGCAGCGAAGCGCGTCGTCGCCCTGGAGAGACGCCTAGCTGTGTTGTTTCTAACACCCAAACCTGTTCAAGTTGTATTTTGTGAATGCTGTGTTCTACTACGAATAGTTTGCTCACTTTTAGCATACCAACGAAAATTCTTTCATACAATAGTGCTCAATCGAGCGGAATATTTCAATCACCCTGAAATGAGGATTTCAAGCAAGTTTGTTGAAAATTATTGAGCTAAGCATCTCAGTACCACGACTTGCCACCTCTTTATAAGCTAGTTGAATACGATGCCTACATTTTTTCTCATATATCCGCACCGTCAGCATCATTATATCTGCTAGATTAGTCGTTTGTTGGCCCGATTCATTAGGCGCTTGTTTCTTTCTCACAGTTTAGTTGCTTGCGTATATTTTATTGGCCAAGACAATATGGTAAAAGCACATTTCTCTATGCAACCTGTTATGAGAGCCCGGAAATGTTTGAAAGAAGTCTCCAGTCTGTTAGCGTTCGTGTTTTTATTACTGCGCAATTCCTTCCCCTGGGCGGCGGCCGTCCGCCCCTTGGACCCTGAGTGGTGCGTCGACCCGTCCACCGCTTTGGCGCACCTGCGTGGATTTCAACGCGCGCATGCAACCTGGGACCTTGCTCGCATCGCATGCGGTGAGAGAGTGCGATCCGGGGAACGGCAGGTGTGCGAAGTGCGCGAGGACGGGATTGAGCGGTGCGTCAGCACGGAGAGCAGGCGGTTGAAAACTGTGCGAACGAGCGTGTGCGAAACAAAGATGTGTCATTGTAATCCAGTTGTTAATAGACCCAATGTACCTTTTCGTATTTTATTTGTGTTTCCAGTCTTTTCTTTCACATTTTGGTTTCGTTCTAATGCGAACAAGTCAGTTTACATGTGGGTAATCTTCTCTCCATACACAATATTGGTTAAAAAAAAAACTCCCTTTCCCGCGCACGCATGTAACTGTTCCACCATGAAGGTAGTTAGAGAATAATAAGCTTTGATATTGAATTAAGCTTAATTGTAAAACAACGACTGCTTTATTTAGTTTTTGAACTCTACAGTTATTCCTTCTTGCCATATGTAGCGAATTGTAATGCAGTGAACGACGACGGAATCGCGAAATTTGGGGTGTGAATAAAAGCGGAGAAACGCTACAGACTTCTTTTTTTCGCACTTGTGCAAAAAAAAAAAATAATCCAGAAATTCAAAAATTATGCTATTAATGCACTTGCATGGCGTCCAATCAAATGTTGTTCTGCTGAGCTGCCGTTCTTGTATACTGGCTGCTACACGAAGCTATCTTGATTTCCTATGAAATTCAGTGTGACAAAGCCCCACGCGGATATATTTCGCGTTTCAAGTTCTTGTGAAATGTGGAAGCCGGTCCGTCGCCGTTCCGCGGGCGACTCTAGCTGGCTCTGCGATCATTTTTGCCACTGCAGTGATTTGAATATTCGCGGCTTGTTTAGCAAATAACTGGCGTTCTCGTTTGCCGAATGAGTGTTTCAAGATAATCATAGAGCATTTACCTGTACCGTATGTGTGCGATATTCTATCGGTGATTAATGCGCCATGGTCATTGCAGTCGTATGTTTGATTATACCCAAGCAGCACACCAGCATTGGTCCAACAATGGTTCATCACTGGAAAATAATGGCATCAATATTGGACTGATATTGGCATTTGGGCATTTTACTACATTCTCCATTCTTGGCCCATCTTTCGTTCCAAGATTGGTCCAGTGTTCAACCAAGCTGGAGCCACCAATGTAGGCACAATATTAGACTTTCCATTCATGCACCATGATTCTTGCCAATACTGTCCAGCATTATACCATCATTGTATTACCAATATTTGTTTAATACCAGCTATTCCATTGATGGCCCATTTTCAATGCCAATATCATACCAATGGTTAGCCATTGCAGGTGCACTGGCTACTCCATTCATGCCGCATATTGTCGATACCAATATTCATCCAATGGTTTATGGGTACACCGGCTACTCCATTCATGTACCATTGATGATGTCAAGATTACACATTTTGTGGCACTGCCTGCACCGGCCATAAAATGCAGCAGTTTTCATTCAAGCCATATTCGCGACAGCACATCGAACTTGCTGGGACAATAATGGCCTTTCAAATAGGAGTGGCCATAATTATTCAAATTGTCGCTCATGAGCAACCAGTAGATATTCACAAAACAAGGGCATGGTTCACAAAAAGATAATATTTATTGCAATTGTTACTAGACGGCAGTTGTTACTAGCCAGCGCTGAGGGCACACACAGCCGCAGCTGGCGGGGCAGTGGCAGGCAGAGTGGCAGCAGGGGCGTGCAGGGCAGTGGCAGGGTTGGGCAGGGCAGGGCGGGCTCTCGGGAAGTGTAAGGGGCCAGGGAGCTGGAGGGCACACTCATAGGCGTAGTGAGGGGGCTGACCCTGCAATTGCATTCACAGGTGGCATGCCTGGTTCGCCAGGGGAGGTTTCAGCATAACGCCTTTTTCTTCCACCCCCTCTGTCACAGGAACCAGGCAGCCACCTGCGAATAAATGCGTGTGCCTCCAAATCGTCCACCGCAACTTTTTCGCAAATGGCACCTGCACAAAAACAACGAGGAAACAAAATTTACAACACTATTACTAGGCATATAAAATCGCGCGCATTATTTTAGGAAGATGTAGAAAATTCCAGGATTCATGTACCGAAATTCATGGTCAATGAGAAACACTATACTGATGAGTTCCAGATTAGTTTCAGCTGCCTTGGGTTTATGAGGATGAAAGACGCACATACATTGCATAGCATGTGCCCTGTTGCATTTTGATCGCCTCCACAGCAATACGGCTGAGACAGCCAGTGTTTCATCCCACACTAGGAATTAGTGCTTGATTGTCGGCTGTCTCCGCATATGACTGGCTCGCTAGTTTTTTGCCGCTCCTACGCTTTCTGCGATGTGCAAAACAGTTTATGCTATATATCGTTACCAAGAGAATGTTCGACGACCATTTGCATCTTTTGAAATGGCTAGATATAATATACACAAGCGATCTACGTCCACGACTGCTGCACTGGCCGCTGGTTAGCTGATATACGCTTTTGACTGGTTTTATGGGTAGCTCACTTAAACGGGAGCTCACGTAAACGGGTAGCTCACAGATGCATCATTTTTGCACATATACTGCTTGTCCAGGCAAATTTGATCCAAGAGATAAAAAAAAACATTTCGGAGGCAGGCAAAGGAAACCAGATACATATTGCTGGAAGCTACCTTGAGCACCACAGAAAAGGTTTTGTTTGGAATCCTTAATTGACATTATTTACCTAAATTACTGATTAATGACTTATGCAATAAATGGTGTTGCTAGTTTGAAGAGTACCGGCACAAACCACGTTTGATTATTTGTGATAAAGAACCCTCACGTCTGCATTTTGAACGCCAGATACAATAGGAAACCACAAAAATACAAAAATCTGATCCCCGGATAATACAATTGAGGACTTGGCTTGGCTCGACAGCCCTGTGTAGCGTTAGACCTACAAGTTGCCTATTGTTTCTTCGTCCGCGCCAGCACGTCGTCCAACAAGGCTGTATTTGTATTTTACAGCTGAAAAATACTGTTAAACTCATTTGTATCCTTACCGCTTTGTAGTCATTATCCGCATTGCAAAGTTCGGCGCGCTCATTGTAACTCGAGCCTTCATGTGCGCCAAAGGGCCGACGCGAAGCAACCATCGCCAGCATATCACTCTTACTCATGCATGGGGCTAGAAATCATAGCGGCAGGCTGTTTTGTCCGCTCAAAATCATGTTGTGAGCAGCACAATTGAGGTGCGCGAATGGGCTGGTAACAGTTTCGGTATCTACATAACCCGGAATTTATCTGCAGCTGGAAAAAAAGGTACACATGAGGTTTCTAACCGCAAATATTGAAACAGGGGTTTCCGAACGTGCTCACCGACTCTAAGTCCTACTTATTGTCTAAAGTGAATATTTAGTACTTGAAGCGAATAACCTCACTTCCCTACGTACAAAATAAAAATTTTCTGCGCTGTCCTAAGCGGCTGCCAGCAATGCGCCACCGGTTTCCATCGTCTGTTTCTAATGGTTTATTTATAACCCTTGGCTCAAGCTATGGGGCGCAGCAGGTGTAATGTAGCTTGAATAAAACCTGCAAGAGATCATATATATGGGTAGATTTGTAAGGTTTACAGATTTCACTTACAAATTCTACAGGAATCGCGTCACTGCGGCCTTTCTTTAAAATTGACACGTAATAGCGCTATATTCGTGGCTAAAATAAGGTACTCAAAGCATTAATTCAGCTTACCAAGTGCAGCTGTAACAGAAAGTGAGGGCTGGCGACACCTAAAGTGTGCCTAGCTTTCAAATTTTCTTAGATGACACAACCGTTCGAAATATGGAATATTAAAAAAAAGCCCTTGATATTGGCTTTCTCACAGCGTATTATGTGTGCCTTAGATAAGAAACATAATCGAGGTCCCATGGCCATCTTTCGTTTCCAATGAAATTTTTATATGTGGTGGGCGGATATCTAGACACAAAAGAATTAACCTCTGTTTTTCAAGATACGCGTAGTTTCCTCGAAAAACAAAATTGTATGGTATATCTCTAGAGGTAGAAAACGCTGTTTTTGCCATTTCAAAATGTTGCAAGTTTGGATACCATGATTTTGGCATCTACTATTTTTTACTCACTAAATATATGAAGGTTTCACATTTACAAACAATATTAGAAACCTGTTTTGTTTTTGCAGTTGAGTTATTAAAAAATCGCAAACTTTGCTTCAGGAGCGATACGCTGCAAAAATATTTATTTTTAACCTATGTACTGGCATATGATGCATTAGGTTGGTTGCACTAAATGTTTTTTCACTTCCTGACGCATGTTCTTAATTCCAGGCAGTATCTGGAGCTCCAGACCACTAGGTGTGTTCTCCACAACGCATCAAAATTGTTCAGAATTCGAAAACAGCAGTAAAGGGCAAATTTGCTGCAATTAAAAAAAGATCATCTTCGATTTTCATTCAAATCCCTCTCAAAAATCTTCAGTACCTCAAAAATATCATGGACTAAAAAGTGTTGCGTTATACTGTTTAAAAATATAACATTAAATATTAAACCGAGTGCTTGTGCTGATAATGGCCAAACTCAGCCTGCATTCTTGCAAGATCCAATAATATCTTGGCACAGAAACTATTTCTCTGCATTATCTAGGTTCCATTCTTTATTTCTGAAAAAATTTGAAGCTCTAGATTTGTGTGTGTTTCTGCATATTATTTTTTAATTGGACAAAAGTAAGAAAATGGTAAAATAAGGAAAACTGATTAGAATTGAAGAAACGGCCGCAACATCAATTTTTATCAAAATCTGTGGAAACAATGCAAAGTACTTTGTTAATTTGAGTCAGTAAATATATTGAATTCTGCAAAATGTAATATTAGAAATATAAAAATGCTTGTTTTTGTTCTATTGATGTGCTTATAGGCAACCTGCAATGGAGTTTGCTGAGACATGTGGCGCCACCTGGCGGCCGACGGGAGCTAATACTGAGTCGGCGCAGAAGCAGACGCCGTATATGTTGCGGCCGCTGTGTTCCTTCTGCGTTCGCGTTTTGTTATCCCAGTGAGTGTGATTTACTCATTTAGTGACTTCAGTGGTCTCGTGTGATGCTTCGACTACTACGGATGTGAACAAGAATAAAAATAAGCGCAAGGGCGGCGAGGAAGACTACCACAATCACGAAGGAGACCTAAGCGTACCGCTTGCTGGGAGAACCTGGGGAGAATGATAAGAGAAGGATATATTGGCTGCGAGAGAGTAATGTAACTGAAATTTGTTTTGTTACGGGGCCATTGGCGTACAGACGCCAAGAAGCTAAAATAAGACGATTGCCCGTGAGCGGAGGAAACGGTATAAACTTCTGACTCGGGGAGTCGCACGCTGGTTGGGACACACTACTCAGTACGCGCTGTAAAATTTGGCGTGTACTGGTATGTGCTGTGCAAGATCGAGTGGCATACGTCCAGAAAATCAACAAAGCCGTGCAGCCGCAGCATCGTATTCCAGCCGCATTTCAACGGAGGCGAAATAAAAAAAAAATGTTTGTGGATCTGTGTACCGGATTTCTAATTCGGTGTCTATTCGGAACCACAAAGCCAAAATATCTTCAAAACTTCAAATTACAGATTTCAATAAGCATATTTATCTGTAAATTAGTTCTTAAGGTGCTGAAAAAGTTGAAGTGGCGGAGTGTAGAGGCCCGTGATACTGTGTACGCTGAGAATGGAACTTCGTTCTATTGTTCCGCGCCAAATATTTCTTGCACCGACTGCTCAAGCTACTCAAGAGTCTCTTGTCTCAGACGATAGAATATTTCATCATTAGTAACAACAGTAAAAAATTCTAACTCTTAACGACCTCCGTTACGAAAGCTTTGCCGTTGAGTGCCAGCATTTCCCGCCGGCTTTCCCCAAGCTTGAGGTACAAAGATACAAAATGCATGCCAGTTATTGTTGTTGTTAAGGGCTTTATTTTTCCAACGGTGTAGGAGGCCCCCTACTCCCCGCCCCCGACACGCACAGTTTTCGTTGATGACGCACGCTACAACCGCACAGTGCTTGCAATCGCCACGACATCCGTAGCGGGCACCGCACCATGCCTCCTGTAACTTCCGCGGCACTGTCGAAAGGTGCACCACGACCAAAAGTGTTCGTCATGGTATTAAACTTTAAAGCAAAACCGCGAGGAAATTATTATGCTGCTGTAATCAAACAGCAAGAACAAAAAAAGAAGAAACGGCGATCAATCTCTTCTCAGGTTCTCTCTGCACTTTCAATGTTTGGGTATGAGGTGTGAACGCAATAGGTGAATGAAAAGCTACGTTTACAACATTTTTCATTCATTTAATTATTTCTTAATTCATCATCACATATCTGACTAATGCCCTGAGAGAATAAATTTCGTTAAAAAAAAATTCCGTCTACTCACGCGACATTCAAAGCTGTGCGCGCGGGTGTTCCGTCGCGAGCGGCGCGCACTTCGCGGTGACGTCGACACCGTTCACGTTTTAAACAACAGCATTCTCGAACAGGCGGTGTCCTTTCGTCAGTATTGGTTTTCGGAAGTAGCTATCAAGACATTCGATTGCCTTAAAACTGCAGAAAATGAGAGCCGAGATGCTTCTAGCCGTACAACGCGAACGCAACCCGACCGCGCCAGCCTACTCAGATTACTCGGCGCCGCCGTTGGCGGCGCTGAACGCTGCGCTCCACTAGCGCCGCCTGGCCACTGCAGGTTGCCTATATGGCTCGCCCTTATGGAGTAGGCATCAAAACTTCAATTTAGTATTTGCTGAATTTAGTTACATTTTTCCTTAAGTAAAATTTGAAACCTTGTCAGCGCTTATACACCCTTTTCCTGCTTCTGGGACAAATACTTAATATAGCTTAAAATGGTATTAATTCACTATTTCTGTCAATTTCATGGCAGAACGCAAGTGAAGGCTGAACTTTTTCTCTGTCCTGCATTCTTTTCTATTGCTAGGTGCAATAGTATTCAATCTAGTTTATTAATATATTATTCCATTTCTCAGCTTTGACCACCACTAACAATACTATATTTTTGAAGATGATTTTTCAATGTGTAATTTTTATAATTACAATAATAAGCAAATCGCTTTCCACCATAATACTTTTGGTGGCGTTACAGAGAACACACATAGCAGCTTAGAGCTCCAAATTCTGCCTTAAATTAACAATATGACCTGCGTAATAAACACAGAATGTTTTAGTGCAAGCAACGCAACGCGTCACGCCAGTATGTAAGGTTGAACATTAATATTTTTGTAGCGCGTTGTTCGTGAAGCAAAGTTTGCGATTTTTTAGTAAATCAACTGCATCACTGAAACACACTTCTAATCTTATACAAGTAAACGTTCCAAATGCGGTGAGTAAAAAACAGTGGATGACAAAATTTTACGCAACCAGCCGGCCTCCAAACGTGCAACTTTTTGAAACGACAAAAACAGTGTTTTCCAGCTTTAGTGATAGGCGTTTTTTTTTTTTTCGAGAATACTACGCCGCATCTGGCAAACCTAAGAGTCATTCCTTTGTGTCGAGACATTAGCCCACGAAATAAGAAAATTTAATTAAAAAAAATAGTCATGGCACCACGATTACTGTTCCTGTCCGAAGACATCCATATTTGTTTTCATTTCGTCTCTAATAATAAACAGGCTGGTTAAGCCAATGTGGTGAATAAAAATATCATCGCATATATTAAAGATTTTCGCGCGATACGTTATACCTAAAGCTACCTATATTGTCACAACTGTCATACATTATTTGTAGCTGAAACAACATCACAAAAGGGATTCGATTGCAAATTGTTCGCTAGTTAAATAGACGTACGAGATGACACACGTATACTTTGTAGAATACAATTTAGGAAAGAGCAGATACAAACTACAGACGAATAATGCTATGATATGGAGCATATGTATTACTCCAGTTAACAGTAAAAACAACTTTTAACATATTAATATATTCGGCAAACTATTGCACGTTCGCATAGGAACACAATTAATGAGCTCATCCACGCATCTAATGTCTATGGGAGTTATGTTTCGAAGCCGCTCTCCACGCTGTCACCCGCCGTGCTCGTCCAGAGGGCGATGGTCTGTTCAGCTGCTGGCATTCGAAAGGGTTCTCCTCTCACCCGCCGTGCTCGGTTGCGCTGACCGGCGGTCTGTTGAGTTGTACCTGCTGGGCACCTTGGAGTACTACCCGGAGTCGAACCAGGTTTACAACATCTTTATTGTACTGGTCTCTCCTCTTTTCAAGTTACCCCTGACAGCTTGTTACACTCCCTAAACAAAGCCCCTATCACTGCGCCAATAGGGACGCAGTAAACTCGCTGGGCGGGGCCAATAGGCTCCAGCACAGTTCCTCCTCACTCCCGCCATCCTGTACGCACAACATCACGCGTGCACATTCCAGAGTTCAAATCCGCCGCCGTGGTCACGTACGTCCTTGCCGGACAGCCCGAGTCCCGTGGGAATGAGCTTCCTGGCCTCCGCGGCTCCTTTACACAAGAACCCAGCGCGCGCACACACACAAACACACACCTCCACACACCGTGGATGATCTGCGGTTCGAATAGTGCTGCTGGCCTTGCCGACGCGGGACATCCGGAGTCGTCTTGCGGGCGGGGTTGCGTCGGCGACTTGAAATCCGCGCCAGCCAGGCAATCCGCGATCCAGGGTCACGGGAAATGAACGAAAAGTCACGCACCGCGCTCCGGCCCTCAAGTGCACGCCCCGCAGCTGCGCTCGCGACGAGCAGGCGCCAGTCCAGAAGCCGACGGTGTAGTATGTCGCGTTGATGAGCACAACAATGGGCATTAGACGTGTGGATGACTTCGTTTTATTCCAATTCGTGCGTCACTCAAAATAATTGAACGAGAAAAAAGTTAATGTCTACACAATTTTCAGTGAGTATACCACAAAATATACTAAGGTGCTTCATGTATGTCACATCACCTAGCAAGTGAAATGGGATAACAGAAGTAATCAGACTCTAACCCTGATCAGCATTTCGCTTTTGCGCCATCTTTGTAAGTTGTAAACAGGCTTTTCCACTGATTATCCTCTTCTTTATACCCCTGCCACCCACAAGACACAAATCTTCTGGGGGTACCGAACTGTTGGTTTTCGCACCAGTGATACAACTTAATCGTCCCATTTATACGTATAAAACACTCTCGATGCGCACCTAAAAAAAAAAATGAAAGCATGTATGTGTAGGCGAAATCATTCACTGGCGATTTAATAATATGATTTGAACAATAAAATCAAAGGATCACACTCGAAGTAACAAAAAAGTGATGGAGAGATAGGAATTGAAGCATTGAAAGGCTTTTGCTTTCTGCAAAAAGCCAATAGCAAGAGGTCCACCGTCTATAAGAATAGGCAATAAAAATAAGGCATATTTAAAGGTGCATGCAGCAGTTACAGTGATGCAGTGCTACCTTTTTTTAGGCAGGCTTTTCCGCTGATTTTCCTCTTCTTTATTGCCCTTCGAACCACAGGACACATATCTTCTGGGGGTTGTCGGTTTTCGCACCAATCGATCCATTTCTACGTGGAAAACGCTCCCGATGCGCATCTAAAAAAATGAAAGCATGTATGTGCAGGCCAAATCATTCACACATGATAAAACAATATGATTTGAACAATGAAATCAAATGATCACACCCAGAGCAACAAGAAAGTGGTGGAGAGACAGAAATTGAAGCAATGAAAGACGGTTGCTTACTGAACAAAGCCTATAGCAAGAGGTCCTGCGTCTATAAGAATAGGCAATAAAATTAAGGCACGTTTATAGGTGCATGCAGCAGTTAAAGCGATGAAGTGTTACCTTTCTTTTTCACTGCAGTGATTGGTATAAATAGTACAGCAATTGCTAGGCATCTCAGGTAACCCCATTGAAAACTTCATCCAAGGTACCGAGGAGCAGTGGCGTGTTATTTGCAGCTGTTAACGGAAAGACAGGCTATCCTACGAGTGCATGCGCATTTCCTCCTCTTTGTACCTTGAATAAAAGCGACTGAACAGTGAGTGTTGCAAGAGGTGCAGCGTCCCTAGGAATGGGGAACAAAATTAAGTTTTAGCAAACAGAGGTACAAAAAGAAGCAAATATGCCTGCAATAATAGCATGATGGCCTACCTTTTGATCAACAGCTGTAAACAACCTGTCACTGCCAGTCGGTTCTTTAGATAGGCTTATCAATGCCAGAGCTTAAACCTAAGAGCAATATGAGTAATATTTATTGCGGTCACGGCCGTAAACAATTCTAGCGCAACACTCCATTACTGTAACTATTCAACAGTCCATTTATACATATCGTTCATTAAAGAACCATGCACATCATATTAAGTTGCTCTTTTCTACTCCCAAATGATTTCCTATAGAATTAGAATACGTGGATCGCTGCTTCGGTTTCAACATTCTTGCACGATGGCTATGGCGTGCACTTCATGCATACGGTACGGTACGTGAGGTACAAAGAGCTGTAATTGCCGAACAGGCGGACCTGACGGCCTGTCCCATTTCGCCTGAAAGTGCGCGCCGTGATCGAGCGCTTCGCGAGCAACATATTTCGGACAATATGGTTGCCTCATACCGGCCGTCAATGTTTTGTACAATGTGTCCCGCGTGCACGTTGTTTACTTTGCAGTGACAGGGACGCAGTGCACACACGGCTTATGTGCCTTTTTGTTTGTATTGTTATTTTCCCCCGCCTTCGAAGAGCGTCTGCGAAATCGCTCTCCTATTGTCGCCGCTTTCTGATAACGCCCTCACCTGAAGGCGCGTGCTCAGAAGGGGGGCGTCGATTAAAAAAATTTTGAAAAGGGGCTCACTTGCGCTGTTCACGGCTTTCAATTCCTCAATATGATATTAACCATAATAAAAGTGGAGGTTCATTATGACTTGATTATAGCCTAATCATCAAGCGGCATCACGCACACAATGTCCGCCCCACTGTAAAATTTGCTTGCACAGACGGCACGGACAGTTTTCAAAACTTCGTCTGTACATCGGAAAACAAAAAACTGCCCTTAACTCTTCGCAAAATCCAAAAACTGTGTGAACATGGCTTCCTGCGCGCAGAAGAGAGGCTGTCCAAAATATATGTACAAAGCCGGGCGCATAGTATCTGGTTACTAATTGATTGCGGCGCGCTGCACAGTCAAAAAACTTCGCAAATGGCTGCCTGCAGTGTTCTGTCACGTGTTGGTGGCATACACACCTGTTACGCACGGCTCCTCTATTTTCGGCGATTATGCTATTCATATCGCAGCCAGCAAATAAGTCCACGCACTTGGTTGCATGTAACCCGGACGAAAATTCGCTTAGTTCTTGAAGTCATGCTTCGCGCAGTTGTTTCGAGGAGAATACGGAAAGAGAACATTTGGGACTGGCGGGAGATTATATAGAACCAATTATGAAGCAATGGCATGCTGCAAAGATATATACTCACGGGCTAAGATGACGGCGTTCACTGAGTCTGATAATGCCGATGGTATTCCACCATTGCTGTAATCCGTACTCCGGCGACATATCACAGCTCAGCTATTCACTGATATGTAGCAAGCACAAACCGGAGCACATGGACATGTATAGGCGCAAGAGAAAATTATGCACAGTGCAATAAAAAAGAAAATTAATGAGGGAAGAAATTAAAGAAAGGTTTAAGAAGCTGTCACAAGTCTTGTAGAGTCTTCAACAAGCTCTGAAATGAACGCTTCGGGAGGAGGCCGCACAGCAGCGCAGCTGGGGATGCTTTCTGTTGTGTCTTGCACGTAGACGCGTAGGCGAGGGGCAACAGCGAACCGCTCAACCAGTGCGCGATTCCCGCCGCGGTGTTGTGTTCGCATGGGCTGCGCGTGGGAACGAAGGACCAACGACCCTCTCAACATTCCGTTCCTCCCAGCCCTCTTCTTCGGACCGTGCCGATGAGCGGCCGCCAGCGCGCACCGCTCGAGTCGAGTTCTAAAAAATAGTTTTGTTTTGTGTGTTCGCAAACGCATTGTTTCTTCAAGCCAACCACGTACATAACATTTTCTAAAAAAAATAGAAAGCCTCCCCATCTACCATCCACATTCTTGCGTAAATCCATACAGTTGGTGCATCGACAAATGCGCGCGTCATCTTTCCCCTCCCGTTCGCCACCTATGATCGAACAAAGGATGGTCGTTCGACCTTTTATATTTACTTCAAAATATTATATATTGTAAGCACTGTGAGTGACCTTCATCTTCATCTCAGCGTAATCATCATCGGTCATCGGGTCGTGCGAAGAAGACGAAGTGTTGCTAAGCTGTGGCTAGTCGGTAGCTGCTGCTTCGGCCTACCTGAAGTAAAAAGGTGAATTTGCTGGTGCGTTCTTCTGCCTCACAAGTGGTGGAGGTGCTGGGCCTCTTTTCAAAAGAAGCTAGAGACCCGTGTGCAGCTTCCAGGAGAGACATACACATCCTACATTGAGGACGTACTCGCCCTTTGCCGGCGAGTTAACAATGGCATGGTCGAGGCTGAACGTGTCGGACATATTTTAAAAGGAATTGGCTCTTTTGCCTACGCAGCTCTAGCTGCCCAAAATCCCGTCACGGTGGTAGACATTCGTGCCACTTGCCAGCGACTTGACTATCTACAGTCGCGCCGCCTCAACAACACCTGGGATCCGAGCCAAATTCCCGAAACTGATCTGCGCACCATCATACGATCTATAATACGGGAAGAGCTCCACAATGATATTTCGTCGGTTCCTGCCTTCTCACGCCCACCTGCTCAATCTACTGGGTTGCGTGGCATTATCAAGGAGGAGCTTACTTCACTCAATCGTCCCATGGCTACAGAACCACCAGCCCCTCCCTACGTTCCGACGTATGCTGAAGTCACTGCGGCTCCTCCTCCTTGTCCTCCTGTCCATCACGCGCCTGTCCCACCCAGCCTCGCCGCCCTGTCCCCGCGACCACCGGTGTATGGTAATTGGCGGCCTCTCCCACCTCGTCCAGTATGTTTCTACTGCGGAATCCGCGGCCATGTAACACGCGTTTGTCGCCGACGACTGCGAGATGAGCGTGCGAGCTATGGGTACGTTCGACGTGACGACGCCTACCAGCTTCCTCCTCGCCAGTACTACACCGATAATGACCTCCGTCCCTCTTCCTCCCCGTCGACTTCTCCTGACCGGTCTAGGACAGCACGGCCATCGCGTCGTCGCTCCCCGTCACCCTTTCGCCGGACTTCGTCGCCCCTTCGCCCTCCATCTTCAGCTTCTGCCCGCCAAACGGAAAACTAACCTGTGCAGTTTCCGGAGGTAAAACTGCACCGCCTGTCGTCGCTCCAATTCCTCCTCTGCTCCCATCAAACATGTTGACTGTATTCCTTGAGGGACATGAACTGGAAGCTTTAATTGATACCGGCGCCGCTATTTCTATTATGAAACTTGACTTGTGTTTAAAACTGCGAAAAGTGCGCACACCTTATACCGGTCCTCCTTTACGTGCTGCAAATGGACAGAATATTAACCCTTGTGGAGCGTGTACAGCCCGAGTCACCATTGATGGCATCTTGCACTTCATTGAGTTTGCTGTCCTATCCTCCTGTGTCCATCAACTCATCTTCGGCTGGGATTTCCTCCAAAACGCCTCAGCAGTCATTACGTGTTCCCCTCCCACTATTGAAGTCACTGAATGCAACATTCTTGCCGATAGAGAACCACTTTCTTCCCGTGTAGTTATGCTTGCCGATCACGTCCTCTATCCGGGCAACGAAGATATTCTATCTGTGACTTCTGACGCCGTCACCGATGGCGACGTCCTGATTACACCCAGCCCTCGTCTCCTGTCAAGAGGTATTATCATCATCGTGTCCCTTCTTCGCTTCTCCAGCGGTTCTTCTCTTCTCGCCGCATTCAACACCACATCAGAGCCCATTCTTCTGCGACGCGACTCTACTGTTGCATCAATTGCTTCCGCCCAGCCTGTCACACTTCTTCCCATTTCCACCTCCGATCGCTCTGATTCATCCCCTGCCTCGCTCAGTGCAGCACTTCGCCACACGATCAGCACCGACCTGACAACAGACCAGACAGACGCATTGCTCGCTGTATTGAACAAGCACGCAGACTCGTTCGACGTCAATTCCGGCACACTGGGTCAAACCGCTGCAGCAACGCATCGCATACTCACCGACGGATCAAGCATAGTTAGACGCCGGCCTTATCGTGTTTCTCCAACCGAGCGCAAAGTTATTCAGGAAAATGTTGCTGACATGCTTGCACGCAACATCATACGCCCATCGTCTAGTTCCTGGTCATCGCCTGTTGTGCTAGTGCAAAAAAAAGACGGTTCGGTTCGTTTTTGTGTAGATTACCGTGCTCTAAACAGAATAACTCGTAAGGATGTGTATCCCCTCCCTCGAATTGACGACGCCCTCGATTGTTTGCAAGGTGCCCAATTTTTCTCCAGCCTTGACTTAAGATCAGGCTACTGGCAGATCCCCATGAATGAAGATGATAAAGAGAAGACCGCCTTTGCAACACCGGACGGTTTATACGAATTCAATGTAATGCCTTTTGGACTCTGCAACGCTCCTGCTACATTCGAGCGTATGATTGACACAGTTCTCCGCGGCCTCAAATGGAAAACATGTCTCTGTTACTTAGATGACATCGTCATTTTTTCTTCGTCATTTCCTGATCACCTTACTCGTCTCGATGAAGTTTTGACAGCACTTTCCAGCGCTGGCCTACAGCTAAACACGAAGAAATGCCGTTTTGCATCAAAATCCATTAAAGTTCTTGGCCATCTCGTAAGCAGCGAAGGAATTAAGCCTGACCCTGAAAAAATCGCTGCTGCGCTGCACTTTCCCCGTCCAACTCGGGTCAAAGATCTCCGCAGTTTCCTCGGCTTGGCATCATACTTCCGCAGATTCATCCGCAATTTCGCCTCTATTGCCTCACCTTTACATGCGCTTCTTCACAACGACACGCCTTTCATCTGGTCTCCTGCTTGCGAAGAAGCATTTGAAACTCTGAAGCGTGCTCTGACTTCGGGTCCCGTCCTCTGCCATTTTGATGATAAAGCACCGACAATTTTGCACACCGACGCCAGTAGCCATGGCATTGGCGCTGTCCTTCTGCAACGCCAAAACACCTCTACAGAAAATGTTGTTGCCTATGCGAGCCGAACTCTGACTTCTGCGGAACAAAACTACACTATTACCGAACAAGAATGTCTCGCCGTCGTCTGGGCTGTTCAGAAGTTTCGTCCTTACCTGTACGGCCGTCACTTCACAGTCGTCACTGACCACCACGCCCTATGCTGGTTATCCACTTTGAAAAATCTGTCCGGTCGTCTCGGGCGGTGGATCCTCCGCCTTCAAGAGTACGACTTTACTGTCACTTACAAATCGGGCAAGAAGCACAAGGACGCCGACGCTCTCTCTCGTTGCCCTATTGCTTTGCCGTCGCAACCCATGTCCTCGCATTCCTCTCCTGTCCCAACGGAGTCAAGCCATTTAAACCCTACAGTTATGCAGTCTTTGAGCGCCGCCTCTATTGCTCCCATGCCAGATATACACTGCAATCTTGCTCACCACCAGAGTGCTGACCCTTACTGTCAAAAGCTGATTGATAGTCTCAGCGGTGTTATTAGACCTCCAAATGCCCGTCTCCGTCGTCGGCTCAAAAATTTCAAGTTACAGGATGGCACATTATTTTGGCACAACTACAGCCCACTGGGCCACACATGGGTTCCCGTAATTCCTTCTTCCCTGCGTCCTCAAGTTCTACAAGCCTTTCACGACGACCCCACCGCAGGTCACCTTGGGTACCACAAAACCTACGACCGCATCAAACGTCGTTTCTTCTGGCCTGGCCTTTCAACCTCAGTATTAAAATACGTAGCGTCTTGCATCCCTTGTCAACGACGCAAGCGGTCTACGTCGCCTCCTGCCGGTCTCTTGCAACCTCTCCCATGTCCTTCCACACCTTTCGAAGTCGTCGGAATCGACTTGTATGGACCCCTGCCCTTGACTCCAGCTGGCAACCGCTGGGTCGTTACTGCCGTTGACCACCTCACCCGATACGCTGAAACCGCAGCACTTCCTTCCGGCTCCGCTTCCGAAATCGCCAACTTCTTCCTCCACACCATACTTCTTCGCCACGGCGCCCCTCGCCTCCTCCTTAGCGATCGTGGCAAGTCGTTCCTCTCCACCGTCCTCGCCGCAGTGCTTAATGCTTCAGGCACGGTGCATAAAACTACATCTCCTTACCACCCTCAGACCAATGGCCTCACAGAACGCTTTCATCGCACCCTTTCTGATATGCTATCCACCTACATTCACCCTCAGCACAACAACTGGGACTCTTTACTCCCCTTTGTAACCTTCGCCTACAACACTGCCGTTCAACGAACCACCACCTACTCTCCGTTTTTTCTTGTTTATGCCCGCCATCCTACCTTCTCCCTCGAAGCATCTTTCTTCACAGCTTCTACTCCTTCTGCCGCGCCTTCCCACGAACAGTTCGTGTCTCGTATCGCCCACTGCCGTGATCGTGCCCGCCTTCAAACTGAAGCCACTCAAGCTTCCAGGAAAAGCACGTATGATGCGACTCATCGCTCAGTGTCTTTCCGCCCTGGAGACGAAGTGCTACTCTGGACACCTACTCGCATCCCCGGCCTGTGTGAAAAGTTTCTGAGCCGTTTTATTGGCCCGTACACGGTTCTGGAACAAACTTCCCCTGTAAACTATCTCATCACACCTGCATCGCCTGTTCGCGATCGTCGGTGTCGCGGCACCGAGATTGTGCACGTGTCGCGCTTGAAACCCTTTAACCGCCGACCTTAAGATTTAATTTGCGACCAGGATGGTCGCTTTCGTTCGGGAGGGGGAATGTTGTAAGCACTGTGAGTGACCTTCATCTTCATCTCAGCGTAATCATCATCGGTCATCGGGTCGTGCGAAGAAGACGAAGTGTTGCTAAGCTGTGGCTAGTCGGTAGCTGCTGCTTCGGCCTACCTGAAGTAAAAAGGTGAATTTGCTGGTGCGTTCTTCTGCCTCACAATATTGTTGCGTGATGACTGATTAATAATGTCGAAGAGGCGGAGTTCCGAGCTTCTCTTCTATTCTGGCCAACTTTGGTTATAGATTAATCAAATTATGTTCAAGTTATCTAGCTGAAAATTATCTGACTAAATATATAGTTTTTATTTGTATTCAGTTGTTCGCTTTTCAGGTATGAGTAGACGTTTTTATAAAAATTCTGAACATCGGCCCAGGAAATGAAAATTTCCTAATTTGCAGTCCTTTATTTCAGAAAAGGTTCATGGTAGAGCAGCAATAATTCCACAATATGTTCTCAGCATAATTATCCGCAAATAGCTAAAACTCATATTTTTATGACATTTGAATACAAAGATACGATCGCGCTAATTTACAGAAAACAGCGAATATTGAACATTTTTAGGAAAAAAAAACAGTTTTAAGATTGTTCAAACTTTTTCCACCCATTCTACACTACCTCAGCTTTCAAAACCATTAAAAAACACCTTGCATAATTTTGTAGCGCAAGTAATTATGGCCACTTCGATAAAGCCTTTGTCCAATTATAGCGCACCGCGCAGTTCTGAAGATTCTACGGAATTTGTGAATTGTTCAAGGTTTTTAAATTTTGGCATATAATTTTGTAACAGGGAGAAATATATTTACAAAAGAGGATTAAATATATATACATTGAGGAACAGCCAAGGAGCCAGGCTACGAGGGCCCCCGTTCGACGCACTTCTTTTTCTTAATCTTCCACAAACGAGCGCGCCACTTCGTCCTCATCATTCTCCAGCTATAACAATATTTCTTCAGTCATGTTTTGTCTCGACATCGCGAATCGACGATGACAGACACAGCAATGAATGATTCAGAATCAATTTTGTGCGCGTCGAGGTTCTGATGCGCTGTGGCATCAGGCAACACACAGACGTTTTTCGCAATAACCTTCACCTTAACGCGGATTGCACAAAAAGACGATAACATTCAATGAGCAAGCAACGTATTCCAAATCATTTTAGTAGAATGAAAGAATTGGAAAGGGCATGGAAAACTGCCTCATTAAAACAATGTTTCTGGGCTGCATTCGTTTTTTCGAATGACTCGACAGCGCACATTATTTTCATTCCTGTACAGTTTTTTTATTCCTTTGCCACCGCCTAGCGCGGCTGGAATGGTCAAACTCTAAACTAATAGGCGGAACAAACTATTTTTGTTGTTTATTGCCGATATATATGTTGTGCGCCATATAAATGTACCGGGGCCTTCATGCTCGCAGTCTGCGCGAAAAACTGTCATTTTTTTACCACCGTGTGAATGCCCAAAACTAAAATGGTAACCTCGCGAGTCTTTCGGCTTTTCATTTTCATGAAAGTGATTGCCAGTGATTGCGTCCAGAAAGTACACACATCATATTCGGTCCTTTCTCCAGGTAAACAGACGATGCTGCGCGTAGTTCCTTATGGATAATACAAAAGCACTAGAACAAAAACATCGCTGAGAAAATGGTCATTTGTTCCTTCAACTTGAGGCAACGTTTCCCTTCTCGGCAATGAAAACGCTACCTTCTAATCATTAATTTAATGTTCACATGATCATGCTATGGCGACACGGCTTCGTTTTGTATGCGCGTTCTCACTGACAACTGGATTTGTACTAGAGGTTAAGTAGATGCAGGGATGTAATCGGCATCCAATACAGGCATATTGGTCGTGAGTGCTAGCCGGCCTGGGGTATACATATGTGGTCGCACGGTCGTGCTATCATCAGATATAATTGTGCGACAAACGTATGCGCCTGCGACAAAATCTGCATGCATGCCAATAGCCTAAAACCATAAACACATTTAGCTGACCCCCAAAAATGCGCCGCATATGAGCGCACCGAACAGACGAATCCAGACAGCTGCAGCGGTACGTGCTTGAATGCGTTATAGTAATTGTCGTCCCGTACGTGGTACTCTGTGAGGTCCGAACGATCGGCTGAAATGTTGTCGGAATTAAATGGCGCGGTTTGGCGTCCAGCGCACGTGTATTCAACCATAAAAATGTAGAATTTGTTTTGATTGAATGGTCAACGGAAAATATTCACTTCGGTAGCCCATTAAAGCTGCGTTTTTAGGATGGCAATGACAACCGGGAGATCAGGGTGCAAAGTGGTCCATCGTGGGCAGTTTTCATACAGGGATAGCTAATATTGGAAAAACACAAGACAAATTGGTTCATTACAGCCAGTTAAGAAAAAACGGGACGGTCAACGTCGGAAGAACACAGGACACCTTGTTCCATTGTAGCCAGTTTTAAAAACTGAACGGGCAACGCCGGAAGAACACAGGACAGCATGGTCCATTGTAGCCAGTTTTAAAAAAGGAATGGCCAACGATGGCGGAACATAGGACAACTTGGTCCATTGTGGCCAGCTTTAAAAAACTGAACGTCCAATACTGGAAGAACAGAGGATAACGTTGTCCATTGTAGCCATGTTTAAAAACCGGAACCTCCAATGCTGGAACAACACAGGACAACTTGGTCCATTGTAGCCAGTTTTAAAAAAGGGAAAACCCAACGACGGAGGAACGCAGGACAACTTGGCCCATTATAGCCAGTTTTAAAACCCGGTGCGACCATATTGGAGAGACAATGGCAATCTCGGTCCAATATAGACATTCTATGTGTATGGCAGCGCCAATATCGGGAACTCACTGTACATCTTGGCCCAAGCTAGCCAGTGCTGGCTATTGGCAGCGCCAGCACTGGGAGAGCATTGGCTAGCCTGGGCCATTGTTGGACATGGTGTTGACTGGCATGTCCTATGTTGGGAGCATGCTGGTTAGGCTGGCCCACTGTGGGGCCACTGTTTGCCATCATACTTACAACATTGGCCCAATGCTTTGTGCTGCCTGGGTACACTTATGTAATGGTCTACTCTCGCAAAGCCTAAGACGTAAGTTACGCTAGCTCTACGTATGTCAAATAGGTATATGAAAGAAATAGAGCCTTAAAGTATAGCGGCTGACGCATTGCGTCGTAAATTCCCGCCCGGGCGGCGGCCGTGTGCACCTTGAACCACACGTGGAGCGTCAGGGCCTGCGTCTTGGATTGCATCGCGCAGCGTGTAACCCGACAACCCCACCTGCAGAGCGCATCCACTCGGGCAAGTCGGCGCCGCTGTTGCTGGCGCCGTGCCTCCATGTTTTTCTTCCTTTGTTTGCGATGTTTTCAATGCACCTAGCAAGCAGCGAACAGAGCGTTCATATTTCGGCGCGAGTGAGTGCCATCAGCGGACTGCAACAGATGTGCGCGGTGTGTCGTCAACAAGGGCGGACGCTTGAGAAAAAACAAATGTGCGAACGAGTGCGATGAAGAAAAGTGAAACTGTAACCCAGTTATTTGTTTCAGCATAACCTTAATATTATTCATACTGAGATTGTACGTGCAGTGTTTTCTCACCATTTTTTTTCTAATACTTCCCTTCTTATAGCGACAACGAAGCAGGAAGCATCGATACGATTTGCCATATGTGGGAACGTCCATGCATGTGCGGACCGACGTTTAATTTACCGCTCAATAACCCAGCTTTAATTTAGATCACCATTGTTAAATCGTTTAAGAGAAAGTATGTTCTGCGATGCTTCGTATTTGCATAGCTTAAACGGCCTAGTGTATTTAATGTTTATTTCCATGGAAGCGCGCTCGCCATAGTCGATCTGAGTCACCTACGGGCCTTAATATGCCGATGCTTATCGCTCATATTTTGCATCGCACTGCATGCGTGTGCTGCGGTAATCGTCTGTTTGAAGCCACTGTTGTTAAAACTAATACACTTGGGGGCAAAGAAATTTGCTACAACTTTTGGAATTCTCTTCACCCAGAGCAGTAGGAGTCACCACGGGAGCAGCTATGAAAGAACCTAGACCATTGCCGAAGAGAATACAAAAAATAGGAACCATTGCCTACGCACGATATATGACATGTCGTTTTGATTCTTTCTAATCTACCGGTCGGCGTGGAGCTATTTATCGCCGCCGCCGCCCTGACGGACCAGCAAACGGTGGTGAACTTATTGATATTTGACGCCGTTTACCGATTGTCGGTCTCATCCAAATTCGTCACAGTATACATGTGGATTGATTACAGTGACAGCTTAAGTCAATGAAGATCTAGTGTAAAAGAACACGGTGTAATCCCGAGCAACATCCACAACAACTAGGTGGGATTAAAGCAAACGCGACTGAAACCAGTACCGCGGATCTATTACTATTTAGACACAAGATTTCCAAAGTATTTAAAATTGCAAAGGTAACTTGAAAACATCGATTATAACAGCACAGTTAACGACTCCAAGTATTTAACGAGCCTGCCAACCGCAAAAGCACGCTAATGCGGTTTCCCACGGAATATTTCGACCACATACTAATTTGCACAATATATTGACCAGTAGGTGAAATAGACAAGACAATGTCGACTGAAATGTATGCTAATGCATGTGGCGGGACATGGTAACAGAACTGACAGTATTGTCCAGCATATGCCATATATTAGCCAACGTCAGTGGAGTAATGGCTAACGCTGTTCGATATAGCCATCCTTATGAAAGAGCAATGCCAATACTGTTGATATGTAAGGTATGCCAGTGTATATCGGACATTGGCGGGCCATTGTAACAGAGCTCACATTATTGTCCAGCATATGTCGAATGTTGGCCAACATCAGTGGACTGATGGCTAATGCTGTCCGTTATAGCCATCCTTATCTCTTGGCAGCGCCAACACCGGTGATACGCCGGATATCCAGGCCCATCATTACCATCCTCGTATAATGGTGCCACCGATATTGTCAGGGCATCGGATATGACGGGCCAATGTTGTTATCAATATAAACAGGTACGAACAATTTTGGTTACCAATGGAATCCTCAGGGCCAGTGTTGGACGTGTTATAGAATGGCACAACCAATACCAGCCATAAGATGGCAGCGCTGGGCCTACATAGGGCTGATCTCTGCCAACTCACTGACAATATTGGCCCGGGCTCTTGTGCTGCCTGGGTCTTTGCTCTTGCAGGGTCGCCAAAAATCGCCTTGTAGAAGTCCATCCAGTACTTGAAGTAGGTGTATTTTCCGTTCCTTATTACAGAGTGGTGTATAAGGCGGTAGCGGGCGATGAGACGAAACGGCGTTAGCATAGTGTTTCGCCTGCCTCGATACGCACCCTTTCCAAGAGGGAAGACTCGCACCTCGAACCAAAAAGCTGCCTGCCATTTGTAAGCAAGACTGAGAAGAACGCTGAGTGCGTCAATGTCTTGTTTTGGCGGATTCGGCCACAGTAGGCTGATGTTGTTAAGAAACTGCCAGAAACTCGTCAAGTCGCTACCGTACGTTGACGAATTACCCATGCATGTCTCATACCTAGCTAATACCTTATTGAAAACTGGAAAAGACGTGGACCCTTTGACAATATCTTTCTTCATGTGGAGGAGCCAAGAATACACCATATTGTCCATGACGGATTTATCAAAATCCCTAATGTTCTTCCTTTCTCTTGGAGGTACCCACTTGAAGCAGACGTGGGCACTGAAGTCATGGCAGGGGTCGACCTCCAAGCCTCGAGTCTCTTCGAGAAGGCTTTCGTGTGAGAGGCAGTCATCTGTGACGCATAACCCTTTCTTTAGTTCTAGTGTGGTAGGGTAGATCGCGACGAAGACAAACAGCATGGTCACTAAAGCCACGAAGGGCATGAAGAACTCATTCTTCAGCAAGAAGCCTGCGCCAGCGTTGAAGGTCTCTCGTGGACTCCTCACCTGATGGCGAAAAGAAATACATGAAAGTAGTTTACGAATTGTAGCTTGTAAATAATTAAACATCATTACGCTACATATTTACACGTAAGATTTAGTCACAAAATAAAACACTTGACTGTTTAACGTCTCTGCGGGCGCCTTTTGCGCCTCTACTGGTATTTCTGCAAATTCCTCAAGCGGCCGCATAGATAAAAAAGCTTTCTACTGCATGAGGATAGAATCCTTGTCCGTCAGCTGCACCGTAACTTCGCTTTGTACTCTAGTCGCATTTGTTAGGAGTCGTTTTTGTGTTACTGGGGCAAAGTTAGGCATTCTTTGAGGCGCCTCCTGAAGCTTCCTTTCTCGTACATGTACATACGTACTAAAGGTCACGCCATGTCCTTTACAAGGGCATACGTAGAAAACTCCAGGTCGAAGGATCGTCTTCCCTGTGCGGTCCTTAGACCTGTATGGACATCGAAGGTCCTTCTGAACCTTTTAGAAAATTTAATCCATGACATTAGCACAGGGCGATGAGGTCATACATACTGTTTTGTAAGCTAGGTGTTGTTTCAATTTCTGTGTGATGTATTTTTGTTTTGTTTGTGTGTTAACAGAGACGATCTAAGGTTGACTTTTGGGTTTCATCGTGATCTGTATTTTTCATTTTTCCGAATTCCCATTCCTGTTACAGCCTCTCATGATGACTGATAATAATCATAAATAAAATCGTTCTAAAAGCAACTTTCGCTGATGTCATTCTGAGACATTATTCCATAAAGTCATAATTTTATAAGGAAAAGTCTCTATTTTCTATTTCATCCCGCCTAATATATATATGACGGTAGCATCATACAGGCGTAGCTATGGAGACCAGTCGCAGAAATTCCAGGATAGCAGTTCCCGCCGCCGAGGATAGCCATCACCAATCCGCTCACGCATCGGCAATGCGGTGCTTCAGTCATGCAGGCAATGCTGAAATCGGATATCCAAATAGCCAATGCTATACTAACGATTGAAGTCCTCAGCTTTGTCACCCAACAAAAGTGACCTAGCGTGGGGAAAATGAACCCAAAATGATTAATGAACCTGTATAAATATTACAGCAGTGTAGGAGTGAGAACTCGACGTAGTAGCCGCTCAAGCAGTAAACAACTTATATGGATGATCACTGGGCACAACAAATGTTACGCTAGTAGCATTGCTTTAAATAATAATGAAATGGCAAAATACCTCGCTTTCACTGCTCAAACTGTTTCGGCAGCCCCTATATAGAAGTCGATCAACGATAAAAAGCGGATCGAAAGCTTTCCTGCATTGAGTGGTTGACCACCCTCGGGATCAGTGATGCGACACCGCCTCTCTGAACCAGGTAAAAATTACACATTAATTGTAATTAGACTTGGAGTACTCGGTCGACCAGATCAGGCGTGTAAATTCCGGTCATTTGTGACCGACTGGCTTTATTACTGGTGAAAAGCATTTTTCTTTCAGTTAGAAGCTTTGCGAATGCAAAAATTTCGATGCTAAAGCTCAGAGATGCCGATGTGCGCTACCCGTCTCGTTCAGCGGATGCGACCGCACATATCAGCATGGTGGTTGTTCTCAATTTAGCCGACAGATGGCGCTACCTACACAAAAGAACAGCACCCATATAAAGCGGTGTATAGCATCCTTGAGTAACTCCAGTTATAGTTCGTCATGTCGGAATTCCTTGCGCTTATGATCCGCTTTTAACCTCTCTTCGCTTCAACTTTGCCTGTGGGGTTACATGCGTTATGATATTTCGCGTTTCTTAATGGGATATTTTATGTGGTGGGATCGCATGCTGGTATTTCTTTTGTCCTATAGCCATTTTCTGCAGCTTCGTAACAATAGCTCTAAGGTTATTGTTGATTGCTCAAACAATAATCCATATTTTTCAACGCATTATCCACTGCCTCTGTATTCCATCTACCCGCTCACTAGTGAATATGTGATCCCGCCGTGCTAGTTTATTTCATTCCCTGTCGATGTCTAGGCTGATTCGCGAGTTTACAATCGAGTAGGGCACTGAAACACCCCCATTTTAGGACTGACACATGGTGCAGAATGTTGAGTTGAAGGCGACCGATGAAGTCTATGAAGACTAATTCATTTTAGCCTCGCCCCTGCGACTTTCTGATTGCAATTGCGGTTACTGATAATTACCTCTACACGTACTGGTTGCGGAGCTTGTAATCGGTGAACTGGGCCAATTGGGCGCACTAGCCAGGTAACATATTATGCTGGATAAAATATTGTTGACGTTAGAGACAGGAACAAGCAACATATTTTTTTTTTGCTTACTGCGGACGAAGGAGTTGCAATGTGCATTTTTGTGAACAGAACCTTGCGCTGGGATCCCTTTTTTTATGAGGCGATTTTTAATGCAGCTGATTTAATGAGTGCATATTTCTGGTTTTGAGCAACGTAAGTTTAAAGTGCAGTTTGACAAGCGTCATGGCTCCTGATTGTTTCTTTTCTATTAGGGGCACTGAGAGAAAATGCCCCCGTGAAGATGGGATTTTTGTACGCACTCGTCGCGAGAGGCGTACGCAATGAGTGAGGTCAAAAGTGAGAATACCCCATTGATTTGTTTTCCCTTATTGTTATCTGTACCGTGTTCGTACAGAGTTCATTTGTCGGAATTTCAAGGACGCCTATCGTCGAATGGCACAAAAGTTGTCAGCCTATAAAACATGCAACGTCGGTGCTAAACGACGTAAAAAATAGGTATCAATCGATTGAAAGACCCGGAGCAAGGACTCCACAAAGATGTATAAATTGTATCTGTACCGTTGACTTATATTGTATTCTTTTGTTGAGTACAGTCTAAGTCGTAGGTATAATTTCAGCAGGTAGTAGAGCTCGATGGTTATGGGCGTACGTGTTATGGGCGTACGTGTGTTCATACGATATTTTCAGCATTAGATTTCGAAGGTTAGTAGCATGTCAACTAACATAAATTTGACATTGAGTGACCCATTTGCCGTCAATATTTACTTTTCATTTTGTCCACACAGTGTTAGAAATCATTGACATACGTGGACAAGTGCTCAAAAGTTATCCGTGAAAATTATTTCGGGAACGTGGAACATTTACAATGGAACTCAAGCGAGTAAACAATCGCGTGTCCATTTTTAAGGTGAAAGGCTTTTAGGCTCATGGAATGGAATCCGTACGCGAGAGTTGTGTGCGAGATCTGTATTCGTGATCTGGCATATTCAGCGAGATTCTTAGAGATGTGTTCTCCTTGTTAGCGTTCCAGTCATCTGCAATCCCACACATGAACATGCGCCAAGGAATGCCACGCGACCGGAGTGATGGCATATCATCCAAACACACTCTTGCTAGAGAAAGTGTCACATATATTGCGCCTCTCCTTGCCTGTAAATCAATTGCATTTATATGCAGCACTGCTACGAACGCTGATAAAAGACAAAAATAGATATTGAATTTCTGTTACGCACGTAATGTGTTTTTGATGAGCCATCAACCACTCAACAGAGACTCAAGATTAGATGTGTTTTAACATCAGATCCGCAACAGACTTCCCTTTGAGATCACACAAGAAGTTTTCTGCTTGGAAAACGCAACAGTATTTTTGTGCAGGAACTAATGTGGAAAAACATTTACTTTCTGAAATGAAGAAAAGTATAGATCACTAAATGAATATATATTCTTTCCTTGTTAACTGCACACTTTCAGAGCCCTATGTTTTCATTTCTGTTTAGCATATGTAGGATGTTGCCTAAGAAACAACTTTTATGTGTTTTAACATGAGATCCGCAACAGACTCTCATCTGAGATTACGCAACAAGTTTCGTGCTTGGAAAACACAACAGTATGTTTGTATAGGAGCTAATGTGGAAATACATTGACTTTCTGAAATGAGGGAAAGTATAAATCACTAAGCGAATGTATATTCTTTACTATGTTTTCACTTCTGTTTAGCATACACTGTAAAAACAAAAACAACTTTTTGGACATTTTGTTCATTCAAAACACGCTTACACCCTGAGTCTTGGGTGTTTGTGTGTTTGTGCCATTTCAAATCACTTCTTGCGTAGCGAAGGGGTGCTATGGTTGGACAATATGCTTTAGGGTGTTACGGGTAAGGATATTGTGTACGCGAACCGACGCACTGTCACACTGTCTCCAAGCAAACAGACGCACGGCCGCTCCATTTGCAATGCCTCCTTGCACCTGCGAGCAGGCCGCTTCGGCGAGACCAGCGGGGGTACCCCTGTCTGCGCCAACGACGACGAGCGGACGTAACCCGAGCCGTGCGTTGCTTCGGAACCGGACCGTCCTGGGGCCATGTGCGCGACCAGGGCACGAGAAGCAATGCCTTCTTTACAGACGCTCGCGCTTCTCTCTTTCCTTCTCTTCTCTCTCTCCCAAAGCACAATAAAGTAGTTTCCACCCAGCAACCGAATCGAGAGGTTCCTCGCTCACGGGGCTCCGACGCCCCGAACATAACAGATATCGCTTAATATGCTGGGGGTGGGGCTGCGTAACTTCGTAGCCTTTCATACACAAGTGGCCCTGCTGATATAATCCAACACCTTAATAAAGCACCACAAATAACGCTAAAATTAAAACTACGAACAAGTGTTTTCTAAAAATGAAACTGAAACTGAAACAAAATTGCACCGCCAGAAGGCCGCCGGTAGCTACCTACGCTCTTACTTTTCAAATTTCACAATATGGCCGTTAGCATGGTGGGGTCCGTTTCGACCACGTTTCGGGGAATGATGAATGTGCTTCTTCGATTGTTTACCGTGGGGAAATATGTTGCGTTTCGCTTGCATATCTGTTACAGAAGTGAGTACGCTTGTGAAGTGCCTTCTAGATGTGGTGTTTAACGCAAACGGGCATTTATCGTGTCGGCCAGTGTCCGTGTTTCTTTGTGCTTTGCTCAGGCGGAAGGACTGCTGCACCGGGTCATGTCTGAGATGTTCAAAAGAAGAAGGCATGAACGATTTTTTTTTCTGTGTGACTAAGAGGTATATGCGCCGACTACATTGCACTCGCGCTGAAATCGCACTGGTTGGTTCGATGCCGTTGATAGGAAGGCGGACAGCGCACTGCACGGCTTACGCGATCGCCTGTAAAGGTAAGCATATTCTTACGCACGTTGCGGTTTGTGGGAACAGTGTCCTAACTGATTGCTACATTCTGTGCCGTTTTGTGCCGGAACGCTTCGGAATGTGCTGAAATGAAAAAGTGGGAAACGCGCTTGTTTTCACCTGGCTGCCAAAATGACATCGCATATGTGGTTAGATGTCGCGGCGAGTTAGGCTGATTTCGCGCAAGAACATCAGTCTCAGCTTTCTTTAAAAGAACTAATGTGTATGATACGTTTTCCTTGCGTTTAGTAGGCGCAGGAGGTTCATGAAACGATTTTAGTTCGACAGTTTGATACTTCGTACAGTTTACAACCTCTCGGTTTGTTCTACCGTTTCCGTTCGTGACGCAAGGTCCATGCTGGTGTACCTTAATTCTCTTCGCACCCTCGGCTCTCTCCTCCTCTCTCATCTCTTACACTTCGCGCTCGCTCACCTGAAACCTCCTTCTTCCTTTCTCTTCCTCACCTCCTTTCACTCGGCGCGCGCCGCGGACCCCCCCCCCCCCCCCTCCTTTTTCTTTTTTACACTGAGCATAGGCGCGCGCATCCGTCTCTTGTACTGCTGTTCGGGAGCGTCCCCCACAGCCATTCTGTTTACACTTTTATTCTCCGCGGCCATTCAGCGCGGCATGCCTCTGCGCTCGCTCTCTCGGCCTCGAAAGGCGCGGTCAGCGGGCTTGGTTGCATAATAGTTTATTCCAAAGTGCGTAAACTATATGCCGCTATCATTACCCTGTGGCTTTCCCGGCTTCAAGATTTGCATTTTTAATCACAATGGAAGATTTTTCATTTTACCGGGATCGTATTTCGCGGTTGCATGGAGTGTGAAGTTGCATTTTTATTGTGCTGCGTTTGTTATGGCATTTACTTTTGCTCTCGAAGAATCGCTTAGCTATGTATTTTATTTTAAACAAGACTTCCAATAAGGCACTTACTTGGACACGGGCTAAGTGAGCTGATGTGGTTCAAATCATCCAGTTTTCATTATTTTTTGGTCATATTTCAATATAACTCTTTGACCGCATTACTTGATTTTTGTAGTGTCTTATGTAGTGACGACTAGAATAAATGGATACTAGCTACTGATGCCTCAGCATTCACGTACAGGGCGACAGCATGAATTCTGTGGCCAAACATTGTACCGGATGGTACTATTACAGAGTTTGGTTGTGACCACATGTTTACGTTTTCTTTCTTTTGCATAAATGTGCATATGAAGCGGTTTTAATAGCCTTAGCCGCATTTTTACCTGCTTTAGTCATTACAGTGCGTATATTGCAGGCAAATTTGTGACTTACTGTTATTAAAAATTTCCATTTATTGAATGAAACGCCATACTTGTACCATGTTGGAGTCATCTCATGTGATACTGCTTCGGCTAAATATATTGAGACTTGTATATGTGTGTTACATCGTTTCCTTGGATAGTTGGTAAATTCCTATGCAGGTCCCTCTTGGTGATGGTGTCCTGGTGGAAAAGACCACACTAGATTGGCTACGTACGGACTGAAAAGCAACAGCGGCAAAATTTTCAAGGGCATGATGCGGGCAATGTTCACCGAACAACTGAGAGGAAAGTCCCTCTACGACAAGTGAGGCAACCTGAATAAAGATGCAACGTGCAAGAAAGTTCTGGACCCTGTTCGGGTAAATGGTATCACCGGTAAGCACGGCACTGTAGCAAATTGAGCATGTGAGCAGTAAATGCCATCTATGTGACACTAATTTAATTAAATGCCTCTTCTCTATTTTCAGGTTACACTTGTGGCAATTTTAACACCACTGTGATGCAAAAAATTTGCAGCCTGTCGTCAATGGTTGCATGCAAAATAAATAAAATGTGAAGTTTTGACTTCAGCTTCAAGTGGCGATCTGAAAATCGAATTGCTTCAAAGCCTTCTGGGGTAATTCCAGTGGCAGTGGCCATAACAGTCTACTACACTAGGCTGCGCCCTGGAATCTCTAGGGACATTAGAAACACATCAAACAATACACATTATGATGACAATAGCCACTCATGCATTAAGAGTTAAAAAAATTCATGCACTAGGAGTGCATTAGAAACACGGTGGCCAACTTTCTTATGAAACTAATCAAGAATGCATCAAGAAAATGTATTGAAATGTTAATGTGCATGATGAGAAATATAATCAACATTTAATCAGAAACTCATTAAGCTTTTGTGTAAGGGAAGGCCAGTGACGAGAGACAAATGATAGGAGAAGAAGGGTAGGCTTTCGCCATTCTCGTCTTAAGAGACATGTAAGAGACCTAATTTTTTGTGCACCTTAGAAAACCCGTATATTGCCGGCGCAGATTCGCTATGGCAGATTAGATGGTGCAAAGCAAGCCACTGTTTACTTTTTTCCTGGTCGTCTTATATTTTCTTCTCGCTCCGATACCCTCTAAAGGAAATAGAAGCGAAGTTAGTCACTTTAATAATGAGTTCGTCCCATCGGTTCACAGCCTCCTGATATCACACAACGCCTCCACGTCAGCGATATCTTATACACTTGAAAGTGAATTAAAATGACGTCCCATTTCGCTTCATTCTGTCTTCCTTCGTTACGCATTCTACATATCTCCGGTTATCTCCACCAGGAACTTTGTATACTATAGCCGGGAAGACGTTCAATAACGTAAACAATTTGGGGCTAGTTGAAGATACCGACTATTGGGACGTGGTCTTTTACGAAGTGAAACCAATGTTTACATTTTTCGTCGTGGGATTAGGGGTCGAATGGTCAAACGTTATTTTAAATGACAGCCTCCCTCTTCAGGAAAGCGCGTCCATTGAAATAAACACTTAGCCGGGTCATAAAGGTCTGCCAGAGGAATACTTTTTTAAGTACAAGTTATTCTACTTTCACGTGTTTGGCATAGCGGTTGGCGCTAACGTTTCCAGGCTGTAGTCGATCTTCACCTGGGAATGGTTATGAACTTCATGCTTAGTTAATTACTGGAAGCCTTGCGTGGCGCCATCCGTTTAGTGGAGCGGTAGGGAAGCAACTAACGTGGAGCCGCGAGCGCGCGAGCATATTGTTTGTTAGATCCCCATGTTGCCCGTATTACGCCCTGGCCTTCTAATATGGCACTCCAGATCTTATTTGTAGCGCTTATTTATGAACAGAGCATAAAATAGAAAATGTAATCTCGAATGCTTTCCAATTCGCTCAAGTTTCTGAATTAATAAGAAAATATTTGGTTCACAGGAACGAAGGATGCAGTATCTGCACACTCGTTTCTGTGGACACCTCAACCGCGCTGTAGAGGAAGGGAGGAAGATAGGAGTGAAAGTGGAAAGAGAAAAAAGACCGCAGTGGAGGGCTGCGGAGTAATTTCGACCACTTGGGGATTTTTACATGCACTGACATGTGGATAAGGGTGGCCGTCCCTGGCGCTACAGGGCTGGGACAGGTAGGGGGATAGCGTGCCACCGAGTTTTTATATGTTGTAGGCCGTCATTGTACCCACAAAAACTTCAGTGGTGGACAACGGCTGTTACGACGCACGTCTTTCTCTCCCTCTTCTTTTTCTTTCTTCTCTATTTTCACTTCAGTGGTGGACAGCGTCTGTTACGACGCACGTCTTTCTCTCCCTCTCCTTTTTTTTCTCTCCCTCTTCATTTTCTTTCTCTTTCTTCTCTATTTTCTCTTCTATCCAGCCCCGCCGGGGTGGTGCAGTGGTAAGACGCCCGACCACTGTGCCGGAGTACTCGGGTTAAAAAAAAAACTGATTTATTTATAGGAAGGGAAAGGCGCGGTAACTGTCTCACTTGATTTCTGTGGACACCGCAACCGCGCCGCAAGGTAAGGGAGGAAGATGGCAGTGAAAGTGGAAAGGGAGGAAGAGGAGCCGTAGTGGAGGGCTACGGAGTAATTTCGACCACCTGGGGATCTTTAACGTGCGCTGACATCGCACAGCACACGACGCCTCTTCATTTCGCCTCCATCGAAACGCAGCCGCCGAGGTCGGGTTGGAACCCGGGTACTCCGGCACAATAGTCAGGCGACTTACTATACTGCACCACCCCGGCCGGCCTCGGCGGCTGCGTTGCTACATGTGTTGCTCGATTTCTTTGCCTCAATCTATAGAAAAGGTGAAACAGCTTATTTGCTGCGCTCAAATTTCGCATTAGGAAGTAATGTAATTGTCGGTAATTTTTTTCTTCTTCTTACAGTAGCAACAACAGCACTGACATCGCACAGCAGACGGAGGTATTCTTTGCTTCGCCTCCATCAAATCTTTAACAGATTGCACAACCACATGTATACTCGCAGTCTCTTCCCACACACGATTATGGAATTCCGAAGCCACTTCTCCACACAACACATCATGCTTCAAATTTCCGAAGAAATTCTACATCCGCAGCATCGAAACCGCTGGAGAGCCTTACTGGCTCTGGACCTCACCAAAACATTTGATAATATACAACATGACTCAGTCCTTGACGCCCTCTTCAGCTTAGGGGTAGGAGAACGCATCCGCTCATATATCGCAGCCTTTCTCCGCGACCGCATAGCGAAGTTTAAGATGTGATAAACAAGAGTACTGGGAAGTGTATACGATTTTTTTGCCCTAAATAATGTAGTACCCTAGTACTTTTTGCCATGTGAGCAGGCACCAGCGTGACTCCAATATATCAATGATTGTTTTTTTCTTTCTTATTTGATGTTCAAGACGGGCAGTTAAGTGTCGGTTTCTTTACATGCACTTCAAATCTTGATATCCGCGGATGATAGTGGGATGATGTGACAATATCTGGATAGGTTAAAACCTAACTTATAAGGCCGCTTCGTAAGCTGTATCTGGCATATGTGGCATAGGACGCCTCAAATATAGAATGCACGTCGACATGAAATGCCAAAATAAGCAACTCACGATGTCCTTCAAGTCGAAGTTTCTTAGACCTCGCATAGTGGGGCTCGTCACGATGCTCTTCATTGGTTTCACCACGCTTCCGCTGGTATCAGCGCCAGACTCCCGTGGAGGCGCAATGTTCTGAAGAGGCACGGTAACCGTTATATCGTCTAAAGGGGACTTTCTAGACTGCGGGCGAATTATAGTAGCCTTGGGCGGATCGCCTATGGTAGACGTCTTCCCAGGAGCGGGAGGAGGCTGGGTAGAAGTCGCCGTTACAAGCATGTTTTCCTCCTTCGCCATTTCACCCTGAGAAGCACCAATTAGTACACCGGAGGCCTGTCCAGCGGCTTCCTCACGCATATGGTCGTGGGTAGAGCCTTTGTCCCGAGCTTGAGACGGAGGAATCTGCCCGCCTTGTTGAAGAGACAATGTGCTGGCCCTCTCAACGGGGCTGGGATTTGCGAGGATTGGAGAAGGGCAGCCTGACGACTCGTATTTTTCCCTCTTAATGGCCGCTCCCTTAAGGCGGTTGGTGGAGCTGCCCACCAACGAGCGCCGGTGGCGGATATCGGCAGGTCCCGCAGATATTCTGCGAGATCTTCCTAATCGAGTATCCACATTTGAATCCCTCTTCAGCCGGCTTTGATGAGTGGGATTCGTCCTTAGGCGCTACGGCGACTGGAGCACTGCGCTTCTTCCGAGACGACAGCTTGGACACCTCTCCCTCCGCCTTTGGAGAGGGCCCAGGCTTGTCCGGACATCCCTCAGATGCGGAAGCCATCGCTTAATGAGGGTGTTGTGCGCACCAGTCCGAGCCTGCAAGTAAAACCCCGGTAGGAAGCTGTATAAGGCCAAAAACTGCTAGTGTGTGGTACATTAGGACCGACACGTAATCCTTACTGAAACATTGCAGAAATCTTCAGCTGTAAGCTTTCATTTGTAAATACAAGCGTTTAAATACCATTCATCCTTTACCTGGACAGCACTGCATATTGGCAGAGCCTTTAATTCGTCGCAAGAAGAAATAAGAGCAAAACATTGAGCAATGACATGAAGCGCTTCTGAATCCAAAAAAATATTCCTCTTTCTCATGTTCAACATTTGTCGCTGTTTCGTCAGTTTCATGTCAATGTGGCCATGTTGCAATGAGCGCAGATTCGATGCCTAAACTGTAAGGATGGAAAGAACATGACAGAGTGTTTGTTCATGCCGCACGGGGCAATCTCATTGTGTTGGCCATTTTAAATGAATAGGTATATATCTGCCTTGAAATGACCCGTGAGAAAGGTGCTGTGTAGATATTTATATAAAGTTCACAGCTGCTGTTCAGCGCAAGCGCTTCAGCATGTCATACGCGCAATGTCTCATGGCGTCGTTTCCATTGATGGCGGCACTAAATAAGTCCTGCAATCAAAGCGATTCGTATTTTAGCCCGAGTTGATCATATGTGTGTATTTATCAGCGCACTAAAATCATAGATATAAGTTAATATTACAATGTTACGTGCGTGTCTTGCGCAGCCTAGCCGCGGGTTCAGGTGTTTGAGGTTTAATTGCGTTCACACCGTTACTGAACTTTATTGCAACACCCATATTATCATAAAAACCATTTATTGTTCAAAAGTCCAAAATCGCGATAAAACGCGGATTTGTGTAAAATATATATTTCCGAGTAAGAGATGAGGAACAGAGATCCAGTTGGAGCCAGGGTGTTGAAAAGCCGCAAAAATTCAGGTATTGGAAGTATAGAAAATAGTGATTGAAAATCCATGCTGTCTGAGCATGTTTATTTATTTATTTATTTACATTACCCCTCAGGGCCAGAGGCATTACAGAGGGGGAGTGGTAAATACACACAAAAAAATGAAGAGAGTACAAGTATGTACATGAATGTCAAATAGCACCTGAGTATACAATGTTAGCTAGAGCTACGCGGAACTGCTCATAGTTATTAATGCCAACAATTTCTGCGGGAAGGTGGTTCCACTCTCGTGAGGTTCGCGGCAGGAAAGATTGTGAGAAGCATTTCGTGTTACATGATAAAATTCCAACTTTGTGTTGATGGTCAATGCGATGGGATACATAAATTGGTCGGGGAATGAGGCGATCACGAAGAGCGAGATGATGGTACAACTTGTGGAACAGGGTTATGCAGAAAACTTTTCTGCGCGATGTCAGTAGAGGGATTCACAAAATTAGTCTTCATGGCTGTTATACTGGCTGTTCGGTTGTAGTTAGCAAGAATAAAACGTACAGAGTTATTTTGGACCATCTCGAGATCAGTAATTAAGTTCACATGAGTAGAGTCCCATACCGGTGAAGCATACTCGAGTTGCGATCCCATTAATGTTTTGTATAGTAACAGTTTAAAGTGAGAAGGAACATTATAAAAGTTGCGACGTAAGTATCCTAGCATGCGATTAGCATTTTTAATTATGTTCTCGGTATGGAGGCACCAATCGAGGTTACTAGTAATGTGGACGCCGAGGTATTTGTATGACGGAACTGATTCCAAGGAAATGTTATCGAGGTAGTAGTGGGGTGGGGAGGAAGTTTTTCTAGATATGCACATGACTTTGCATTTGTTAATATTTAGCTGCATTAGCCAATCCTTGCACCATTTACCAATAGCAGAAAGGTCTGACTGAAGTAAGGTAATGTCGTTAGCATTGGTTATTTCTCTATAAATGACACAATCATCGGCGAAAATGTGAATATGAGAATTTACAAGAGAGGCAAGATCGTTAACATAAATCAGAAACAAAAGAGGACCAAGAACGGAACCTTGTGGAACTCCAGAACACACCTCTGTAACGCTAGAATTATAACCATTAGCGGAGACCAATTGTGAGCGATTAAGTAAAAAACATTCAATCCATTTCAATAAGTTAGAGTCAATGTTCAGATTTGATAGTTTGTGAAGTAGTAGTTTGTGACAGACCTTGTCGAACGCTTTAGAAAAATCTAAGAATATGCAGTAAGCTAGTGATGAGATGTCTAGAATGTAATGCAGAGCATGTGTAAATGATATTAACTGTGTTTCACACGAGTAAGATTTCCGAAAACCATGTTGCGCTGATGTAAAAAAAGATTTCAATTCGAGGAAATTAACAAGGTTAGTGAATATTATATGTTCGAGCATTTTGCAACAGGTACTAGTAAGGGATATTGGACGATAATTACTAGGGGATGCTTTACTGCCGGATTTGTAGACTGGAACCACTTTTCCGATTTTCCACTCATTAGGAAGTGTTGAATGATCAAGTGATTGCTGGAAAAGTTTTGATAACATTATAGAAGAATAAGCCGAAGTGTTTTTTAAGCACTTTGAATTTATACAGTCATATCCCGGAGCAGAGTGAAAACTGAGACCATCAATAAGCTTGTTGACACCTGGCATATCAATGGTTATTGGGGGCATGATAAAATAGTTTGAATGGTGTATTGTTGGCATAGGTACATCAGATATGGTTGTAAAGTTTTCAGTAAATGCGCCGTTCAGAATTGTAGCACAAACGTCGGAAGGAACGGGGTCACCTGATGGGTAAGTTAGGGCGATGCTATCATCAGTGGAAGGATTAATGACACGCCAGAATTTTTTCACATTTGTGGTTAGCATAGAGGGCAGTACACGTGAGTAAAATTTCATTTTAGCTTTTTTGAGCGCATGCACGTACCTATGAGACGCAACTGTATATGAAGCCCATCGCTCGCTAGTTGGGGAAAGCTTCGCAATACGGTAGAGGCGCTTCTTTTTGTTAAATAGACGCTTGACATGATTATTTTACCAGGGAGCGTTTGAGTGATCGGTTACCGTGCGAAGGGGAATGAACTGTTCAGTTAGTTGGGCCACTATAGCTGTGAACATGCTCCAGTTAGTTTGCACACTACGATTGTCAAAGTTATCAAGAAACACATTGATAAAAGAAGATAGCTCGTTATTTATCGCCTCAAAGTTTGCTCTGTTGTAGTCACGTATAACTTTTTTGTTTTTAAGGTTATTCGTAGGAGATAGGTTAATGTAAAGGTGCAGCAGCAAGTGGTCGCTGATTCCCGGAAGGTATGTTATAGGTGATACTATGTCAGATCGATTTGTTAAGACTAAATCTAGTATATTCGCTGCCTTTGCTGTTATTCTAGTTGCTTGTGTGCACAATTGTACTAAAGAGAATGTTGTGCATACATCTATAAACTCGCGACCTTGAAAAGAGAACGGGGACATTGAAGGGGGGTCCGAGATCCATGTTATGTTCGGAAAATTAAAATCACCAAATAAGAAAAGCGGACATGAAGGAAAACGTGTAGTGACCATATTAATAGCATCATAAAGTTCTTCACTAAACGTAGGCAACGAGGAAGGTGGACGGTAGCAAACCCGTATCACTACACGCTGGTGAATAAGGGTGATCGCGGACCAAACTATTTCCAGGTTAGTCTGCATGTGTATGCATGATGAAGGAATGTCATTGGAAATAGCTAGGAGCACTCCGCCGCCTCGCTGCGTGCCACGATCACATGGAAAAATGAAAAATGTTCAGCGTTTAAAAAGATTTTACTGTCGTGAATATGCGCAGTGAGCCATGTTTCTGTTAAGGCGATAATTTTAGCGGAACAAGTGTCGATAGCTGATGTCAGATCGTTATACTTATTCAAAACGCTTCTGACATTAGTGAAAAGAACAGATACTGAAGCTGTGATTGCCCGGCCACTACCCCTCCCGCGTACCTAGGATGTGTTATCCGAGACAGCGGCAGAGGCAGAACCAACATGTGCGCTGCGTGTGTCAATGTTGATTACTGTGTTAGTGTTAGTGTCGTACATGTAAATGACTTGTTCATAATTAGCTTATTGAGCGCAGCTTGTGGTGGGGGGGGGGGAACCAGGTTGGCTCTTAGCAAACTCGATAAGCTTTTTTCGTGCTAGACGTGTGGCCACCAAAAAATCTTCAGTAAGGGAGGCCTGTTTATCTTTCAGACTGTTACGCTTGGAGAGGATTAAGTTTTTTGTTTTGAAATTTAAGAATTTCGCAATGACAGGACGACATTTCTTGGTTTTTAAAGTCCCTAATCGGTGGGCGCGTTCTATTGCGTTGGGGGCAAGGGAGCCAGGAAAGCAGTCGGTAAGAATAGCGGTTAGCTTTTCTTCAGATTCCTGCCAGGTTTCATCGGAATATGGAATGCCGTGGAAAATTAATATATTGCGCCGGGATCTATCATCAAGCTCATCCTGCCGGGAGTTAACGAGTTGACTAACTCTGAAAGTTCGTCTGTTTGAGTGTGAATGTCGGAAATTTCCACGCTCAGTTCATCTATTTTACAGTTGTCTTCAAGCACATCTAAGCGGGCCTGAATGGCAGTGATTTTTGTTTCAATAGTTTTCTGGCCGGATTTAATAGCTTTAACGTCGGCTGCTAATTCCGTCTGCGCTTTAGAACTCTGCAAGGAGCGAATATGGGCGTCTTTAAGAAACAAAAATATAACTTTCATCTGCTCTGCGGGGTCAGAAGGCAAAGATTCATTATCTAGGAGTGATTCCGAGCGTAAGGTAGGAGGCCCAGGGTTCATCTCGACATCACCAGCGCGCAGTAGTAAAAGGGTCATAGAAAAGCACTCATAAAAAACATCGCACAACACTTGTGGACACGGAAACAGTACTAAGCAGACGTCGTTACTTTTCTTTGCGTATAAAGGAAGCTTTGTACACACCTGCATAGCAAAATGGGAGCGATTCAGTGCCAGATTGCAAGTACTGTCGCCGTGTCCACTGAAGCGAAAGTTGCTCAGCTGGGCTCTTAAATACATGGATGTGGATGATGTTGCTGACGATACGGAAGTTGGTTTGAAGATGAGTTGTACCGGACCAGATGCGTCAAGGAAGTCCGCCAAGGTAAGATGCAAAGGAAGCACCCCGTCAGATGCGCAGGCGTGGTAGCAACCCAGTGTCGGCGTCGGTGGCTGGCATATCGGGTTCCGCGAAGTGGCCGATAACCACGGCAGAAGGAATGCAAGCAGGGCCTGCATAGCAAAATGGGAGCGATTCAGTGCCAGATTGCAAGTACTGTCGCCGTGTCCACTGAAGCGAAAGTTGCTCAGCGGAGCTCTTAAATACATGGATGTGGATGATGTTGCTGACGATACGGAAGTTGGTTTGAGGATGAGTTGTACCGGACCAGATGCGTCAAGGAAGGGCGCGAAGGTAAGATGCAAAGGAAGCACCCCGTCAGATGCGCAGGCGTGGTAGCAACCCAGTGTCGGCGTCGGAGGCTGGCATATCGGGTTCCGCGAAGTGGCCGATAACCACGGCAGAAGGAATGCAAGCAGGGCCTGCATAGCGAAATGGGAGCGATTCAGTGCCAGATTGCAAGTACTGTCGCCGTGTCCACTGAAGCGAAAGTTGCTCAGCTGGGCTCTTAAATACATGGATGTGGATGATGTTGCTGACGATACGGAAGTTGGTTTGAAGATGAGTTGTACCGGACCAGATTCGTCAAGGAAGGGCGCCAAGGTAAGATGCAAAGGAAGCACCCCGTCAGATGCGCAGGCGTGGTAGCAACCCAGTGTCGGCGTCAGAGGCTGGCATATCGGGTTCCGCGAAGTGGCCGATAACCACGGCAGAAGGAATGCAAGCAGGGCCTGCATAGCAAAATGGGAGCGATTCAGTGCCAGATTGCAAGTACTGTCGCCGTGTCCACTGAAGCGAAAGTTGCTCAGCTGGGCTCTTAAATACATGGATGTGGATGATGTTGCTGACGATACGGAAGTTGGTTTGAAGATGAGTTGTACCGGACCAGATGCGTCAAGGAAGGGCGCGAAGGTAAGATGCAAAGGAAGCACCCCGTCAGATACGCAGGCGTGGTAGCAACCCAGTGTCGGCGTCGGAGGCTGGCATATCGGGTTCCGCGAAGTGGCCGATAACCACGGCAGAAGGAATGCAAGCAGGGCCTGCATAGCAAAATGGGAGCGATTCAGTGCCAGATTGCAAGTACTGTCGCCGTGTCCACTGAAGCGAAAGTTGCTCAGCTGGGCTCTTAAATACATGGATGTGGATGATGTTGCTGACGATACGGAAGTTGGTTTGAAGATGAGTTGTACCGGACCAGACGCGTCAAGGAAGGGCGCCAAGGTAAGATGCAAAGGAAGCACCCCGTCAGATGCGCAGGCGTGGTAGCAACCCAGTGTCGGCGTCGGAGGCTGGCATATCGGGTTTCGCGAAGTGGCCGATAACCACGGCAGAAGGAATGCAAGCAGGGCCTGCATAGCAAAATGGGAGCGATTCAGTGCCAGATTGCAAGTACTGTCGCCGTGTCCACTGAAGCGAAAGTTGCTCAGCTGGGCTCTTAAATACATGGATGTGGATGATGTTGCTGACGATACGGAAGTTGGTTTGAAGATGAGTTGTACCGGACCAGATGCGTCAAGGAAGGGCGCCAAGGTAAGATGCAAAGGAAGCACCCCGTCAGATGCGCAGGCGTGGTAGCAACCCAGTGTCGGCGTCGGAGGCTGGCATATCGGGTTCCGCGAAGTGGCCGATAACCACGGCAGAAGGAATGCAAGCAGGGCCTGCATAGCAAAATGGGAGCGATTCAGTGCCAGATTGCAAGTATTGTCGCCGTGTCCACTGAAGCGAAAGTTGCTCAGCTGGGCTCTTAAATACATGGATGTGGATTGTGTTGCTGACGATACGGAAGTTGGTTTGAAGATGAGTTGTACCGGACCAGATGCGTCAAGGAAGGGCGCGAAGGTAAGATGCAAAGAAAGCACCCCGTCAGATGCGCAGGCGTGGTAGCAACCCAGTGTCGGCGTCGGAGGCTGGCATATCGGGTTCCGCGAAGTGGCCGATAACCACGGCAGAAGGAATGCAAGCAGGGCCTGCATAGCAAAATGGGAGCGATTCAGTGCCAGATTGCAAGTACTGTCGCCGTGTCCACTGAAGCGAAAGTTGCTCAGCTGGGCTCTTAAATACATGGATGTGGATGATGTTGCTGACGATACGGAAGTTGGTTTGAAGATGAGTTGTACCGGACCAGATGCGTCAAGGAAGGGCGCGAAGGTAAGATGCAAAGGAAGCACCCCGTCAGATACGCAGGCGTGGTAGCAACCCAGTGTCGGCGTCGGAGGCTGGCATATCGGGTTCCGCGAAGTGGCCGATAACCACGGCAGAAGGAATGCAAGCAGGGCCTGCATAGCAAAATGGGAGCGATTCAGTGCCAGATTGCAAGTACTGTCGCCGTGTCCACTGAAGCGAAAGTTGCTCAGCTGGGCTCTTAAATACATGGATGTGGATGATGTTGCTGACGATACGGAAGTTGGTTTGAAGATGAGTTGTACCGGACCAGATGCGTCAAGGAAGGGCGCCAAGGTAAGATGCAAAGGAAGCACCCCGTCAGATGCGCAGGCGTGGTAGCAACCCAGTGTCGGCGTCGGAGGCTGGCATATCGGGTTTCGCGAAGTGGCCGATAACCACGGCAGAAGGAATGCAAGCAGGGCCTGCATAGCAAAATGGGAGCGATTCAGTGCCAGATTGCAAGTACTGTCGCCGTGTCCACTGAAGCGAAAGTTGCTCAGCTGGGCTCTTAAATACATGGATGTGGATGATGTTGCTGACGATACGGAAGTTGGTTTGAAGATGAGTTGTACCGGACCAGATGCGTCAAGGAAGTCCGCCAAGGTAAGATGCAAAGGAAGCACCCCGTCAGATGCGCAGGCGTGGTAGCAACCCAGTGTCGGCGTCGGTGGCTGGCATATCGGGTTCCGCGAAGTGGCCGATAACCACGGCAGAAGGAATGCAAGCAGGGCCTGCATAGCAAAATGGGAGCGATTCAGTGCCAGATTGCAAGTACTGTCGCCGTGTCCACTGAAGCGAAAGTTGCTCAGCGGAGCTCTTAAATACATGGATGTGGATGATGTTGCTGACGATACGGAAGTTGGTTTGAGGATGAGTTGTACCGGACCAGATGCGTCAAGGAAGGGCGCGAAGGTAAGATGCAAAGGAAGCACCCCGTCAGATGCGCAGGCGTGGTAGCGACCCAGTGTCGGCGTCGGAGGCTGGCATATCGGGTTCCGCGAAGTGGCCGATAACCACGGCAGAAGGAATGCAAGCAGGGCCTGCATAGCGAAATGGGAGCGATTCAGTGCCAGATTGCAAGTACTGTCGCCGTGTCCACTGAAGCGAAAGTTGCTCAGCTGGGCTCTTAAATACATGGATGTGGATGATGTTGCTGACGATACGGAAGTTGGTTTGAAGATGAGTTGTACCGGACCAGATTCGTCAAGGAAGGGCGCCAAGGTAAGATGCAAAGGAAGCACCCCGTCAGATGCGCAGGCGTGGTAGCAACCCAGTGTCGGCGTCAGAGGCTGGCATATCGGGTTCCGCGAAGTGGCCGATAACCACGGCAGAAGGAATGCAAGCAGGGCCTGCATAGCAAAATGGGAGCGATTCAGTGCCAGATTGCAAGTACTGTCGCCGTGTCCACTGAAGCGAAAGTTGCTCAGATGGGCTCTTAAATACATGGATGTGGATGATGTTGCTGACGATACGGAAGTTGGTTTGAAGATGAGTTGTACCGGACCAGATGCGTCAAGGAAGGGCGCGAAGGTAAGATGCAAAGGAAGCACCCCGTCAGATACGCAGGCGTGGTAGCAACCCAGTGTCGGCGTCGGAGGCTGGCATATCGGGTTCCGCGAAGTGGCCGATAACCACGGCAGAAGGAATGCAAGCAGGGCCTGCATAGCAAAATGGGAGCGATTCAGTGCCAGATTGCAAGTACTGTCGCCGTGTCCACTGAAGCGAAAGTTGCTCAGCTGGGCTCTTAAATACATGGATGTGGATGATGTTGCTGACGATACGGAAGTTGGTTTGAAGATGAGTTGTACCGGACCAGATGCGTCAAGGAAGGGCGCCAAGGTAAGATGCAAAGGAAGCACCCCGTCAGATGCGCAGGCGTGGTAGCAACCCAGTGTCGGCGTCGGAGGCTGGCATATCGGGTTTCGCGAAGTGGCCGATAACCACGGCAGAAGGAATGCAAGCAGGGCCTGCATAGCAAAATGGGAGCGATTCAGTGCCAGATTGCAAGTACTGTCGCCGTGTCCACTGAAGCGAAAGTTGCTCAGCTGGGCTCTTAAATACATGGATGTGGATGATGTTGCTGACGATACGGAAGTTGGTTTGAAGATGAGTTGTACCGGACCAGATGCGTCAAGGAAGGGCGCCAAGGTAAGATGCAAAGGAAGCACCCCGTCAGATGCGCAGGCGTGGTAGCAACCCAGTGTCGGCGTCGGAGGCTGGCATATCGGGTTCCGCGAAGTGGCCGATAACCACGGCAGAAGGAATGCAAGCAGGGCCTGCATAGCAAAATGGGAGCGATTCAGTGCCAGATTGCAAGTATTGTCGCCGTGTCCACTGAAGCGAAAGTTGCTCAGCTGGGCTCTTAAATACATGGATGTGGATTGTGTTGCTGACGATACGGAAGTTGGTTTGAAGATGAGTTGTACCGGACCAGATGCGTCAAGGAAGGGCGCCAAGGTAAGATGCAAAGGAAGCACCCCGTCAGATGCGCAGGCGTGGTAGCAACCCAGTGTCGGCGTCGGAGGCTGGCATATCGGGTTCCGCGAAGTGGCCGATAACCACGGCAGAAGGAATGCAAGCAGGGCCTGCATAGCAAAATGGGAGCGATTCAGTGCCAGATTGCAAGTACTGTCGCCGTGTCCACGCTATGGGAAGAAGTGGAGAGCATTAGTTTACTTCGGACATGTTTCTGGCTCGTTTTATTTCTTTCCTATTTTTTAGGTGCAGATGAATATTTGGGGTCAAGTAGAGTCCGCTACCGTGTGACCCAGATAGTAGGAGGAATATATGAGAGTGGATATACTCCACTTGCTGCTGATGACGATGATGAATCTGTCTATAGGCTGCACATGTGAATTTCGTAGGTTTGGTAGCTCAGTGTTCTGGCTCCGGGTTGCCGGTATCAACTGTTCTGGTACGATTTACCCCTGTACCAATATTATACGTGCGATTGTCCATCGTTAAACTTACATTAATAAGCGGTGTCCTAACCTACGATGTCGCCCTAGCATTTGAATTGCTTGGTTGCAATGAATCGACTTTCCTACATTTACGCCCCGTAAAATACGTACCATTGCAATTAAAGCCGTGTAAGAGACGGCAAAAAATACAGCAAAATGTTTTGCGGAAATATCGCGAAGCTACGATTATAACAGCATCAGCTCACCTCTTGATCGATCTGGCAGCTTCAGGTGTGACGGGATACTTGAACCGGGTACTCAGAAGCAACAAATTGTATGCGCTAGGAACCGTGATCTGGTAGTGTGAAAATACAGTAGTAGTGGACACCCAGGTGCAAACATGTGCACCATTCTTAATAGCCGTGCCTCAGTTGCTGCGACTGCGAGAGAACTGGCTTCGTTCGCGGCCGCGGAGTCCGCGTTTCAATCCAAGATAAACGCAAGGCGTTCATGTATTGTGCATGACAGTGTAAATTTGAACCCGAAGTGCTATAAATTGCCGGAGTCCTCGACTGCAGTGTCCATTGTAGCTTGATGTGCTTTGATGCGTTAAATGTATTTAAATCAAACTAATCTTTTGAATAGGGCATTTCTAATTTCATACATATTGTGACCTTTAGCGTCCAGCGATGCAGGGCATATATAGGACAACGATTCGAAACGGTGACACAGACGACGACAAAGTGGTAGCAACGTTTAGTGCTAGAAGAAGGTTAACGCTGTTGTGATTCTGTGCTTTGTGTGCTGCGTCAACCTGGACTAACCTTCGCGCACTAACCTCGCCACGTATCATCTTGGTGGGGACCAAAGATCCCCGTGTGCACACATAAATCCATTTGCGCAGCCGAAAGCTGGATTTGCGCAGTGGCCGCCACCTACCTGGGATCACAACGTCAACAACCGCCATTATGACCACTGAGGCAGCTCCTACCACCGCAACAACATCGGCGCAACCACTCGTCCTCACAAAAATCCGCCACCCTCTGATCTTCAATGGCGAAGACAAGACAGATGTGGACGACTGGCTGGATGAATACGAGTGGTGCAGCCGGAGCAATCATTGGGACGCGACCATCATGCTGGCCAATCTGATATTCTATTTGGCGGGAACCGCTCGCACATGGTTTCAAAATCACAAGCACGAGCTGGTGACCTGAGAAATTTGCAAGTAAAAGCTTCACGACTTGTTCGGGAAGCCCATTGAACGGGCTCTCGCAGCCAAAACCGAACTTTCGTCTCGCGCCCAATCCACCACGGAGTCCTACCTGGCCTACATCCAAGGCGGGCTCGCGCTGTGTCGCAAGGCGAACAGCTCCATGCTGGAAAGTGAAAAGGTAGGGCACATCCTCAAGGGCATCGCTGATGACGCGTTCAACATCTTCTTCTGCATGGATTGCTCTACCGTCGAGTCGGTGCTTCAAGTTTGCCGAAGATTCGAGCAGGCTAAACAACGACGCCTGGTACATCGCTTCGAGCGTCTTCCGAACACGGCAGCCACATCATCCTGTGATGATCTGGCTCCTCTGCAACAGTCTTCTCAGTCCGCAACAATGACTCGGATCGTCAGGCGAGAACTCGAGGCATTAGCTCATGCACCATTCCCATCTCCAATGCCTGACACCATGGCCATGATACAGGCTGTTGTCAGACAGGAACTTGCCAACGTCGGTCTTTCCTCCAACGCCGTACCGCCCTCGTCACCATCGCCTCCTGTTCCTGTAGTGGCTGCTGCAACCACTAGCCAAGCTCCCCCACATCGCTACGTTATTCGCAATCCTGCCGAATGGCGCACCTCAGAAATCAGGCCAATTTGTTTTATTTGCTGTCGAGCCGGCCACACTTCCCGTTATTGCCGCAGTCGCACCTTCCCTACACCTCGTTCCTATTACAACGCTGACCATCGGTACTACTACGGACCTCGACGCTTCCCTGCCCAACCTGAGCAGCTCCGCCCCGCATATGATGGACCTGAACACTTCCCTGCTCACCTAGATGAACCTGACACCGAAGCCGTCGCAAGTGTCCGTCCCTCCAGCCGATCTCCATCTCCACGGTCTCGTCGATCTCGTTCACCGCTGCCTCTTCGCAACTCCTCCCCATCATACGCCGGCGCCCACTCGGGAAACTAGCGAGTGCAGCGCCCGGGAGTGACGCTGCATTCCCGACCCGGACTGTCAACTCGGAACGGACCCTCACACCCAGACGTAACCTCGTTGACATTTTTGTGGACGGAGTCTCAGTTTCTGCCCTTATTGACACTGGCGCCCACATTTCCGTCCTCAGTTCCTCGCTCCGTCAACGCCTCAACTAAGTCCTCACACCCGCTTCCTCATCTACCGTTCGTGTTGCTGATGGCAATACAGCTACTGTGATTGGTATGTTTACTGCAAAAATTACCATCGCCGACCGCCATATCCCTGTCCTATTTACAGTCCTCACCAGTTGCCCTCACGACGTTATATTAGGACTCGACTTTTTAACTGCACATTCCGCGCTTACTGACTGTTCTTCTGGATTGCTTCATCTGGACCTGCCACTCTGTCCTGACAAACAGGCCTCTGATACCTCAACGCTCCGTCTCCGCTCCTCTATATTTACTCGTCTGCAACCAGAAGCTGCAGTGTATGTGCTCATGACGCCTTTCCCCTCCGTTCCTGATGGCGACTACGTTGTTTGCCCCATAACCGACGTGACACTGCAGCGTTGAATCGCTCTCCCTCATAACATTGTGCACGTAGAAAATAACAACGCTTAAATTGCAGTCTTGAACTTCGGCCTTTTTGTGCACGTTCTTCCTGAGGGCGTTACTCTCGCCGAACTGACCCCACTGTCTGACGTCACAGTTGCCGCTCTTTTGCCTGACCCTACTGCTAAAGTGTCGACATAACCTGCACCGTCCCCTACTCCGGAGGTTCGCATATCAGGAATGGTTGCACCTAATTTGCGCCCTGACCGTGCTACAGCACTTACGAGTCTTCTGAATTCGTACAGCGATATTTTCGATTTTGGTGACCGCCCTTTAGGACAAACGTCCCTCGTCACACATCGTATTGACACGGGAGACGCCCGCCCAATTCACAGAAGACCTTATCGAGTCGCCATTTCAGAACGACGCGTCATACAAGATGAAGTGGACAAGATGTTCAGTTCAGTTCAGGCGTTCAGTCGTGTCCGACTCTTCGTGACCCTATGGACCATGTCACGCCACGCTTTCCGGTCTCTCACTATCTTCTTAACATCACATAACTTCATCTGCAGTGCCTCGAGGATGCCATCTAACCATCGCGTTCGCTGCCTACCCCTTCTCCGGCGACCCTCAAACTTTCCCAACATCAAATCTTTCTCCAGCGACTCCTCTCTTCCCATCAGATGACCAAACTAGCTGAGCTTTAACTTTAGAATTTGACCCTCCAATGAGCAGTCAGGGTTTATGGTCGACAATATCGACTGATTTGATCTTCTGGCAGTCCAAGGAACTCTCAAGAGTCTTCGCCAGCACCACAATTCAAACGCGTCAATTCTTCGGCGGTCAGCCTTTTTCACAGTCCAACTCTCGCATCCATACATCACAACTGGAAAGACCATAGCACGAGTTATACGGATCTTGTTTGGCAGACTAATGTCTCTGCTCTTTACTAGGCGGTCAAGGCTAACCATTGCTCTCTTTCCCAGAAGCAGGCGTCTCCTAATTTCATGGCTGCAGTCTCCTTCCGAGGTAATCTTGGAGCCCAAGAACAGAAAATCTGTCACAGCTTCCACTTCTTGTCCATTGATGCTCCAGGACTTGATAGGGCAAGACGACATGATCTTTGTCTTTTTAATGTTCAGTTTAAGCCCAAACTTCTCACTCTCTTCTTGTACGCGCATCAGAAGTCTCTTGAGTTCCACTTCACTTTCTGCCATTAAATGGGTATCATCCGCATATCTAAGGTTGTTGATACGTTTTCCAGCAATCTTCACTCCAGCTGAAGACTCGTCCAGACCAGCCTTCCTCATGAAGCACTCTGCATATAGGTTAAATAGGCAGGGCGACAGTATGCAGCCTTGCCTCACCCCTTTCTCAATCGGAAACCAATCAGTAAGACCATGCCCAGTTCTGAATGTGGCCCTTTGCCCTTCATACAGGTTCCTGAGTAGACAGATGAGGTGAATTGGAACTCCCCTCTCTTGGAGAGCTTGCCACAATCTGCTGTGATCTACGCAGCCAAACGCTTTCGCATAATCAATAAAGCAGAAGTAAATGGGTTTCTGGAACTCTCTTGCTTTCTCCATGATCCAGCGAAGGTTGGCAATTTGATCTCTAATTCCTCTGCCCTTGCGAAACCCAGCTTGCACGTCCGGAAGCAAGAAACATTATAGAGCCTTCGAGCAGTCCCTGGGCGTCCCCTGTCGTGCTTGTCAAAAAGAAGGGTAATACCTGGAGATTCTGCGTTGATTACCGGCACCTCAACAAAATTACAAAGAAAGACGTTTACCCGCTCCCCAGGATAGATGATGCCCTCGACTGCTTGCACGGTGCCGGCTATTTCTCTTCCATTATATAGCGCAGGTGCTCATTATATAGCGCAGGTATCAATATATAGCGCAGGTGCTGACCGACACTGACAAAGTGCTCTCTACCAGTTACCGTCCCCACGCAAGAGACACGATCTGCAAGGTTAGGCATATGGAGAAGGTACATTGCTCTAGCGATGGAACTGATGGGTTTTTAGGACGTAGCTCGCTGCGAAAAAGCTTCGCTCACGATTATGACGGCAGAGGCTCATATTAAAGCGCGAACGGATCACCCACTCTTAACAGCTCCCAATTCCGCAACGGCTCGCAATGCCGGAGCGCCGGACACCACGATTACTTAACCTTCTTCTAGACCATTTGAAACATGGCATGTAAACACATGTGGGGATTGGCCAAGGTGTAGTGGTATGTACATGCAAATATATCCCTAGGCGGCTAGGTCAAAATAATAGACTCAGTCTGGATTATTTTGGTGGAAAAAGAAGGCACCAAGAAATTTATAAGAATTAGAATTTAAACCTTCCAACTGCAATTATCTATTCATAGAGAATCCCGCATATTAAACTTAATGCAAATCCTTTGGCGCTTGTACCAAATGATAGTATCACTGGCAGAGACAAGAGGAGACCTAACCTGGATCCACCTAAGTGTTTTTCTTTCTTTCTTTTTTTCTTTCTTTCTTTCTCTTTCAAAAAATGAAAGAAGGAACTGCGACAAAAGACGGTTAGGCCTGACGGGGTCACAGTTCCCCATACAGTTCACAACAACGCGCAACGCGCAACACGGAAAACAAACGATAACAGAGCATTACAGCAAACGTGGTAATTAAACATACTGGAGTAAAACCTAAGAAAAGAAACCGTGTACACTATACACTCAAAAAGAAACAACAGCATATGGCAGTGTGAAATCCGGACAGGGGAGGAGGAATGCTCTATTGTATACCCCTCATGTGTCACATAGCTTTGCACGCGTCCACCCAGCATCTGCATAAATACAAATTCAAACTTGGAATCGTGTACCTCAGCCGCGTAATTGATACCTGACACATTCTGGTTTTACATTACGAGATGTTCCTATTATGTACTAAGTTCTGATAATTAGTGGTATTTAGTAAGGGACCATGTAGCCTGCCTGGAATGTGCTTAAACCTGGAAATCGCCAGCCCGCTGAAATTAGGGATAATATATGATACTGACGAAATAAGTGCCGATCTTGCTAACAACCCACTTCATTTGAATGAATACCTGCATGGCCTTGAACCAAGACAAAACGAACCTCTTTAAATGTGAATGGAATACACATTCGAAGAAAACTGCCCATGAAAATTGCCAGCCCGCTGAAGTTAGGGACAAGATATGTCACTGACGAAATAAGTGCCGATCTTGCTAACAACCCACCTCGTTTGAATGAATACCTGCATGGCCTCGAGCCAAGACAAAACGAACCTCTCTAAATGTGAATGGAATAAAAATCGAAGAAAACGGCCCAAATAATATTTTTGTAATGTTTCAAGCCAGGCTAAAACTGTCAAACATTGAGCGAGAATGATAACGTGTGACTCGAGACATGAACTTTTGTGTAGAGGGAATACATTAGACAAAAATTCCGCAAAGATTATAGGAATGTAAAACCGGAATGCGGACAGAATAGCCCCAAGCGAAATGCTCCGAAAGGATGCCAACTGCCGCTTTTCGCAGTTGACGGAAGCACCGAGAATAACATGAGGAGGGCATTGCCTATGTGATCGGAGAGAAGATTCTAAGACATTTACTTCGTCAAAATGGAGATACAGACGGTCCGCTCTAGATAGCCTCCAGTCCATGGCTGGTGGCTACCTTGGTGGCCCACTCGGTGACCAAGGCTTGAATGCCCGGGTCCGAGATGATCAGAACGGCCTCCCATCACTCAAGACAAGTAATTTGTACTAGATCTTCCGGTGGAGGTTTTTCTTTACACTGCCATAGCATGTGACCACACGTGGCTGCTTCGCCACAGAACTTGCACGCGGGGTTAAAGTCATCAGGGTACAATTTTGCTAATAGATATGGGTTAAGGAAGGATCTCGCTGGAGTTTCCTCCGAGCGGTCTCCTGTGCCTTATCCAAAGTTTTTCAGGTGGTGGAAATTTGTGCCATTCCAATCTGTAATGATATGGTTTGTGATATCGTGAAAAGATGCCAGCCCCACCTTAGAGTAACCCATGAGTACGAAAGGCCCACCGATTCGGTTGACGAAACCTCGAGCCATGTTGTGAGCCGCCTCATTTCTCGGATTCCGGGGTTCTTTAACGTGCACTGACATCGCACAGCAAGGCGCCCGTGTGCTGTGCGATGTCAGTGCACGTTAAAGAACCCCAGGTGGTCGAAATTTCCGGAGTCCTCCACTACGGCGTCTCTCATAGCCTGAGTTGCTTTGGGACGTTAAACCCCACAAACCAACCAACCAAGTGAGCAGGCACCCATATAACCTCAGTTTCTCTGTATGATTGCATCGTCAGTTGCCGAGCGGTTTGCTGTGCCTAATCCAACGTTTTGTCAGGTGCTGGAAATTTGTGCGGTTCCAATCTGTAATGATACAATTTCTGATATCGTGAAAAGAGGCCAGCCCCTCCTTGGAGTAACCCATGGATACGAAGGACCCACCGACTCGGCTGATGAAATCTCGAGTCATGTTGTGGGCCGCCTCATTTCCCGAATTCCCTGAGTGAGCCGGCATCCATATCACCTCAATTTCTCTGCATGGTTGCATCGTCAGTTTCAGTATCTTCTGCGCCGCAGTTGAGATTCTGCCCCCCGCAATGTTACGGACAGCAAATTTAGAATCAGAGAAGGCAGGCAGAGCCATACTAGAGCGCCTAGGTATAGGCGTGGAACATTCCCTCGCAGAGAGGAGCGTTCAAAACGTTTTCTGGCACGTGCTACGCATGGGAGGGGAAGAAGTGGTCGTAATGATTTTCCACGGTTGCTTACGAGTTATTAACCCCCTGCGATAAATCCAGCTAAAACACAACCGGGATTAAAAGCTTTCGCGTTGGCTTAACTTTTGGCAATTGACACCGTGGCCACGGTGAAAAAAGAAACCGCCAGTTTAGACACAACATTATTAGTACTGACATAATAAACCGGGCCAAAGCACCTGATGAAAGTACGCACCGTGAGTAGTTGGAAGCAGGAATAATTGTGTCAGGGATTCGGGTCTCCAGATAAAGTAGTGCGTTTGAAGCAGATTTCAAGAGACCAAGGCAGAGGCGCACCCAGCACACCTTTCAAATAAGAATAACGGTTGAATCTTGTAGTTCGCACACCATAGAACAGCACACTACGAATTAAAATATAAATCTGACATAGGCTTTTTATAGTAAGAATAACGTTTCGCAACGCAACTCAATATTATTTTAACTTCATGCCAGCCTGCCGAAAACACGTTCTCTTTTAAGCACATTGCTATCCATATGAAGGCTCCAATGTAATTCTGGCTGATGTCATCCGAAGATATTCAACCGGATTCATCTGTGAAATCTTGTTGAAGCGATGGAGCAAAGATATGGCCAAAGGAGTTGCTGATGAAAATACCGACCCGCCCCATTTGTTGACATACCAAAATAAATGAATACCGTCCAACAATAGTCTAAGATCATCCAAATATGCCCGCAGAATCTGCTAAATGGAATGAATATCCATTTGCGTACACAAAAGAGAAAACAAAGACGAGGAAACCACACAGAAAGAACAGAACGATGTATTAGAACCATACCGATACCATGGGGAACAAGAAAATAAACAAAAAATACTTAACTAGCATATATGCTCATTGATTACCTTGCGCGCACCCACCTGTTTCAAAATAATTGTATGCCTTCAGGAATTTATGCCTGGATGGTCTCTGCAGTGATGCGACTCGGAGAAAAAATCAAATACACTAGCGCCCGCGCTAGTCCGGAAGACTTCTCAATGCATTTCCGCAATGACGCATCATACTTTTTCACACATTGCTTCAAAGCGCTGCTCAACGTTTAATGGTCGACCACCACTTCTGGTGCTCTGCGCAACGAGGAAAATATTGCGGTAAGTTGTGTGTACATGTGTTTCTATTCGTCGCCCTCCCAACTCGCACCCCGGTACTCTGTGCGGTGCTTTAAAAATGCTTCGCCTCGGTAATGAGGCTGCATGCTTTCACGATGTGTTCTAGTATGGTCATGGTTGCTCTGTGTCGAATAACGACATCATAGGTGCCAATTTAAATGAGAAAACTTTTTTAAAATCTTTTGGTTCCATGTACTCTTATGGGCGGAAACCCTACTTTTCAGCCCCAGTCGGCTGCGGCACTGCGAGCGTCCTCTTTGTTTGTGAACACGGTGTTGGTCTGTAACAGTGTAGAAGTAGCTTGAGCATTACTAAAATCTTGCACAGATTTAAGTGAAACTGTAATTTTGAGCACCAAGGACTGAGTAAATGGAAATTGTGATAGTACAGCCTATGGTAATCAAGAAACAGAGCTTGGTGTCGAATAAATTGAGAGAAGCTACTCCAGGCAGAGGCTAAAGTGGTGGGTGGGGTGGTGAAACTGTAACCTCCAACAGATATAGAATAGTCGTCAACCTAGCCGCTTACACGGCGGCCTGGAGCTCTTGGACCCGGGCGGCGTATTCGGCCAATCGGATTACTCTTAGCTGAGTCTCAGACTGTGAGCTCAACAGTAGAGTCTCCCAACATTCTTTATTTTTGCCGGTTCATTTATATTTTTATTTTTGCAAACGTCCATATCATATGTGCCAGATCCGCTTTATCTTGAGACAGTTTGCATCTATCTGAGAATTGTTCCGGGGACCACTAACTTAGGGTAGCTGGATTCGAAAAATTCCTTGTTTGTAATCGCCTTCAAATTTTTTCTTGGACCTTATTTAGTGTCCTATCTGCAGGTGAGTATTGTACCCTAATTAACCGATAGTGCTCAGTAATCTCTTTATAGTGAACCAGCCTGTCCCTACTAAGAGCGTACTGAGCGTCAGAGTCTACCCGGAAGGTTAGACCGCGGGCAAGCTTATGAGCTCCCTTATTTCTCCAAAGCTGCGAGTGAGCTGGTGGCTATATTAGCCGGATTATTCCTTCATGCCGACTAGTTTTCAGTATCCTTTTTACCTGTGGAGAGACCCTTCCCTTGAGCAAATTGCATATTACTGTTTTCGAATCACGTTTAATCGTAGTAGCCATTGTCCAATGCCATTGAAAAGGCAATCGCCACGTCTTCAGCTGTGTGTACTGAGCTCGTCCTAACCGAGCCGCTTATTAGCTTTCTTTATCTGACGCTCCCGAAACCATAACCTGCCTTTCCTCATACTCTGCGGTGTCGACATTGACCATATCCTGTCTTCCTTGATATATCTTCCGCAGCATTGGCGCCCTTTTCTTTCTTATTTCCTGGTGATGCTCTGGATGCATGTTTCGTGGCAGCGGCGGGATTTTTAGTCTGTGCCGGACTTCCCTCAGGATATCCATCTTCTGATCCCCTTGACTTTCGTATCGAATGCCTAGAGCATAGCAGTATACTTCTTCCCGTCCAGGTCTTTGTCAGTCTTTCCTACTGACAGATTTGGCTTGCCTCTATCACCCTCCAGTCTATTGTGCACCCCTGCTTCAATAGCCGGTTCGTGGACGTAATGATGAGGAGATCAAGGACTGTTTTTATGCTCTTCCTGATGATTACTTCAATGTTAGCCTTCTCGCAGTTGATAAGGTGTAAGTACGACACTGCGTAGATGATCTTGCTGATGACAAACATTCATGATGGAAAGTAGCGCGAAGATACACGAAGGACGGAAGGAAGTAAGACACGGACAAACGCATGTACAAGACATAAGAGGCTTGCTTCTCTAATGCCCGACTTACGATTTGCGATGCGTTTAATTAGACATATCGTTTGTTGCGCGCAGCCTACGAGTTTCTTTATAGCTTCTCTGTGCCGACCATTTTCTTGCAGCCACTTAGGTAAGATTCTAGGATCAGCCGCTACGTAGCAGATTGGGCAAAGAACAACCGACATTCGAGCAAAAGGAAGACAGAGTTCCCATCTGCAGAGTGGACAAGATTAGACTAAAGTGTTCGTAGAAAAGGTTCGTTCAGTGAGAAGCTCAAAACGAGAGTTCAAGTCTCGTGCACACCCTCTAATAGGAGGACTGCGTTGGAAACGGATTTTGGTAAGCAAAGACAGCCGTAGAGAGCGCCTCTTCAAAAGCAACAAAAATCGTTGTTTGTATCTAGGACTACCAGAGAAACGAAGACAACCGAACTCCAGAATTGGTATCACATAAATGAAACAGAGGAACAGAAGAGTACTTCTCCGCAAACCGAATTCCTTGTGGCTAATTCTGATTAGGATCCCTAAAAGCTGGCTCGCGATTCATGCAATTGCTGCTGATATGAGGCCCCCGATGTACCTGGGAGTGATGTATTCCACCCAGATATTTTGAGGACTCAGCCTGTCGCATCTGTGCACCGCAATACACAGGGAAGATATATAGAGGGTACGTCGGTAGGAAAATAAATAATGAGCAATTGTGGACGTTAAGAATTAATTTTACTTTACCAGCCAAACTTCAAGGACGTTCAGCGTAGCTTTCAAACTAACACGTTTCGCTAAACGAAAACGGCAAGATGCCCGCATACACGTACACCTATATATATAAGGATCTACAGGAATATCCCGTAATAATATAATACAATTAGTTGTGGTTTAGTTTGTGTTTAAACCTGGAGTTACGCGAGAGCTACATCTTCGTGGCTACGCTTCTACATGGCTACGAAATTATAGGGGGCAATTTGGACCACTAAGGTGCGATGAGGCGAAAGCGTCTGCTGGACGGTGGCAGCAGACCTCCCCTAGGCACCTCGTTCTCTCTGTTGTAGCGAAATCTCCATTGGCCGTGATGCAAGATTTCGGCGTGGCACCAATTTCCACCGTGGTTGCATCGCTCTTACCGCCGCTGCCTAGCAACCACCTCCTCGCCATATATCGTGTAAGGTCGGGGTGGTGCCTCGCCCCGCCGGGGTGGTGCAGTGGTAAGACGCCCGACTACTGAGCCGGAGTACCCGGGTTCGACCCCGACCTCGGCTGCTGCGTTTCGATGGAGGCGAGACGAAGAGTCGTCCGTGTGCTGTGCGATGTCAGCGCACGTTAAAGATCCCCAGGTGGTCGAAATTACTGCGTAGACCTCCACTACGGCTCCTCTTTCTCTCTTTCCATTTTCGCTCTCACCTTCCTTCCTTCCCTTACGGTGCGGCTGAGGTGTTCACAGCCCCGCCGGGGTGGTGCAGTGGTAAGACGCCCGACTACTGTGCCGGAGTACCCGGGTTCGAGCCCGACCTCGGCAGCTGCGTTTCGATGGAGGCGAAACGAAGACGCGTCCGTGTGCTGTGCGATGTCAGCGCACGTTCAAGATCCCCTGGTGATCGAAATTACTCCGTAGCCCTCCACTACGGCTCCTCTTTCTCTCTTTCCACTTTCACTCCCATCTTCCTCCCTTCCCTTACGGCGCGGTTGCGGTGTCCACAGAAAACAAGTGAGACAGTTACCATGCCTTTCCTTTCCTATAAATAAATCAGTTTTTTTTTTTCAGAGGTGTTCACAGAAAACAAGCGAGACAGTTATCGCGCCTTTCCCTTCCTATAAATCAAATCAATTGCCCTTACGCAACGCGGTGTTGCCTTACGGCGCGGTCAGGTGTCCACAGAAATAAATGTGACAGATAAATCACCTTTCCCTTTCCTGGAACCAATTATTATATCGCCGTGTGTAAGACTGATTTATTGATTTATAGGAAGGCAAAGGCGGGGTAACTATCTCACTTGTTTTCTGTGGACACCGCAACCGCGCCGTAAGGAAAGGGAGGAAGGTGGGAGTGAAAGTGGAAAGAGAGAAAGAGGAGCCGTAGTGGAGGGCTACGGAGTAATTTCGACCACCTGGGGATCTTTAACGTGCGCTGACATCGCACAGCACACGGACGCCTTTTCGTTTCGCCTCCATCGAAACGCAGCCGCCGAACCTCCGCTGCCTCGTGCGGACAAAGAAAGTAGAGAGCGAGACCCCGTTCTCTCAACGGTAGGGACCTTTGATCAGTGTCACCTGGCGACAGATAGCGGAAATATTGCAAAAATGAATAAGAGCGCATTTAAAGCCTGCCGTAACCGTTGGTTCAGCGGCGAAATGGATTGACACTACTTACCTGAGCGCAAGCGAATAAAACATCTGTACGAGCCCTGTAAGTGCAACGTTATTTGATAAATCGCAACGTCAAATAAGCTACCAAGACCTTTCCGAGGGGCTCTTCCCCTTTAGGTTGCATTATGTGATGTTTTTAATTTTTAATCGGTGCAAAAACAAGCGTGTACAAAGCCACGAGGTGATGCCATGACAACAGTAACACAATTTATATTGCTCCATCTTAATCATATCCTGCCTTTAGTGAGCGTATGATTACTTTATGTTGTATTCAGAGACACCTCTCGGTAACGATCGCGATTTAACCCACTCAGAGGTAACCAGTGAGGAGACAGAATTGGCGGGACGCTACTGTTGAGGAGACGGAATTACGCAGGTAGAGAATAAAATTGGCAGTGGCTTAGCTTGGTTAAGCCTGGTAATTGCGAAAGCAATAGCTATGGCTACACCTAGGTTCAGCTAGTGGTCTAGCTGGCTGTGGTGCTTGTGGTTATGCTTATGGTTATGCAGTGATTCACTCTGGCCACATCATATGGTTCAAATATTGTTTATTGCGGGGTGCTACCTCGTTATTCTATGTATAACTAGTAGCGAGGCAAGGGGTGCCGTGGCTGCAACGATATACTTGGTTGTGGGTGAGGTTAAGGCACAATGTACAACTGAGGCTCTGGCACCGGCTGCAACGGCATTCTTTACGCCAGCAGAAATGAAAGCATCCCTGGAGACTGCGTTGTTTACACCTGCCGCTAGGCCACCTCCTATAGTATCCAACATTGCACCCCCGGCGGTAGCTGCTGTAGGAGTGGGAATTAGGCCGCGGTTGGTAGCTACCGCCCCGCTAGTTGACGGCGCGAGTTGGGGGCCCTGTTTTTGCGACAGATGGGATGACGTCACTCCAGCTGTAGCGCTCCCTCACGGAGGGAGTAGGAGTTAGGGCGCGTTTGGTAGCTACCACCTCGCAAGTTGACGGCGCGAGTTGGGGCACATGTTTTTGAGCAGCTGTGCTTGGCAGCGCGCCAAAGTTCACGCTAAAGGTCAATGGTAGCTACCGCATCGCTACGCGAAATGCTGAAAAGTGAAAGTAGTATTGCTTTCGCAACAAAAAAAAAGAAAGGAAGAAAAGGTGGTGGCAGAGACATTTTATTGCCATTGGAACAAATAGCGGAGGGGGGGGGGGCGAAGCCCCCTGCATGGCACTTGGGTGCTCCCTTACTACATGGGAGACACCATTATAATGCAAAAGAAAGTCCTTGAAGAGCATTCCTCCTCATAGCACTGCAAATGATCTTCCACGTGTCTTGACTTGAGGCGCTCTTCATGAAAGTCTCTCGGTAGGACTCAGCGAAGTTCGGTGAGAGGGGAAGAGGAAAGGTGTGGCATGTAAGAAGGATGTGTAGAAAGTGTCCTGGTTTGCTGCAGAGTCTGCACGATGAGAAAAACTGGTCTGGGTATCAGGCATGCAGTAATGTAGGGTATGGAGCAGTCCGAGTCTGCAAGCTCTGCCAGTGTACGGCCTGCGGTATTGTGAGAGAGGGGGCTGTGGGTGTATATTCCCTTCGTTTGTCCCGGTAGTACAATAGAATATCACGGAAGGAGTGCAGGCGCTCCTCGGTCTGTAGAGGGTTCCAATCCTCTAGCCCGGACAATAAGACCTTGGGCTAGAGAATTAACCTCATCGTTGTGAGGGAGGCCGGCATGTGCTGGCGTCCAGATGAGGCCTATGGGTTGCCGGGGCAGGCCGAAGCGTATTATGTGAACAGCGGTTGGGGATATATAGATGTTGTATAATTTAGAATCGCAGATTTGGAGTCAGAGATAATGTTTGTCGTAAATGTAGAGATGAGAGCAAGCGCAATATCTGCCTCCTCTGCCTCTGTGGTGGAATTGGTGGTTATAGAGCTGGAAGTAAGCAGCTTTACTTTATTGTCGGCTAAAGCCAGGACCATACGGGAGCCTGAGATATATTCCCCTACGTCCGCGTAGACCGCCTCTTGGTCCCCGCTATATTGTCTGTGAAGGGCATGAGCCCCGGCTATTCTGCGGCCCTGGTCTCACTCAGGGTGCATGCTTTTAGGGATGGCAGGTATGATGAGGTTAGAGTGGAGGTTATGGGAAAGGGGACACCGTCAATGGGGTGTGTAACTGGGCTGAGGTTTAAGTGGGATAATAAAGTGCGGCCAGCCACCGAGTTGGACAGGCGGGATAATTGCGCCGTTAATGTAGCCTAAGTTCCTCGAAAGTGTTGTGTACACCGAGTTTAAGGAGTTGGGCATTATATGTGCTGGGGGAAGTCGTAGAACCGTTTTCGTGTAACTTCGTAGGAGCGCGTTCACCCGGTCTTTCTTCTTTTGTTTGAGGGGAAGGTACGGGAGGGCATATGTGGCGCGGCATATAATGTAAGCCTGGTGGAGGTGAATTGCGTTTCGCTCGCGTAAGCGTGCCCGGCAGTTTGCTATGCGGCGAAGTGGTCGAGTGGTCTTCTGACATTGTGCAGACACAGCAAGGCGCCCGTGTGCTGTGCGATGTCAGTGCGCGTTAAAGAACCCCAGCTGGTCGAAATGTCCGGAGTCCTCACTACGGCGTCTCTCATAGCCTCAGTTGCTTCGGGACGTTAAACCCCACAAACCAAACAAAACCAGACACAGCACACGGATTTTGGATGGTAGTGGGATCGAATGGGCATCTAGCTTGAGGGAAATAGGCGCACTTCCTGTATCGTATTGCTAGGGGCGGTAAATAAGAGTTCTGATTTTGAAGGGGAACAAGTTAGGCCACGTTCTCTTACACAGGTGTCGATAGTGTTAAGTGCCAATTGTAGGTGTTCTATTTCGGCATCACGGCGCCCTGTGGCGTACTTCGTGCACCTACGTGATCTCCGGAAGGCAGTGGTCGCCAAAGGTAATTGTGGCTGTGCGCTATTTTGCCTACATTTCCTGCTGCCTCGCGACGGAGAGAAAGACGCGCGCCGCAACGGCCGTCGTCCACCACCTAAGCGGTGGCGGGTGTAATGACGACCTACAACAGATAACAATTTGGTAGCAGCCTAGCCCCCGACACAAGCGGCGTTCACCTACCAGTCCCAGCCCCGTAGGGCCAGGAACAGCCTCTTTTCACCAGCTCAAGGAGGGAGATAGCAGCTGGCATGTGTATAAAAATTTGGAGGACGCTTAAGCTTCGCCTTTAAGAATGGAACGCGATAGCACAAGAGGCACCATAGTGCTCCCGGCATTGGTAGACGCAACCGCTTTCATTACATGTCTCTCAAGAGCGAACTCATGTTCCGACGCTTCGTGCTGCAGCGGTGACGTCATCGCTTCCCCTAGCGGCGTTTGCGAGAGAACCTTTCGGCTCCAGCTCGCGCGTACAAGCGTTCCTTCGCTTACAATGCGGCTGAGGCGTGCACTGGGAAGGGAGGTTCTGTTTTGAATTCCTACATAGGGCAACTTGCTATAGTCATTTTTATTTTTTTATTTATTAATCCTTCCGGGACGTAGAAGCGCCGCCGGCCACCTTGCCGAAACGCGCGGGCCTCAAGTTGCAGTAGTAGTTCATCGGCAACATCGTTCCCGATCCGAGTCGGCGCTCTGCAGATCTCGGAGGCCATGTCCTGTCTATGTTATTCCGTGCGCCACACGCATGATGGCGCTACGGGCACGCCAAGCGAAGAGGAAATACAGCGGTAATGTAATTTGCCACCCGCTTAACTGCGTGTTTTGTAATTCTGTAATTTACATGATCATAATTATTATTATACGCCACAATACACTTCTCTAAGGGACATTTCTCAGACAACACCGCAATCAATAGACGCGCCTTTCTCCAATTCAAACCATCTAGCTTGCGTGTGGGAGTGGCTAGGTCGGCGTGTTTTTCTACTCGTTTTTATTTATTAATGGTTCTGGGATTTTTCGCTCACGGCCAACGTCGTACGACACGGGACGGCGGCCGCCGACGACGACACCGACTTTTCTGCGACACGGGGCCCTTAACGCTACCGCGTAAAAAGCGATTGGTTCGTCGGTGCCACCGTATATGGAGCCATGGAAAGCAAATTAGAGCGGATTAAACAAGCCAGGCGTATGCGTTGGAACGCAAACAGGCGAAAACGACGAGCCGGAGACGTAGACAGGCAACCACAATAACCTTGATTTACAATCAAGATTACCCAAGGCTAACCCAGCTATAACGTAGCTTTCGCTACGTACCGCCTTTGTCAAAAGTAACCAGGCTGCATGTTTCGCTTCTCGCTTGTATTCTTAGCCGACATTCATTCCCAGAGGATCAAAACTAGTTAACACCTAAGGACAGGAGCTCATCTTTACTTTCAACAGATTTACACTTTCAGAAGTAGTATGAAGTCTCTAATTTCCGACTGTGAAGGGGAACGCGCAGCCTGGTTATTTTTGGCAAAGACGGTACATCCTGGCATAGCCGAGATAATCCACAGTCAATGGTTTAACGCGGTAGCGTTAAGGGCCCCGTGTCGCAGAAAAGTTTGTGTCGTCGTCGGCGGCCGTCGTCCCGCGTCGTCCCGCGTCGTTCTGCGTCGTCTGGCGTTGACCGTGAGCAAAAAATCCCAGAAGCATTAATTAATAAATTAAAACGAGAAGAAATCGCCGACCTGGGGAATCGAACGTGTGCCTCCTAGGTGCGAGACGAGCACGCTAACCACTCCACTACGCCAGCTTTTTTTTTCTTTATTGCCTGGTCTTGACACGAGAACCAAATATACAAAAATCACTCGAATGCTATTTACAGACTCTATTAACATATGGCACGCTAAAATTCCCGCATACACAACAAAGGCTGTAGCCTTGAGAGCCACTCGGGAGGTTCTGCTGTAGCTTTCTGGATTGCCAAATACCTGTCCGCACTTTCCCGAAAATAAATTCTGGCAGGCCGTGCACCTTTATCGCAATGGTAACGCCATTCCTGAGCGCCATATACAGTGGAGGCCCATGAGCATAATTAAATCATATGGTACCCTTTCCTCACTTTCTACGCTTAAGTACAGAATGCCATGCGGGTCTAGCGGAAAATCTTTCATTAGCGTTCTTTGCAATACGCCCCAAAAATATACTCCTTCCCAACAGTGTAATCAAACATGGTCTATGGTTTCTGGCTTCCTGCATATTAAACAGTGTGATCCCCAGGGTATAAATAATCCTTTTTTCTCCAAAAAGTTTTCACCAGCAATGTTCCGGTGTGCAATTTCAAAAAGAAGGCTTTTGCTCCTGGCGTCACCTGAATTTTTTTTTACTCTTTTTAAAACATCTGCCCCTGGGCCTCCATCGTACAAGGCCCTGTAAAAAGGCATAGGGAACATAATGTCACACAATGCACGATATAATTTCTTTCGTTTCACAGCAGACGAATAATCCCTTGAGAACCGCACTGAAAGGAAGCGAACACTTGCTACGACTCCTCTATACAAGCCCTTAATCCCTGCGGAAAAATCTTCCGTTGAAACCATGTATTCCGGTAGCAGCCGCCTCAGCCTGACTTGGCATACGGTGCGTAAGAACGGGTCGGTCGTGTCTAAAAAACCAAAACGACTGACCAGCTGTCGCAAAAACACGTGGCCCAGTCCTAGCCCACCATATTTTACTCGTCTGAACAAGTTAATCCGGCTGCAGCGCTCCCATGCAGATGCCCAGACAAATACAGCGAAATTCCTGTGCAGTTTATGAATATTTAACCGAGAACAGTGCAACACCTGCATAACATACCAGAGCTTACTGATAAAGAACAAATTGCCAACTGTGGCCCTAGCAAAAATAGATAGGTTGGTTCCTGTCCACTTTTCAGCTTTATCCTTTATCCTTTTAGCCTGCCCTCTCCAACACTGTTAACTGTCACGGTAAGCCATAAGCGGGACTCACAAGTATCTATCTGGTGTCGTCGTATCTATCTGGGCCCGCTTGCACGAAACGATCTTAAGACTGTCTTAGCCAAGTCCAGACTTAACTGAGTCTAAAGGATAGGCTACTAGCATGGCCGCTTAAGACTGGAGGAAAGACTGGGATCAGCCCCGACTTGAATAAGTCGCTTGCACGATTACGACTCTAGTGCCGTCTTGGTTGCGGCACAAGGACACCAGTTACTTCAGTAGAGAAATTAGGGAAATACAGGGATGCGCTGGCACTGTCCCCGCTGTAAGATGTAAACATTCCATCATTCTTGCGCTGCGTAAAATCCGTGCCATTGCTTTTTGCGGCTTAAGATTGTGTCACGTGGTACAATGCCCCATGTGGTTGCTGAGGGCGTTCAGGGAAGCCACTCTGGTGAACACGAGCCGAACCGAAGCGTTCGGAACCCGGGCAGTCTTAAAGAAGTCTGGTCTTGCTAAAGACACTGTTTAAGTCTGGACTTAGCTCGGACTTTATCGTGCAAGCCGGCCCTGGTGTCATTCATAAAGGCGAAGCTTAAACGTCCTCCAAATGTTTTCAGTCCCACTTTCCTCCTTTTAATTACGGCTCAGTTAAGGTGGCCGCATAGAATTGTGAAAGATACTGCTCCTTATCTTTCCTATAAACCAATTTTAAATGCCGCTGATGCTTGCTGTACTGCGTCTGCTTCTGTATGCTGTATGGTGCGGCGTTCGATTAGTGCCAACGAATGACGGTTTAGTTTGGTTTGTGGGGTTTAATGTCCCAAAGCAACTCAGGTTATGAGAGACGCCGTATGGAAGACTCCAGAAATTTCAACCACCTGGGGTTATTTAACGTGCAATGGCATCGCCCAGCACACGGCCGCATTGCTTTTCGCCTCCATCGAAAAGCGGCTGCACGGACGCCTGGATCGAACGCTCGACAGTGATATACGTGAATTACCTTGTGACGCCATCTTCAGATGTTGGTTGGTTGGTTCATAGGAAGGGAAAGGCGCAGTATCTGTCACACTTGCTCTGTGGGCACCTGAACCGCGCCGTAAGGGAAGGGATGAAGGTGGGAGTGAAAGTGGATAGAGAGAAAGGGGGGCCGTAGTGGAGGGCTACGGAGTAATTTCGACCACCTGGGGATCTTTAACGTGCGCTGACATCGCACAGCACACGACGCCTCTTCGTGTGCTGTGCGATGTCATGATCAAATGTGATGTCATATGACACGACTTCTGGTTATTAGGCATTTCCGGAGGTTGTGTCACCTTTTAATGACGTCATATCCACTCATCTCTATCATTACTCATTACTATTTAGTTATGACTAATGACTAATTAGTACTCGTTAGTGACTAGTTTGCCTTTAGTACTGGTTAGTGACTAATTATTAGTTAGTACTGGCTAGTGACTAGTTAGGCATTAGTCATTTGCACTACACCACTGATGAACAATTACGTGCCGGCGTATGCGCACAGCTGCTTCGCTGGCCCTTAGCTGCTTAAAGGGCACGGCGCAGCCCCGCTGACGGCTCGAAAATCTGGCATAATGTAGCTCTCGCTGAAAACGTAAAGGCGACAGCACCGATCCCTAAAGCATAGCTTCGGTACGTGTGATAAGGTTTAGAACTAAAAGAACCTCTAGTAAAGATAAATTTCCTTTTCTTAAGAATTCTTTTAAGCATACAAAAATGTAGAAGGGTAGTCCAATTTCGTCTTTCTTGTTCAACATTATAGTGTTCTACACTGTGATATATGCTTTGGCGATATCTAGTGACCAGGAGGAGGGGATGTGTTGAAGGGTGGCTGTTCGTGGCCCTACGGGCTGCTGTTGTGGCTGTAGGAAGGAAGAAAAGAAAATGCACGGGCCTGCTACTGGCTCTATAGCTTAGCCACCTCCGCTGCCTCGTGCGAACAGAAGAGAAAAATAGACAAGAAAGAAAAAAGAAGAGGGAGAGAAAGACTCGCACCGCAACAACAGCCGTCGTCCACCACCGCCGAAGAGGTGGCGGGTGCAATGACGGCATACAACACATAAAAATCAGTGGCTGGCTAGCGCCCGCCGCAAGCGTCGTTGACCAACCATGCCAGCCCTGTAAAGTCAGGAACTGCCACCCTTCATTCAGTTGGACTGGTAGGTCAACGCCTCTTGCGGGGGGAGGGGGGGGGGCTAGCCTGCCACTGAATGTTTTTCTGTTGCAGGGCGTCATTGCACCCGCCACCGCTTAGGTGGTGGACGACGGCTGTTGCGGCGCGCCTCTTTCTCTCCTTCTTTTTCTTTCTTCTCTACTTTCTCTCTTCTGTCCGCACGAGGGAGCGAAGGTGGCTTAGCTGCCCGGCCGGGGTGGTGCAGAGGTATGACGCCCGAATACTGTGCCGGAGTACCCGGGTTCGAACCCGACCTCGGCGGCTGCGTTTCGATGGAGGCGAAACGAAGAGGCGTCGTGTGCTGTGCGATGTCAGCGCACGTTAAAGATCCCCAGGTGGTCGAAATTACTCCGTAGCCCTCCACTACGGCTCCTCTTTCTCTCTTTCCACTTTCAATCCCATCTACCTCCCTTCCCTTACGGCGCGGTTGTGGTGTCCACAGAAAAACAAGTGAGACAGTTACCGCGCCTTTCCCTTCCTATAAATAAATTAGTTTTTAAATCAGTGGCTCAGCTACACAGCCAGTGCAGGCCCGTGCATTTTATTTTCCTTCTTCATACAGCCACAACAACAGTGATAAGTGTCGAGACTTATTTATTCATTTCGATCCTAGTTCTGCTCGCCAGGTCTGTATGCGCTGTCCAAATCAAGCACCTTGACGAAACCCAATATGTGGGTCACTAAGAGCATTCAAAGTGATAACATATGCGAAGCGCGTGGGAACTAAGCATTCAAATAGTTTCACTACGTTTGACGTTAACTAAATCGGCCGAATATTATCCAAATGAAAACCTTCTTTGAAATCTTTGTTGAGTAGCGTAATTTTAGCGACTTCGCTATCTTCAGGCAGCCAAGCAGTCTCCAGGAAAAATTTTAAAATATTCAATCCCTAGGAGTCGTGATCTGGCACTAAACTTCTCAGCATAGTGAGTGTGATACAGTCGCACCCATAAGCTGCAGGTTTCAGAGCAGTCAATAAAATATAACTGCGACTGCCAATTGCAATGAAATAAGAGCATGGCATAGGTCGAAGTAGCAAAACCATTGTCTGCGCTTGAAAGCTAAGAACAAGGCCTTTCGCTATCGGTCCTAGTTTATCTTTTGTTTCATGAGGCAGTTATACCTCTGTCTCTGTAGCATGAAATGTTGATATACCTTGGTTGCGTTCTATGATCATATTCAATGCCTTCATATAATTTGGATTAGAGATATAATTGGTCAGAATAGCATTATGCTATTCCTTAACGTTGACAACAGTTGCGTAAAATGAATCCAAACAATATTTGCAAATTACCAATTTTGATGACACTTAATAAAGAAAAAGTTGTGCCATTCATCTTTTCTACTACGGTATGCTTTTTCACATTCTTCATTCCAACATCGTCACTAAAGGTCTTACTGATCAGGGATTTCAACGTGAACACGAAAAGCTCTGTGGCATCTAAGACAGGAGAGCGGTTGTTGAGCAGCTTCAGGTTTCTCAGATGATGGTATGCAGGAGAGAGAAATTCATAAGCGTTTTGAAGAGTACATAGGTGACGAATTTTCTTCAGAAGTATTTACTCTCAGGGGAAAGGACCACTATATTAAGCATAACTGGGAAGTTGTCGCTAGATGTGCCATTATCCACTGTAGGCCATAATGAGACCTTCAATCCATTCGGAACTAGCGTTAAGTCAATGAGTGACCTAGAAGCTGCTCGCGTGTGTATTATGCCTGGATTAATTGAGTAAGGAGCATCATTTACATACGTCTAGTTCCAAAGACGCTGCCATCATCTGAAGGGTAATACTAAAGAACACAAAATCGTCAGCAATAATCACTCAGCTGTTTAAATTCAATACATTACTGAAACGGCCTATTGTACGTATGCCTGCTGGGAAGGAGATAGAGGGGAGCACACTGTAGATTTGCAATATCAACTGCAAGCAATTCGTATTCGAGTCGTAAAATTTTGCGCGACACCTTCTTAAAATGAGATGTCCTCGAAAAACTTACCTTAGCAAACCGCCACCAAGGTCGTTAGTGCGATCGGATTTAAAAGTTCTGAAATGCTTTAGAGGAAATGGCTTATTTGATGAAAGTCAACTTGTGGAAGTGAAATTATGTCTGGGTCGAATTAAGACATAGGATCCTGTAAATCGTGAAGCAAAGATGCAATTGAATGTCAATTCCACTGTATTACGCGAACTCCGCCATGATTATTGTAAAATCATAGACTCTGTAACAGCCCCCCTTAAGATGTCTGACATATGCTAAATATTAGGGGAACCTCTTTGATTTTAGTGTTAGGTTGGGCGGATTTGATGAAAAGAAAGAAGCTATGCGCTTCTTGCATGAACATGTCGTCTCTATATCCGAAGGCCAAAAAGTGGACTGGGTGGGTATCCGCAGGGCTGTGGCTCTGCATTTCCATGGACGCGGAAGTAGTAGGCTTCGACTTGGTAGAGACCCCAGAAATATGGCCCCTACCAATAGTAAAAGCAGGCTATTCACTTGAAACAAGGTTGGGAACTGCTAAAGCTGCAATTTCGGTAGACGCAATCTGCGTAGAAATGACCCCCGACACAGCTTGGGTAAAGTGATAAACATACACTATTGACACCCTCAAGGCACATTCACAGCTAAGACAACCGACCCTGTTAAGTATGCGTTCACATCCAAACCTAGTATCCTTGCCTAGCTCGCATAAGAATACACCGCTTTCAGCCTAGCTGTGCTGGACGTTGTCTAGGACAATGTTCATGTAAACGTTTTGGGCAGGTAGCATAATCAGCGCGGTATCTCCACGACTTTGTGCACAAATTACCGCAGCAGACATACAGATGTCAGGCATGATTGTCTCAACAACGTCGGCAGCGTGTTGCTGATTTCGCACGCATTGCTCCTATGTCTAAAGCGCCAGAAAGTTTCGCCATCGCAAACGGCGAGGCTAAATTGTGTCTATGCGTGTACACAATGGGCCACACCGTAATATCAGATGGACAATCAGTGCCTGCAGATGTCCATAAATACAAATGTTCTCTGCCGCATCGGAACAGTGATATGATGCCCACGCTAGCAACGTTAAATTCATCAAGCATATCTCATGTAAAAGCCGATTGACCCTCACCGCATATAATATATCTTCAGCGAGCAAGCTCTTCGGCAATGAAATGTTTCAGTGATAGTTATGCAAACGATATGCATCGAAGAAAATGCGACGCATCTTGCAGATCTTAGGACTTGTAAAGAATGCCACTTCTGCCAGGTACCTTGGAGATTTATAAGTCGTGGTTGATAACAGCCTTCAGCTGCTTCTGGATTATTTTGGGGTTTTTAAGTTTCCCCGCTCCATCTTCAATTGCTACAAACGCCAAAGGTATTAAGTTAAGTTAAATTGGTTCACAGGAAAGGAAAGGCGCAGTAACTGTCACACTTGCTCTGTGGACACCCGAACCGCGCCGTAAGGGAAGGGAGGGAGGTGGGAATTAAAGTGGAAAGAGAGAAAGAGGAGCCGTAGTAGAGGGCTACGGAGTAATTTCGACCACCTGGGGATCTTTAACGTGCGCTGACAAAGGTATTACGGTTGCTCCATTTTTGCGAAAGCTTAGAGGCCCACGCTTTGGGCCGGCAGACTGACGAACCAGAATGCCGAGCCACCCCCTGCGGGGGCTGGATACATTATTTATCGAAGTTTGAGTGTTTCCGCAATAATACCATCAAACCATGCATTACAGCTATCGCTCGTATCTCCAGGTTCAAGCAATGGTTCCACCTCCCTCTCCATCCATTTTGTTTTACTGCTACTCTCTAGCGCCGTGGATTACATGTGATCTTGGTTAACTTCCATCCGCGCACGACGGATTCAAAACACATCGCCCTCGCATTTTCCCACAAAGGTTAGTCAACCAGTCCCACACTGATAGGTTCGGTACTACAAAGATCACCATTAGCCGAATTTTGTATTCTTTGTGTGAAGCTTGACGTCGAAATTCTAGCTTCGAAGCGAAAGCGAAATGGGATATGCTAGTGCATAAACTTGAAGAAATGTTGGGGGGAGCAGAAAGGCGAAAGCTTTTTGGCCGCCCTGCTGCTATAATCCTTGGAATGGGCAAATCGTGTGGAGAAATTTTTTTATCTCTCTCTAACAAAGATAGAGAAAAGCATGAAGAAGGTGGAGAAAGAAACACCCTTTCGTCCTCTCTGATCACTGACTATCATTATCGATCACCTACTGCCGGTCACTATAAACAAGAAGCCCATCAATTTTCCGCAGACTCTCTAGGATATATCTCGCAAACAGATCCCACCCACGCGAGTGTCACCATGGTGAATAAGACTTTCGCTTTTAAAGAAATGGAAATGAGTTATTAGGATAGGAAAGGGTCAGCATCTCACCTTTCTCGGTAGCGCCTAACTGCGCTAAACAACAATGTGGAAATCAACAAAGAAAGAAGTGTCGCAGCGGAAGACCACGGAACAATATTGTAGGAGATTTGTTTACATATGCCCGAGAATAAAAAAGCATTGCCAGTTCCGTGCCAAGCTTCGTAGAGCTCATTCTGCTCTATGTTGCTTTTCTGATGTTTACAATTTTTATTTTTTATTTCGTTTTTCTTTTCATTGCTTAATTTTGTCCTTTATTTGCATTTTTACTATTTTGATAATGACATTTTAATTGCAGTCAATGATTTTGCTTTTAGAGATTATATATATTTTTTTTAAATAATAATACATCATTAATTTATAGCTGGTTTCATCGCTCGGCCATTCTGTTCACATGACTGAATCAACTTTCTAGGGATACATTTTTCGGATGCCTCCCGACCTCAGATCATAAAAGTCATATAGGAGTTCGACTTAATAATCTTGACGACATCGGGATCGGCCTCTTGGCTACAAGAATGCACTGATAGTGCACAGCGCACAGACGCATAAGCGTTCCGACTTCATCAAAAGGCGACCTCCCCGTTCGTTTGCACATCCGCGTACTCCGAATCAGTAGCACAGCGTCTTAAGCCATGAGCCACCACGGCGGGGCACTTACTTCGGAAAATATAGATAGACGGCTGCAACTTTAACTCCTTTTCGCGTTCGAAATAACTGCTTTAAATACTCATTCCTTCCACGAACTATTTCCGATTGGAATAACCTCACTAACAATGAAATGCTGCAGCCATCACTGACGTTGTTCTCGCAACATATAACCTAGTTTCTTTTTATTGCTTTTGTTATTTCACTGCTGTGTTGTATATGTTTGGTTTTATTATTAATTGTTCAGAAGAGCTTCAACTTGCACTGTAATTATTGTTTATTTTTTGTCTGTTTTGTTAAACTACATAGTTTGTATTTCCACCCTGCTAAAATCCCAACACTGGGATTGCAGTATCAATAAATAAATAAATAATAAATAAATAAATTTACTTTTCGCTCCTCTAACGCATAATCATCCTCGGTATATATATATTGTACTTCTGAAGTTACAGCCACTAGCTGCACAATGGCTCTTGAATTCTGCCAGTGAATCGTGGGATTGAATCCTCGCTCTAACATTCACAATGTTTTTTGTAAAAAACGATAATGACATTGCTTAATACGATGCCAGCGAGCTTAATGAAGCCCATCTGAATTCCAACATTTGATGAACTGCGATGCGGCGTTGATCGTAGTCATGCGCCTTTTCCAGATGTTGCACCACAAATAAGAATAGGTATACACCTGTGAGTATCCATAAATAAAGAAATGTGAATGCCAGCGCTACGTTTCCCTAATCTGCGCCTCGTACCAAGTGGTTCCAACGCTTTCTTAACATTTACTTACCCTTAATTTCCCTCCCCTCCCATCGCCGTCGTAAGGCAAGGAAAGCGTAGCAGTTGGCAGCAGGGCGTCAGGTGGGTGGAGGAGGTTAATAAGTTCGCAGTAGTCAATTGGACGGAGCTAGCGCAGGACCGGGTTAATTGAAGGAATGTTGGAGAGGTCTTCACCTTCCAGTCGGCATAGTTCGGCTGATGATGATGACAGTGCCATCGTTTTTTATGGAACGAATCTTATTGCGCCTGAGGCATTTACAGGCTTAGTTTTCCATGGCGTCCCATATAGCGGAACTATGTCGATGCCGACGTTTCGCAATTCGAGCTGTATTTGCTCGCCTGCTCATCGCCACGATGGAATGAATGGCGCGCCAGTGGAACTAGCCTTGTATGAGCAGGCAGTGCAGTTCGCCCAATTACCGTGAGAGCTACCGATAACACGGAACCGAACGGGTAAGAAGCACATTTCATGCACGCGGAAAATGTTTTCATTCGCCGCATCGCCAAATCGGCAGTTCTTAGTTGCTGCAGGCTTCGCCGAAGCCGACACCAATCGTGTAGGACCAAAGGCCGTGTATGTTTAGTTACTATGCTAACAAAATGCATCTGAACGACGTTAAGCAACGCGGTGCCTTATCCGACTTCCGACTGCTGAGGCTTACCTTGCAGTGCCTGTGAATCACTGCCTCTTCACAGGTCCCACGGTAACCACGCTTCGGAACTCTGGGGGAGCAGACAGCGCGCTTACCAATATGTCGCTCTACTTCTACTTCTTTCTTCAGTATACGTAGCACATACCAACGCTTAGGGATTGACCAGTGCAGTGTTCAGTGCAGCATGAGAAACTTAAAAAAAAAGTAATTCATTATGATTTATGCTGTGTTGTAAATACAATATAAATTTGAAATCAGTCTTGGCGAAAAATGTTTTGGAAAAATTATCACTTAGAGAAGCAAAGAAGAAAGGAAAATATTAATCAAATACAACTTGAAATCAAAATCAAAACAGCGAAGCGCTAACAAACAAATGATCCAGTTGCGATATTACACTTTTGAACTGCTCGCTCCCTGGCTTTAAGTCATGGCCTTTGACGTTTGACGGCTGTACCGAATGGGTGAGGGGCAGGACTTGCAAAACGCAATACTCTAAGCGAGGAAAGGAAGTTCCCCAATAATTATTTATTACAGTTGTTTCTCAATTCATAAGTGGAGTTGTTGAAAGAAAACAAAAGGGGTCGCTAAACGAATGAGAAATGGTTTGTCAATCAAATGAAATGGAGCAATGATAGAGCTCCAGATTGCAAGAAGCATATGGTGGTGGGTTGTTCGGCGGGAAAAGCGCGGCTGCCAGGTGCTGAAACCTTAATGGTTTCAGTACTGGGCAAACTTAAAAGTGATAACTATTATCCTCAGTCCTTTTCAAGCGGCAAACAGGACACTCTTGGCGGATATGCATGTTCCGAAATTGAGGTCACGTCATATAACATGTTCTCTGGGTATTGTACCTCCGACAGGAGAGGTTGCAATAATCTAGTTTCCACGTTATCGCATGACGTATGAAGAGGTCGCTCTAAAGGAGTCGTGCTCTCTATTGGTGAGAATTTTTCATGCCCGAAAAGTAATACGAATGACGTAGATTTTGTATGCAGTTCAGAAATACGAGCCTATGACAAAGAACATAAATTGAATGCGAAATGCAGTTTGTGGAAACGGGTCGTTACGAAACATTTTCTAAACCCATTCGCTTGTTCTGTTAATGAGGCAAAAAGGCGATAGTTATCGTCAGCGTCTGTACATACTATACGTATGCACATTTGGAGGCGACGATGATGACAACCAAAATGTGTTGAGCACTGAAAAGTTCCGCTTCCGTTTCAATACATTATTTAGTTCGAGGTAGCCTTCGGCGGCCTGACACTGCATTCTCATTCGACGACACTGCCCCTGAGAATGTTAAGAATGTTCGTGCCAATGTAATAAAGGTGCTTATAGAAGAGTATTTAGACACTTTTCCTAGCCATATTGCGTTTTTGCTGAAGCCTTCCTTCAAACTGCAATATATGCTATAGGCCTATACTTTCGGACTCTTGACTGGAGTTGGTTATTTCGTGCCCCTGACTATGTGCCTATTTTCGTCGCCGAGTTTCTCGCTGATAAGTTGGCATTGAAAAATATTTGCCGCAATATGTCTAACTTTATTATACTGTCGGACAGTCTTTCCGCATTGAGTGTGCTCGAACATTTGAGGGCTACCCCGCCTAGCTGTTCCTTCATTTTTATTCTGACATATATTCTAGAAGTTCGCTCCCACAAAACCACTGTCTCCTTTGACATAGCACATAGCGAGAAACGTTTGCTATAAAAGTGAGCCCTTGGTAGACACACTAGGACGTTCATCCCAAATCATCGTCACCATCATCATCATCAGCTTGACTATACCCACTGCAGGGCGAAGGACTCTTCCCTCTTCATCCGGTTAACACGGTCCTGTGCTAGCTGAATCCATTTGACCCCCGCGAACTTCTTAACCTCATCCACCCACCTAACTTTCTGCCGCCCCCTGCTACGCTTTCCTTCTCTTGCAATCCAGTTTGTTACCCTAAGCGACCATCGGTTATCCTCTCTTCGCACTAAATGTCCTGCCCATGCCTCTTTCTATTTGATTTCCACTAGAATGTCAGTAACTTGAGTTAGCTCTCTAACCCACTCTGCACGTTTCCTATTTCTTAATGTTACCCCTACCAATTGTTCCCAAATACAGTATTCTTAACTATATCACGATTTCAAAGCTTCCAACATCTCCGCTACTTCAACCATTAATTAACCTCTCCTTGCTACAGTGGATTAGCAACACCTGAAATTTCCTCGGTGTGTGCGGATGTGCAGTTCAAAGCAATGTGAGCTATCCATGACCGCCCTGCATTGCAGAGTAGCGCGACTTGATTATTATACCATTCAGGGCTATCTGTGAGCAACCGTTGTGAACCTTCAGTCGACACTGAGTCCTTAGACCCCTCCTTCCTCTCCTGCCGACGATTCGCTTTTCTCCTTAGAATTTACTTAGTCTCGTCTTGGGCTTCCTCCCTCTATTCGGAGTATGCTATTCTTCAGGGCGAGTAACAGAAGATACGCTCTGAAATCAGTGTGCAATTTCATTTATGACTGTATAATCCCATCACCCAGATTCCAGTGTCATTGTTTTCCTTTGGATTTGTATTCAAAGTCCAGCTTACGACTGCAATAGCGTAAATACTCCACTCATTGTCCGCGAGTCTTTTGAATCTGCAATGCAGCCATGAAATACCCCGTGGTGGGTATGTGCCATTACGACTGAGCGCATCATCCCCACCGGTTTCTTAATGATTAAGGAAGGAAGGGTGCTCTAACTATAGGCAATTCCCTCAGCAGCCACATTTAATTAGTTCTTCTTTGCCGCCAGCAAATGAGATTGACAGGACACGCTGGAACATAGTAGGAAAAATTGAACCTGTCCGGACTGACAAGCATTCGGATAAGGCTAATCTGATTTAATAAATATAGAAAAATATTTCTACCTTTTTTTCATAGCTTGCGACAAATTGTTCTGAATCGCACTCGGAGCGAGGTTCCCTGGTTGTACAATCAGAAAGTATTTTACGTGACAGACCGAACATACTTTGTCTGGTTTGGGGATAAAAATTACGAGAGCACTGTGGAACATACACTGCAGATATGCGAAAGCCTCAGCGTTTCTGCTGCACTGGGTGCATCACGTTTGTACTCATGATCATTGTCAACGTAATGCACCGGCATTATCATTGCTAACGTCATCATTGTCATTATCACTAACTGGAGCTTAACTGTCATCGCTACTATCATCCTCCAGGTAGACAACGAGCGTTACGACGTGCGTTTCACTATCCCGGTCATGGCGCATTTAGTTATTCACTCGGTAGGGATGGAGGGTCGATTTCTCTTGGAGAGAAAATTTGTTTTAATCCACCTTTCTGACGGCACAAAATGAGAATTGTGATGTGCATTCTGGTTGATGACGTTATCTGATTGACAGCGATAGTGGGACAGGATACCCGACGTCGTAAGTATGAGGAATTAAATGCTTTCGTCTTAATATTCTGCACATTCATTCTGGCTGGTCTTCCCGAGAAGTAAAAAGCTGTAGTGTGTCTGTATCCCGTCTAGCTGGATTTCAAGAGTTTTGCGTTTTAACAGGCGCTGTTTAAATATGTCACACATTCTTTATTTGCTTAGCTAAGAAATAATTCGCAACTTATTTTACGCATATCTGCTTTACAGCTGCGTAGTTGCTGCACAGTAATTGATATTTGTATTGTAATCGCAAAAACGTCCATCGGGCTTTCCACTGCCTAAACCGATTAGGGCGCTCCTAAGCAATGTTTGGAACATTTAATTTCCGCTTGCTGGTTTAGCATCCTGAGTTTGCCAAAAGGTTGGCAAAGTGATATTAAATATTTTTATTTTGTTTGGGTTTGGAGGAACTCAAAGCTGCGTTGCAAGACTCACTTTTCGGTGGATGCCTACACTTGCGATTATTGGCAAATGATTGGATGTACGTATGTCGTCGGTTCAAATCCTTGCCGTAAGCTATGCCCCAGCTTGGCTAGCAGATAGATGTTAAAGTGGAAACTAAATATACGACAGCACCTGGACGCGGCACAAAGGGTGCTTGGGTGAGAGTTTTGAATGCAATCACGCGATATATTTATCACACATGCAAGCATTGAACTACTTAGCTAAGCTCTGAAGGTAACGGTTAGTGCTCTGCTGCTGAATAATGTGCAGCAATGGTGCAGTTCTTGAACAACATTTGACCTGGCATCCATATTCCACAGAGAGACTAGCTGTCCAGTGAGCAGAACAGATGCGGCGATTTCTTAGTCAATGCAGAATTGGAAAATTGAAATGCACAGCAGCCCGAATGTTTTAGCGATATTTTTATTCTAGATTATATTCGTCTATCTAATGCTAATTCTTATATCGGTGAAGTTCGCAGGGCTAAATGTACCGTCATTACACGAACGTGAAGTCACAGTGTACACTGCAAATCACGCCTCTATACATACGTTCCTAACAGTGGTTACAAGGTTTCATAACATGCACATCCAATTGATCGAGGTGTCTAAGTTTAGTACAGTCGTCTCAGTCACACGCGCTGCTTGTGTATCCAATAGCACTGCCCTGACTAAGTGTAGGGTAGGTAAACTTGAAGACAGTTCATTGTTTTTTCCGATTAAATGGCTCACCTGCTCAAAGGCGACCAGGATTTGAGCTTTTTGTGCCAAAAGATGGCAACATCTACGCCCCATAAGGAGAATACTTCTATTTCACTCAATTTCTGTAAATAGCACCATGACTCGAAAGCATTATTTCTTCTGATTGTTCAAATGTGGGCTGCCAAACTGGTCCCATCTGTTCAGTGTGAAAGTTGATGAACACCCGGACATTGTGAGCATCCACGTGTTTACGAATGCGACAGCAGACGCAATTGCAATAGGGTCAGCGAAAATCGGTTCCATTTTCTTCAACTAGCCACCTCCTCTTGGCATCGGGATTTCGCGCATGCGCACTAGCAAATAAATACTCTTTTAAATGAGGCTAGTCCGCGCTAGAAGAGCGCATTGCATTATTACGCTAGAGACTCATAATGCGCTTGATGTGGTTGAGAACACCATTGATTAGTTTGCTTGACAGGTACTTTTCCGCAAATGGGCACTGTTGTGCCTGGCCGAAGCTGCCCAGAAATTCAGCCGGACGCCAAACTTCTGCGGCTAACGCCTCCTTCACAAAATACGGATACTTCGGTGCAAAGCACCAGTGGACTGGAGGCGAGCCGTGCCAAAGGGAGAGAAGCGACGTGCTTCAACATGAGCTGAACATCCAGACAGCACGGCGCCGTGGCCCAGACGGTGAACCCCTTCTCGCCCCGCGGCATATTTGAAGCGAGAGCGCAGCAAGCTCTCCCATTGGCCCTGCGAAAGTGCTGCCGTCGGATTGGACCATTTTGAGCGTCATCGGTTCTCGGCGACGGAGTCTCAAGTGCTTCCGTTCGAGACTCCGAGTGTGAGTTCGTCACTAGCGTGCATCGGGAGCAGTTCGCCCCCTGACAGTGCGGACGCGGCGGAATCTCCCCGGCCGTCGCTGCGCGAGAACAGTCGCGTACGGCTATGTTAGGTTTCGGCCCCAGAGCCGAACACGTTGTTTAAATGCCTGTAAATAGTGTATAAAGCTTTTTCTTCATCTCACCAACGCCGACTCGTATTCATCGCTACCGCCCAGGGAGCTGACAGCCCTCGTTCACGAAACGGGTGACGAGCGCTGCGTTAGCAACTCCTTGGCACAACCCTGTTGACGGTGGGGTACTGTGTGATAACCCCACCGGCACAACATTGGTGGCAGCTGCGGGATCCACTGGAACAAGAGCACTTTATAAACTGATAATATAAACTACAGAGTGCGGTACAATGATTTTATAGACCGTTTTACCGACAGCAAGCAGGAGAGAAGAAAAATACTCTCTAACCAGATTCCTTGCGCCGGCCCATTGTTGCCAGTTAAGAGTGGGCTGTGCATTCGCACGCTTTATGCATAGCAGAGCTGCCTTGAACCTCAGTATATTGTCGTTTGAGAGACCTAAATATATTTCTTAGCACCCCTTTTAGTGGTAATGTCAGCGAAACAGTGATGTACGATCGTAGACTGCACAAAATATTTAAGAAATCGCAAGGTGAGAACCAAGATGACTCACAAATATGATGCCCATTTTACTCCCTCCGCTCTTGTAAACACGCACGCCGGGCAGGCCGTGCCTCCCGAAAGCACTCTGTGCCAACGATACGATGGATCTCTTCCGCCAGCGCAAGAACGTCCTAAAATCTGTTAAAACTTCAACACTAAGCCGACAGCAAAACGAATTCTTTCTTGCGGATTTGTGACCTGTACCGTGTTACTGATAATTGCAATACCAACAGGTTCTGCCACATAACTGCCGCTAGTGCAGCGAACGGCTCATCGTCTGCACGCCGGCGCCGCTGCTAAGGTGTCACCGAAAGGTACATCTTTTATTTTTTTCACTGACACAAGGGGGTCAGCAGTAAAACAGTTGTATGAGAGACTAGTTACTCTAGCGCTGAGCAAATTACAAAGCGCCGTCGGATGTGCCTTCACAATATAGGCCTAGCTACGACTAGGGAGTAGCGCTCGGCGAGAGTGCCGTTTTCCGCCACGCCAGCGGGCGACGCAGCTTTCGTAAGCGCCGCTGTATGTGCTGTGAGTTGGTCGTCTTCATTCATGGTAGAGCTGAGAGCGCTTTTTTCGATGTTTTGCTCAACAATACTTCACGCAAACGATGCTGTTACGACGTGCGGGACAGGGATACGATGTTTTTGTGCCGCAGCACGAACACTAAGGCTGCATAAAAACGTGGACAGACGGTACTTTAGACATTACTTCTATTATGTGCTGTTTTTGAACAGTGATTTAACTTGAGAGTATATATTATTGTTGAAGCAGGACAGTTCGATCGTATAGAGAAATGGGTCGCACTTCATGTTCAATCAATGTGGCGATGACTGGAAAGCATCTTTCATAGTATCTGTATTCGGCTTTCGGTAGATGTTCGTACGTTTCATTCGCTCTGTGCTTGTGTGTCAATTACCATTGCCATTATGAAATATAATTGAAAATACGTGCATTATGAAAGATACAACAGATACATCTTCACTGCTGAAGCGGTGCACAGTGGCCCGGTCGCAGACGCCACACCAAACAGCTGCCGCCATGCCAAACGGATGGTATACGGTTTGTTGGCGCGCTCGAACAAAGTACAAAACAGCACTAAGGGGTCGGATAGCGTTCAAGAGCACCGCGAAACAACACTTTTACACTTCCGCACCGCAGCATCAACACGCACAGCACAGCCCAAGATGGCGTCAAGAGGAGCGGGAGCGGGTTTTCGCAGTTTGGCCCATACAGGGCGCCACCATAAAAATAAGATGGCTGCTGCGAAACTAAAATCGCCTATTATTGGTGTGCAAAAGAAGTAATTGCTAGAGCAGCCTTCGAGAAAAATATTGTAACCAGTAGAAGGTGGAAACCCTTGAACGGATCAGTCTCACACACTTAGCTTCGTCCTCATTTTTTCTCGGTTCCGAGAGGCACGCGACATTGCTTCGTCCTCTTTTTTCCTCGGTTCCGAGAGGCACGCAGCAATGCTCCCCCGCCCCCCTCTTCAAAAGCGGCGACTCGACGCTGCGAGTGTCCTCAAACTAGATGCACAGAGGAGGAGGTGGGGTCACAAAGCCGCACAAGCACAAAAGATCACTGCCTCTCATAACAGGGTTTCATCCGCACTACTTGAGCAGTTTCAGCACTTGAGCGCCGCCGTATTGAGGGTCGTTGACACCGAGGAACAACTTCGTATTTCACGTTACTAAGACGCCAAATGCCCTCGTATGGCCCAAAGTAACGGCGAAGTAGCTTCTCGGAGAGTCATCGACGACGCACTGGTGTCCTCACCAATACAAGATCGCCAGGCTGGTAGTGAACGTCTCGGTGTCGGAGGTTGTACCGATTGGCATCGCGGTGTTGATGTTGAATACGGCACCGTTCGAGCTGGCGCGCTTCTTCGGCCCGCTGCATAAATATGTCGGCGTCCGCATGGGCGCCACGTCACCACGCATTTGACACCGGTCCACCGCAGTACCAGCCACCGCCTCCGAGGTGAGTCGCCAGAGTTCGGGCCTCTGTCCTGGACGCTTGTGACCACCATGCATAGATCGAACACGAACATTGTCGCTAACGGAGAGAGTTCACCCCAGTTTGTCGTCCTCCAGTCTGGAACGCCACCGTCCTTCCATGCTGAGCTTTATGAGGACGCTGATGACTGGCTGGACCAATTCGAACGGGTCACCAACTACAACGGCTGGGATGAGCAAAGCAAGCTGCACAATGTGCACTTTGCTCTCGAAGATTCGGCGCGGACGTGGTTCGTCAACCACGAAACGACGCTACCATCATGGGATCTCTTACGTCGCCAGCTGTTGGCGACCTACACCGCCAACGACCGAAGAGAGCATACAGAGTCAGCACTGCGATCTCGCTGCCAAGCCGCGAACGAAAGAGTTGGATTGTAATACGAGGACATGATCCGCCTTTTTAGGCGTGCTGATACAAATATGTTTCAGGAGAAGAAAGTGCGCCATTTAATGCGCGGGGTGAAACGAGACGTATTTGCTGGGCTTGTGCGCTATCCACACGGCACATCAGATTTTCTAGCGGAGGCCACCACGTTGGAACAAATACTTCAACAAGGGCACAGTACTATAAACGTGACGTGTCCGCTATGTAACAGGCAGTCTATGCTTCCGGCTTCAACGGTTCTGGTGACACCTTAAAGGAGCTTGTTCGATCCGTGGTCAGAGAAGAGCCGAAATGCATTCAGCTACAAGATCTAACCTCGCCTTCGAGGCTTCCGTCACTCGCGGAGGTCGTTCGTCAGGAAGTTAGGCAAGTCGTCCCGGAGCCGTCTGTGCCTGCTGTGCAGCCGCCGCCACCGAGTGAGTCTACGTAAGCGTCCGTACTTTAGCAGAATACCCTGTGCTATTCTCCGCGTCCATTTAGGATTGCTATTGCAATGCATCGCCCCGACGGAACAATCCGGTTACCACCTGCCTTGCGAATCAGCGGGCCATCCCAAGCGGTCGTTACATTTCTGAGCTAGGAGGCTAGCGGTCCGCTGATGACCGAATAGAAGGCTCTGGTGTCAACTAAGGTGGTAGCCGTGTGATCGTCGACAGATGCTTCGAACCCACTTCTTCGTGTTGTCGTATTGCATGCTGGCTTCTGTGTTCGATCTGGGCGTCGCCAGGAGTCGACGTCTTGGCTGGGGCAAGCCGTTGTGGTGGTGCTGGACACTTTTAAGTCTGGAAGCGTGATCGTCGTGATCGTCTTCATACGGGGCGTCGGCTAAAAATGGCGTCATTGTCACTCATGGTCTGCAGGGGAGGATCTTTGTGTTTTCGCCGTGAAGCAACTTCAGCTCCAAACGTTGCTACCTTTAATTTCCCCTACGAAGGGTAGAGGACCTTCATCGCACACTGTAAGCATAGTCGCTGTCTAGCTACGAAAAGCGGGTCCTGTACGGCGATGGAGACTTGAATCGCGGCTTTATGGCACACAAAAACTCTCCGCTGCGCAGATAGCTCTCAAGTTTTGCAGTCGTTCACCCGGGCGGGGCCGTAGGGTGTCAACGACGAAATCTCGGTAGCCAATTTGTCGGCACTGGCAGTGACGGAGTATGTGTCGAGACTCCCTACAGTGGAAACTGACTGGGCGGATGTTGATCTTTCACACCGCGCATCAACAGGTTTACCTTGGTCTTTTCAGTTATGCCGGGATCGGCACGGTTGGAGATACTCTTCATCTCTTCAACCTAAACCAGGACAGGGTCATTGGGAGCTGAATTCTTAATTGAAGGAGTGACGGACTGGGACATTTCTTTTCTGGCAGAAAGTGCAAAGTCCGTCAAAAACTTTGCTTTGAATGCATCCCAATCCTTCAATAAAGTCTCATGATATTCAAACCAGATTTGGGCAGGTCCTTGAAGAGCAAGTAGACTTGCTTGAGTCTCGCTGCATCGTTCCGGCCAATGGATTCTGCAACGCGGTCGAAGAGATTCATCCAGACTTCCGCATTTTCATTGGGAGTCCTTGGAAGAAGGGAGGCTCCCGGGGATGCACGAAGACAACCGTTGCTATAGGCTGGGCCATTGTCGATGTTGACGCCTTCCGGGGTCGAACGGCGCCCTGTAGAATGTTCGGGTTGGACCCCTTGAAGTCGGCGGCTGGTTCGGTGGCCTGTTGGCTGGTACCTAAGGGCGACAGGAACGGTGTTTTGGTCTTGGCTTGAAGGGGTAAACCTGAATGCGAAGGACAACACCTCCACCAGATGTCGCGTAGTGGTGGAGATGAATAAGTGCGAGTTGGCGGGCTAGTTGGTTTTGCATGGTGAAGGAACAGTGCAAAGTACGGGACACCTAAACACAAGGAAGCACAAACACAAGAGGCTGACTATCAATTGAGGTTTATTGCAAAAAGACAGCGATTATATAGCGAAGAGAACAGGGGGTGGCACATCGATAACGATTGTGCTCTGTCACCGGCCATCGTAATATAGTCACGTCAGGAAGGTAAAACATTGCTAATGATTGAAATTGTGGTGAAAAGCAGCCGTCGATGAAAATCAGGATTGAAGGCTCCGCCTTCTAGAATACGGGCTCGCGAGCGGTGGTCTCGCCCGACTAGTGAAAACCAAGTCTTTCTTAAAAGCACCGGTTTATTCCGGATCAACAGAAAAGTATAAAATAGAAAAGAAACAGCATTGGTCAAAACTGCGCTGGAAACATGCCGTCGAAGTTCGCGACAATGGACTATGAGAATAAAACGGAACAAGGGTCAGGGCTTCACAGCTACAACACAAAACACACTGCGGCGCGATGGGCGAGTAATAGGGCCAAAGCGTTGATCACGGTACAAAAACATTGCTACTCGCGTGGCAGCACTCACGCTAACACTCCTAAGGCTTCCTTGAAGGCGCCGCTTCCGTCTTCGCCTCGCAGGACTTCGCTCCGTCGTCCGTGTACATCCCGCCGGCTTGGGACGCTGCCACGCCGCCCTTCTGTAGCCGGCCTCCCGGCGAAAAAGCCCCGAGCCTTGCTTCCAACGCGCTTATCTACCCTCTGTCTCGCGCCGATAACATGCCGCCCCCGCTCCGGGCAGCTCGCTCATGCGTACTCGCGCTGCCCGGGCGGACACCAATACAAACAGAAAAAAGCACGCGCGGTTCGAAACGCTAAAAGGGGCTGTGGGGCCCCACAGGATAAACAATAGATTAACATTGTTGGCAGAAAAAGAGGAAATGCATAAACGGGAACATCTATAAAACGTAAAAGGTAAAAATCGAGGGGTATAAACTTAATGCCAGAAGCAATCGTAGGCGCCTTAATGAGGGTAAAATGTTAAAACGTCTTTTAAAAGTTTGGTTTCCAATCTTTTAAAAGTGTGACATTATGAGGCGCAAAATGCCTAGGGGTGAAGAAGCAATTAAAACCAGAAAACATGTAAATACAGCAAAGAGTCAGGCGATGAACAAAAGTAAAGGGACGGCTGTTTTTCACCACAGTTTCGATTTTTACCTTTTACGTTTTATAGATTTTACGGCTAATGCATTTCTTCTTCCATTATTGTTATTCTATGGTTTACCTTGAGTTCTATCGACGGCTGTTTTTCACCCCAATTTCAATCATTAGCAATGTTTGAACTTACTGACGGGACTATCCTTCAGTGGCCGGTGACAGAGTACTATCGTTATCGATGTGCCACCCCTTGTTCTCTTCGCTATATAATCTCTGCCTTTTTGCAGTAAACCTCAGTTGATAGTCAGCGCCTTGTGTTTGTGCTTCCTTGTCTCTCTGCGTCCCGTCCCTAGCGCTGTTCCTTCACCATGAAGAGGAAGTACGCATCACAAAAGAAGGAATGCACTGAAATTTTCTTTGACTGACTTGCGCCCGCAAAAGAACTAAGAAACTCGGCGACGGCGATAGCAACAATTGTGCTCTTTGGTCGTCGAACAAAGAAAGCCCATTTCATAAGTCAGCGCTCCATATAAAAATGGCGAAGAAAGATCGAGATGCAGCAACAAACAACGACTTGCGTACCCTAAAACATTGTAGAAACCCACACACGTGGTTCCAATCTTTCGAGATACATTTCAAAGCAACTTCAGCAACAAAGGCAAAAATAAAGCCGCTATTCGTGACAAGAAGCATGAGCATATAGTATATAATCGATCCGCGCGTACCATCACGGTGATAAGGTCACATGCAGGCGGCTGTCGAAAAAGAACAAAAATTTGAGTGGTTCGTAACGATACGCACCTCATCGTCCGTACATTTTAAAGCGAAAGTCTTAAATCTTTCAAGGTCATGTGGTGAAGTACAGAAAATTTAAGCGTGAGGTCTCTACCGAGGATGTGCCTTTTCATCTTGTAAAGAATTGTGAATTGATTCGCAGGAAACAAAAAAAGCGCGGTCTTTTTCACGCTATATCGCAAGAAAGAAAAGCGCGGTCTTTTTCGCACTTTGTAATGGAAGGGAAGAAAGTGCGAGTGAAAGCGGAAAGAGGAAAAGGCTTGTGTAGTGGAGGGTTCCAGTATAATTTCCATCGTGGGATATTTACCGCGCACTAACAACACACAGCACAAGACCGCCTTTACGTTTCGCCTCTATCAACATGCGGCCGTGAGACATCGTTTATATGTTCGCCTTCGTATTCCCAAGTAGCACACATTACATGGCCCACCGGGGGCCCGTATGGGCAAGTTGGGCTTGGGCAACCACAATAACACCCACAAGGGCCCGTTTTAGGGATCAAGCGGGCAAGCCCCCTGCTTTTTCCATTTGGGCATTATATAGGCGTGGAAAGGGCTAACTGAGTACATATTCCCACATCTGGCCCTCAAGGGTCCCGCTTGGGAAATTTTAGGGCCGAAGCAAATGAAATTTGGGCTTTGTGTAGGAAACGCATGGGCTGATCTAATTGGGGCTCCCCACTCAAAAGCCGAATAGGTCCCGCATGGGCCGCGGTGGGGCTAAATACGGGTATGCCCGCACATGGCCTACATGGGACCCTTGAGGGGTACTTGAGGGAAGGTCAGACGAAAATCTGGAATTCATGCAGAAAATTCCTGGGCTGCCCCAAATTGGACCACCAGCAAAAAACCTAGATAATTTCCGCATGGCCAGTATCGGGGCAGGCAATTGCTCCTTCCCACTTCTGCCCGCATCGGTCTCTTGCGGGGCAATTTAGGGCAGATGCGATGCAAATGTGGGCCTAAAGCAAATAGAAGACGGGCTAGTCCGATTGGGGCTGTCCACGCAAAAACCGAATAGGTCCCGCATGGTTTGCGGCAGGGCTGAAAAGCGACCACACCGCCACGCTGCCCACACGGGTATTTCTTGGGGCACTTGCGGGAAAATGCAACATATATTCGTAGTCCATGCAGTAAAATCAAGATCAGCCCAATTGTAGCGGCCCATGAAATGCCGCAGTGGGCCCCAAATTGGCCGTAGGCGGGCTTACCGCTCTGAAGCGTCTCCACCCTATCTTTAAGGCACCATTTTATTTATATAAATCATGGTATACCGGCTACTAATTGCCTCTTCTGGAGGTTTCACATAACTATCCTAAGCATACCTCTGCTATGAATAAAGACTATTTATTATTACTCTAACAACTACATTAATTATGCAGTGTCGACAGAAAATATGCAACAGTAACTGTTCCGCTTTACGAGTATGCACTGAACGACCTCTAAATGTTTCCTGCGGCATTACTATTCTACACACCACCGAGATAAATATTCAGGCCAACATGTTGGGGTTGATGTGGGCCAGCCCACATTATTGTAGTGTTGGGAATAAATTTCTGTCATGTTACTGAGTGTCGCACACAAGCAAAAAAAAAGCGCTTAATGTTTCGCAATTGATGATTATTGGAATTTGGGCAGCCCCGAAAATGCAGGATTCAACCCATCAGGGCAGCACGTGGGCCAGCCCGAAACGGACTGGCTTTCGCAAATCCCGCGCCTGTATAATTCAGGTATTGGAGGGATTAATCGACTTAAAAATTAAAACCATGATCAATGGAATGGCATTGCCTGTACAAATGTGGAACCCAATAATGATTCTGGTGTGCTGCTCACATTCGTCTACCTCGGCTGAATGCGGGCAGCCCTATTTGGGCTGCCCACACGGATACAGAATGGGACAGATAGGTTAGGCAGGAGGCTTTCTGCGATGGAGAGCGAGCGGAAACTGCTTCGGAGGGTGCGTTCTCAGGTTCTGGTCTAGTGATGGTGACTGTGGTGACTGAATATTCGTGACCGCATTTGGTTCAAAGAAAGCGTGTGGGAAATGATTCTGTGTCGTACGTGTAGTGTTTAGCTTGCTGAGTGAAGATGTCGCAGTCATTAAATGTTATATGTATTACAAACTACCGGAGCATCTACCGGACCTCGACTCAATAGGTGAAAGGCTGATATCACCAGATTCCATTCATGCACACCAGGTGGTTCGTGAACTACACTTCAGTAAGTTTGTCATGTTCGTGCATGTGGTTAATGCTCCCAGTACGCAGGTGAGAGAATGGCTTTAACGCCGAAACGGTCTAGCCAATGATAACGAGTTTCATATGAACCTAAAGCGCCGTATTACCTATACTTTTACTAGATACAAGGCACGGCAAATAAACTGTGTTCAGTAACATGGCTGCTGTATCTTAAAGATAAATATCTCTATGGATACTATGCAATTGAAGTGGGTATGCGTGCATTAAGCGAGATCTGTGGCAGCTCCATTCCGATATGGAATGCATGGTGGTGTTGTTGCTGGAGGTCACGGATATCTATGACACTTGATAACAGGACAATATCTAGGTCTCTAGGTAAAGAATATTTTATTGTGGATGATGATCAGTTGCTGGTGATGGCTCCTGAAAAGGGTAAGAGACCGCTAACCACACCGTATGATCAGATGGAAAGAATTCCCATTCCCGCTTATTCACAGCAGGCTATCTACACAATGTCCAGCGAAGTCATCGCTTTCACATTTTTAGAAAGTTCTATGCAAAGAAGGAAAAGAAACTAACACGAAACAAGCAATTTAATGCTGCAAACACAAACGTCTGAAGAAAAAGCGGTGATGTAATTTCTTTAATGTTTTTATCATTGGTATTACAATTGCTACGGACAGCCCTTAAAATGAATGACCTTTGTAGAAAGGGCACTGTAGTTCAACAAAGTTATTTGAAGGTAAAAAAATAGGTAACAAATTGAAAAACTGAAAACTATAGAGGGGTTCAACGCCCCTAAACGAAAGCGGCTGCGGAACCAGAGTACCCGGCTGCGAAGCCGACAGCCCACAGCTGCGTATCGGGGAAGGCGAAATGAAGAGGAGCTCGTGTGCTGTGCGATGTGAGCGCACGTTAAAGAACCCAAGGTGGTAGAAATTTCCTGATCCCTCCATTATTTCGCCTCTCAAAGCGCTTTGGGACGTTACTCATAACTAAACTAAACTAAGCTAAACAATTCAGGGTACTGGGAAGGCGACGCTTCTCCGACTAAACGAGTTCGCGATATTAGACTATTGCTTATATCCTTATACAGCTTGTTCGGCCAACAATCCATCGGCTTCGTGGCAGTATTAGTCGTAGCTACCTGTAACGCGTATCGGAAATTTACGGTTCTAGTGATTGTTGACTGGTGTGTGATAGGCGTTGAGAGCTTAAAGAAATCACTTTAATAAGTAATTGTTTTTTACAAATTAAAGAAACTAAAAAATGAAAAATTCGGAAAAGGGGTTTCACATGTGTCAAAATGCGCAGAATAAAAAGCAGTGCTTGAAGTTGCTGTTTAAAAAATTTAAAGGTTCCAGTTTATCAATTATTAACCTGAAATAACGAAAAAGATGGCACAAGTGGGAGAAGGGGGCGTAAAAGATGTAAAAATTCTCTAAATGAAAAGAACGTGTTCCATGGTTCAGTTTAGGAGAATTTGCACGTGCCCCGCCGGGGTGGTGCAATGGTAAGAAGCCCGACTATTGTCCGGAATACCCAGGTTCGAACCCGATCTCGGCGGCTGCGTTTCGATGGAGGCGAAACGAAGAGGCGTCGTGTGCTGTGCGATGTCAGCGCACGTTAAAGACCCCCAGGTGGTCGAAATTACTCCGTAGCCCTCCACTACGGCTCCTCTTTCTCTCTTTCCTCTTTCACTGCCGCCTTCGTCCCTTCCCTCACGGCGTGGTTCAGGTGTCCACAGACCAAGTGTGACAGATACTGCACCTTTCCCTTCCTATGAACCAATTATTATTGCTATTTATATGTTCTTTTGTCCATTAAATAATTGCAATGATTGAAGATATGATAAAATTAAATAAAGGGGTCTCAATTTAAAAATTCCCAGAAAAAAAAGACAGTGCTTGATTATTTAACGAAGCTGATTAAGAAGATATATAGTAGAAAATAATGAAGTAGACAATCAATTGTAAGCAAATAAAAAATTAGGGAAATTTGATCAGAGATTCCAAAATGTTGATGAAAAGCCAATATTTAATAATGCTAATTAAGAATTTCTAGAGTGTAGATTCAATAACATATTGAAATAATTAAAAATTAAACATCAAGAACGAGGGGACAAGTGTTTCATAATCCTCAAATGGTATTTTGATGTTTTCATATGCTAAATATCAGTGTATAAAAATAAAGAAATTTAAATCTATAAAACAAAAATTGAAGAAAGAAAAACGCATGACTTGTGTGCCTGCGAGATGCTATTGCTTCTAGGTCGAGTCCCCTGGTGTTGCACCAAATGCAAACTGGCCGCACCGGTGAACGCTGAGTGCGACGCAGGAAATTTCAAGAATTAGCATCTCAGCTTTGCGTTGACGCCATTGGCGAGCAGGCGATGTAAAGATTATAAAAAAGATGTACAAAATGAAAAAACCTCGTAAGTGTGAAATGCTATTGCGTCATATTCTTTATGGCGCAGCTTATCCAATCCTGTAATTTTATCCTCGCAATGTAAAAAAGTTCAAGGACTGCACTCGTTTCCTTACGCAATTCCTCGCAATTACGCAATTCCTTGCGAAATTCCTCGCTTAGCTTGTTATATGGATTATGGATTGTATTGTTGGATATAACTTTGATTACAGCTATGACGAACGTCCCAAGTTATTGTGCACTCCCATTAGGCATTATAGCTAATTAATCATGACTAAATTTTCTATTGGCTTTCTGTGGGTATTCTGGATTGGATACTTGGGTCTGACTTCGATTCGGGCTAATATTATTTTTTCAAGTCATTATTCAGCATCATTAAGGCATTATAGCCAATTAATCATACTGTATATGATATATATTGACTTTAATTGTGAATTCTGGACTGAATTCTTGGCTATGGCTTCGATTCTGGCTATGTTTAATGCGTCTAGTCGTTAGGTATTGTCATTAAGAAATCATAACCAATTAATAATGGCTGGAACCGATATGGGATTGTTCTGTGGATTCTGGATTGGATTATGGGCTAATACTTGAATTCAGGTTATGACTAAATTTGTAAATCATATGCATTGCCATGAGGGCATTATAGCCCATTATTCATGACTGGATTCGGTTTTTGCTTGTGAAGACGATGCTAGATTGGATTCTTTATTACGGCTTGAATTCGGGCTTCACAGTCCGAAGCGGGCAGGCAGGTCCCGTGAAGCCTCCAAAATGAAATCATAGGACGAACAACCTCGCAACTTTTCCCCGCAACTGCAGCTGTCTGCATATCCTTTCATTACAGACAAATACCCCATCAAACGCAAAATCATGACCACGGAATGGTCAGGGCCAGGAAGCTCCATAAATACTACCCATCGTCGGCCTCAGCTGCTTATGTAGATGCAGCAGAATCCTTTCACCACCCTGCCTTTACAGTGACGGTCTCGGATAATACCCACACTCCTTTGCTGCACTACCCTCATCCAGTTAACACAACCAATCGAGGGAGAAGAAGTCGTCATTGCTTTGTCAATTGTCCCACTCAGGCTGAATATATTTTCTCAGATTTCTATGCGCCTACTTACCGCATCCTCAAACGTATCCCACCTCTCACATAAACACCATCTGGGTTACAGCGCATTGTGGACAATCCGAGAATACAGCCACCGAAGAACACCGCCGATCACTCGTCAACCAGGCAGTGGACGGTCTACCTTCCTTTCGCAGCGCAAGGAAATGCCTACTCACCTCTCACGGAATTACCTTACACTACCACATATCGCGTCTGATGGTCTACCTTCCTTTCGCAGCGCAAGGAAATGCCTACTCACCTCCCACGAAATTACCTTACACTACCACATATCGCGTCTGAGCTACCTTGAACCTCCTAAGTAACTACCATAGCCCGAGCACGTCTTTTGCCACCGACTAGAAACGAACACTTTGGAGTTCCATCATCTGAATTCTTGAATTCATTCAGGTGACACTTGAGCCGATTGTCATCCCTACTCGAGTCCACGGGAAGACTTTGGTGGTCACCTATGTCGCAAATATCCCAACAAACGTACCCCCCCCCCCCGCTTTGAGGGGCGCAGCGACAGGAGCTGTGGGAGGCGGCTGTGGGCACCGCGCTGACCCATGGTTGTCGCCGAAGCCCATGGACTTTCGGCCACCGAGAGCAGCTTGTTGTACGCAGTAGGACGCCAGAGAGGAACTGAACGATGTTTATTGATGCACATCAGTTTTTAAAGCCCACCGATACTTGTGCGGTTGATAAGTGATAGCGAAGGAAATGCAGTGTCATGACGATGCGATAAAGGTACACTACTGTAAGGTATCGCTAGGCACCCCCGGATTAGCGGCTATGTACTCAGTACCTCGTGGTAGGTTTGCTTGTAGCATGAATTGGTGCTAGCTGCATGCAGACGAGAAGGCACCGCGAATCACCGGATAAAACAGGGAAAGTCATTAGAGTGACGAGTGTCACCGGGCGGCTGACAGGCGATCGAGCCCCAAGAGGGGGAAGTTAAGCTGCTTTGTGCATACCTGCAGTATGCTTTTCATATGAGCCGACACGATACCGCCGTCGCGGTTGAAACGTCCTTTCATAGACACGCCGCGTCCAGACAGAAAGGTGACATTCGGCGCCGGGGGAAGAGTGATGGGGAACGTTGAACAAAGGGGAAGACGTCCGCGGGAGGACCGATTGACCGGGCGTCTTTTCGGCGCGCCGCCGCTAAGCCGGAGGTCACGGACTTTACAAGTTCTAGGAAGAGCGGGGGCGAGAGACGGCGGCGGGCCGCTAACGACCCTGCTCATTTGCTTTGATGATCTTGACGCGAGAACGCGGCAAGGTGTACAGTGGAATGTGGATAGCATGTGACATTTTGTGTTTTGTGTTTTTCTTTCTTTTGTTGTGGGGAAAGGGTTTCACTCCCACTGCTGAAGTTGCACGTGGCCACGAACCAATCATGTTGAAGTTCGTGGCGATTAGACGCAACTGAAATGTGGGCTGGACACGGAGGGCTTAAAACCAAGCCCGAGAGACCAGTCTGATGTTCTGAGCTATGGCTTGATGTGTACATCTTCGGCTAGGCCGAGCTAGCCAGATCCATGTATATTTTGCCTAACCTTGCAGTAAATATTGTAGTTTTGTATATAAACTTCAGTTAATGTCTTCGTAACTCTGAAGTGTCGTTATCCATATTTCGTCGTCTCTGATCACCGTCTTGGACGGGGCGCACCGGTGGTGCAATTTGCCAGGTCTTCAAGTCACCGAAAAGAACCTAATTTCGAGAAGAACAACGAAAATGCACTGGCGCAGTCGACAGGATCGGTTGCTGAAACAAAGATCCCGAAGGGGAGCTGCAGCGGCGCGTCATCAGGACCGGCAGCAGGCATCGCGATATGTATGTATGTATGTATAACTTTATTAGGGAGCCGGCAAACGACGGGTTAACGCGTCGTGACGCTGGCCAAGCGTCTACCCGGGGTTAAGCCCTACTCTGCACTACCTCATTTGACCCGTTTGTGGTGGGTGTGAGGCTTGTGCTTTTCGAGCGCACCCCGGGCCTGCTGGACGGCCCATAGTTGCATGTCCTTGTCTGTATTCTGGACAGCATCTTGAAGTTCCGGCGGGTATGTCCTGGATGCAGCTTCTGTCGGGAACCTGGCACAGTCCCACATGATGTGCCATTGGTCCGCCGGACCCACTTGACATACACTGCACATATCACTCGTGTAGATGTCTGGGTGGAGGACGTGTAGCATTGCCGGGGCTAGTAGTGACCCGGTTTGCATTTGCCTTAGGATGACCGCCTCCTCCCGACTAAGTGCCGGGTGAGGCGGCGGCATTGTCCGTCGAGCTAGGCGGTAAAATTTTGTCACTTCCTCGTAACTGGTCATTCTGTCTTTTGTTTCGAACCACCATTCGGAACGGTCCTTCTCGGGGGCGCGGAAGGTAAGCGCTCGCGCCGCCGAATGGGCCGTCTCGTTGTGATTCGGTGAGGATGCACAATCTCCCGCGTGCGCCGGGAACCACTTGATGCGGATAGTGTTGCCGCGGTCTTGAAGCTGGAGCTTACTGATGATGGCGGCCGCCGGCGCGCACACTCGCCCCTTGGCAAAGTTGCGCACAGCGTTCCTCGAGTCGCTGAGCACGGTGCGACACTCGGCCTCCGAGATCGCCAGAGCGATGGCAACCTCCTCGGCGTGCACCGCACGCTCGCTGCCGTTGTTTTGATGCCGGTAGCCGCCGCGACGGCCACTGCCACGAATCCTTCTCGCTTGTATTCCGCAGCGTCCACGAACCGGGCGTGCGGGTCCTGGGCGTGTTGCTCGACGAGGACTTTGGCCCGCGCCTGCCGCCGTTCTTGGTTGTACTCGGGGTGCATGTTTTTCGGGATGGGGTCCACGTGGATGTGGGCCCACGCCTCATCGCTGATATCGCACGATTGCCGACTGGGAGCTCGGGGATTGTAACCCAGGGACGTCAGTATGCTGCGGCCTGTCTTGGTGGTAGAGAGGCGCTCCATTTGCGCCGTGAGCTGCGCCTCGGCTATTTCTTCTAAGGTGTTATGGAAGCCGAGCTGCAGGAGCCGAGCCGTACTCGTGGTCCCCATTAATCCCAGCGCCGTCTTGTAAACCCGTCTGATCAGCGTGTTTATCTTTGTCCGGTCAGCGGCCTGCCAGTTGAGGTAGGCCGCAACGTAGGCGATGTGACTGATCACGAACGACTGGACGAGGCGCAGAAGACTGTCTTCACGCATGCCTGCCCATCGTGTCGAGACTCGGTGTATGAGCCGGATAGCGTCCATTGCCTTGGTGGTGATCTTGTTGATGGTCTCGTCGTTGCGGCCGTTCTTGTTTAGTAGCAGGCCCAGGACCCTGATCTTGGGAACTTCGGGGATGCGCTGCCCCGATGCAGCCACGATCTTTATGTGATCGCACTCCCGAGGGGGAGCGCGTTTCCGTCCCCGTTGTAATGGTGTGAGGACGAACAGCTGGGATTTGGCGGGCGAGCACACTAGGCCTGTGCCGTTAAGGTGTTGCTCGATGGCAGTAACAGCCTCTTGGAGCTGCTGCTCAATGCTGGCGTCGGTGCCGCCTGCCGCCCACAGGGTAATGTCGTCGGCGTAGATCGTATGCCGGACGCCGGTCCCCTCTACTGCCCTCGCTACCCCGATCATGACAAGGTTGAAGAGCAACGGCGAGATGACTGAACCTTGCGGGGTACCCGTGCTTCCGAGCTTGTGTTCGGGGAACTTAAGGTCTCCGGCGTGCAGTTCCACCGTGCGGTTGGTCAAGAAGTCTTGGATGTAATTGTAGCTCGCTACCCCCATGTTGAGTCTCGATACTTGTGCTAATATGGCTGAGTGTTTGACTTTGTCGAATGCGCTTTGTAAATCAAGTCCCAGAATTACTTTGCTGTCTTGTGTCTTGTTGTCGATTATTTCTTGTTTAACTTGTAGCATGGCATCTTGTGTGCTGAGTCTGCGCCTGAAGCCGATCATCGTATCCGGATATAGGTTTTCCTTTTCCAGGTACTCCTGCCATCGGTTGGAAAGCACGTGCTCAAGCACCTTGCCCACGCAGGACGTGAGCGAGATGGGACGCAAGTTGCCGATATCCGATGGCTTGCCCGGTTTCGGGATTAGGATTGTTCTTGCCGTTTTCCACTGTCGGGGGAGCTTGCCCGAACGCCAGCATTCGTTATAGTAGCGGGTTAGGGCCTCGATCGATGCATAGTCAAGGTTACGTAGCATCTTGTTGGTAATAAGATCGGGGCCGGCTGCTGAGCGGGCGTTGAGCTCGTGCAGCGCTGCCCGTACCTCTGACATGGTAATGTCTCGGTCGAGCCACGCGTTCGGCAGCCCCCCGTATGGCGGGTGGGTTTCCGTTGGCGTGTGTGGCAGATACTTGGCTTCCAGGGCCTTGATAACGGAGTCTTTTCCTCGTTGTTGTGTGGCGGTGTGTATGAGGCAGGCCAGGCGATCGCGCTGGTGTGACTTGGTCTTAGTTTCGTTTAGGAGGTGCCGAAATAGATTCCATGTGCAACCACGATGTAGTTGCCCGTCAGCTCGGTTGCAGACTTCGTTCCACTGCTGACGGCACAGGACCTTGCAGTGATGTTGAATGGCCCTGTTTAAGTCGGCCACCTTCTTTCTCAATTTGCGATTCAGCCGTTGCCGCTTCCAGCGCGCCTGTATCGAACGTTTGGCCTCGATGAGATGGGCCAGACGACTGTCCATAGCTATGATGTCCTCGTCCGTTTCAATGGTCTCGGTGGCCGAGTGCACTGCATCGCGGAGCTCTGCCGACCAGGTTTCAATGTTTGTGATGTCTTGCGGTGTGGTTGGTCGTCCCTTACGGAAACCGTCCCAATCCGTCCATTTGTGTGTAATGGTGTTGCCCCGGAATTGATTGGGAATCGTAATTTCGAGGATGTAGTGGTCACTGCCCAGGTCAACGCCGGTGTTGCGCCACGTTACTTTGCCAGTGTGGTCGTTCTTGATGAATGTAAGGTCTGGTGTGGTGTCTCGTGCTACGGAATTGCCGATTCGGGTAGGATGATTGGGATCCGTAATCAGGGTGCAGTCGTGGTCCAGGGTATCCTGTAGTAGGTCCCGTCCCTTTGCCGTGTCTTTCACGTAACCCCACGCTCGATGGGAGGCGTTGAAGTCTCCTCCAATCAGCAAAGTGTTGCCTTTAGCTTGGGTGCTGGCTGTGTGTAGCAGGGTCTTGAATTTTTGTGTTTGGTGCTTGGGGTTACTGTATATGTTAGCTATGAACAGGCTGTTTTTCTGTTGTTTGCTTGGAATGATTTCGGTGAAGGTGTATTCCACCCTGCTGCGGCCGTGTCCGAGCTGATGTTCAATGAACGGGAGCCCTTTGCGGACGAATGTGCAGACGCCTCGTCCCTCCGCTGGGCTAACGTGAGCGCGATACCCAGCGAGGGTTGGGTTCGCCGTCACCGTTTCTTGCAGCAGAATGATGTCAGGTTTCTTGGTTACCGTGGCGATGTGTTGTTGCAGCACTGCTCTCTTGTTGTTGTAACTGTGGCAGTTCCACTGCCAGACCGTAAGGCCCGGTAGCGATCCTATTGTGGCTTGGGGCTGGGACATGGTTGTGATGGAGTTGAGGCTTGCGTCTGTTTTTGGAGATATGGGTGGTTTGCGAATTGCGCAGCAAAGATGGGGCTGCATACTATGGGCTTGAGGGTTTGTTCAATGAAGTCGAAGCGCTCCTGTATGGTTCCGTAGGACGTGGTGATTAGCTCCTCCAGCCGCGCCAGGCGTCGGTCCGTGACGGCAGCCGTGTCGGCATAGGTGTTGGTGAGCGCTTCAATTTTGGTTTCGAGCTGAGTTTCCAATTGGGTTAGGTCCTTATGTTGTCGTGATGAGGTGCGCGCTCGTTTCTTGGGGGTTGGGTCAGTGATTTTCTCCCCTTCGGGCTCGTCTTGCGATATGTCCATTGATTGTGTACCACCTTGATGGGATGGCGTGTCGGTGTTCTCGGGGATAACGGAGGGTGTAAGTGTCTCGGGTGACTGAGCTGGGCCAATGGTTGGCTGAAATCGCTGTGCTTGTAGTTCTTTCTTGACGTCGGCTAGCTCTTGGGTAAGCCGGCGCGTGGTTTCCAACAGAGTCGCGTTGGCGACACGGAGTTGTTCGAGTTCCTTGTAGTAGGGGCTGGTAGTCCATTCCTGCCAGCTGCTCTGTGTGCTTCGGCCAGTAGTGGCGCTGTTAGAGCTTGTGTTGCTGCTTTTAACTTCGCCCTTTGCTGCGTCCGCCCAACTGATTCTGTCACGGGAGCGCGAACGCTTAGCGTCGCGTTTGTTCCTGTGAGATGAGTCACGGTCACGCGACGCGCTGCGCGACGCCCTTCGGAATCCGTTACGGGAAGCACTGCGCGAGTGAGAGCGTCCGAGACGAGGAAACGCGCTTGAGTCGAGTGCATGCTTGTGATGTTCTTCGGCGTTACTGCGTTCGACTGCTTCCTTTTGCTGTTCTTCGGCGTTACGGCGTTCCCATCTCCGTCGCCGCACGACATATAGAATTTTGTATTTGGCTTTGCAGACGCGGTCCCCGGTGGGGTGTTGCTCACCGCAGAGCTTGCATTTGGGGACACATGTGTGGCCCTCTCTTGGATTAGAAGCACCGCATGCAAGGCACACACGTGCATTTGGTGTAGGACACACGTCGCGCCTATGGCCGATTTTGCCGCATACCTTGCAAACTTCTATTTGCTTTTTGTAGAGACTGCATGGGTACAGCGTGGATCCGTATCGCACATACTTAGGAACCTTGATACCATTGAACACTACGATGACTGTCGTCGTATTTCCGATACGCTTCGCACCCGCGGCGAGGGGGTTGTACTTGGTTACGACCTGCTGCATTATTTCAGCTTCGCTGTCTTTGAGTGATATGCCCCTGATCACGCCCTTGACTGTGTCGTGGGCGGCCGTTCCATAAGCACTCACTTGGTACGTGTTGCCTTGCACATTAATAGCTTGAATTCGAGCATACTTTTCCGCCCGCTCTTCGCTCGGAGTGCTGATCACCATTATGTTCTGTTGCGCATTGGGACACGCTGTATCCTCAGCTCGATGTGGCACCTCAATTCCTGCTGCCACCATGATGGCAGTAGTGACGCATGCAGCTCCTGCCTTGTAAATATCGAGCCCTCCGCGGGGACGCACGACGATCTTAATTTCTTCGGCTGGCATGGGGGGCATGCGAGCCGCCCGAATAACTGCGGCCCTAACGCTCTTGATGAATTTAGGGTTTTTCTGGGAGCTCGGTGTATCAGGTTGAGAAGAGCTCAATGTATCAGGTTGAGAAGTAGACTCACTCGGCGTTCCTTGCAGGCGTGGTCGGCTCCTGTGCCCGCCGATGTGCAGCCATCCGGGCGAGCGTTGAAATTCCTCGGGGGTAATTTCTTCTCCTGCTACTTGTACGCTCATCGGGGAAATCTGGATGTTATGCACCGAAGTGGTGGCGGAATCCTCCATGTCGTGGCTGAAGTACGGCCGGCTAGGCCTAGCGAGTCCTGGGTTCGCTTCGGCCTAGCGTCTCCTCTTGGCGCTGAATCAGGAAGTCCGCTAATTCGAAAATGACGCACCTTTGATAAAAGTCAGGTATCGGATGATGGCGGATACCTTCACGAACACGGTGGTATTAAAAGCTTCTCGATCCAAACTAATTAGCACTGCGAAAGCGGGAAAGCGGGAAAGGCATCGCGATCCTGATCATCGGCTACAAGAAGGCTGGAGACAACGACAGTAGGAAGGACAAGGGAGAGGCGACGAAGGTCGGAAGCCAACTTCTGCTCCGACAAGCGAGTGAGTCCTCTTTGCCCTTCATTTTGGCGTAAGCATTACTGTCTATGTTGGATTCCGAGGGGTGCATGAACACCCGGTTCGCACATTTAAACCCGGACAGGCGAAAGGCGGGAAAAATGAGCGCTACAGATGAGACGGTGCTGAGGGCAGTTTATCCGTAACTGAGATTCCCGATAGCCAGACGGCTATGGAGGTGAAAAGGGAGGAACTGAGAGTTCGAGCTCTCGAACTTAAGCTTGAGCTAGCAAAATTTTTAGCAAGTAAGGAAGAAAGCGCAGCGAAGAACGCCGCTGTTGTGGAGAAGAACGACGCTCGCGCTGAGTTCGGTCGCTACTCAAAATGGCTATCCGGTGCGATCCCGAAGTTCCCGGCAGAGGCAGAAATTCCGGTCTGGTTCGAGTCAGTCGAACATACGCTAGAGGCTTACGCGGTACCAAGGGACTTGTGGGGCCACATTGTATTCCCGCTAGTGGCGGAAAAAGTTCAGTTCCTGTCAACGCGCTTGACACCGGCACAGCATCGCGAATATGAGGTTCTGAAGAAAGTGGTTTTGGAAGAGCTTAAACTTTCTGCAGGAGAGTACCGCAGACGATTCATGGGGTCCAAAAAATTACCCAACGAAGGCTGGAAAGCGTTCGCAACCCGCCTGCAGAGTTATTTTAACTTCTATGCAGATGCAAGGGGAGCCAAAACGTTTGAGGAGCTGGCCGAATTGCTAGTGGCCGATCAGTTAAAAAACTCGCTGTCGGAAGACGCCCTTCGCTATGTAACCTTGCAAGAAGGTGAAAGGTGGAAGAAAGCACCACAGCTGCCACTTTGCTACAAAATTTTGAAGAGGCCCGAGGAAAGAATAGCGCGGTCAAAAAGCGTGAACCGGGAGGCGCGGGAGGCTTTGGCGGGCGAGAAGGAAGGCGAGATGCGGGCCCCCCTAAGCTAGAGACAGGAGCCGAGCAGCGGCCAGACGTAAAGCAGAAATACAAAGGGTGCTTCTCGTGCGGCTCAATGGGGCATAGAAGGGCTGACTGTCCACACGGCGGGGGACCAACAGTGCAGAAAGCGCCGCACACAAAAGGGGAAAAACTGTCGGCACGCGTAGCGACGCAGGACGGATTTGTCGCAATGAGCGAATTGAAACCGATTTCTTTGACATGCCAGAACCGACTGATTAACGCAATTCTCGACACTGGGGCCGAAATCACAGTAGTGCGCGAAAGTATAGTACCCCTACAGTTGGTTAAGCCGCACGGAACCATCGAGTTGGTATCGGCTTTCGGGAGAAGGTGCAGGCCAAACTTGCTATTGTCCCCCTCACTATAAACCGCGACTCGGGCATTTTCGCCGACATTAAAGAGGCAGTACCGGTGGTATGCGCCCTGACCGACAAACTTTTGTCGAGGACAGATTGCTTACTCTCGGAGGAAGCCTGGGAGTCTCTTAGGGCCGAATGTGATATGAAAGGCGTTGTAGCAGCGAGTAAAGTGGAAGCCACAGACCAGATGAAAGTCGACCTGACAGAACTGGTGCCAGGCGCGCAGGGAGAGGAAGCCTATGGGGTCGTTATCCCACAGGAAGTAAAGGCGGTAACCAGTAAGGAAACAAAAGGCGGTGCTCGAGATACTGAAGACACGGCTGTTAGTACAACCGGAGAAAGCAGCGCTTATGCAGTTTTCCAGAAGGATCAAGAGTGACCCCATATTGACAGGAGCTTGGAAACAAGGTATAGAAGGGAGAGGAGGCATGGCAGAGATAGATGGCTTGCTCTATCATAAGAAAAACTTGCTTGGACAAAAAGTAATGCAGCTTGTGCTCCCGAAATCCCGGCGTCCAGAAGTCCTAAAATTAGCACATGAAGCTAGCTGGGGGGGGGGGGGGGGGGGACACCTAGGAGTCCGAAAAACGCAAGCTCGAATTAAGTACAGTTTTTATTGGACAGGTTTGGAAAGCGACGAACGCGAGTACTGCAACAGCTGCCACGGATGTCAAACGAGGTCTGAGCGCCGGCAGAAAGACAATGTACCCATAGAGCCCTTAACGAGGCCGCGGTACCCGTTCGAGCAGGTTAACGTGGATATAATCGGGCCACTGGAGCCGCCCTCAGCGAGAGGTCACAGGTATGCGCTTTGCATCATCGACTTGTGCGCGCGCTGGCCTGAAGTGGTGTGTTTGCGCTCCCTCAGTGCTAAAGCTACCTGTGACGCCCTCCTGACGGTGTTCAGCAGAACAGGGATTTCTGAAATAGTGGCCTCCGATTGTGGCACCAACTTCACAGCTGAACTCACCAAGGAGTTTTTGAAGAGGCTGGGGTGTTCCCCGAGGTTTTCTACGCCAGGGCACCCGGAGAGTAACGGGGCGGTAGAGCGGTGGAATCGAACCTTCAAAAACATGCTTTACCATGTCATCCAAGAGGAAGGAAGAGAATGGGACAAGTTCGTTCCATTCCTTTTGTGGGCTTACCGAGAAGTGCGACACGATACGACGGGAGTTGCGCCATTCCACATGTTGTACGGGCGAGAACCAAATGGCCCATTATCAGTTCTAAAGCGTAGTTGGGCAGGGCGGATGAGCGTACCTGCAACACTGGGGCCGTCCCCATCACAGTATATGCGACAACTGAAGACGCGCCTAGAGCACGTAGCAGAGACCACACAGTTAATAAGCTCGAAGCAGCAGAACGCATACGCAACCCAATTCAATCGACGGGCAAAGGAGAAGTCTTTTGAGGTAGGCGACAGCGTGCTGCTGTTTGACGACCAGCGCCCTGGAAAAATGTTTCCTCAGTGGAAAGGGCCTGGAAGTGTAGTGGAAAAGTACCGCGAGCATTCGTACTTCGTGGATATGCCGGGAGGAGGCCGAAAACTGGTACACGCCAGCAAACTGCGACCTTACCAGAGGCGCGTAATGACGATCGGGGTGATATTTGATGATGATCGCGCGTTCGGTGAAGTGGAATGCGTACCCAGGTCAAGGGCAACACTCACTACGACTACGATCTTCCCCGAGGGGATGACTGCTCACCTAGAAGTAGAAGGAGGTGCCCTAATTCGCAAGGTGTTTGAGGGGTATCAATGACTGTTCGATGACAGACCCGCGATAGCTGACGTGGGGGAGCATAAGATCATCTTAGAAGAGGGATTTAACCCTAGACCAGGTAACCATTACCGCATACCTGCCAGCTTGAAAGGAGAAGTGGGGAAGCAAGTTGACGAACTGCTTCAATTTGGCCTGATTTTCCCCTGTGAAAGCCCGCACGCTCACCCTGTTGTTTGCGTCCCCAAGAAGGACGGAACCTTACGAATGTGTGTGGACTTTCGGAAACTTAATGCGGGGACAGTGGCTGATGCCTATCCTATGGCCCTGCAGCAAGAACTTATAATGAGCGTAGGAAGGGCGCACTATATCACCCTCCTCGACCTTCGGAGAGGATACTGGCAGGTACCGCTGGCCCGGTCCGCCCAGCTGCTCACTGCTTTCGTCTTCCACTGGGGGCAGTTTGCTTGGAAAGTCATGCCATTCGGGCTGAAAAATGCAGCTCAAACATTTCAGCGAGTGATAAACGCACTATTACTACCGCACTCTGCCTACGCGTGCGCGTACCTAGACGATATCGCTGTTTTTAGTGATACGCTGACTGACCACGCATGCCATTTGGGCGCCGTCTTTGGAGCACTGCAAAAAGCCAACTTAAAGGTTAAGCTAGAAAAGTGCCAAGTGGCGAGAGGATCTATACGTTATCTGGGTCACGTGATTGGTTCAGGAATCCACGCACCCGATCCCGACAAGTTGTCGGCGATTAAGGGACTGAAGGCGCCAAAAACGAAAAAGGAGCTTCGTAGCGTGCTCGGGTTGTGCGGCTACTACCGCGGCTACGTACCTAATTACGCCGAGGTCGCAGCGCCGTTGACGGAACTGACAGGGAAAAAGATACCGAACACAATCCCATGGTCTGCGAGAGCCGAAAGGGCGTTCCAAAATCTCAAGACGGCGCTCTGTGAAGCCGTTGCCCTCGGGACGCCTGATACGTGTAAGCCATTTTGGCTGTACACGGATGCCTCAGCTTTAGCAGCAGGAGCCTGTCTCGCTCAACGCGCGGAGGATGGCTCCGAGCGACCGATCGCATTCGCGAGCCATCGATTCTCTCCAGCCCAGGCGCGATGGTCGACTATAGAAAGGGAAGCATTTGCCGTGATTTGGGGGCTGGGCAAGTTTGACCTCTGGCTGTTCGGAGCCCGGATTACGGTGGTGTCTGATCATAACCCCCTCTCTTTTCTCACCCGCACCACCCCTCAGGGCGCAAAGTTGACACGCTGGGCACTGGCCCTGCAAAGATATAATGTGGTGGTGGAACACCGGAAGGGAAGCGCTCACGGCAACGCCGACGCACTGTCCAGGTTACCAAACGAAAACTGGGAGACAGACAGTGGTGATTGCGCCGGGATGCAGGGAAGGGAGGAAACCTCTAATGCTGACAAATCTCAGTGAGGTGCGACGTGGGGGACACTGTGAAACTGTGTGGGACACGTGATGGACATGCTGCATGCCCTACGATGCCAGTGTTTGACGTCGACAAGCGTGCAACCGAATTTTCTGGTGTTTCCCTTTATTACATGCACTTGAGTTCTCTGTGCTGTTCGCGAGCAGAACGGGTACGTGCGTGAAAGTGTGAACTGAACGCCGCGCACGAACATGGACTTCAAACAAGTGTCATATATTTGTGTGTGTGTGCATGCTATCTTCCGTTCTCACTCAGCAAGATTTGGTTGGAGTACATGCGTGAAGCGGTAACAGTGGTTACATTCTAGGGCTACCTTCCCCACCCTCAGGGGGGGTTCGTGACGTATGCCGATACATTTTGTTGGTTGTAATTTCAAAGGTGTCATTTGGGCCCCTTGTAAAATCTTGGGAGGGGCGTGTAAGGTATCGCTAGGCACCCCCGGCTATGTACTCAGTACCTCGTGGTAGGTTTGCTTGTAGCATGAATTGGTGCTAGCTGCATGCAGACGAGAAGGCGCCGCAAATCACCGGATAAAGCAGGGAAAGCCATTAGAGTGACGAGTGTCACCGGGCGGCTGACAGGCGATCGAGCCCCAAGAGGGGGAAGTTAAGCTGCTTTGTGCATACCTGCAGTATGCTTTTCATATGAGCCGACACGACACCGCCGTCGCGGTTGAAACGTCCGTTCATAGACACGCCGCGTCCAGACAGAAAGGTGACATTCGGCGCCGGGGGAAGAGTGATGGGGAACGTTGAACAAAGGGGAAGACGTCCGCGGGAGAACCGATTGACCGGGCGTCGGCGCGCCGCCGCTAAGCCGGAGGTCACGGACTTTACAAGTTCTAGGAAGAGCGGGGGCGAGAGACGGCGGCGGGCCGCTAACGACCCTGCTCATTTGCTTTGATGATCTTGACGCGAGAACGCGGCAAGGTGTACAGTGGAATGTGGACAGCATGTGACATTTTGTGTTTTGTGTTTTTCTTTCTTTCGTTGTGGGTAAAGGGTTTCACTCCCACTGCTGAAGTTGCACGTGGCCACGAACCAATCATGTTGAAGTTCGTGGCGATTGGATGCAACTGAAATGTGGGCTGGACAAGGAGGGCTTAAAACCAAGCCCGAGAGACCAGTCTGATGTTCTGAGCTATGGCTTGATGTGTAAATCCTCGACTAGGCCGAGCTAGTCAGATCCATGTATATTTTGACTAACCTTGCTGTAAATATTGTAAAGTTTTGTATATAAACTTCAGTTAATGTCTTTGTAACTCTGAAGTGTCGTTATCCATATTCCGTCGTCTCTGATCACCGTCTTGGACGGGGCGCACCTGTGGTGCAATTTGCCACGTCTTCAAGTCACCGAAAAGAACCTAATTTCGAGAAGAACAACGAAAATTCACTCCACATTCATTTCCCCCAAGATTATTAACACAATGAACTCACTGGCTACTCATTAATGCCGTAACGTACAACAGGTCGTCAAACGGCGATTTCTAAGTAGCTTGACCTAGACGTGCTTCCTTGTTGCTTCCACGGGGGCATGCGATTTCTCCGGCAGCCTGTCAGACGGCGTTAGCCTGACGTGGTGGTCCGCACTTGTGAGTGGGTCAGCTTTAGGCCTCGTTCAGGTTCTCTTCAACCGTTTCCTGTGCCTGTCATGGCGGTCATCGTTGTCCAACAGAACAGTGTACGATGCAGGGCCTCTCACAGCCATAACCCTGGCCGATTTCCAGCTTAGACCTGGACAAAAGCTTTTAACATAAACTGCATCACCCACACAAAAGATTTTAGTATCTGGCAGCGGCAGCTCAGGCATGTGTTGCTTATCCGAATAAGCCTGTCCAGCGCTGTGCTCAGTCTACGCCCAAACATCAACTCTGCCGGAGATTTTCTCGTATGGCATGCGGCGTCGTGTGCTGTTTAAATAGCAACCGCGAAATCTCGCACTGCATCGTTACATTGAAGGCCAGCCACAGAGTAGCCATTCATTTACGTGGATAGCGCTTTGTCCTTCTTGGCCAGCTTTGCAATCTCCGTCGCGTCCTCGACAGCTTCTAACAGCAGCACATCTGCGGGTGGTTGTGGCTAGTCTTCGTCTCCTGGAGCTGGCAGACGACTGAGTGCATAGGCGTTAGCATTGTCTTCTTCTCGTCTGTACTCCAAGCGATAGTTATATGCAGACAACAGCAAAATCCAATGAATCGTTCCGGCTCGTGGGCACCGGCGCTTGCTGGATGGCATCAGTCTTGCTTTGCTGGGGTGTATGCCTTCGTCATCAATATTGTGACACAAAAATTCAATGCTTGTTTTTTTGAATTCTTCCCACTTTTCATTTGCTATTAATTACCTTCTGAAGACTCTCTAGCATGGTCTCCAATCGCTCGGAGTGCTGCTCTGCATTACTCGCCGATAATAAGTCGCCATCAAGATAAGCTTTCACGCCGGGAATGCCTGCTAAGAATGTGCCGATGACGCTTTGAAACACTCACGGAGCCATTGAAATTCCTAACAGTAGACGCTTAACCTTGAAAAGTTATTTCATTCTGTTAACTGTGAGCACCTCAGCCGACTGGTCGTCTAGCGTAAGCTGTTTATCTAGCTTAGTAAACTACTTGCGTGAATCCAACGCAGTCAGCATTTCCATTGTAGTTGGCAATATGAACCAGCTGTTTTTTAGAGCAGTGTTTACTGTGCTGCGATAGTCGGCGCACAAACGCAAGGCGACGTCTTTTTTATTACCCCAACCAGTTGCGCAGCCCAGTTTGAGTATTCGACGGGTTCCCAAACGCCTTGTCACACCAAGCGATCAAATTATTCGGCCACGGCGTACTTGTGTGCCAGTGGCACTGGCCGACGTTTGAGAAACACCGGCTGGGCGTCGTCTTTTAATTCGATATAAAGTGTGGGTCCGTTGAAGTCAGGAATGTCCTTGCAAAACTCCTCACAAAATCTTGAAGGCACGTCTTCCACTTTCATTTGGATTCCTCGCAAGCCAATGCCTAGCGGAGTAAACCAGTTTCGTCCAATTAGGCTGTTCCCTTGCTTCTTTACTACCAGCAAAAGCAGCTTTGCCTTCCGGCCTTTGAATTCCACAGAATTTGCACGCCCCAAAAGAGGTAACGCATCTTCCGTAATCTTTCCGGAATCTTTCAGTGGAATTTTACGCCTGTTTCCCTCGATGGCTCGAAATGTGTCTTCACTTACAATTGAGCACGACACTCTGGAATTAACCTCCATCAGGAGTTCATGCCCTTCAATTACAACTTGAACAATGGACTTCTGGTCCTGCTCATTGACTTCGCAGAGTGAAAATAATGCACTTATTTAGTAAACGCCCTTGCTCTTATTTGCCCATTGACGTATGGTCTTCCGAACCTTTCTATTTTAGCCTTTTGAACGACAAGCCTTCGCTATGTGACCAACGTTTTTGCATATGAAGCTTGTCGCTTTTCTGAAACGGCATAAATGAGTAACGTGATTACCGTTGCACCGGTAGAAGTTCCAGCTCTTTCTCGTGAAGTCTTGCTTCGGGTGGGTTACTTGTATCACACCCTGGCTGTCCGTTGTCTCGTCTCGGCCTTGCTTCCGTATGTCTTGCTGTTGCTTGGCTGTTACTTTTGCTGCCGCGGCCAAGTCGTACGCAATCATAAATGTAAGATCGTCTTTTGCGAGTAGTCATTAATGAACTCCTTCGTTTTGGAGACGACATACAAAACGATCCCGCATCATGATGTCTAGTGGGAGTTGCCTTTCGCTGAACCCGCAGTCTTCGGCTAGCTTCCGCAGCTCCGTGACGTAGTCCACAACCGATTCCTCGGTTTCTTCTGTAGAACAAAAATCTTGCGTACAGCTCTGAAGGCCTTGGATACAGGTACTTGCGAACCGCTGTCTTAAGTTCGCCGTAAGTTGCTGTCGTCGGTCTTGCTAGCTTCATCAAAGTTACAATGAGCCCGTACGCTTCTTTGCCGCAACAACTGAGCAGGAATGCCCTTTTCTGCTCTTCCTTCGTTATCTAGTTCGCTTTGCAGAACATTTCCAGGTGCTCGACGTACTAGTCCTATGACGCGTTCGTGCCCAGACGGTACTCGCCGATCCTGACGACAGCCATCGCCGGCCGTCGCCGTCACCGCCTCGTCGCCAGCTGTTGTAACTAACTGACACGCCAGGGTGGAAGTGAACAATCTTTATTGTTGCACAGCTGCTTTTAAAGCACGAAAGACAAGTGATGCGTCCACTGCTACTTGCGTGGCTGATAAGTGACGGCGCAGGAAATAGTGTCATGACGATGCGATAAAGATACACTACACCTATCTTTTTCTTCTTTCCCCTGACTTCGGCCTCCTCTCATCTAGGTCAGTCAACAATTCCGAGAGCACTGTGGAATCTACACTGCAGAAATGCGAATGCCTAAAGTTGCTGGTACACACGGTGCATCACGTTTACTCTCATTATCACTATCAACTAAATGCGCCGTCATTATCATTGTTAATGTCATCAATGTTATAATCACTAACTGCAGCTACAGCCATTGCTACTGACATCCTCACAGTACACAAGAATTATGATGGGCATTTCAGGATTCCGGCCATGGCGCAGTTACTTAAAGCGCACAGCTCTGGATCAAAGAGATGTAGGTTCGATTCCCGATGGGGACGGGATTCATTTATTCATATGAACTATCTTCCTAACGATACACAACAAGAAGAAAGGGGAAGGTTGATGACATCATTTGATTAGGAGTTATAATGGGACAGGGCGCCGTACGCCGCGAGTATGCGCCTGTAACAACTTAATAAAATTGGGTTGGGTGGGTTGTGGGGTTTAACGTCCCAAAGTGACTGAGGCTATGAGAGACGCTGTAGTGGAGGACTCCGGAAATTTCGACCACCTGAGGTTCTTTAACGTGCACTGACATCGCACAGTACACGGGCGCCTTGCTTTTCGTCTCCATTGAGTGCGCTAGTGCAGAGATGCTTATCTGCTGTGACCCTGTGTGTATGTCACCTGAGTAAACATGTATTCTATATTGCTGTGGTTCAGCCTTGTTTCATAATAAGTGCATCTTATGTTGAATTTTTGAAGTCATATATTGAAAATTTGACTCCGCCCTTTCTGTTGCATTGTGCGAAGCGGCGCATGCTGACCGTCACCGAGATTTCTCGGAATTTATTCTTATATGAAGACCGCAGCGTGAAACAATTTAGGAGCCAAAACAATCCGTGATGCTTGTTGATCAAACATCTTGTGAAGAAGAGCGCAAACACGAGCACAGTTTACAAGAGTGAATGAATGAACCCTTTATTTGCAGGAAGGAATGGCTCTCGGCCGCTACTTCGGTAATTAGGGAGTTAGGAGGGATGGGAATATAGCTTCGTCTTCACGGTTCTTCAAGCTGTTGCTCGTTTCTTGCCATGCTGCCGATCTTAGCGCTGTAAGTCGGCTTTTCTTACACTACTCGAAGCAGGCCCCTCTCACTGCCGTATGTAGCAATGGAATTCTGTATTGCGGTGCTTGATAGAATGTTATCTGCTAGGGTGGGCATGTCGTCATATGGAATATGCGTGATTTTGTTTCTTCCTGGTGAAAACGATGGACATTGCCATATAAGGTGTTTAAGGTCTGCTGGACACGTTCCCGACAGTGGGTGCATATGATGTGTTTGAGTGTTTCGTGTCTTCCAAGAAACCACTTGTCAAGTATGTGTGGTGTGTAAGCTGAATTCGCTATTACTTTGTTGAGAAATATTTATTGTGGTGGAGGGAGCCCTTTCGTGTTGCCAAACACCTGCGTTAGTGTTCCTTCATATAACGTAAGCTTTCTGTAGTGTTTTATTTTGGTGCGTACATAGTGCAATATCTATCTGCCGTGGGAGCCTTTAGTGAGCATTGTTTGGTAAAGATGTAAGTCTATCGGGTTCACATGGATTTGGGCTGTGGGGCATTATACCTTTTAGCAAGCTCACCCGCTTGAATGGCGGCCGCTTGCGCGGCTGCGTTTCCCCCCATATCGTGCCAGTATATCCCGGTGTCCATATAATTTCAATTTCTTTTCCAACTTTCCGAATTTGCTTTAGCCTCTTTCTGATGTCCTTGGCCACTGCGTCGTCTGTAGTTGGTGCCGCCAGCTCTGCAATCGCTGCGTATGAGTGGGTTAAAATTCGATATCTATCGAAATTATCTTTTCTGGCTGCAGCTTTCGTAATGGCTCCCCACATAAAGATCGAGGAACACGACGCTGTGTGTCCCTCTTGTCTAGTGTGGTTGTCGGTTTTTGAGTTGTTTTTCAGAAGCGTTTGGGGACATTGATCAGGCTCTCGCCATTGCTCCCGAAACGCGTCTACCATAGTCAGCCATTTAGAACGCAAAACGAATTGCCTAAACTTTTGGTTTCACCTTAATTAGACGCCAGAAATCGAGCCCTGAAAGTTAGCTGGCGGTGGAACCGCAATGATTGGAACAGACTGAAGTGTGGGCTGACATTGCGTGGAGGGAAATGGAGAGCCCATTTCTGACATCATCTTTGAAACTTTAAGGATGTAAAATACCTGTAGAAGTGAAATGAAAGTTACGCCTAGACAGGTTAGCAGTGCTCTTTGCTTGCAACAACATTCGTAGGTTATGTTGGTATTACGCTGTCGCAGGTAAGCCGCATTTTATGTCCTGCGTTAATGTCGTCGTTGACCAATTGGCCATCATCACTTTAATTTATTTGGTGTTAGAGTAAATTTCTTCTTGCTCCTATGCTCTCGTTTTCTGGTGACATATACAAAATTTTTATGCAGCTGTAGAGAAACAAGGATTGAATATGACGTGGCGCCATTACGTGGCGCCATTGACCATCTTGTCGGATGTTTCAGTGAATAACTGCAAAAAATGCAAATGTATGTCTTTTTCACATGCCTAAATACAGCTAACCTATTTATATATTTTAAATTCATACCCCAGTCACATATTAGTAAATCGTGTAACGCCGACATAGGAATACAAATTTTAAAATATTAAGCACAAGCAGCACAGTTTATGATTTCCTACCAACTGACGATGCTGCTTTTAGTTTTCGTGTGTCCTGATGTGAATAAGCTAGGTCATCTTCCAGGCAGGCCTTCAGTATCCCCTGGACTTGAAGTAGTGGTCGTTGAGGGTGAAGCACAGGTGGGCCGCGTGTACACCGCCCGTGAGTACAGCCACCGTCTGCGAATGTAGAAAGCGCATTGCAGGTTCTCACAATTTATGTGTTTAAAGATTGTATCTCTGGCTCCGTAGATTTTACTTTTCGAATTTACAAACGTTTAGCTATCTTGACAGCTTTATTTTTCTGATAGTGATTTCATCAGTTCAATCAACTAGCCGGAAGCCAGACATTTCTCTAAGATACAAATGAATCCGAAGAAATCAATGGAAATAATGTTCCAAACATTAGGGACATCTTCCATTCAACTTCCTGTGTAGAGGCACCTGTATAGAGACACTAAGAAGAACACACGCATTGTCTTGTTTTTAAATAAATCGAATCCAATGGCAGATATTGCAATACCGTGCGAACATTGTTCAGATGATGACAGGCTATCATGGACATTACATTTGCACTACGCAAAAATGGTTATTGCAAGGCACTGTGATGACAGTTCCTAATTATTGTTATGCAGTAAAAGGTAAACTTTGCTTTTTCGATACCTATGTTCTCATTTGCTCTGAAAAAAAAAATTGTTAGATTTAGTGAATGAAAGTTTTTGACAAGTTAAATGCATTCCCCGGGCCAGCATTTACATATAAACTCACAACCTGAGTAACAAATAACCTCGTCCCTAAGAAACGAAATAATAATAATAATAATAATAATAATAATAATAATTATTATTATTATTATTATTATTATTATTATTATTATTATTATTATTATTATTATTATTATTATTATTATTATTATTATTTTCTGATTTCTTGGATTTCTAGTTAATATGCCTCAAGTCTTTCTCTTAAAGAACATGGCTCCAATCAATACTTAGAACCTTAAATGTCCCCAAAATGCCCTAATATGAAAACGATATAGCTAATTGTAGAGATTGAGTGAACTAGAAGGAAAAAGACCGAGAGAGAGAGAGAAGAATATGCATTAAAATAAATAAACGATAAAGAAAAATGCAGAAGAAATTCCTGTTAGATCCTTACATACTTTACGTTTACATCGTGCTAAATATTCAGAGCGCATATTATATTTTCTTCAAAGCAGAGGAACAACGCCCAGCTAGCTTGCATTTAGGAAACCGCATCAAGCGAATCTTAAGGGGTGCGGAACCCTAATACTCACACCCGCGAGCTTGTTTGCGTTGTTTCCAAGCATGTAGATTCCGCTTCCGAGGATTAGGATCGTGGCTGTGGCTTGGAACAGCAGGAACTATCAGACGTGAAAAAAATGTTTTTTTTTTTATAATAAAACGCGTTAGACAAGATTATAAATCAAAATATTTTTTAATATTTTGAAATGTTTCTATGGCAAGCAATAAAACAAAGCACTTTGTGAAAAGAATCCTATATTTCATAATATTTGCACTTAGTATCAGGTCAATGAAATATTTGACGAAAATTTTAGGTCTAAGTTTGGAGAATGATGATTCCATCTTCCCTATTAAATGATCACATCCTCCCGGAATCTCGACGAAATCTTTTATTTTGGGCAGTATTTACTATTCATGCAGTGTCACACGTTTGAAGCTAAACTGCTGACAGAGTTACGAGAAGAGTGAGAGCTAAAACGTGCTGAAAAAAAAGATGTAATACAAAGCTGAGGACTTCAGGAGGTTAAACTTTGTTATCGGCCTCTCCAGTTCGCCTCACAAGTAGCCTAATTTCACATTCAATAATATGAAAGCATTTCTTCTTTTGTGATTTGTGTTACCAGAAAACCTTCACACTGACACCTGTATAGGCTATGTATGGTCTTGATCGCATGGCCCATGTCATATAATTCACTAATCGGTGCTACACTCAAAATGTTTGAGATGAAGTCGAAGAGCGAGAAGCATCCCTTTAAATCTTTGACTGCAGGGTTTCGTTTATGTACACTGTTGCGTTTGGTGCCTCTCATTTCTTGCAAAGTGGCCCTCCTTCTTGTCTGGTAACGTTAAAGGACGCCGGCATCGGAGCTCAGCGAACCTCATGAGCATGCATGTGGCTAGCGATTGGTGGCACGGCTGGAAACTGGTTGATCTGAGTGCTTTGTGCCGAAACGAAGCCATACAAAATGGCTGAGTTGGCATGGCAGGGACGGCCATGTCTGGTAGCCCAAATGAGGTGTACGGACATTTCGGAATCAAAAAAGAACACTCGGCTCTCAAGTGAGGTGCACTATTTTATACTGCACGCTGACACGTTTGCATGGTTAGATTTGAATTATGAGGGATGCGTGAGCTCTGCCTTTAAGATCAGGACGCAATACTGTACTCTACCAACCGACATATATAACGCCCTGCTTTACACAAACCGTATGAAATTTCATGCGTGGCCTAGGGATAACATAAATACAAGGGTCCTGGAAGGCTGATTCGGAGAACCCCTCCCATATGAAAGGAGAGACAAGAGTTGGCAGCTGCTGCGAAACTCCAACGTGAAAAAACTCTACATCCAATCAGTGTGTGGCCATTTCAACTGGCAGCGCCAGGCTCGTGATTTTGTAGCAGGAGCCATATTCGGCTACCAGTCGAGCAGTTCGCTGTTGAATCCCACTGGAATGTATGGGATGCGCCACGGAGTGGAGGAGTTGGTGCGAGGACGTGACATCATAGATGAAGGGAGGGGCCGCTATTGCCGCGTGCGACGTCACGCAGGTGCCATGTGATAGCTATGCGCATAACTGCGCATGCACAACTGCGTTTATAAACAGAGGAGCGACACGGCGGCCGCAGTACAGCAGTATTATATGGAGAAAGAGAGTCGGGCCGCCCTCAGTGGCGGTATCGACAGGAAAGGCTCAATTCCTCGTAACTAGTATTCGTCGCCTGGTAAGTGACCATTCAGCAGAGAAAGAATAACGAAAGATCAAGCAAGCAGCACAGACGCCTGAATAGAGAGAAGAACGTCTTGCCAAACGGAAACGCCAGGAGAACGTAACAGGCGGTGAACAGCAGCGTAGATGGAGCCTTCGGAAGATTAAGGGCAACGTAATAGAGTAACAGAAGAGGATGTAAAGGCCCATCTTGTTACTGTTCATGTCATTCGACTGTCTGAAAGTTCATCTGCTACTGGTACGTTGGAAGCATACTTCGCAAACAATACGTTTCGGCTCATGTGCAGTGCGTGCGAAGGATTGTGGCCCGGTTTTACTATACTGACCACCGGGCCGTCTGCCTTTGTGTGAATGAAATAAAAAAACGATATGTGAAGACGAATGTCTCCTCATTGATGATCAAGTATGTTTTGTGTGTGCGTGTGCTCATCATAAACCTTTCTGTCAATCTTGCTCTTGCCATGTGAAACACGCCTCCATTGTGATTATATTTATGTGATATTTGTATGTATTATTTACTTTTCACCTGCTTGGGCCGAAAATTTTGGTCTGCAGTATTGTATAAATAAAATAATGAAGAATAAATATAAGCTCAACAATAGGCTAGGAAACATGCGGAAACCAGAGGAAAGAAGCTCTCGCTACGTATGTCCAGCTGGCGTAGCTGAGCTATACCATTGGCGGGTTTTCGCTCACAATGCAGACAATGCCTACAACACCTTTGCCGGATTTCGTACTGAACGCCTTTAAGGCTACCAAAATAAAAGAGCTTGATATCTACCTCAGGTAAGCTTGAGCTAAAAAGGGATCTCACGATAGTATGCTGATCTGTATGTGTGAAATACCCTTGGTGGAAGTTGTGTGATTGGTGCCTAATCTAGCGCCAAAGTGAATGTGCGTGGATAGGACACTTAAAGGCAACCACGGACGAGTCATTAAAGCTGTCGTGCCATTGCAGTAAAGGCAAAGCTTAATGTTTCATTTAATGTTTGTAGCTGTATAAACGTCAAATCTCTAGCCGAATAGAGGATGCAGCACAAGCTTGTACATACAGCCTTGAAAAATTTCTTAATTTGGTCTTCCTGACGATAATAGGCCCCGCACACCAAAACACCGGCTTCGGCGGCCGTCCGCCGGCACTGGCGTTGAGAGCGAAAGATCACAAGCATGGCACTGGCAGGCAGTAGCTGGAAGCTGAAGCACTGAATGGACATAGGGTTGCCTGACAATACGTTTGGCAAGAGCTGCTAACTCAGGCCTCTCCTTTCATATGAAAGGCTGATGTCACAGTCAGCCTGTCAGGACCGTCGAATTCACTTACCCTTATAGGCCACGTGGGCATGTTCAAACGTGTTGGTTAAAGCGGGGCTTTTGATGTAGGCTGGTAGCCCAGCTTTCGCGTCATAACCCAATAGACGGAGCTTAAGAGTCCCCATAATTTTTGATCACCCCGAGCGGAAAAGAGAAGCCGGAATCGGATGTAGCCGCAATGATTCATGCGGTGGAAAGAACCTACTACAGCCCCAAAATAACATAAAGCACACCAACGAAGACAATTTCGTTTCGCGGCGCGCCCTGCAAGCGGATGCGCATGTGTATGGTTTGGATGCTTGTGAAACATTCAGCTTGACACTCTTGGTGTTCGCCTCATTAACAGCCCGGACGAAGGAGAGAACATTTTGCACCGGTTTGTGCTCCATTATATTTTGAGGGCACTAGTAAGTCTTTCGCAGTGATTGCGCCGCCACTCACGTAGAAGGTGGCGTGCAGCAGGAAGTAGGTGTTGTCCGAGAGGGCGGCCGAGAGCAGCATCTGGGCGCAGTGCAGGCTGCTCTGCAACGACGCGCACTGGGCGAGCCACAGCGGCCATGGCTCCGGCGATGACACCCGAAGCGACCACGGGCTGTACAGCAGAGACAGCAACGCCATGTTGCCCGCCTGGCAAAACCATCGGACATAAAGCATGTTAAGCAATGTCCCACAGCTCAAGGAAACAGTAATAAAAACTGACAAAGAGCTTTTACGATATATGAAGTTTAGCACAATAGTTACTTTATGTTGCAATCCAGAAATTAGGTACAAAAGCTAATCAGTTTGGGAAAAAATCTCTTAAACCTTTTTCTTTCCAAAGAAGAATGTAAAAACAAAACATGATATACTATGTGAATTCGAACCAATAATCAAACAATTTAGTATATCACCAGTGCTGCTCAGAATGTCAGCTATAACAAAGGAAAAGTTACGACAATGTCTCTTTTGATTATGGCATCAGACTTTCAAATCAGTTCTTAAATTCAGCCACAGTGGCGCCTAATAAGCCTCTCTCTCTAGGTTGTTGAAACTCTGAAGAACAACATGCAAAAACAATAGCGTTCAAAAGATACACTTAAAATAGCGAGGCTCACCTGTGAGCACCCTTCGCAGTACCTGCTAAATTAGCGAAGACTGGCTGTACGAATCAAACTCGGATCAGGCTGCACAACCACTAAGACCCTTTGCTGTCACATCCAAAACTTTTGGTCAACATCCAGCGAATAATTCAACTTACGCGCTTTGCGTTTCACACCCGGGAGAGAGCAAGACGCCATTTTTGCTCATAAGGCTGTGTAAACGAACCCAAAGTGTACCTCTGACAAAGCACCTCGCTGCGTAAGTGCAAAAGCAACAACAAAACGAAAATATAAACTAATTCTTCAGCTACTCGCTTGATGACGCCACGTATTCATGTTGGTCACCTTCATCCCTTTTCACACCGCACGAACTCATCCGATGTGTGTGCCGGATGTCTGTAGCCGTAGCGAAGAAAAAGTTTACTTGACCGCCATCTTGTGCAGCGCTCTAAACCACTTTTTTATGGACGTTAGTCAACTCGAATCGAATCAATCTAGCTCAAATGCCTCTATGCGTGACCTCATTTAACCTTTACGTAAACCTGTTACGTTGCTGCATAGGTGATACCACAAGAAGTAGCTCTTCATATTTGTAAAAAATAAAAAAACTATGCTTTGGAGGGCCATTACGAAATCAAAACTATACTGTTGAAGTAAGTATCGGTATCAGTATTGAACCTTCTAGCTTGTATTATAAACCTGCCACTCACTACCGTTCTATTTTAGGAGGAAAGAGATATGAAGTCACAAAGTATCGACCTATCTCTGCATTATTTTTGTTCTCGAAGTCATTCAAAAGAGCCATTATTAGCAGATTGGAAAAGGTTATCTCTGTTCATATTGTTATCGACTCGCCCCAGTATATCATTATAAAAGATAAACTGACCAAGCAAATTTACTCTGTGTTAAAGAGAAAATGATTGATAATACCGGCTGCCAAGGTTACACATTTGGTCGGAATCGGACTTCCAAACCTTTTGATTCATGCTGCATGGAATCATCTTGAAAAAACTTAAGGGGTGTGGAATACAAGGAACTCCCCTTAATCAGGTGAATGTTTATTGAGCAACAAAGTTCAGTTTGTGAAATGCAAAAATTGTGATTCCAATAGCTTGTGCGTTCCCAAGGTTTGCCACAACTGCAAATGATTATTTAGTAGAATTGCATGCTTGAATGCTGGCGAAAAAATTAAGCTGAAACGTGTGCAAAACCATCTCTATTATTTTTAGACATCTCATTGTCCCAATCCATTACGCGCTTTCCATAAGGTATGCTGACGAACATATACGCAAGGTAATGACTCAAAAATATGCTGGTATCCGCTTCAGTGACAACGCATTCAGGTAAACACATATTTGAAAACTTGCCGTGGATCAAAGCAAAACCGTTGGCTGGCTCTCTCTGCAGGATCAATGACCTCTTTACCGATTTGTGTTTTTAAATATTTACGTATTGTACTCTATATTTATAAGTTATCTAATTGTGCACTGCGTGGGCCATCACAACTTCAAGTAGTTATAAGAAGCTATTGATTCGGCAAAACGGCACTCCTAGCTATTAGAGTTGTAAAGACACACCGGCAAACTTACCAATGTGACTGTATGCCAAAGGCATAATCTCCTTAAAGTAAACCGAGTCTACATATACTGCTTGTTACACATTATAATAGCAATAGGCTGTTTCCCATCACTATTAATCGGCTTCCTAGCAAATATGTCCTCTGGCAACACAGCAACATGGTTCTTAAAACAAACACAAATTACTGAAAACAAAAGTTTAATTACCAGATTCCAGGCTGCTCTCAATAACCCACCCAGAAACTTCATGTTTCATCTTTGTAAAAGGATCCATGGTAGATGAGAGAAAGAAGATGGCTACAGGGCATGAAAGACTTCTGAACAAGGGTTGAGATGATGCCTGAGTTCGCAAGGCAGTCCCCAAGTCCCCTTGTCGGAACGTTGGTTGAGCATGCGAAGTGAAGCATCCCGTCAACCCTTGTTGAGCGCTCATTCATCTCTAAGGGAAAATTTAAACGAGATAAAAAAAGGAATTACATACTGGTTTAAGTATTTAGCTGCTTTGTTTTCTCTTTAGCAAATGAAAATTTTTGTCATCCCATGCCGAATGTACGACTTGCTTTAGTGTTTTGTGCCATTTTTGTTGTTTCCTTTGAGTGCATGGTGTACTCTATGTGCGTCTGATTTCTCTGCTGTTACACTGCAGTACGTTATAAATGTGCCCTTTTCTATAGTCTGTTAAAATATCTTTTTTGCGCTGCTCACTGCTGCTGATTGTTTTAGGGAACTGTGACCTCATCACGACTAACCGCCTTTTGTCACAGTTCCCTCGTTCATTCTAAAAAGAGAAATAAATACAATAAAGTGAAATAAACCACAGGAGATGTAAGCTGAAACTGGGGCTCAATCTAACGCCGATATTGTACGAAATGCGAATATCTGAACTGTTGTGATAATGGCCCCCATCGGCACTGAGCGTTCTTTAAATTAGCACCATCTCGAAGCAGAGGAACCAGTTGTGTGTCTTGGCCGTGCTGTATCCGAAGAGGGAGCGCTCCACTTCGGGGACAAAAGCAGACCCATTCTTCACGGCCAGCACTGAAATGAAGATTATATGAAATCAACAAATGTAACTGGGTCTGCTCTTTGTTTTAGCTGGCGGCACTAATGGTATATTATGTTCCTCTGAGCTGCTTCAGCTGTGCAATAGAGCCTGATGAAAAGGGAGCTAGAGGCCGTCTTGCGGAATATAGGTACTTTTCGAGGGATACGCCAGAAAACTCGCATCTGCACAGAGCGTGATATGCCTGTAACCTTTTCTTGGTTACATCTGCTCTTGACGACTGGAGGGGCAGTAAGTTTTTTTTCTCTGCTTGATTCCCCAGTTTAACTCTGAACTATTATTGCATTTCTAACTCTAATAGGAACTTCTGCGACGCACCTGTTGTGTTGAGGACGAAAACTGACGCTTTTCATAACCTACTTCTCAAGCTGAAGTCCCACCTTACTTGCAGATCTCAGTAGGACTTCTTTCTGAAGCTCATTGTGCACGATCAACCCCGGCACATTCGTTGTGATTAGCGGGATCAAGAAATGGCAGAAAATTTTCTCTTATTTACCTATTTCAGATCCATTCCAGGCAAAATGCGAGGTGCTTTTAAATGTATTCAATACAGGGACCATGTAGGCGGCTGCATTTTCAGCTCCCATTGCCCGTCATGCCGTTACAGTTCTGTCTACCAAGGCTACAGGACCTCCCTATTTGCGCTGCAGATTGTCAGACAAGTTTCGAAAAGTGAGTTGTCTCGTCGCTGTAGGTATTAGTCAAAGAAAGCGTGAAAGACTACCAACATCGAACAGGCTTTTCTTACTACCTTCAATATAAATATTGCAATGGCAGATGATTATTAGTCTCAGGGACTTTTTAGCGTGGGCCACCTTAGCGCCAAGGAATGCCGCCGCTGCTCAAGATGGCATTGTCCACATCGCCTTGATCTGCCCTCGGCACAGTATGTCGGTCACAGAGGGCGCCACGCTCCAACAAAAAAAAAAAAAAACTTTTCTCCTTAACCACGCCCGTAGAATGCAAGGTTAGTTCACACTTTAGCAGGAGTGCTGCGGCATGTATAGACGAGGCTTGCCAATTGATGTAGAGCAGTTCGTTGGTTGTCACTGGGCGGTGTGACTTGTGTGCCCGTGGGTGCGCGTGTGGACATGAACGGCTGGGTCACTTTTTTCCAAAATGTTTTTGTATACTTGCTATACACTGCAGCGTTCTATCTTTCCCAGCTATACGTTTCTCGCTACAAAAGATTCAGACACAACTACTATCACAATGGGCAAAAATCTAACATTCCGTGGCCAGTGAGAGCGTATGCAATGGCTGGTGAAAATTGTGTAATTCTCTAACCCGGCACTCATGCTTTAACGTTTTCGTTCTGGGTATCTAACTTGATATAACCTCAAAAAAATGGCGTTGTCATTGGTGGAACATTCCGCGAGTACTACTGCCGATCGATCGCCTGTCATCATCATCATCATCAGCAGCAGCCTGATTATACCCACTGCAGGGCGAAGGCCTCTCCCATATTTCTCCACTTAACGCGGTTCTGTGCTAGCTGCATCCACTTGACCCCTGCGAACTTCTTAATCTCATCCGCCCACCTAACTTTCTGCCACTATCCTGCTACGCTTTCCTTCCCTTGGAATCCAGTTTGTTACCCTAAGCGACTATCGGTTATCCTCTCTTCACACTACATGTCCTGCCCATGCCCACTTCTTCTTCTTAACTTCCACTAGAATGTCGGTAACTTGAGTTATTTCTCTGACCCACTCTGCACGCTTTCTATCTCTTAATGTTACCCCTACCATTTTTCGTTCCATAGCCCTCTGGGTTGTCCTCAACTTAAGTAGAACTCTCTTGGTTAGCCTCCACGTTTCAGCCCCATAGGTGAGTGCAGGCAAGATGCAACTGTTGTATACTTTCCTCTTGAGCGATACCGGTAAGCTGCTAGTCATAATCTGCGAGTGCTTGCCAAATGCGCTCCATCCCAATCTTATTCTTCTTGTTATTTCCTTTTCATGGTCCGGATCTGCGGTTACTACCTGTCCTAAGTAGACATATTCGCCTACTACTTCCAGTATTTCGCTACCTAATGTAAACTGCTGTTCCTTGCCGAGGCTGTTGAACATCACCTTAGTCTTCTGCATATTGATTTTCAAGCCTACCTTTCTACTTTTTCTGTCTAGGTCATCAATCATTATTTGCAGTTCATCCCCCGAGTTGCTTAGCAAGGCAATGTCATCAGCAAATCGCAGATTACTGAGGTATTCTCCATCTACCCTTATCCCTAACTGCTCCCATTCCAAGTCTCTGAATACTTTCTCTAGACAAGCTGTCTGTCGATCGCCTGTGTAAATACCCATATGCATTCCTGCAGTGAAATAATCTAGGTGCACCACAGAATAGACCGGATTTTTTTCATTACGGTCCCAATAGCAGATTTTAGGGCGGCAGCTATAGAAGGCTATTGCTGTTGTCGTCTAGTTTGAAGGAAACAACTATTTTTGGGGTATTAGTGATCAAAATCATGAATCCCTCCTATCCACATTTGAAATAGGGCGCAGAAAACAACGCTGATAATGATCCCTACGTGATGTTCAGTAAAAACAATACTGATGAGACAAATTAGAATCCTAACATCAAAATAATCCAAGGATATATCCTCGGTATTCTCTATATTGTCACGGAAGTGACCTAAGAACCTCTTCCAGCGGATACTGTGGAGCCCTCGCATCGACAACCGCGCTCCGAAGTGGTGCACGTTGTCCGCATGAAGTCTTATTTCAAGCGGTAATGTGCAGTGTACTATGCGCGTGTTTCGTTGTTGTGTAGGTCACCTTACCCCGCTTTCGTTTTCTATTTGGTTTCTGTGTCGATCGTTTTGTTATCGCTTGCATCGCCCATTGCTCGCGCTTAAGCTCTGCTTTCGGTTTTTTATAGGAGGGGGAGTAATGCCAGCTGGCGTTACCGAGATTATTAGGTGGCGTTTTAGGAACAAAGGATGCTGAAGTCGGCTCACGCGCTCTGTGCAGAACTCTGGCTGTTGGTAATGCTCCAACCTGTCTTTTAGGCACATGTGGCCCTATTGTCCATGACTTTACATAACTATTGTCCGTGATAGTTATAACTTAAAACAAAAACTTTGACCCGGGGATAAAAAATCACTTTCCGGATTCCCTAAGCAGCTACAACGCCACATGTTTTCGTGACTCGCTCACGCCCTCAATATCGTAAGCGGTGGTGTCGGGGCATGTAATAAATAAAATGGTCGACAGTTACGACGACAGTTATACGCAGTAATTACGAGGATGTCTTCTCGGAGGAATTGGGCCTGATGAAGGGACCCCTAGCCAGCTTGGTGCTGAAGGACGGTGCGGTTAGCAAATTTTGCAAGGGCAGACCGCTTCCGTATGCGCTCCGTGACAGAGTGGCAAAAGAGTTGGATCGGCTAGTGACGCTAGACATAATATCGCCCATAAAATATTCGGATTGGGCGACGTCCATTGTACCAGTGCTTAAAAAAAGATGGCACAGTACGGATTTGCGGGGATTTTAAGGCCACTTTGAATCGGGCTTGTGCACTTGAGCAGTATCCCCTTCCGGTGAATGAAGACCTGTTCGCGTCGTTGAGCGGTGGTGAAGTTTTTAGTACACTTGACCTGAAAGATGCCTACAACCAGGTGCCGCTAGACGAAGCTTCACGCAAGCTGTGTGTGATTAATACACACAAAGGGCTGTTCTGTTACAACAGGCTGCTGTTCGGCATTTCTACTCCTGCTATATTTCAAAGGAAGATGGATACCATTCTAGCGGGCTTGCCTGGAGTGCAGGCATACTTAGATGACGTGTTGATGTCTGAAAAGGCTTGCAGACAACGGATCTTGGCTGAAAACAGTGTTGCCGCGATTTCGAGAGCACGGGTTAAAGCTGCGATACGACAAATGCAACCTCAGCCAGCTTTAGGTTTCTTATCTGGGACACCGTATCGATCGTCTCGGTCTTCACCCGACGGAAAAGAATGTGGAAGCTATCATGAAAGCACAAAGCCCTAGTAACGCGAGCGAGCTGCGTTCTTCTGTCGGAATGCTAACATTTTATGCACGGTTTCTGCCGAACTTGTCAACCATGTTGTCCCCATTATATCAGTTACTAGAAAAGAATGCGCGCGATGGCTATGGAACCACCCCAGCAAACTGCGTTCGTCAAGGCCAAACAGTGTCTCAAGGCTGCCGAAGTGCTTGCCCATTTTGAGCCGTTAAAGGAGCTGAAACTAGAGTGCGACGCTTCCCCACACGGCAGTCGTGCAGTACTGTTTTACACAGTAGGTAGCGTCAACAGACCGATCATATTCCGTTCAAGGACTTTCAAGAAAGCTGAGCCGAATTACGCACAGCTGGAGCGTGAGGCCCTGGCCCTAGTTTTGGGGGCCACGAGATTCAGAAACTATCTGTTGGGCCGTGAATTCACCTTGGTTACAGACCACCAGCCTCTCCTCGGATTGCTGAGGGCCGGCCGCCCGACACCCTTTATGGCTGCAGCCCGCATTCAGCGTTGGGCGCTCAATCTCGGAGGATATCGTTACAAACTTCAGTACACTCCCAGAAGGCAACTGTTGAACTCGGACACCCTCGGCAGGCTTCTACTGCAATAACTAGGTCCTAGCATGTAGCCCCAAGAGCCGCAAGAGTACGTGTTGTCTTTGGACAGCTTGTACGAAGGCACTGTCACTACACGAGAGCAGAAAGACCTTATAGCCATCGACTCGACCCTAGATCGCGTCAAGCATTACGTGCTACGAGGTTGGCCTAGAAGCTCGAAAGACCTTGAGCCGTGTCTGGCGGCATTTTTTTCACCGCCGACTTGAACTCTCCCTGGCACATGGGTTAATTTATTGGGGCCATCGAGTGGTTATACCTGCCGATACGCGAAAACGATTGCTGCAACTGCTGTATGAAACCCACCAAGGGTCTTCGCCGATGAAATATATAGCATGATCGTTGTTTTGGTGGTCAGGCCTAAACCGAGAGATTGAGGAAATGTCGGCTCAGTGCAAAAATTGCGTCGACAACTTGCCAATGCCGCCAGCCGCTCCACCAGCGAGCCGGCCACAAACGTTTGAAAAATGATCACGCATCCATATGGATTTTGCCGGGCCGATCGAAGGCAAGATGGTGCTTGTGCTAATCGATTCGCATGCCAAATGGATAGAAGCGCTCCCTCTGAAGCAATCAACCACAACAGCTACAATCCACTGTTTGCGGGACATATTCAGCCGATTTGGAGTGCCCAGAATTATAGTTTCTGATAACGGAACACAATTCACTAGTCGTGAATTTGCAACATTTGTCGAGTAGAACAACATCTCGCACGTTAGGACCGCCCCCTTCCATCCGCCGAAAGAGCTGTCCGAACGGTGAAAGATGGTCTCCGGAAGTTGGGGGCAGGTAAATTGGAGCACAAACTTATGCTCCTACTGCTCAATTACAGAAGGACGCCCCAGAAGAGCAGGAAGTTTCCATCAGAGATGCTTCTAGGATACCAGATTTGATCACGCCTGGATACGTGTTTCCCGAAGGGTAGCGGAGACGCACTATTGGATAGCCAATAGTGGCTGCCTCAACTAAAGAGTCGTGTACATGTTCACAACTATGGAACAGGAGACAAATGGATACCAGGGGATGTGACATCTACGCCTGGGACCAGAATGGTTACAGTAGAAACGCCTGGAGCAATTGTCCGGCGGCACGTGGACCAGGTACGTCTTCGGCCTACAGAAACACAGTCACCCGACACTGCGGAAGACGCGCGCCTGGACGGTGCTATATTCAGGCCAGAGGAATCTGCATTGCAGCTGGATGCCAGACTCCAAGAATCTGCTTCGCCGCCTGCAGTTGAGGACCATCATGCTGACGGCGCCTTCCCGTCACTGCCGTCATCCGGGGCAGTAGTGTCAAGCGAACCCGCTCAAGTGCTATGACGCTCGACGCGGACGAGGAAACCAGCTGACCGATTTTAGGAGGAAGAAGTGTTATGTCACAGCGCTGTGTCAAGTGCGGGCCACACACTGCGCAAGCGTGAAGTTTTCTTGCTATCTCGTATGTCCCATTTCCATTCTCTCTCTCCCCTGAATTATATATCATCATCATCATCATCATTATCAGCCTGACTATACCCACTGCAGGGCGAAGGCCTCTCCCATATTTCTCCACTTAACGCGGTTCTGTGCTAGCTGCATCCACTTGACCCCTGCGAACTTCTTAATCTCGTCCGCCCACCTAACTTTCTGCCACTATCCTGCTACGCTTTCCTTCCCTTGGAATCCAGTTTGTTACCCTAAGCGACTATCGGTTATCCTCTCTTCACACTACATGTCCTGCCCATGCCCATTTCTTCTTCTTAACTTCCACTAGAATGTCGATAACTTGAGTTATTTCTCTGACCCACTCTGCACGCGTTCTATCTCTTAATGTTACCCCTACCATTTTTCGTTCCATAGCCCTCTGGGTTGTCCTCAACTTAAGAAGTCTCTTGGTTAGCCTCCACGTTCCAGCCCCATAGGTGAGTACAAGTGAAGTATATATAACCACCCCCTGTTGCAATAAACGCCGGGTCTTACTTGCCTCGTTCCCAAGCATGTACGTGCGTTCCGTTCTTGCCGTGGCCTATCGGCCGCGGCTATGCTACACTACGAAACATGCAAACAGATTTGAGGTCGAGACCTTGGGCTAGCTGGTGCCCTCTGTAGTGACTACTGCAGTGAAAGCAATTAGCAGCACGGCATAGGAAGAGTATACGCATAGGTTTATGACTGCATCTGGCCTCTATAAGTGATGCTGCAACACACGTCTATACGCCTAAAATCGTGGAGCCACCATGAATGGTGCCCATAACCCCAGAGAAACTAAAATATAATCAACGTGATTCTGTGTGAAGCAATGTTTTAACGCATTTGGGCTTAGCATTCATACCTAGTATTTGCTGGTATTGAAGCACGAGGTGCAGGTCTTCATTGTACAAGTTTCTGGTACTGTAATGTGCAACATTTCTGCGCCAAAGCAATGAACGTCTCGGGATTCAGTGGTTCTAGACGCTTTGATAGGTTTTTAGTACCAAGCACATACAACACGCAGCCGCATGAAGTCAGTCTGGGCGCTGTTCTTTCCACACTCACTCAGAACCTTATTCAGAAATAGCGTTCTTTTTATGCTTTACACATAACACTTGCCCCCATATATGAGTCGAAGCTTTGTAAATAAACGCCTCCCAGGCCAGACTAGCTATAGGGTTGAAGCATATGCAAAAGATCAACGATGCCTTACCAGTAAAAGCAGCGTCCATGATAAACAGCGGCGTAGAAAGTCTTCTTTGTTGTCCTCTCTGCACGCGCGCAATGTATCTCTGGCACTGCCTCGTGTATAATGATGTCAGATGCGCCGCAAATATTTTCGGCAAGGCTTTAATTTTCTGCCGCTACATTCTATCATTTTCCTTTTTTGCTAATAAAACATCGCAATTTTCTTACTGGCGACATAAATAGAAAATTTTAAAATCTGCTGATAGGTCCATTTGCTTGATGGACACATTTTTAACATCTTTGCTTATGCCGCCAGGCTGTCAAAGGAACTGTAAAAAAACATAGCTCTGGTTTACCTTCAGTTAAGCCTAATGCTGGAACCCGCGACAGTTCCACTGCCAAATTTTCTTTTCACGCGCGCGCATTGCCATTTTGAGGCGGCGTACTCGCTTGCTCAATATTTTAGGGCCACGCGCTTATTTCTACCATTACGTTTCTAGGTCTGCATTTCCTCGGCCTGCTTCTGCACATCCGCAAGTACCGCCTGCATTTGAACATTCATGGGGTTTATGAATTCGTTCATCTTTGACTCAAAGTTTGTAAGGTTCTCTACCTTCTTTTGCAGTGCTTCGATGAGATCTGCGTTATTAATTTTTCGTTTAACCGGAGGTGGTAGGGACGCCTTAGTGGCCATTTTATCCTCTCCCTGTCGAGGTTGTTGCCATATGGGTGTCTGCTTCTTGACTGACTGCTGCTGCGCATGGCACGGCTGTTGCTTCGAATTTCTGAAATTCTGATTTTCAGAACCTAATTATTCGACGATGCCCGTTAATTTTTCAACCAGTTTTCTTAAACTTTCAGCTACCTCATTTTTTTCTATCCATTTTTGTTTCGTCTGAGCGATCCTGTCAACAAAACTCACTGCCCTGCGTCCTTCGCTGGCGCTCCTCTTCCACGGGTTGGTGGAGTTTCTTGAACTCGAGCGCCCTCTTGAATGCCTTCTTTTTCGGGATCCGGAGCGACCCTTGCGTGATGGTTAGAGTCTTCGCCTGGCTGTCAGTGGCTTCTAACTTCGGCAATAATCCTACCGGAATCGGAAGTCTTCTCTTCACTTCGGCTCACGTCGCCGGCTCTACGTGCTTCGCCGCCAGATGTCACGTCTTGTTTTTCTAATTTCTTTTCGCACTGCTTCTTCCTGACTTCGTACGTAGTACTAAATAATTCTGGACATTTCCGGTCCCCCAGCACGCGGGACTTCCCGCACAGTTGATATTTTATCTCACATTGGTGGTTCTTTGGTGGTCTTTCATATCCGCAGCCGTGGCATTTGGTGTCGTTTGGATCAGGGCACACGTCCTATCGATGGCCAAGACGGCAATAAGCGGAGCATATTTTGTACATTTTACGGTATAGCTGGCGTCGATACGATTCGCCGTTAAGATATATATATATATCTTGGCTCTGCTTTTTCCGTGAAGAGAATGAAGATCAACTTCGAGTTTTTGCTCAGTTGTCTGACTCCCCGTAACTCTGTGTTGTCCTTCCGGTCTAGTCGATACAAAACTTCTTCAATTGAGTATTGCAGAGGCACTCTGTGGATGACCTCCTTGCCACAGTGTTCTGGAGTGGTCACGTAGGCAAAGTACGTGTCCACCCGTTTGTCATGAAACATGATGTGCTTCAGACTGGCGTATTTCAATTTCTTTTCCACGCTCGTTGTTACGACGAGAATTGAATGCTGTTTCATTTGAGGTTGATGAGATCCTCTTCCTCGTCTCGTGGGTTAATACCAGCCGCCGTCATCTTGATAGCGTCCGTGAGGAGGGCCATGCCGTATTTTGTGAGCGTGACCAAACCGCCACGTGGTCTAAGACCAATCTTGTTTTCGCCGTCGGGAACACGCGTGATTTGGCATTCTATTGACTTCATTTGGCCATCTTTCTTCCTGCTTACTTCCCCAAGGCCTTTTGTCTCGCAGATCCTTTGTCAGTCTTCTCGAGCGGCACGTATTTCCCTCGCTGTCTTACGTACCATTGTCCCGGTACCTCAAGTTCCTCCGACCCGACCGGTGTACCCTCCAAGATTTCCATGTTTCTAGTTTTCACCGGCTTTACGAAGCTAGGTTGTACCCTGATGGGGCCGCCGCACGCGTACGCTAGGCCTCACTCCGCAACCTTTTCTGCCGATCCCAAAATGCTTGACAGAAGACGAAAAAAAGAGTCCCACAGTCAAGTTCCGATAGTGGTTCTTCTTCTCTGTGCACCAGTGGTGCGCCGTCAGAGACGGTAATGTGGTTCAGCGGATGTTTTTTTTTTCGCCAGAGGCGTCCCGTCAGAGACGGTATGAGTGAAGACTTGAAGGCAGGGGTTGACGAGAAGAAAAAAAAACTGAATATTTATACACACACCCAATATTTACAACATTTACGACAGAGATGTAAGGTGGAACCGGCAAAAAGGGAAATATTCCCACCTCGGCATAGCCGACGATGCAGAGCATCAAAACCTCACCCGGAACGCTGGACCGTGCCCTCTGGCTTGGTTTTAAACCCCTTAGGTTCATCCCTAAATTCTGTTACAACCAATCACCACAAAACATCGACAATATTGGTTGGTGGTTGGTTCTCATGTCCAGCCCCCCCCCCCCCCCCCACGTAACTTTAAGATGACTAAACCCACTCTCTCATAAACAAAAAAGGAAAGGCAAAACTCCTCGGGTAGAGTCCTTCTACTGGGCGCTTCATGAATGACGTCTGACTTCTTGCCCACTAAGCGAATAAAATGCAAGCAGGATTGGATGTCAGGTTCTAAAAATATGCCCAACAGTAGGGAAAAGATGTCGACGAAAATAAGGGCGGTAATGTCGAGATCTTGAGATGACCGTAGCGGCCATGAGCAGGGGGTGTGCTCACCCCAGACGTTCGTTTTAAGAGGCGGAGCAGTGACAGCTCGTTTTTGCGTCTTCAGACCGACAGCCTTCGATACATATATTATGGTGAGGCTACCCAAAACTAATAAAATTAATATGCCTCATAAAGGGCTTACAGTAACTTCCTTGTAGCAGTTCAACGCATCTGCCCTAGAGCTTCACTATTCTATCCGCCTGTGTTTCGCACCGCAACCAGACGCCAATGACACGGGGTGAAGTAAATGAAAGGCGACCACTGTCGGGGAGCCCGCTTCACCAGCGTGGGTGACAGCTTCTGCCGCATGAAAAACTGCTGCGCCAGATGCGATCGGTGGAAAGCATGAATGTGGTGCTGCTGCGACAAAGCAAGGTATCGAAGGCTAAAAAAAAAAAAGCTATTGTTAATCCGATGCTCGTGCCTCTCTCAGATGACGGTATCCAGACGGCATTCTTGAAGTGGGCCTTTTGGCGCGCGTTCGATCTACTGTTCAGACTTCATGCAGTCACGCTAGCCGGGACTGCATGGAAGAAACTGTACAGGAATGAAAGTAATGTGCGCTGTCGAGTCATTCGAAAAAACGAATACAGCCCAGAAACACCGTGTTTTAATGAGGCAATTTTTCGTGCCGTTCACAATTTTTCCATTGTACTATAATGATTTGGAATACGTTGCTTGCTCATTGAACGTTATCGTCTTTTTCTGTAATCCACGTTAAGGTGAAGGTGATTGCGAAAACCGTCTGTGTGTTGCCTGATGCCACAGCGCATCAGGAACTCGACGCGTACAAAAATGATTCTGAATCATTCATTGCTGTGTCTGTCACCGTCAATTTGCGAAGTCGAGACAAAAAATGACCGACGAAATACTGTTACCGCTGAAAAATGATGAGAACGAAGTGGTGCGCTCGTTTAAGGAAGATTAAGAAAAAGAAATGCGTCGAACTGGGGCCCTCATTTCCTGGCTCCTTAGCTGTTTCTCAATGCATATATCTTTAATCCTCTTTTGAAAATATATTTCTCCCTGTTACAATAATATGCAAAAATATAAAAACCTTGAACGATTCACAAATTCCATAGAACTTCAGATCTGCGTGTTGCGCTATAATTGGACAAAGGCTTTATCGAAGTGGCCATAATTACTAGCGCAACAAAATTATCCAAGGTGTTTTTAATGATTTTGAAAGCTGATGTACTGTAAAATAGGTGGAAAAAGTTTAAACATTGTTAACTGTTTTTTTTTGTCATTTTTCTAGCAATTTTCAATGTTCGCAGTTTTCTGTAAATTAGCGCAATCGTATCACTGTACTCAAATGTCATAAAAATATAAGCTTTACCAGTTTCCGGATAACTATGCTGAGAACGGAGTGTGGATTTATTTCTGCTCTACCATGAATCTTTTCTGAAATAAAGGCCTGCAAATTAGGGAAATTTCGTTTCTTGGGACGATCATGAGAATTTTTATAAAAACATCTACTCTTACCCGAATAGCTAAATTAACTGAATACAAATAAAAACATTTATATATTCAGTCAGATAATTTTCAGCTAGCTAACTTGAACATAGTTTGTGTAATCTATAACTAAATTTGGCCAGAACAGCAGAGAAGCTCGGAACTCCGCCTCTTCGATATTATTAATCAGTCATCATGCAACAATATATAATATTTTGAAGTAAATATAAAAGGTCGAACGACCGTCTTTTGTTTGATCATAGGTGGAAGCGGGAGGGGAAAGATGACGTGCGCGTTTGTCGATGCACCAACTGTATAGATTTACGCAACGTTGTGGATGGTAGATGGGGAGGCTTTCTATTTTTTTTTTAGAAAATGTTATGTCCGCGGTTGGCCTGAAGAAACAATGCTTTTGCGAACAGAAAAAAACTATTTATTAGACCTCGACTCGAGCGGTGCGCGCTGGCGGCCGCTCATCGGCACTGACCGAAGTCATCCCTCTCTAAACACGGTTGGCCGGTGAAGACAGGAGATGGCTGGGTAAAGAAGGAATGGAACGTCGAGAGGGTCATTGGTCCTTCGTTCCCACGCGCAGCCCTTGTGAACACAACACCGCGGCGGGAATCGCACACTGGTTGAGCAGTTCATTGTTGGACCTCGTCTACGCATCCCCAGCTGCGCGGATGTGCGGCCTCCTCCCGAAGCGTTCATTTCAGAGCTTGATGAAGACGCTACAAGACTTGTGACTGCTTCTTAAACCTTTCTTTAATTGCTTCCCTCATTAATTTTCTTTTTCATTGTGGTGTGCATAATTTTCTTTTGCGCCTATATATGTTACATGTGCTCCGGTTTGTGCTTGCTACATATCTGTGAATAACAGAGCTGTGAAATGTCGCCGGAGTACGGATTACAGCAGCGGCGGGAAACCATCGGCATTGTCGGACTCACTGAATACCGTCATCTTGGACCGTGAGTATATATCTTTTCAGCATGTCATTGCTTCATAATTGGTTCTATATAATCTCTTACCAGTCCCAAATGTTCTCGTTTCGGATTCTCCTCGCAACAACTGCGCAAGCATGACTTCAAGAACTAAACGAGTTTTCGTCCGGGCTACATGCAAGCAAGTGCGTGGACTCATTTGCTGGCTGCGATAGGAACAAAATTTGCACCGAACATGGAGAAGCCGTGCGTAACAGGTGTGTGTGCCACCAACGCGTGACAGAACACTGCAGGAAGCCATTTGCGCAGTTTTGTGACTGTGCAGCGCGCCGCAATCAATTAGCAACCGAATACTACGCGCCCGGCTTTGTACATATATTTTGGACAGCGTCTTTTCTGCGCGCAGGAACCCATGCTCGCTCAGTTTTTGGATTTTGTTAAGAGTTAGGGGCAGTTTTTTGTTTTCCGATCTACAGACGATGCTTTGAAAACTGTCCGTGCGGTCTGAGCAAGCGAATTTTACAGTGGGGCAGACGTTATGTGCGTGATACCGCTTGATGGTTAGGCTATATTTTAGTCATAATGAATCCCGACTCTAATAATGGTTAATAATAATATCGAGGAATTGAAAGCCGTGAACAGCGCAAGTAAGCCCCTTTTCAACATTTTCTTAATCGACGCCCCCCTTCTGAGCACGCGCCTTCAGGTGAGGGTGTTGTCAGGAAGCGGCGACAATAGGAGAGCGGTTTCGCAGACGCGCTTCGAAGTCGGAGGAAAATAACAAAACAAGCAAAGAGGCGCATAAGCCTTGTGTGCACTGCGCCCCTGTCACTTCAAAGTAAACAACGTGCATTGTACAAAATCTTGTCGGCCGGTATATCGCTCACGAAGCATTTGATCAAGGCGCGCACTTTTTGGCGAAATGGGACAGGACGTCAGGTCCGCCTGTTCGACAATTATAGCTCTTTGTGCCTCACGTACTGTAGGCATGAAGTGCACGTCATAGCCATTGTACAAAAATTTTGAAACCGAAGCAACGATCCACGTATTCTAATTCTATAGGATCATTTGGGAGTAGAAAAGAGCAATTTAATAAGATGTCCATGGTTTTTAAATGAACAATGCAGCTGACAGCGCCGCCCGTCCGACGGCGTACGCACGTACTCTCAGGCGATGGGCAAGACATTGATGCGTGGGGTTCAGCTGTAGTAAACTAGAGGCGCAACACGGATGTCCGCACAACTCTATTGACCTTTCGGTGCCCCATCTTACTGCATATAAAAGGCTCTTCCGTCAGACGCTCGTCATTGTCTCCGGAAGCCAACGTCCAGGGCGAGCAATGGAAGGAGCTCGCCACCGTCACTGGTGAGCTCACCATTAGTCGTGGAATGCGCACCTCAACTCTTCACTCGGTAGACTCCGAAATGTGGTTCAGTCATCCGGTGACGACTTGAAATGTGTCCGGGTACAGAAGGGTAATACAATAATTAGTTACTGCACTGGTCTCGGCGGCTGATCACGGTTATTCATGCTTGACGTGAGGGGCAGGGACAGCAGGAGGCTAGTCACGGCCGCGTACGTAAAACGATAATGTGCCAACAGTTCCGCGTCACTGTCAGTCTCAGTCGATGCTTTAGAGTAAGGTTTGGTGCATCCTGGTTGTATCTATTTTCGGTAACCGCTAGATATACCGGTAGCACGAAATACGCACAGCAAGGTAACGATGTGACATTCGCCATGTTTACAAATGGAGTGGTGGTCGAGGAGCGTCTAAGGTAGCGTCGTTGGCTACACGAGATTCTCGAGAAAACTCGAGTTTCTCCGAGGCCGGACGTCCGATTCCAGCGGAGGTTGCTTTCTGAACGAAATAAAGGCCTGTAGGGCCGCTTGGAGCAGGCGTTCAATAGAAGCCGTGTTTGTAAATATGGCGCTAAGAAACTGTAATTACCGCCTGGTCATGGTCAATCCCCACTGTGGGTATACGCCGTTTTCATGAGGGCAACAACAAGATTCGGCAGACATCATAAAACCGCGCGAAAAGACAAGGAATAGAGAAGAAGGCGACTGGTCCGCGCTTTGTCTTGTCGCCTTCTTCTTTGTCCCTTGTCTTTTCGCGCGGTTGTATGACGCATTCCAATACTAGTCACCAACTAGCTCGCCTCTGACTATTACGTTTGGCAGACACCAAGAAGCGCCGAATCACAGATCTCACCATACGGTTTGCAGCTAGTGCATTGGCGGCGGGAACGTTCCAGTCGGACTTTGTGAATAATCCGTTTGCTAGCTCTGGCTCGCATATGAAGGCTTGACCCTGTTGAGCCGTGATCAATTTTATTTCTCCTTTCGTGTCAAAAGCCAAGACCGCGAATTTGGCAACGGTTGTCATTTTTCACAAAGATACAAAGTGTATGTACGCAGTATATATTGCACAGTAACGTCTTCATTAAGAACGCGGGTCGAATTAGACGCCGCAGCAGCTGCAACACGTCAGTAGTGGAGGTAGCGTGTGCATCGAGCTTGTTGTAAGCATAAAATCTGTTTCGCATGCAAGCGGAAACTCTGGTGACTTTTTGAAGAGGATAAGCTGTCGATGTAGTTGGTTTTCCATCGTTTGTACAGCGCGTCGCCGGACAAGGATAAAGAACGAAGGAACAAATGGGAGGCACATGCACTGAACTGCAATGAAAGTTGCAGTTCAGCGCCTGAGCGTCCTACTTTTTGCTCCTTTCTTTGTCCTTGTCCAGCTACGCGCTGCAAAAACGATGATGATTTCTGCCGCGGCGACACAAAAAACCTGTTTTTAGCTGCCGCGCCGGATTGAGCGGCCAAATCGACGCAGTTTCACCAGGTTTCAAAATTTTCGCTCTCTCGCTGCCGTTCGCCGTGGTGCTCGCCCAATCAGTTGCATGTGAACCGCACTTCATGCACTTTTTTAGTCTTGCGTAAAAAAAGTGAATATATTCTTCGCGTTAAAGAGCCTCAGCGAATATATTTCTTCCGCTTTGTATAAAAGGCGATATAGCATATTGTAACTAAATAGCCTTAGAATTATAGAGTTTAGCAGCAGTTTGTGTCTGGCGCGGCTGAGTGTTTCTTCCTCTAAATATTTAGTTTGTATTTCGAAGCAACGCGTTTTACGAATTTTCGAAAGGGTCACTGAAACACGAGAAATATAAATAAATATTTAGAGGAGCATGTAGTTATGCAATTTATAAGCCCCAAAAATTACAGTAGGACGCAGCATAGCACAGATACTTCATGTAAGAGGTCTAAATGCAGAAAATTGCGCTTTTAGTTTAGTCGCTTGCCCGTTGCACAACTCGTCATCGCCGATGCCACTGATTTTAAAACTTCTTCAACACTCTAGCCCATAAGTCCATCGCTGGTCCTTCAAGCAGCAAAATCTAAACGTTCCTGCTTTGGATACCACTTGAGTGTATGTATATAATTTTACAGACAATGGCATGATTTGTTTCCTAAACATTTGATAATTTTATAGCCTTCTGCAGCATCCGAAGACATTGAGACGGAAGCACGAATCTGATCGAATTTTCGTTCCGACTCCATTCAAGTGGATGTCTTTGAGAACGGCAGAAATACGAAGGTATTTTTTGGATATAAACTTCCAATTCGTGACCAAACTGACGCTGACTGACACTTCGATTGCTTTCTTCAAGCAGAACAGGTATTCATTAGAGAATAAGGTTGATTTCTGGAATATTTAGTTTGTGAGCACAGAAACGTGTCTTAAAATAAAATTCTCGGGGTCCAATTGTCTAATTCCGGGCAGCAGGATAGAGCAGCGTTCCTTTTTGCATAACGTAACCTGTTGCCAGATCGTATACCAGGTTTGGCATGCAGGCAGATAATGTTGCTGTTGCGAAGAGTGGCTGCTTTCCAGTGCTTTTATTTGTGAGCATATGCGCGAAACGCAATGAATACAAATAAACGATAAATTTGGGATCGCATAAATATAGGTAGAGCTGGCACATTCGAAATAGCTGCGATGACTGCGCTAAGACGGGGAAATTTCACGACAGCGTTTAGCCGCATGAAGTTAATTTTCATGGCTTGTACGACTGAAATGAATGCGGTATAATAAAATTCATTGTTTTGTTCCTCGATTACAAAATGTTTGCTTACCAATTGCGCACTCGTTTCAATACCCGGTCTCAACCGAAATTGTTTCCTGCAGGATGCACAGCGGGTGCGGACCATAGTCCGGATATTACAGCAGCTTGAACTGCACGCACCATTTCGCTAGGAACAAAATCACAACAGAATAAAAATAGAAAGCCTCGGATAACAGACCAAACTTTGTTCACTCGGACTGCTCAGAAATGCTACTGCTGTTATTTCTGGCGCTGCTCATCAAGTTAGACATTTCAAGCTGTGAGATAGAACAAAAGAACAAGTTTGCTTAAGCTTTGATAACTGTCCATCATAAACAAATCGCTACCCAACAACGGCCCCGGAATACTAATGGATGTGCTTTTAAAACATATGGGCATGTTCACTTTGTTCGAAACCAGCCAGCACCTATTCCTCTTCCCGCACCTACCACAGGATCGACACCGGGTCTGCACACCCGATTAGTCAGATGCCATGCCGCGTCTCACCTTAAGAACATAAAAATAATTAACGAACAGGTTCGTGATACGATGCAACAAGGAATTATTCACGAATCATCGAGCCCGTGGACCACCCCTGTGATTCTCGTGAAAAAGAAAGATGGCCCCTGGCGATTTTGTGTCGACTATCGCCGCCTCAACCCTGTCCCAATGAAGGATGTTTACCCACTCCCGTGTGTTGTTGATACCATTGACTACCTCGGTTCAGCTTCCTACTTTTCTTCCGTTATTTACAGTCCGGATACTGGCAGATCCCGATGCATCCAAATGACAAAGAGAATACTGTTCGTAACTCCAGATGTGTTATATGAAGTTAATTTGGTGCCTTTTGGGCTATGCAACGCTCTGGTTACCTTTGAATGGTTTATGGACACCCTTCTGCGTGCACTGAAGTGACAAATTTGCATGTGTTACCTAGATGACGTAGTGATTTTCAAGACCTTCACCGATCATAACAGCGTTTTTGCTGTTGTCCTTAACTACATAGAGAAAGCCGGTGTCATGCTCAACTCCAAGAAGTGCCGCTTCTGCGAATGCCAGATCGCTGTGCTTGTGTATTTTGTTGACAAAGACGGTGTTAGGCCCCACCTACAGAAGACTGAAGCTGTCAGCTGCTTCAAAAAGGCCGTCTGTGAATTAATTCTGGTGCTTCTTGGGACCTAGCTCTTACTTTTGGCGCTTCATCCCCAAGTTTTTTAACTTAGCCTACCCGCTCACATGCCTCTTTCAGAAAGATACTCCTCTCACATGAGCCCCTGAATATTATTCTGCGTTACGTCAGCTCAAGTTTCTTCTTAACTGGCGGCCCATACAGCTCCCACTGAACTCCACATTGACGCCAGCGGCATCGGCGTGGGGGCTGTACTCATACAACGAATCCATAGCGGGAATCAACTACTCGCTTATGCAAGTCTTACCTTGAGTTAGTCTGAACGCAACTATACCGTAACGGAGCAAGAGGGCCTTACCGTCGTGTTCAGAGTAGAGCGGTCGCGCTCGTACCTTTATTACAGTCATCACAAATCATCATTCACTCTACTAGCGAATGAATCTGCGCGACTCATGCGGTCAGTTCGCCCGCTCATGGAGATTAAGACTTCAGGATTTCAACTTTACTGTGTCGTGCAAACGTAGTTCCCAAAGAGCCCAAGCTGCCTCCCTCTTGCGGCTCCCTCTAGCGACTGCACTTTTCGAGGACAACTTTGACGACTATCTTGCCACCGTTTCCGTACAATTTCTGGATCTTAGCACTTTGCAGCAGGAAGAACGCGAAGAGCAAGGCTTGGTACCGCTTTTTGAAAAAGCTCGTGATCCAGCATCTGAAAGCCCTTTCAGCGTTCGCGACATTGCGCATTTTTTTTTCTCATCATTCCGGCTAGCCTCTACGACTTTGTTCTACACGTAATGGGGGATAACGTTACAGCTGGGCACTAGGTGTTTGCCAGGACCCTTACTGAATTAAGGAATATTTTTACTGGCCAAATATGCGTGGAACGACTAAGCGTTACATGACCTCCTGTGTGCAGTGCCAGTAATTCAGCTTCCCAACACTTCCCCGCGGACCGCTTACATCGGTTGACAACATAGACCACACTATATGATGAAGTAGGTTTTGACCTGATTATGCCCGTTTCGCCGCTCGTACAAAGGCAACCGCTGGGTCATCATATACGTTGATCATATCTCACGTGTTACTGCCACCATCCCTTCCGCTACCGCCCCTGACTTCTCTTCCTTTCTGCCTCACGCTGTTGTCCTTCGTCGTGGGCTTCCTCATGTCATTATTAGTGACCATAGCCGCCAGGTTTGCGGCAGATGTTGTAGAACAGCTTCTGAGCTTTGTATTTTCTAATTGTGTCACTCTACACTGTACCACCTCCAGGCAAATAACCTCGTTGAACGTACAACCGGACACTGATAAGCATGCTTCGAAAGTCGACATACGTCGCCTTTCACCATATGAACTTCGATCATGCGCTTCCCGTCATTACATAAGCCTATAATACCTCAAAGCATGAAACAACTATTTATTGTCTATTTTCCTTCGCTATGATCGTTCGCTTCATGTTCTCTCGACATTATTGTACCGATCTCTATCGACACCGAGCCTTCTGTTTCGAGGTCTCGTGGGGCGGCTGGACGGAGGTTGCGTGTTGGAGTCCTTCGGTTCCTTGGGGTCAATCAGATCTTTGGTCTGATCTCGTCTCTGGTCGTTTCGTCTGTGCTCTCTGTCTTCAGATCCGGGCTCAGGGCGGAGCGGCGGTAGTTGCGGCTGGTCGGGTCTGGGCAGGAAGGGCAGGGGCGCAGCTGCATGGCAATATCCAGGGTCTCTAGGCCGATAGTCCCAGTGTACGGGTGGAGTCGAGGCTCCAGGGTCAACTTGGGTCTCTCGTTTCACATGAGACGGTTATGTCTGAATGAACATGCTAGGACCTTGGCATTCACGTGACCCCTATAAGCCATTAAGGCACGTTCATATGGGTTGGTTTAGGCGGGGCTTTATATGTGGGATGAGGAAGAAGAAAAAGAGAAGAAGAAGAACGCTCGGTCACCCGCAGCTAATGCTTTCGCTTAATATTTGGTTCAGCAGCGTTGAACCCTTTTAATTCTTTCCAGTCGAATCCACTCAACATTGATGAGAGTTTCTGGAATTTTAATTAAAGGACATTCAAGAAGTCATATCCCAGATAATCAAAACACAAATCAAAGGCAATTGTGGTGGTGCGTTTACAAAATAGATTTGTAGCGTTTTAATAAAGCATATTATAACGTGCACCCTATTTGTCTAACCCAGCAAAGCTACCCTCGGCACAATGCAAAGTGGCATTGTATAATGTTACTTCTCGAAGGAAAGCATTTTAAGGCGAAAACGTTTCTAGACACATGGGGAAAACCTCGAGTTAGCGAGATGCGTTCGCAAGATACCGCGAGAAGTCTGCTAGACGTCTCAATATGTCCTGCCGCCGACATAAGTTTCACTTTGAGGTAGTTTGGCCTCCATTCTTGCATATCGAGATGAGGAGTCTTGACATGTCGATGTCACCGTAGCAGGCACACAATTAAGCGCACAACGTAGAGATAGAAGTAAAGAGGGAGAAGGAAGAGATAAAAGAGAAGGGGAGGGTAAAGGCTACAACTGCAGCTAAAATTACAAGCGGCATCATGTAACGAAGCAAATTTAGGCCCATAGAATTCAACGCACACTGCAAATGAGACAAGAGAAACCGAGCCTCACCTGCAAGGAAGGTAAATAGATTAGACAGCGCGATTCCGAACTTTCATCTACAGGCTCCTGCAGCTACTTATTTCTCCTGTATGTCAACGAGGTAAATAAATTGTGGGGTTTACACATGGATTCAAACTAGTGACCGAGCGAAAGCTGTGAATGTTAGAGGGAATTTTTTTGCGGAGACCTGGATTTATTGTACCGAAGTCATAAAGTTTGAACGAACCTTCTGTCCTAGTAACTCGTTGTTGTCTTTCGCCTCTACCAACTACCGAGTTATCTATCCTCTGATTCTTTTTCGTCTTTCTCTTCTACTTTTCCTTCTTCATTTTTTTCCTCCACGTGACAGTTGCTAGGTAATGGCGCATGGCACATGGTGTCATAGTGCCACGCTGAAGGCTTGAAAACCTAGTGCAATGTAACTTTCGCTACAACATTTGATTCCGCAGCAGAAATGGGTCTGCACGCAACCTAAAAGCAATACACTATCTTTTAAGATGCGAAATAATTATGGAAATAGGTATGTAAATAATAATGGACTTAAATATCATCAGCGCTGCCACGACCTAGCAATTGATGTCGCGTCTGGCTCCTTCACGGCTGGTTTTGCGGCTACTGGTAAGAGAAAAGAACGCATAATTCAACCAAAAGAGGAACAGACACACATGGAATATTTTAGTAATTTGCAAAGTAATAGTGCCAATTTGCAAACATTAACAGTAAGAATTATGTTTTAATAAATGTATTTGAACGTGTTCAAACACGTGGCGTTAATCTATTCTCATCGCAGAAGCTTTTTTCTATATTTATTGCGCCCAGACCCTTCGGAGGAATAAAAATTAAACTAGCTCATGCCTTATCTCATCTAGCTGCCTAATGCATGGCCGCTAAAACCAAATAATTATCCGCCATAATAAATGCCAAAATCGAAGGAGGTGCAAACGCCCATCGAGATGCGGTAACGAACTAGGTGACTCTTTGACAGAAACCACAGGAGCGACGCAAACAGCGGGATTTGATTGTGCTCTTCACAATTTTAAGGATATTTCTGCTATGTATCGTCATGTGACGCCATCCAAAGGACCCTGCCACACTTTCAAAAAAATTAGGTGGCAGGGGTAGGTATGTTGATACACCAAGGAACAAATTGGAAAAGAATAGAATAACTGAGCAAAACACATTTTGATATCAGGAACAAACACCGCTAGAAGGATATGGCCACCTGTCATTTATTTCGCGACAGGCGACAAATGCAGGCAGGAAAGCAAGGATCTGGGTAAATATTTCAGTCAAGGTAAAACCCGGTTTGTAGATAATGTCGATATTATGCTATTGGGAGACTTCAACGGCCAGCCACATCGAGGATTTGGATAGATACACTGATTGCAACGGTGCATTAATGTGCACTTCTGTACGCGACATTATTAAACACCGAAACTAAATGCGATGGGCAAATGACGTGAAAATTCAGAACAGTAAGATGACCATTGACTAATAACCAACGTCGCAGGAAATTTATGGCAAGCTCGCGAAGATTGAAATGACGAAGAGGGTCACTACACTCCGGCAAATGGTCATAAATGTTTTATTCTGTAGTTAGGGGCACTATTTAATACATAAATGCAGGAAAGACAAAAAGCAACCTGACACTTAAACGACGAACAAATAACGATTATAGCAGCCCGTATTTGTGAAGATGTAGAAGAGCGTCCGATAGCAGAGAGGGATTATAATCAGATAGAACTACTTATAAATAGGAAAATTAAATATATAGAAGTAGCAAATCCCTTGTACGGTAGAGGAAGCTACGAATCTGGTGAATTAAGAAAATTAGGGAAGTCATCAAACAACGACGGGTACTTGCATGGAACACCATAAGGCAAAGAAAACGCAGCTAACACGGGAGGAAATACACAAAAATGAAAATCGTATCATTGAAAGAAACGGCTTGTACAAACCCTCGTCCAAAGAAACATAAAGCAGTCCACTAATCCGTGGAAGGGTGAAATCCGCGATGTATCCAAGAAAATTCTTCAATCATTTAGGACAGCTATGTACAAACGATCCGAGCGATTCCGAGGGAAAGTGTTTAGAGGAAGACGACACTGTAAACAACATTATCAGTTCGCCGTGAATTTGTGAACGCGTCCCTGTTTAGTTTGTAGTATTCACAGATCTCGTGGTAGGTGTTTAACCTCTCGGAGATCTGTGAATACTACTAACTAAACAGGGACGCGTACATAAATTCGCGAAGAACTGACGTAATGTTGTTTACAGCGTCGTCTTCCTCTAAACTCCTTCCCTCGGAATCTGAATCGGAAAAAAACATTCTCCACTCCACATTGTGGGATTCGGGCTTGCTACGGCTGCCCTTTGCGCAGCCGCCGTCCGCTTCCCAGTTGTTCTCCTCGTTCTCTTTCTCCCGCCTGAGGCGGCGGAGAGAGGCTCGGACGACTTGTCACTGTCGTTCGGGCCACAGCTCCGCCCTGGCGTCCCAGTGGCTGTTCCCATTGGCGCCTTTTGGCGGGAACACGGCACCGCTTCGACGGCCGCGCTCGCGCGACCCTCCTGGCGGGGCCCAAGGAGAAACCCCTCCGAGACATCGCAAGGTGCGTACGCTACTGTTCCTGTCTGCCGGCCTTTGTCCGCGCAGACCAGTGTGCACTCGAGTTCGTCTGCTCCGGGTCGTACCTGAGAGCGAAGCTCGAGCCTGTCGATCGTGATCCAACGATCCGCGACAGGCGTACCTTGCGGTGGTTGCCCACTCTCTCTCAAAAGAACCCTTTGGTCACTGCGAGAGAGAGATCACAGCACGCCCTTGCGTGCTTGCGGCGCGCACTCCGTGTCACTTCGTGCGCGCAGGGGAGCCTTGCTCCTCGCGCGCTCCCTTGACACGGTGACTGAGTATGTGTGTGTATGTGCGTTTTGTATACATGTGTATGTGTGCGTGTGTGTGTGTGTGTGTGCCGCTGGAGGATGGCGTTTCAATAAACGTCTCCTTTGTGAACTTGGAGGTTTGTGTCCTTGCAGCGAAGTGCTCTCCTCCCGGTGGAGGTTGAGTGCGCGCTGCGGTGTTTCAGTGTGCGCGTGGTGACGGCTGATCGGGGCTTCGGCTCGCGCGACGCTCGAACCCGCGGTGGTTGGTGGCCTATGCCCACGTAGAAACCACAAAATAAAGAGCTAAACATCGAAGAGGCCAAAAGTCTTCGCAGACTACAGGCCAGAAATTACCCCTACCCGGCATGGTTGCACCATTTAAAAGTAGATGACCGACAACACTAAAACTGTAAACACTGCTGACAGAGAGGTACAAGAGATCACATAATCTGAAAATGCCCCTTATCGCCTGGGGCAGTGGCCAACATTCATGAGACGGAAGCTTAGGAATCCCTTCTCCAAAGCGAAACACTTGAGACCCAAAAAGAAGTGAGGCTGCGAAGAATCAATGTATCCTTGCACGCTTCTAGTCGCGGAGTCCCAGCCACTATTCGGGTCTGCGTACCTGGCTGGAAGGGGAACCTCCTGTGTCGGCGGCAATAAAGTTTTAAATAAATAAATAAATAAATGAACGCGTCCCCAAATGCAAGAGGGGAGCCCTGCGCGAGCCGATTCGAACAAGATCACAAAAAAAAAAGAAACAAAAGCGAAGCTGTTTTCATAATTTAAAGCTAGGACGTCAGTAGGAAGTCACACTTACAGAAAAACACAAACAAAACTTGCACACCAGTAGAAGTAACTTGAAAGCGTTCATCGTATGAAGAATGTCCAAGAAAAGCAGGAATACCTCCTACCCAGGGCGGACGCGATTGAGTGAGCTGCATCGAGTCGGTGGTGCACCGTTCAAGAATGCTCTACGAAGAGCCAGGTGGAAGCAGGTGCAGAGAGGACGCTAAGGAGACCTGTGCACTTACGTCGGTTGCCCCAGGAACTTGGCAGTGGCAGCGTACCCAAATATGAGACCTGCGCCAAACCCGTGGATGGCAGCCCGTCATGCTGCAGGCTTAATCAGGCCAGCTTTGCAATGATGATCAGAGAAGCCTCTTCGCCGCACAACCTGGACATCCGCTAACCTCTACGCTTTAATGCCCCTCCTTTATTCTTCTCCCTTAATTCTTTGATATCTCGGTTTCCCAACACGTCACCTCTCCGCTCCTTGTGCCCGGAACGCGCTTTGTTCTCGGCACTCGCGCGTAAACTCACACCAGCTTCGCTCCGCCGTCAGCGCACCACCAAATCCAGCCTTTCACCGCGCAGCACTTCACATATGCCCCCATTTACAAGGTTTCTAGCCAGAGGTACACTATGCCAGCCGCTTTGCCTCTTCACTGTGATGTTTTGGTTGGCAAACATTTATTAAAAGAGTCAAGGGGCAGAAGGCCACATCTTGCTGTCGGCCAAGGCTCCTTGGAACCTGGCAGCCTCAAGAGCGAGACCGAGGAGAGCTCGTTGATCGTCCAGGGTGGAGCTGCGCAGACATGCCTCCCAGGTATGTTGTGTGTGTGTTGGCGTGTGTTGTAGTGGACTCCAGGCCTTATGAAGGAGAACTTCTGGAATATTGCAGTATTTACACATCGGCATAGACCTTTAAGGAAATATGAAATCTTTTGGGATTGGGAAAGTGTCCCTTTGGAGTTGGCGCCACATGTAGGACGAGGAGGGTGACATTACCCTAGAAGCAATGACCAATAATTTCAGAGATATTATTACTGATTGTGTGGTAGAAGTAGGCGGTAGGATAGTTAGAGAGGATACTGGTAAGCTGTCTAAGGAGACGAAAGATTTGATTAAGAAACGCCAGAGTATGAAAGCTTCCAATCCAACAAACCAAATCGAATTGGCCGAGATATCAAAGCTAATCAATAAGCGCAAGGTGGCCGATATAAGGAAATATAACATCGAGAAAACTGAGCATGCTGTAAAGAACGGGGAAAGCCTTAAAGCGGTAAAGAAGAAATTGGGCATAGGCAAAAACCAGATGTATGCGATAAGGGACAAGGCGGGCAACGTCATCACGAAAATGGACAAGATAGTCAGGTAGCCGTGGAGTTTTATACAAATCTCTACAGTAGCCAAAGTAGTCAGGACCGTAACGAGATTAGCGGCGGGGAAAAACAGTCAAACGTTCCACCAGTGACGAAGGACGAGGTCAATAAAGCATTAGAAACTATCAAAAGGGGGAAAACGGCTGGAGAGGATCAGATAACTACACATTTGCTAAAATACGGGGGAGGATACCGTGCTAGAAAAACTGGTCACCCTGTATACGCAATGCCTGGTGTCATCGATGGTATCGGAATCATGGAAGAATGCAAACATTATCCGCATTCATAAGAAAGTAGACTCTAAGGAACTTAAAAATTACAGAGCAATCAGCCTACTGCCTGTTACGTATAAGGTATTTACTGAGGTAATCGCTAATAGAATCAGGAAAACCTTAGACTGCAATCAAGCAAAGGATCAAGCAGGTTTTCGGAAACGGTTCTCTACTATCGATCATATCCATACCATCAATCAGGCGATAGAAAAATGCTCGGAATATAACGAGCGCTTATACATAGCATTCATTGATTACGAAAAAGCATTTGACTCAGTTGAAACATCGGCGGTGATGCAGGCATTGCGAATACAGGGGGTAGACGAGCCGTACGTGAAAGTGCTGGAAGATACATATATAGTCGCTGCATAGCAACCATAGTTCTGCATAATGAAAGCAACAAAATTCCCATAAAAAAAGCCTTGGCAAGGAGGCACAATCTCCCCAGTACTATTCACAGCTTGCTTAGAGGAAGTATTCAGAGACTTGAAATGGGAGCAGTTAGGGATAAGGGTAGATGGAGAATACCTTAGTAATCTGTGATTCGCTGATGACATTGACTTCCTATGCAACTCGGGTGATGAACTGCAAATAATGATTGATGACCTAGACAGGAAAATTAGAAACGTAGGCTTGAAAATAATATGAAGAAGACTAAGGTAATGTTGAACTGCCTCGGGAAAGAACAGCAATTTACATTAAGTAGCGAATTACTGGAAGTAGTAGGCGAATATCTACTTAGAACAGGTAATAACCGCAGATCCGTACCATGAAAAGGAAATAACAAAGAATAAGATTGGGATGGAGCGCATTTGGCAAGCACTCGCAGATTATGACTAGCAGCTTACCCGTATCGCTCAAGAGGAAAGTATACAACAGTTGCATCTTCTGTACTCACCTATGAGGCTGAAACGTGGAGGCTAACCAAGAGAGTTCTACTTAAGTTAAGGACAACCCAGAGTGCTATGGAACGAAAAATGGCAGCGGTAACATTAAGAGATAGGAAGCGTGCAGAGTGGGTCAGAGAAATAACTCAAGTTACCGACATTCTAGTGGAAATTAAGAAGAAGAAATTGGCATGGGCAGGACATGTAGGGCGAAGAGAGGATAACCGATGGTCGCTTAGGGTAACAAACTGGATTCGAAGGGAAGGAAAGCGTAGCAGGGGGCAGCAGAAAGTTACGTGGGCGGATGAGGTTAAGAAGTTCGCAGGGGTCAAGTGGATGCAGCTAGCACAGAACCGGGTTAAGTGGAGAAATATGGGAGAGGCCTTCGCCCTGCGGTGGGTATAGTCAGGCTGATGATGATGATGATGTAGGCCTCTGGCTTTGTAAGAGTTTGGAGCGGACCTGGATAGAGTTAGCGAAAAAAGCGATAGTGTTTGCGTATGTCGCGTGAAATGATTATGGCCTCCATCCAGACCAAGACGGGCATTCTGGGGGCGGGATGATAAGCTGCTCGGAAAGTGAGCCCTCGAGCTAGCTCATGTGCTCCCTCATCACCCTTGAGACACATGTGGGCCGGACCCCATAGCAGGAGGATCTGGTGTTTAGGAGGACTTGATATGACTATTCAAAACACTTCTACTGAAATACGGCCATGAGTAAAATTAAGAACGGCACCCTGTGAGTCACGTATGACCACTTTGGCTTCAAAAATGGAGAGCGCGAGAGCAATAGCTAATTTCTCCGCTGTAGTGATATGTGCAGTGCGCAAGGAGCAGGAGGCATAAGAGTCATGTTCTCATCAGTGGCAACCGCTGTTGCAGCAGTCTGAGTAGGATCATCTGTCGCGTCTGTGTAAACTACGTCAAGTCGGTCAGCAAAGTTCATGTACCTTCGCAGCGCACAGTCAATATTCATTCCTGCCAAGGACCTGTCACGAGTGGAACCACCTGCCTGCGTCTTTAGTTGCTATCACCGACACCGATCGTTTTCGCAAAGCACTAAAAAATATTTCAGAAAGTGAGTTTATTTCTATATAAAACTGTTTTATTTGTTAGGTTTTGTTTCTGACTTTCTTTTCTTTCGCGTACCGTAAGCTATCTGTTTTTGTTTGTCTATTTTGTTCAATTGCCATATTACTTATTTGTCGCTATTTTGCCGAAGCAATTATGTTCTTCACCTTGCTTGTATTTCATATATATAATGATGTGCAAAAGCCCCTCCCCTCTATAGCGCTTCAAGTAGGCCCTGAGGGTACAAATAAATTATTAAATATCGCTGCTATAGCGACGTGGCCCAAGCTTCTCTGCGATATTGACGATGAGTTGGATGCATGTTGCGAGGGAGAGAGAGAGTCTTGATGTTGGCCCTAATGGCAGGTGGGAGATTGATCACCGAGAATAGCGGACGGAGGGGAGCGATGCGAAGTTCAGGGATACAGCGACCTGCGGAAATTAATCAGAGGCGTTGGCACTGGGCTAGGAGGGTCGCCTCAATGAGCTCGTCATCCTTGTTGGAGACGCCAAGGGCGAGGAGCTTTTCTTTGGGAGTAGAGAGAGGAAGACCAAGGGCTGTTTTGACCCCGCTGAGAACTGTGCAAGAAGGACCCCAATGTGCAAACCCAACATAAGACGGTTGTGATTACTGATCTCGAGCCGGGCATCCTGAAGAATGAAGTTGAATGGGCCTTAGCCAGCCTTGCTAAGAACAAAGCTAGCGGAATTGATGGCATTCCAGCTTAGTTGCTTCAAAACCTCAACCTTGACGCTGTTAACATTCTGCATACATTATGTCAGAAGATTTGGACAACCCTGCAGTGGCCACAGGATTGGAAGAGGTCAGTTTACATCCCCATTCCAAAGAAAGGCAGTGCCAAAGATTGTTCCAACTACCGCACGATCGCGCTTATTTCGCATCCTAGCAAGGTGATGTTGAAAATCCTCCAAGGTAGGCTGCAGCAGTATGTGGATCGGGAGCTTCCGGACGTGCAAGCTGGGTTTCGCAAGGGCAGAGGAACTAGAGACCAAATTGCCAACCTTCGCTGGATCACGGAAAAAGCAAGAGAGTACCAGAAACCCATCTGCTTCTGCTTTATTGATTATGCGAAAGCGTTTGACTGCGTAGATCCCAGCAGATTGTGGCAAGCTCTCCAAGAGATGGGAGTTCCAATTCACCTCACCTGTCTCCTCAGGAACCTGTATGAAGGGCAAGAGGCCACAGTTAGAACTGGGGAGTCTTACTGAAGACGTACTTTGCTTTGGGCTAGTTGGTTCATGGTTCAAGTGGATTATGAAGACGGTTCGAAAGGGACGTTGAAAGTTGGCGCCTGTCCTGTTATTTTGGTGTTCCTTCCTTGCCCTCGTCCCTTTCGCGCCGTCTTCATAATCCACTTCAATGGTCTTACTGGTTGGTTTCCGATTGAGAAAGGAGTGAGGCAAGGCTGCATACTGTCGCCCTGCCTATTTAACCTATTTTCAGAGTGCATCATGAGGAAGGCCGGTCTGGACGAGTCTTCAGCTAGAGTGAAGATTGCTGGAAAACGTATCAACAACCTTAGATATGCGGATGATACCACTTTAATGGCAGAAAGTGAAGTGGAACTCAAGAGACTTCTGCTGAGCGTACAAGAAGAGAGTGAGAAGTTTGGGCTTAAACTGAACATTAAAAAGACAAAGATCATGGCGTCTTGCCCTATCAAGTCCTGGAGCATCAAGGGACAAGAAGTGGAAGCTGTGACAGATTTTCTCTTCTTGGGCTCCAAGAGTACCTTGGAAGGAGACTGCAGCCATGAAATTAGGAGACGCCTGCTTCTGGGAAAGAGAGCAATGGTTAGCCTTGACCGACTAGTAAAGAGCAGAGACATTAGTCTGCCAACCAAGTTCCGTATACCTCGTGCTATGGCCTTTCCAGTTGTGATGTATAGATGCGAGAGTTGGACTGTGAAAAAGGCTGACCGCCGAAGAATTGACGCGTTTGAATTGTGGTGCTGGCGAAGACTCTTGAGAGTTCCTTGTACTGCCAGAAGATCACATCAGTCGATATTGTCGACCATAAACCCTGGCTGCTCATTGGTGGGTCAAATTCTAAAATTAAAGCTCAGCTACTTTGGTCATCTGATGAGAAGAGAGGAGTCGCTGGAGAAAGATTTGATGTTGGGAAAGGTTGAGGGTTGCCGGGAAAGGGGTAGGCAGCGAACGCGATGGTTAGATGGCATGCTCGAGGCACTGCAGATGAAGTTATGTAATGTTAGGAAGATAGCGAGAGACCGGAAAGCGTGTCGTGACATGGTGATTCATAGGGTCACGAAGAGTTGGACACGACTGAACGACTGAACTGAACTGAACTGCGGATTAGTCAATCCAGGAGGTGCTTCTCCGTGAACGTGAGGCGTAAATATGGAGCCGTGTACAATACGACTTACGACAAATGCTTGATAGAGAGAAAAAAGATTGACCTCCTTCAAGCCTGCCCACTTGTTGGCAACGCGCCGTATGAGATGGGCTGTCTGCTGTGTGCATCGATGCACGCGATGTATTGTGTTGGTGTTGGCTCCGTTTGCTTCGAGGTAGAGGCCGTGAATTCGACTAATGTCGATTGTAGGCACGGGAAGGTTGTTAATAGTGAGGTGGATATCCGGAAATGTGGGGGGGTTTCGGCTAGAGATCCTAGGATGGAGGTTCGATTCCCGGTTTAGATATTTTTGTTTCATGAGGAGACCGGCCCAGCGGCGTAACTTAGTAGTGCGGCGCCGCGAACTGTGGCGGTTGCTAGGCGATGATTTAAGTTTAGCGCGATCACGACAAAAGTGTGATCACGGCGAAGACGGATATCTAGCAATGTTGGCGTTTTCCGGGTTCCGTCTTCGCCGTGATCGCACTCTCGTCGTGGTCGCACGTTGCCCGTGGTCGTGCTGAACTTGAACCGTTAACTAGCAACCGCCACAGCTGGCGATGCATCAGTACTGATTAACACTGCTAGGCCGATCTCCTGATGAAAACAAAAACGTCTCCACCGGGAACCCCTCGGATCCCCAGCCGAGCGCTCTACTCATGCAATACACAGCATCCCTTCTCTAGTGTGAGGATAATAGTAGTGGTAACTATAGGCTAATAAGCGGCGCATTTCAGGCAAGGTGTACTCAGCATTGGACAGGCTTGAATTGGACTAAACTACATGGGACTGATTTGGATTGAATTGGGACTAACTAGTCACTAACTAGTACTAATTTGTCATTTTTGTCATTAGCTATGACTAATGACGACTGACTATGACGTCATCTTATAGTGATGTCATTGGGTGTAACGTCATGATTAGATGTACCGTCATCATTACGTCACACCCGGCCATGTCTAATTACCAGAAGGGCTGACATAATGACGTCACATTGGCAATGACGCCACGACTGGTGATGACGTCACCAGGCAAAGTTAAATCCCCCGGGAATTAGATTCCCAGTGTCCGTGCGGCGCCATACATTCGGTGCTTCCTCGAACGCCGCATCACACAACATATGGAAGCTGACAGTGCAGCAGGCATCAGTGGCGTTTCAAATCTGTTCACAGTAAAGACGCGGCAGTATCTGTCACAATTCGTAAGAAAAATGAGGAAGGTCGGACTGAAAATAGTGAGAAATAGGTTCCATAGTGTAGGACTTAAGTCCACCGCTTCACCGACGCTTTCGCCTTAACGCACTTTAGCTGTCAAAAGTGTAAAGATGTAACCATAGAGTAAAACTATGTGCAAGCGTGCAAACGTTCAAGCCGAACCTAATCGCAGCCATGCAGATAGCTCCCCGCATAACTACATGTTTGACCATAAGCTAAAGCACAGCTAATGTTCCAGAGGTTGTTGTTATGGCTGTAGGAAGAAGGAAAAAAAAATCCACGGACCTGCTACTGGCTCTGTAGCTGAGCTACCTCCAATGCCTCGTGCAGACAGAAGAGAAAATAATAATTGGTTCACTGGAAGGGAAAGGCGCTGTAACTGGCTCACTCGTTTTCTGTGGACACCTGAACCGCGCCGTGAGGAAAGGGAGGAAGGAGAGAGTTAAAGTGGACAGAGAGAAAAAAAAGGAGCCGTAGTGGAGGGCTGCGGAGTAATTTCGACCACCTGGGGATCTTTAACGTGCGCTGACATCGCACAGCACACGGACGCCACTTCGTTTCGCCTCCATCGAAACGCAGCCGCCGAGGTCGGGTTAAGTTAAGTTAAATTGGTTCACATGAAGGGAAAGGCGCAGTAACTGTCACACTTGTTCTGTGGACACCCGAACCGCGCCGTAAGGAAAGGGAGGAAGGTGGGATTGAAAGTGGAAAGAGAGAAAGAGGAGCCGTAGTGGAGGGCTACGGAGTAAGACGCCCGAGGTCGGGTTCGAACCCGGGAATTCCGGACAGTAGTCGGGCGTCTTACCACTGTGCCACCCCGGCGGGGCGCAGTTGTGACAGACAGAAGAGAAAATAGAGAAGAAAGAAAAGGAAGAGGGAAAGAAAGACGCGCGCCGCAACAGCAGTCGTCGTCCACCACCGCACCTGCGTTTCATTCACTCTAATAAGGCTGTCTTGACCTCTTCTAAAATGGGAAGTGCGCAGAGTGCGCAGAGTGCATCCTGCATGTCAGCGCACGTTAAAGATCCCCAGGTGGTCGAACTCCGTAGCCCTCCACTACGGCTCCTCTTTCTCTTTCCAATTTCACTCCCACCTTCCTCCCTTCCCCTACGGCGTGGTTGAGGTGTCCACAGAAAACAAGTGAGACAGTTACCGCGCCTTTCCCTTCCTATAATAAATCAGTGCATCCTGCATCTCAGTGCTCACCAGCAGAAACTCAGCTAACATCTATGGGTCTTAGAGCTCCTACAGGCGGTGACCTACCCGTCCCAGCCACATCAGGGAAGATATTTCAGAGTAAACTGACTTTTTGATTGTTATAGGAAGGGAAAGACGCGGAAACTGTCTCACTTGCTTTTGTGGACACCTCAACTGCGCCTTAAGGGAATGGAGGAAGGTGGGAGTATAAGTGGAAAGAGAGAAAGAGGAGCCGTAGTGGAGGGCTACAGAGTAATTTCGACCACCTGGGAATTATTCACGAGCGCTGGCTGACATGGCACAGCACACGGACGCCCCTTCGTTTTGCCTCCATCGAAACGCAGCCGCCAAGGTCGGGTTCGAACTGAGAAAACTGACGTCGTGCGCATAACACCACACTTCTAAAGGGAAGGAGACAAGTTCAATGCCGCAGTTGCACAACACACTGCGAAACTTCGGTAAGAAACATGGGACGTACCCACTAGCACGAAACCCGCTTCATTATGATCCGGTGGCCCAACTAGAGTCCACTTGACTATACTTTTTACAAAAGCCTTAAAAAAAACAAATATTTTGATCCACACGTATTTGTGCTGCCAACATCAAACTATACATTATAACTGAGGAAAGAGAAACCCAGTATTTACGGATTACAACGCTATATTGTACAGGTAATCGTTGTAAACCACGGATAATAGAATTGTTTAGGCATCAACCTAAGGCATTTTACAAACTCATGCAGACATCGCCTACGTTTTTCGACCCCTTCATGTACTCTACACGAAAGGTATATCATGCAAATTTAGGCTCCAGCAAGAACCCTGCTGTTGATGGTATGGATATGATCGATAGTAGAGTACCGTTTCCGAAACCCTGCTTGATCCTTTGCTTGATTGCAGTCTAAGGTTGTCCTGATTCTATTAGGGATTACTTTAGTAAATACCTTATATGTAACAGACAGTAAGCTGATTGGTCTGTAATTTTTAAGGTCCTTAGAGTCCCCTTTCTTGTGAATGAGGATAATGTTTGCATTCTTCCATGGTTCCGGTACCGTCGATGACACCAGGCACTGCGTATACAGGGTGGCCAGTTTTTCTAGCACGATATCCCCCCCGTCCTTCAGCAAATCTGTAATTATCTGATCCTCTCCAGCTGATTTCTCCCTTTTCATAGTTTCTAGTGCTTTCTTGACCTCGTCCTTCGTCACTGGTGGAACGTCTGACTGTTTTTCCCTACCGCCAATCTCATTACGGTCCTGACTACTTTGGCAACTGTAGAGATCTGTATAGAACTCCTCGGCTACTTTGACTATCTTTTCCATATTAGTGATGAGGTTGCCCGCCTTGTCCTTTATCGCATACATGTGGTTTTTGCCTATGCCCAATTTCTTCTTTACCGCTTTAAGGCTTCTCCCGTTCTTTACAGCATGCTCAATTTCTTCATGTTATACTTCCTTATATCGGCCACCTTGCGCTTATTGATTAGCTTTGATATCTCGGCCAATTCGATCTGATCTGTTCGATTGGAAGCTTTCATACTCTGGCGTTTCTTAATCAAATCTTTCGTCTCCTTAGACAGCTTACCGGTATCCTCTCTAACTATCCTATCGCCTACTTCTACCGCGCACTCAGTAATGATATCTCTGAAATTATTGTTCCTTGCCTCTATGGTAACGTCACCATTCTCAGTTAGAGCTGAATACCTATTCTGTAGCGAGATCCTGAACTCTTCTGCCTTTCCCTCACCGCTAATTCGTTGATGTTTTTTTTTCTTACTAATCTGTCGCGTTCCTTCTTCAGATATAGGCTATATCTGGACCTCACCATCCTGTGGTCACTGCATCGCACTTTCCCGATTACCTGTACATCTTGCATAATGGCGGGTGTTGAACACATTATGAGGTCGATTTCATTTTTAGTCTATCCGTTAGGACTTTTCCATGTCCATTTCCGGTTCTTCCGTTTGCTGAAAAAGGTATTCATGATTCGTAAGTTATTGCGCTCTGCAAACTCAACTAATAAATCCCCCCGCTATTCCTAGAACCAATGCCATAGTCACCTACTGCCTTGTCTCCTGCCTGTTTTTTCCCTACCTTGGCATTGAAGTCGCCCATCAGTACAGTATACTGCGTCTTTACTTTTCGCACTGTCGATTCTACATCTTCATAAAAGCTTTCAACTGCCTGGTCATTATAACTACATGTAGGTGCATATGCCTGTACAACCTTCAGTTTATACCGCTTATTAAGCCTAATTACGATGCCTGCAAAACCCTCTCATTAATACTATAGAATTCATCTATATTACCCGCTATATACATATTGACAAGGAAACCTACTCCCAGTTGTTGCCTCTCTGGTAAACCTCGATAGCACAGCACATGCCCATCCTTCAATACAGTATATGCCTCATTCGGCCTCCTAACCTCACTAAGCCCCATGACATCCCATTTCATGCCCTCTAGTTCCTCTAACAGCACTGCTAAACTAGCTTCACTAGCTAGGGTTCTGGCATTAAACGTTGCCAGGGTCAGTTTCCAATGGCGGCCTGTCCAGCGGAGCCAGGCTTTCTTAGCACCCCCTGCTGCGTCACAGGTCTGACCGCCACCGTGGTCAGTTGTTCCGCAGCCGCTGGTGACTGAGGGCCGGGTTACAGTGCCTAGCCACTGTAGCCGGGGTTTTATGGAGCTTATCATAGGAGGTTGCGGCCAATTACTGCACCAGGGTGGCCAACTCCTGTTCTGGTGAGGGAGTGCGTTGCCGGAGGTGTTCACCGGCATTAGGTCGCACCCCAAACCTGTGTATGCAATTCCATCGACACGCGGATTTTTTTTTTTCATCCTGTGGAGAATTGCGCGGCACCGGAATTTGAACCCCGGTCCTCTTGCGGGCGAGGCGGACGTTTTACCGCTTTGCCACCGCTGCTGTTGAAGTGTTTCGCTTCCGTCAGATGCTGCAAAGAGTTGGGGTTAGTTCGAATTACGAAACGCGTTCCATACAGGAATATGTAGAATTTTTCCACAGCCCAGACTGTCGCCAAACACTATCGTTCGATCACTTTGTCTGCTCGCGTATGATACCGGGTGGAGAACGCCTTCATGTTCCTTTAAAAGAACAGCGCCTATGCTAAACTTCCAAGCATATGTGCGAAGCAGAAACTGTTTACTAAGAACTGGAGCTCTTAACACGTGTCTAGAAGTTAGCGCCGCCGGGGTGGTGCAGTGGTAAGACGCCCGACTACTGTGCCGGAGTTCCCGAGTTCGAACCCGACCACGGCGGCTGCGTTTCGATGGAGGCGAGATGAAGTGGCGTCCGTGTGCTGTGCGATGTCAGCGCACGTTAAGGATCCCCAGTTCGTCGAAGTTACTCCGCAGCCCTCCACTACGGCTCCCCTTTCTCTCTTTTCTCTTTCACTCCCACCTTCATACTTTCCCTTACGGCGCGGTTCAGGTGTCCACATAGCAAGTGTGACAGATACTGCGCCTTTCCCTTCCTGTGAACCAATTATTTATTATTATATTCAAGTTAGTGCCTTCTTGAGGTCGTCAAAAGCGGCTTGCATCTATAGGGCCCAGGAGAAAAGTTTGGATTCATTTTTGCTTGTCATATTCACTTGGACTTTGTCAGCATTAGCCTTACTAGTTTGTTCTAGTAACGTTGATCGGCATAGCCAGGGCTGAAATCACGGTACTATCCGATGAGCTATCAGAATGAACGCACTTGCTTCTTGGTCTTGAGAAGCGGGACGCTGACAAGCTAATCTACCGCGATTTCCAACGGCCAGATTGTCCCTTCTGCAAGCTGGTGCACATGGAAAAATTCGTTTATGGCCCCGGTATCACTCTTCTGAGGCTTGATAGTGAGGCCACCCTCGCGTAGCCTGTTAAACAGCCTGTGTAAGGTCTGAATACGTTTTTCCCAGGAAGAGGTCGCTACAGGAACATCGTTCATGTAATGAACAGCAATAGCTATGTCCTGCAACAGAATGTCCTGCGCACGACAAGTGTAAAGATAGCTTTGCTGTCTTACTGTCGAAGGGCATGTAAACGAACTCGTAATGATCGGATTGGGTCGACAACGCTGTTTTCGGGCTCGAATCTTCCTCGATTATGATGTCCTAGCTCTTTACGTCATTCTCCCGTTGATGACGTATTTGTCTAGCCATTTCTGCGGTAGATAGACGCCGGCTTCTCTCCTAGCGGGACATACAACGCCATCTCATTAAAATGCAACAAAAGGTTACTAAGTTTAGACTGCGTCGACTTCACTGATGTATTCCGACTGAACTTAAATGCGAAACATGATTGTTTGATTTATAGGAAGGGAAAGGCGCGGTAACTGTCTCACTTGTTTTCCGTGGACACCTCAACCGCGCCGTATGCGAAACGTGCCAGTGTGCAATGTGATAACGGTTCCCGTGGAGGAGCCCTGTGAGAAAAAGTTCGCGTCCTTCCTTTAGTCGTTTAGACGAAAGCGAAACGCATAAACGGCTCCTGTGCTGTGTGATGTCACTGCACTAAGGGTGCTTGCCAGTAGCCTTTAACAAGTAAAAATTTCAAAAAGTACACCATGGAATAGCCACGACTCCCCGCCAACCTCCATATTAAGAGATCGTTTAAGATCCCTAGGTGGCCGAAATTACTCCGCAGCCCTCCACTGCCTGTCCTCTTTCTCTCTTTTTACTTTTACTTCTACATCTCTCCCTTCCGTTCCGGCACAGCCCAGGTGTCCACAGAAGCATTTGTGATCGATACAGCGCCTTTCTCTTCCTGTGCACCAATTATATGTAATTTTTTACTCCCGCGGGAGAACGGCTATTGCGACGCGCTTCTTTTTTTCTCCCGCTTCTTTTTTGTTCATATCTATTTCTGCCCTCTCTGCACCAGGCCACAGTGGTGGTAGTGGTGGTGATGATGATGATGATGAATAACTTCATTAACACCCATCAAGAAATCTTCCTCCCCTTTCAGCAGGCTGGAATCCCTTAGAATTCGGCAGTGTCCAGGGCCAGATGGATGGTTTTCTGATATTTGTTCTGGCTGATCATTAAAGCCTCCTAGGACTCCATATTCCTGTCTCGTTCGTTGTATCTAGGGCATGTCCACACCATGTGTATGATACCTGCGATTTCGTTACAGTGTTTGCACCGCGGGTTCAGTATCTCGGGTTACCATCCTCGAGGAACTTCGTGGGCCGGAGTCCAGACGAGGCTAATCAGCCCTGCCGGTGGCCGTCCGGCAGACTTTTAACCGTTTCGGCAAATTCCTGCCTGCGTTGTAGTTTCGGACAGCCTTTTGGAAATCATTTACAATCATCCTTGCACTCTCCTGTATTAGGGCCAGCACAACGACCACCTGCTCAGCAGCTGTTTCGTCCCTGTGTCGAATGTTGCAACATAAAAGCCGGTCCCCGTCCTTCCTACCTGTGAAAACTTTATGCAACGTTGGCCGCCTTAAGTGATTACATCTTAATGATAGGTCGACTCCTTGCTACGTGTTGTGGCTAGAAACTGGAGCTTCCCAGCGACTCCCAAAGCCCAGTCTGTCAGCGGCGTTTGAACGACCGTGTCAGAGCTGGACACCGCAGCCTCCCATCGGTCAAGGTCGGAGAGTTTCCAAGTGGCTGGAGAATGTAGTTCCGAGCATTTGATCACAATATGTTCAAAATGACCTTTAGATGTCCCTCACAGGGTGAATTGTGACCATAACAGTCCTAGATGGATCAAAGCTAAGAAAGCAGGAGGTGGGAATGTACGGGATTGAAGCTGGTGCAACGCCACCTATTGGATCTGTCAGATATTTATCAAGAGGAGGCTAGAGTTCGCTGATCACGGTAATGGAGAGAGATTCCGTGAAACGATACCATGCGCTCGCGTGCATTTCCCGAGACGGTGGTAGTCCCTGCTCGGCTCATGTATCCTCGAGCAAAGGAGTGAACTGCTTCGTGACATGAAGACCAGAATGAGCGGGCACCCAAATAATTCAATAGGGTGTTCTCGTGGGAGGAGGGAGGCGAGGAACTGGAAGGCTGCGCCAGAAAGCCGACCACCGGTGAAGTTCCACACATCAGATTTAGAGTCGCTAAAGAATGGTGGTGGCTCGTGTAGTAGATATGGCGATGGCAACCGCCGCCGTCTCCGCATCCAGAGAAGGGGAAGCAAGAGTATTACCGGCAGCGACCAGTTACAGGGAATTGGAGACATCGCTGAGAGTGAACGCAGGGCGGGAGGGTTATGAGGCAGCGTCTACATAAACGGTCTCTAGATGGAAGCCATAGTGTTTGTGAAGAGCTTCTGCGCGTGCCTTGCGGCGAGCGATGTGATGCTGTGGGTGCATATTCTTATGTAGGGGATGCATCTTAAGAACGTGGTGTATGCAGGTGGAAGTGTATGTTGTGTAGAGCAGTAACCAGCAGGTGAAAAATGGATGCGAACAAGGATGTTGCGGCTAGTGAGAGTAGATGATAGCCACTCTAACTGGGCTGAGCGATGGGCCTCCGTGAGCTCAGCCAGAGAGTTATGGATGCCAATTTCAATAAGGCGTTCATTGGAGGTGTAGCGGGTTACATTGAGGGCGACCTTCAACGTCTTTCGGATGAGGGCGTTAACCTTGTCTTCCTCCGCTCGCGTGAGGAAGATGTAGGCGGGGAGTATACAACAAAATTTAGGCCAAAGGCCTGTACCAAGCGTCTGAGGTCATGCTCGCGCATGCCGCGATGGCGGTTGGCTATGCGGCGAATGAGGCGGAGTGTTTCGTGAACCATCACCGTCAGCTTAGTAATGGTGGCGGTATTTTGTAATTGATTTGTATCCGGATTCCAAGATAGATATTTTGTCCTCTTCTGGTATCCGGGTGTCATCAACGGTCCCGAATATGGAGGGAGAAAGGCCTCTGTCTCTGCGACATCTAGGCGGTCGGAGTATGAGAAGCTCCAATTTGGTAGGGGAACAAGCCAAGCCGACATTGGCGGCAAAAAATACCAAGATGTCTGCTCTAGCCTGTGGTATCTTCTATTACGAAAATGTTACATGTGGTGGTCCACAGGATATCACCTGCGTGTAAGCAGTGGGGCAGTGCAGGAATTTTATTGAGGGCGTGTGCCATGAGGATGAGCATAATATTAAAAAGCAGTGGAGATAGGACAAAGCCCTGAGGGGTGCAATTGCTACCGTGATGAACAGAAGGAGACGAGAGGGAGCTGATGGTGATTTCTGCTGTGCGGTGACGAAGAAAGGCGGATATGTACTGGTGGACACGTGAGGCGACTTGAAGCGATGAAATCGAATCTAAAATGGCGGCGTGACGGACATTATAAAAGGCCTTTGTGAGGTCTAGGTAAAACTTGCTCGGATGTGCTTTGCGTGGCGGGGGTGACGGACATCCGACAGCTGCAGCAGCTCAAGAGCCTGTAGCCGACCCGTGTATTTTCTTTTCCTTCATTCTACAGTCGAATACACAACAGCGGGAGAACATCTAGTAAAATGCGGTGAGCATTAAGTGCGTTAGCTTCGGCAGGTTTATTACCTTCTTCACCTACAACGCATCAACCTAGGACGGACGTAGGGTCACCGCTTCTGGCCTTAGAGTTCTGGGAAGTGTCGACCACAGCTGTATGCGGCAGGGACTCGCCTGTCACCGGTGGTTGAACATCGTTGAGGCTGTCATTGCCACCGCGTGGGTGGCGAATGACGGCTGTTGCGACAAACCTGTTTCTCTCTCCCTCTTCTTCTTTTGTAGTGAAAGCTACTAAAAGCAAAGTTAGCGTGGCTCCGTGAAAGACGAAGACGAATAACGAGAAGAACAATAAAAAGGAAAAGACGGAGAAGAAAAGAAGAGAAAGCCCAAGAAAAAGAAGCAAAAAAGGATAAGAAGTAAAAGAAGATGAAAAAAACGAAGAAGAAGAAATATAAAAATGAGAATAAAAGAAAGAGAACAACAAAAAACACCAAGAAAATGTAAAAGCAGAAGAAAAAAAAGCTGAAAGTTAACTCGGTAGTTTGTAGAGGCGAACGACAACTGTGAGATGCTAGGACAGAAGACTCATTCGAACATTCTGACGGTGCTGTGGCCTGGAGTTCGATGTGGAGACGATGTCATACCACTAGGAAACTTCTACACCCGATTGAAAATGGCTTACGACGAGAAGCAAGGGGTGCTCATGCGTGAAGTGATTACCCTGTGCCTAAACAAACCTGAAACCATAGAAGATACTACTATGTGCTAAAACCATATTTTTACTTTGAAGCCGAACCTAACCTTAGCCATGCAGATTGCTTTCGCGTAACTCCAGGTTCATCTTCAAGCTGAACCAGAGGCAATGTTTTTGTTGCTTTGTTGTCTATTTTAACTTTGGTTCGCACGAGGCAGCGGAAGTGGCTCAGCTTCAGAGCCGGTAGCAGGCCAGAGCATTTTATTTTGTATCGAAAGCTACACTGCGGTAAGCTTTCAAGCTGTTGGTGTGGCAGCGTGGCATCGTGGAAGACGAAGAAGTAGCGAAAAAGAAGAAGAAAGAGAAGATGAAGAAAAAAAGAAAATGAAGGAAGACATGAAAAAAAAAATTAGAAGGAAGAAAAGACGAAGAAAAGAAGAAGACCAAGAAGAACAAGTTAAAGAAGAAGACCGATGATGACTCGACTGAGGTCATCATCATCATCATATCGGTAGTTGGTGGAGGCAAACGATAACAGCAAGTTGCTATGACAGAAGGCTCGTTCGAACGTTGAGAAAGCGGTGTGGACCGGCGTTCGACGTAGTGACGATGTCATACCACTAGACGTCTTCTACACCCGAATGAAAATGGTCAACGACGAGAGGCAAGGGGTTCTCATAGGTGAAGTGATTACCCTATAACAATAAATAAAGCGGAAAGCAAAGAGTAAACTGCTATGCACAAAAGCCGTGTATTTACTTTGAAGCCGAACATAAGCGTAGATATTCAGATTGCTTGCGCGTACCTCCACGTTTACCCGCAAATCAAACCATAGGCAATTTTTGCCTTCCTACAGTCGAAACAACAACACTAAAACCTTGCTCTGAAAGTGGCTCAATACAGTATTCTGCAAGCTGTGAGAAACAAATGTAGAAAACTTTCTGTCTGCTCATTAAAAACGATTGCCTTTATCCGAATACTGGCTTGTCCCAACAGGTTCAGTTATTTATTTATTTTTTATTTACAAATACTGCCAATCCTATCCAGTTATATTGCAGGAAGAGCACATATAAAATTGTTAAATACATATACCACATTGGAGTGGGCCAGGTTCAGTTCA